>NC_136264.1:75791527-76476527 GCF_964187855.1 Myxine glutinosa | reverse complement strand
TGGGAAGGGCTTTCATGCAGACACCCAGATCAAATGTATTCAGGACCCATCTCTGACCCACCTCAGCAGTTGCTGCCTCGGAACGCTTCAGTAGCTCACGAACAACTGCGTTGTCTGTGATCGGTTGGTGGATAGGCGTGCAGTAGTCGACTGTTGATTTGCTGGGTGGGGGAGAACCAGTTGCAGAGGTGAAACCCCCTAGCCCAGGCACAGGCTGCAGGCCATTGCCATGCCATGCAGGCACCAGGCACAGACCGATCACAGACAACGCAGTTGTTCGTGAGCTACTGAAGCGTTCCGAGGCAGCAACTGCTGAGGTGGGTCAGAGATGGGTCCTGAATACATTTGATCTGGGTGTCTGCATGAAAGCCCTTCCCATCATCTGGCGCTGGCCAAATGAATTTGCTAGTCATGTAGTAACGATTGGACCCTTCCACACATCCATGAACTACATCGGGATGCTCACTGGACACAAGATGCGTGGTTCTGGATATGCAGAGATTCTCTTTGAGGCACAACTAGTAACAAGTGGATCTCTCAAAGGTGTTCTCAGTGGAAAGGCCTACGCAAAGTCCCTCTTTTGCCTCAAAACAGTGTGTGAGGCAATGGAGAGGCTGTTGATGGAGAGATTCACTGAGGAGGAGAACATTATGATCTCTGACCCTGCTGTGCTTCTCAGAATGACCCAGTCTTGCAACCGAGAGCACCTCGATGAAGCCCTCAAAGACCCCTCAACTCTACTCCTCATCAAAAATTTGCATAAAATTTGCATAATTTTGCATAAAATTTGCAGCAGTAATTTGCATAAAAATGGTATGTGGGACATTTTTTCAGCTTGGGGCCATAGCTAGTCATTTTCTACACATTTTTTCCAATCTAGAAACACTGATTAGAAGTATATCTCCGGGGGGTGCAGGGGGACCTAGTCTTCCTACTAGACTAAGACAGGTACGTTCCTACCGTACGCCCCCCCCCCCCCCCACCAGGTAACCTACATTGCCCCTCCCTTACCCCTTACTGTATCCACAAAACACAACACTACCCATAAACATCTACTTTACAAATCAACAAACGTCCCTACTGTCTTCCCCGTTCCTCCCATAAACCAAATTCGTCTTCTCTCCCTCCTAACCAATCAAATTTGCTATTTCCAACTCTCATCAAAATTTGCCATCTCCAACTCAACATCAAAATTTGCCATCACCAATTCATCATCAGTCCCTCCTAAGGAGGGAGAGATGGAATCACCCCAATGTCTCATCCACGTCGTGATGCGTCTCACCAATCCACACAGCAATTCTCATTTCCTGCACACAGAACAAAGAAACACAGGTGTGGAGTCATCATCACCTCAGGTAAGTGGCTGCGTATGGTGCGACAGGTTCATCAATCCTAACTATTTCCTAAATGACTTTAACAACTTTACATTACCTGGGGTCTTTCTCCTGCAAAACCATTGGCCCTCTTACACTATGGGTTCTAAAAACCAATTCCCATTGACCAAACTGTGGTGCTTTTCAATTTGGGGTCTCACTCCCCCGATTCAACACTCGGTGCTCTCGCACAATTTCTGGGCTGTGACGTGTAGCTCTCCCAGCAGGTCTACCCACCTGCACACCTCCACCACTGTAGTTGCCACCCGAGCTTACCTGCTCCTCACCCTAACCTAACTAACTGGGGAAGGCCCTCTCGCACTCTCACCCCCTCAGTGCCCTCTCTGGCACGGGCTGCCCGATCCACACCCGGGATCCTCAGGCACCCACTGACACTAACGGCTCCCAGAGCCCACCTGCGGCCTCACCTGGCCGACATCCTCACAGTGGTGGAGTGCCCAAACCAACTACACACACTAACAGGCTACACGCCCAGCCATTTCCACAACACTAATGCACCCATCCACAATGCCATTCTGCAACCGCACCACAAATGCCAATATCCAACCACAATTTACCTATACCCTCTACCTAACACTTACACTACCCGCCCCGGGTATCCGTGATGGGGGTCCACTCTTCCCCCATTCACACCTTCGCACCATGCACACCACTCCGTACCACTTACTCCAACTCTCTCCACACACCTGTACTTGCACACCTGTGCTCTCACTCTTGGTGCCGCCTGCACCCTTCTCTCCCCAAGCGCATTCGCGCTGATCCACAACACTCACTACTCACACACTGCTCCACACACCTGTCCAGTTGCACACCTGTGCAATCACACCTGTTCAATTCTCAACCACACGGCATCATCTCAGCTAACTACTCCCCTCTGAAACTTGCGCTTCCCAGTCGTCCCTTTAAACTATTGCGCTCCCACGTCATTATCATCCACACTAAACTACCTGCGTCCCCACTACAGGTATCAGTCACTAACTAAACTTAACGTCACCTAATGTCATCTTCGCTAGATCCCTATCAATATAACCTAACCCACCCGGGCTAGTTTTCACTGCCATACACCCCATAATCTATAGCGCATTTGCCCCACCTGGGAAGGGTAGCAGGGATGCCACCCTTACCCACCGGGCCCATCGCTCACTACCAATTTTGCACATCAAATTTCAACAAATCAAAAATTTGCCAATCACTACTCATCGTCTGCCAATCATTACTGCCAATCCCTTGCCAATCATCAAATTTTGTTTTTTTCTAATTTTGGGGCCAAAACACTATCCTCGTCATTACAGTCTACTTACTAATGCCTCTCGGTGCGCCAATTCCTGTCCAAAGCCCGGCTTCGTAAAGCCGAGCAATGAATGCGGGTTGTTTGGTGCCAGCGGCTGGATACGTCCCGCATTCGGGGCAGGGACGGGGGCTTACCCGGCCCGAGATCCCACGCACCACCTCGGCGTGGAGCCATCCAATGTCCCGATCTCGACCTGCCGGCACGTCTCAATAGAAAGTGGTCGCCATGACGACCCTTCCTATCGGGCTGCCAGCTCCGCCTAGTGGAGCACGGACGCGGCCGTTCAAAGCGAGGCCCGGCACGCACCGAGGGCCCGATTCGGCTATAAGTCGTTCTAACCTCTAACCCGGTCACCGTCGATGCTTCACCTGCATGCTTACATACGCTACCCCTTTCTTGCTCATACCTCCTGCTGTTTCCATGCTCCTCGTCGTACCTTCTCTAACACACCCAGGTACACTCATTCCACTCCCAGCCTTGGTCACACACCTGACCACCGAACACTTTGGCACACATTCGTTGGTCGCACACCTCACCAACACACCTCTTCGCGCCCCCTCCTCGGTCACCTCTGTGACAATCACAGGTGTGCCCTCACTCGCACACCCAACCACGTGCCTCACTACCAATTCAAGTGTGCATTCCCACACACGCTCTACCATTCCAGGTGTGCTTCCTTTCTCACCTGTCACAACCAACTCACGCTCCGTGTCACTCTTACTACTCTCACCTCCACTCTTGACAACGCACTCACCCTTTCTCCCGACAGCGCACTCTTTCCTCATGCACCTGTTCGTTACACACCTTTCTCGCGCACACTCTTGCGCACACTCTTCCGTCACACCCTCTGTAACACTCACCACAGGCGTGCATTCTTCCTTGCCTTTGACAGCGCACTCTTTCCCCATGCACCTGTCCGTCACACACCTTTCTCGCGCACACTTGCGCACACTCTCCCGTCACACCCTCTGTAACACTTACCACACCGCGCTTCCATGTGCTCCCTCGCACACGCGCTACGACCGACTCGCTCTCGCCAGCACCCTCACTCCTTGGCACGCACTTTTTCCTCACACACCCCAGAGTCGGACTTTCTCGCACACCAGACCTGTCGCACACTTCACCAACGGCCTCTCACGAACACCCGGGTCCATCTCGACCCCCAAGCTTCTTAAATCCCCTGGCGCATCATACGCACGACCATATTGGTCACCACTTACACCGGGTCCTCTTCCTCTTCGCTTCTCCTCCATCACCTGCGAATCCCTCATCCGGTTAATGAGCACATCATCACGATCCAAACACAGACTTTGGACCAATTCTTTTACTTCCTCCTTTATCTCTTTCTTATCCTCTCTCCGTCGCTTCTTAATTTCGCTCACCCCTTCTTCCACTTCTTCTAATTTCTGCTTCACCTCTTTTATTCCCCGGTACGTCTCCTCAAGCTCGTCCTCCAAGGCTACCTTGACCGTTTCCATGTGCGTCCTCACCTGCCGGTCCTTCGTCTCCATTACCTCTGTCACCTCGTCCAACCTCGTTGTCAGTCCCTCACGTACCATCTGACATTGCCTCTTCGTCGCTATCAAGTCGTCTTTTAGTTCTTTCTGTGTCGCTTTTAACCCTCCTAATACCGCAGTGTTCCTTTGAACCTGCTCCGTTAGTCCTTTTTGTCCCTCCGTCAGCTGTTCCACCTCCTGCGTCAGGTCCTCTATGCCCCCTTGCAATTTTATAGTCCCCTTTCTCACCTCCTTCTCCATGTGCTCCTTACAGTGCCTCACCTCCTCGCGCACTCCTCCGACCTCCTCACTCACACCTCTTCTGATCTCTTCTCCCATCACTTGCATCTCCTGCCCAGATGCCACCCTCATCTGCTCCATTTCCTCCCTGTGAGCATCTAGTTTAGTTTCTACCCCCATTCTGACCCCCTCTATCTGCTGCCCCATTTGTTTAACTTCCCTTTCCGCTTGGTCCCTCATGTCCCTCAATTTGCCTTCCATACTGTTTTCTAACCCCTCTAACCCCTTTTGCATCCCTTCCATTTGATTCTCTTGAGCGGCCATTCTGTTTTCTACCCCCATCAACCCATGTTTCACCCCTTCTATCCCATTGTCTAACCCCTCTAATTTCTTGTCTAATCCCTCACCGGTACCCCTCGCTTCGTCCCTCATTACCCCCATTTGGTTTCCCATTACCCCCATTTGGCCCTCCAATCGCTCACTATCAGCCCTCATTCCCACAATTTGGTTTCCCAACCGCTCACCCTGAGCCTCTATACTGTTTTTCAAACTTCCAATTTGTTCCATAAGGGCCCTCATTTGCAGGAGGAAAAGGTTCGAATCCACCAGCGGCGCTACCACGGTCGCGGGCGTGGTCGCCGTGGCCATGTGCGAGGCGCCATTTTGCGCGCCCGTAACCTCGTGCGCGACGACGCTATTTTGCGACCCTGCTACCCTCACTGCTTCGCTCTCCTCATGTCCCTCAATTTGGTCCTGGATCGACCCTGCCTCACTCTCCTCTACCGGAACCCAGCCGTCTTGGTCTGCCATAGCGCGACTTTCAAAATTCGGGTTTTTATTTTTTTTTGTAAAACGCAATTAAATTTCGCCGTTATAATTTCGAGCGCGTGAAACGCGCTCCGGGACCGATCCCACTTCCCGACACCAATTGTTACTCTAATAGTACAATTGGTGTTCCATAATTTGGGCTAAATGAATTTAGTCCCAGGTCTGAATCCCACTCCTGACACCAATTGTTACGGACACGACTTAGATGTTATGGTGGGCCGAGCGGAATGGCCGCCGTGTTCGCACAAGTTACCCGATTACACTCGAACGTTGGCCGAATCGCGCTATGCTAAATCAATGAAGGAAAGGACACAACGGCTGGGTTAAATGACACGACACCAGGGGTACAGTTCTCAAGACCTCCGGAGGAGGTTATAATATGGGTTTGCAGAACGTTTAGATGACACGGCACAAGAGGTACAGCACAGAAAGGTGGGCACTTATACACGGTCTTATCTTATTCCCGACAGACCACAGACAAACGGGACAAGACTGACTCACACAGGGATTGATGGCAAGGGAGGGCAGGCAGTCGATGGCTCAAGGTGCACCTTGGCTCAGGGGCAGAATCGACCCGGTCCGGTCCAGAGATGCGGGTAGGTGTCGTCGCGCTGGAGGTGGCGTCCGTTCTTCTTCGTAGCTGAGGCGCATCTGACGTCACCTCCGTCTTCCTGCGCTTGTCCAGCGGGGAGTGACACGCCCTCGGCTCGTTAGCTCCGCCCCAGATGGAATCGGTCCGCCGCTTCTTATTGGGTGCGGGGGGTTACCGGGCTCCGCCCTTGACGAGGAGCTGACAGTCAGCCCCTGAGTGGTAACCCCGTCGGAGCACATGGTCAATGGCGGCTAACCAAGCCGGAGTGAGGACGCGCACTCCCCGCGCCGCTGTTGTTGTTGTTGGTGTTGTTGTTTCATGAGGAAGAGATGCGGGGAGGTATTGGGAGGTCCTAAACTTACTACTGGTGCCATACAATCACATTCTGGTGCAACGAAGAATCAGAATTAATGGAAACGAGTCCTTAACTGACATAGACTAAGAATAACTAGCAAGATGTCCTATAGTTGTCTACGTGAGATGCGGTGAACCTGGGCATGACATTTAATGGGGGAAAAAGGGGAAGGTCGGGGCTACAGAGTGTTGTTTACAGACAATGGGACTAGGGAATGGGGGATTGGGGATAGTTGGGGAGTATTGGGGAAATAGGGGAATATTTACAAGCGGATATGGATGGAGGCCAAATCCCATATCCGCAACAATATATATATATGTATGTATATATATCAGTTGATTGTTTGACATTTGTATTGCAGTGTACAAGAAGGTATAAATGAATGACAGCACTCCCCTTACCGAGGGGGGGGTTTAATCCCCTCTTCTTTTAAGCTGGCCGTCTGAGTCCTGGAACTATCTCGCCACTTCCGGTCAGCGCTGAATAGGGTCGTAGGCCAATTATTCCTATGACCTAAGTACCAGCGCCTTCCGGTAAGCGAGGAAATGAGCCCCGCCCGAGCCGCGACTGCAATGGACACGTCGAGCGAAGCGAGCCACGACTCGGGCCGTGAACAAAAGACTAACCCGATTATAAAGCGTTTGGCCAAAATCGCGCCACCGGTACTCAATGGGGAAAAGACGAAAGCGATCGGGGAAGAATGAAGCCAAAGGGGTAAGAAATAACAGACATTTATTAATTATTTACAAAACCAAAGAAGAGGAGGAACGAAAGTAATTTACAGAAGAAAAAGAAGACACAGGGCAAGCCTTAAAACAGTCTTATATTAAACCCCAGACAACAAAAAGGACAGACAACAGACTTGCACGACAAGGGAATAGCAGGCAGGAATCACTGGAAGAAGGAGAAGGTCCAAGTGGGACAACAGGGCTCAAAGGTTCGGCAGGGCACAGCAAAGAGGTCAGCTCCAGGTCCACGCTGCGGGCTCGAAGCGAGCAGCCAGCGGCAGGTACACGTATTCGTTTCACGCGGTAGGGCTTTTTGAAGCAGCTTGTCACAGAGCTCCGCGCAGCTTCGTCTCTCTCTGCCTTCTTCGTCCAACTCTCTTCCAACTCATCCAACTCATCCAACTCGTACCTTCTCCTTCCAACTCATCCAACTCATCCAACTCCCTCACTCAACTCGGTTCGGCTGGATCACTCATCTGCCTAAGCAGTTCCCCGCGCCCGCCTTTATTGCTGTGTTGGAAATCAAGCTGCGGGCTCCGAGGGCACGCCTACCGGTTGGCTCACCGCGGTGCTGGTTGGCCGGTAAGGGCTTGCTGACTCCACCTCCAATGACGAGCCGACTTGCCACACCTTGTTCTGGTGGCTCCTTCCCCTTCTTTCTCGGCCCGACCGCATGGCCAATGCCGGCTGGTGGGGGAGTCAGAAAACCACTCGCACCGCATTTGAAGGGAAAATGGGCCTACTCTTATTTGATTAATGCAACGCAGATTCAACTATTGGGAACAGGTCATTAACTGAAACACATAATAATGAGATAACTACGAAGAGGTTCTATGGTTCGCTACGTGTTGTTCATGGACTAACGAGGGTGCGATCTTTAACAAGCCAATTGATGGGAATATTTACAGGGGGACATTTATAAGGGATACATTTACTAAAATTTACTCGTGAAAGTTCTAAAAACCGTAACACAGCACCTGTTTTTCCTCTAGGGTCGGCTCGACCCGAACTAACTTTACTTAATGTGACACTCAGGTGTAATAGCCCTCCACTATTAACCTTACCCTTGAGTGCGACAGTTTTAAAACAACTACGTATGTCCCGCCTGCTACGTTGCATCCTACCTAACAGACTCACACGCACAGGATAACCGAATCACGGAATGGTTTTCAAACCACACATAAAGCCGGTGGGGAGCATTATTTACAAGACACTAATTTGTATTTACACGGCAAACCCAGGACCTGTCATTTTGGGAGACAAAAGAGGAAAAATCTGAAAAAGAGGAAGAGCATGCACTGCACTGCACCGATACACCATACTCAAGTGCCCGGGGATGCACAATTGATATTGCAGTGCACCCCCGAGCACAAGAGCACCACAAAGCACCAAAGCACCAATCGGCACCAAAAAAAAACACCGAAGCACCATCCAGTGCTCATTGCACACACATTTCCAATAAAAAGCAAACAAACGGTTGTCCGGTTCTTCTTGCTGCTCCTGCTCTGCTGGTCCGATGTTTCTTCCTGATGTTGTCCTTGTGGCTTGCTGCCTATTTGCAAATAATAAAAAGGCACACAACGCGTCAATTTTTATTTGGGGCCCACAGGGGCCAACTATGGGTGTTCCACCTGTAGGGCAAAAGGGGCCATCTCACCGTGATCCGCAAGCCAACTCTTCTCTGGCCATCATGGCCGGTCCCAGCAGAGGGGCCAGTCCCCAACACGTGGGGTCCATAAGGGTGTGGTGCTTAGCCACAGAAACGTATGGTCCATATGGTGGTGCTAGACCGCAGGTCGTGCGGTCCATAAGGTGGTGTATCGATCCAGGCAGGCTGTGCAGCAGCGGCTCGGGCACACAAATGCGGCTCCTGCACGCTTTCCCCTCAGTGCCCAGAGAGCACGGTCCATAGGTGGGGAAGGAGGACAAAGCAGAGTCAGCGAAGTGCAAGGGCGCAAGGGTACACATCAATACAAGGCAATGCAGTGCGCATTGGGAGCGCGCGGAGAAAGCTCGTCCCTATCGTACGTCACCCCCCCCCCCCCCCCCCATCACCTAATCTACCCTTGCCCCTTACCCCATATTTACACCAATTTACAATTCGTCTCTACGTCCTGTCTTTCCCATATCTCCCCTAACACCAAATTAATTATCAATCCCTCTAACCAAATTTGCCATCTATCAATTCATCAATTCATCATCAATCCCTCATAAGGAGGAAGAGATGGAATAAACAAGCACAATGTCACCCCCACGTCATGATGCGTCTCACCATTCCAAAGCATTTGCAAAAATCACATGGTGTGGAGTCTTATCACCTCAGGTGAGTGGATGTAGATGGTGCGAGGAGATTTCAATCCTAACTATACTTCTAAATGACTTTAACACTTTTACTCTACCTGGGGTCTTTCCCTGCAAAACCATTGTCCATCTTACACTATGCGGTTCTAAAAACCGAACTCACATTGACCAAACTGTGGTGCTCACCAATTTGGGGTCTCACTCCCCTGATTCAACTCCCTGTGCCTTCGCACAATTTTCGTGGCTGAGTCGTGTGGCTCCCCTAGCAGGTCTACTCACCTGCACACCTCCGCCACTGCAGTTGCCTCCGAGCTTACCTGCTCCTTACCCTAACCTATCTACCTGGGCAAGGCCCTCTGGCGCTCTCCCCACTCGGTGCCCTCTCTGGCACTGGGCTACCCGGGTCCGTCCTCCGGATCCTCGGGCTCCACTGAACAACTCTACTGGCTCCCAGAGCCCACCTGCGGCCTCACCTGGCCGACATCCTGACAGTGACGGAGTGCCCATTTAACCACACACGCACTAACAGGCCACACGCCCAGCCATTTCCACTTCACTAATGCACCCATCCAAACACCATTCTACCACATGCACCACAGATGCCAATATCCACCACAATTTACCTATACCCTCTACCTACTCTTAAACTACCCTCCCCGGGTATTCGTGAAAGGGGTCCATCTTACCCATCCACTCCTTTCGCACCAACCACTCCACTCCACGTATTCCACACTACTCACTCCACACCATCCATTCCATACTCAATTCCATCTATTCCATACTCTATTCACTCCATGCTCCATGCTCCATTCACTCCAGACCATCTATTCCATACTAGCTATTCCACACAACCATTCTCCATTCACCTGTGCTTTGCCTGCACACCTGTGCCCACACACACCTGGTGGCTCCTGCACCCGTCTTCCCTCCAGGACCATTCATTCAATACTACACACTCAACTCACACTTTTCACAACACGCTGCTCAATCACCTCCTTCACACACACTGCATCGTCTAAGCTGACTACCCCCCTTCTGAAACTCGCGCTTTCCAGTCGCCCCTTATGCTATTGCGCTCCCTGGTCGTTATAATCCACCTAATCTATTCTACGTCTCCACTACAGGTACAATGTCGCTACTTAACCCTACAGTTACCTATGGTCATCTTTCTAACTCCTATCAATAACCTAACCCTCCCTGGCTAGGTTTTCATCGCCATAACCCCATAAACTATAGCTCATGTGCCCGGTTGGATGTGAGGGATGGTGGATTTGCCATTCCTCTACATCGGGCATCTCTCACTATCAATTTCGCCCATCCAATTCTTCTGCCAATCAAATTTGCCAATCATTGGTGCCAATCATATTCCCTATCCCTACCATCGTCCATTAAAATTCGAGCCTCGGTGCGTCATTACTGCACATCGGATTTGTATGTGAAAAAAGAAAAAAATATTTTTTCACATAAAACGGCTTTTTTGCGCGGGAAAAAAATTATTTTGCTATTTTCGGAGAAAAAAAATATTTCGCCCTTTTTCGGGAAAAATAAAATAAAATGCCCTTTTTGGTCGAAAATGTCTGTCAACGCTAAAAATAATTAGGGAATTTTTCGAATTTTTTAACTGCGATCGAAATTTTTAACTGCGATCGAAATTTTTAGCTGCGATCGATCTCAAAAACAAAACGTTGCGTCCACTTGCGTGCGTTGCGTCCCCAGCGTGTACAGCAGTGAGGCGGTGTACTACAGTGAGAGAGTGTACACAAAGTGTGAACAAGTCTCCTATCAAGATGAGTGCTGCTCTTCGTGACAAGTGGCTGAAGGAATTCAACGCTGGCGGCGATGGGGCCACCTTCAAGTACGTGTCGAGTGACACGGCTTTCTGTCGAGCTTGTGAAAAGACTTTCCAGGCGAAGCAGAAGTCTGAGCTGGCCCAACATGTGCGAGGAGACCGCCACAAGAGCAACTTGGCCTTGAAGAAGAAGAGGACGGTCACGCAAGCCACCATGGAGGACTTTGGTGGCGGAAAGAGGCACAAGTGCGACGTCGTGGCTCAGGAGCTGTGCCAGGCCATGCTGGCCGCTGGCATCCCATGGTCGAAATTGGAAAACCCTGCCCTCCGGTCATTCCTGGAGAAGCACATCACTCTCCAGATCCCCGATGAAAGCTGGATTAGAAAGCACTACCTCGACAAGTGCTACGACGAGGCCTTGGCGGGGATCCGTGCCGACCTCGGACAGCAGCCCATCTGGCTGTCCGTCGACGAGATGACCGATTCGGCAGGTCGATATGTGGCCAACATCATCGCGGGACGCTTGTCCAAGGAGGGGTACTTTCGTCCCCACCTCGTCCAGTGCATGTTCCTGGAGAAGACCAACTCCGGGGAGATCGTGCGCGCAGTCAATGACACGCTGCGCTATCTTTGGCCTGATTTCAAGCCGGAGTGCCTCAAGGTCCTCGTCAGCGACGCCGCGGCCTATATGATCAAGGCCGGCCATGCCCTGAAGAAACTCTTCCCGGACTTGCTGCATGTGACTTGCGTTGCCCACGCGCTCCACCGTGTCTGCGAGACAGTCCGAGAAATGTTCAAGGACGTCAACGACCTGATTGCCATGACGAAGAAGGTGTTCGTCAAAGCCCCGTCACGTGTTGTCCTTTGGAAGGAGCAGCAGCCCAATCTTTCTCTCCCCCCGGAGCCCATTCTGACTCGGTGGGGGACGTGGATCGACGCCGCGGTGTTTTACGCCGAGCACTTCGAGGCCGTCAAGGACATTGTGGACCAGCTGAACAATGACGACGCGATGGCAATCCGGAGTGCCAAGGACCTGTTCGGAAAGGCGGACATCAAGCCCAGTTTGGTCTTCTTAAATGCCCACGTGTCGTTCATCCCGAAGATCCTTAAGCAGCTGGAGGAGGCCGGCATGGAGCTGGCCAAGGCCTTCCAGCTCCTTGATCAGGCCAAGGAGGAGCTCGAAAAGATCCGAGGCTGCCGTAAGGAGAACCTGCTCACCAAGTTCAAGGCGGTGCTGCAGCGCAATCCCGACATTGGTGTGCTGAGGACAGTGGCTTTGATCCTGAATGGAGATCAGCACGGATCTGAGGTTGGTGTGCCGGCTGGAGTGAAGCTTGCCGACATCCCCCTCTTGAGGTACTGCCCCATCGTCCGCGTCGACGTGGAAAGGTCCTTCTCCGTCTACAGAAACGTCCTCACTGACCGCCGACACCGCCTCACCAAGGAGAACATTACCAAGATAATGATTTCAAACACCTACTTTAACCGTTCCTAAAAGGGTCTTGTCAATTTCTTCTAGTCCTCGAATTATCAAACAATGCGGTTGCAATAAAGGTACCTGAACGTCATTTTTTACCTGTTTACTAGCCCAGAGTGCTTAATGTTGTGCAGGAAAAAGCTTACCATTTTTTGTTCTTTTTTTGACTGATTTCTGAAAAATTTGGTAATCATAAAAAATGAATAAAACGGGGGAAAAAAATATTTCGGGATTTTTTCACATAAAAAAAAAAAATGCCGCTTTTCAAAACATAAAAGGCCTATTTTCTTAACATAAAAATCCGTAGTCTACGTCATTACATTTGCAAAGCTCGGCCTGGCAAAGCCGAGCAATGCATGCGGGTGGTTTGTCTACTGCAGGTTGGGTCCGTCCAGCATTCGGTTCAGGGGAGGAGGTTTGGTTGGGCCGAGATTCAAAGCACCATCCCGGCGCGGGGCCTTTCGCTCCCAAGCGCGATGGGCCAACCTTGCCCGGGTGGAACGCCGCCACCACAGGGGGGGGGGGGGGGGGGGTGCCGTTCCGATCCCTCCTACCTTTCCTCGAACGGGACCGGTCGCCTTGCCCGGCAAAACCCGGACTCGACCGTGCGGGGCGGGCCCCGGCCCGGATCGTGCACGACGCTCCGAACAGAAGCGACGCTGCACCGATCCCCGCCGGCTCCCGCAATACCCACAGCCCGGCACGGACCGAGAGCTCGTGTCGGTCTAACCCCTATCCCATTTAACGTCGACGCTTTACTCGCATGCTCATGCTCATACGCATACGCGACCCCTTTTACACTCACATCCAGGTGTCTCAGCGCCTCCCGTACAGCCCACGCATTCCACCCCTACACCCGCTCGTGCATTCTCTCCCGCTCCATACCCCGGTCTACTCATAACACTCACCACACACTCTCGCGCACACTCTCCCGGTACGTACTCCGTACCACTCACCACAGGTGTGCATTCCAGCACATACCTACTCACGCGCTCCGGTGTGCTCTCCCGCACCCGCACCACCACCAGCTCACTCTCCGTGTCTCACTCCGTACACTCGGTTTCGCACATACCCTCCGACGTGCATTCGCTCCCGCACCCGGTATCACTCCCATATTCTGTCACACACTCACTCTCCGACGCACACTTTTTCCTCACAAGCGCGCCATTTCCACTCACCCCACTCACAAGGGACCCTCCACCAACGCCCGGACACTTTCTCGATCCCAAGCGCGCGAAAACTCTTTTTGCGCCAAACATTCTCCTGCAAAATCTCCCCGCACAATATACAGCACGACTCACCTGGGCGCCTCTTCTCCTTCGCTCCAACTCCAACTTCGCTCCAAAATTCGCTCCAACTCCAACCTGTAAACTTTAATTGGTGTTAACTTCCGATGTTAACATTGGATTGGAAGTTATGAAAAAGGGCATAACTTCCGCTTGGACTTCCGCTTCCGGTCCGATATGAAGAGGACGCAGGCGTCACATGCTCGCCGCTTCTTCGACCGGGCCACTGTCAGTTGCTTGCTTTTTTGGTGGTTGTGCGGATTTTTTGGCCATTGAGTCTGCCCTCTGCATAGCCCCGGCTCTGCTCCCTGCTTCGCCTGCCCGGCTCCTTCGCATGCTCGCTGTTTCCTCGGGCGCGCTCTCGTGGGTTGTGACCATCGCAGCGGTTTGGTGGCGGTTTCCCGCCGTGATCTTGATTTGTAGTGGCGGCGGTCGATTGCCGCTGCATTTGCCGCTTTGCCGTGATCAACCTTGGCCTCGTGATCGTCTCTTTGCTCCTGCCTGCCCTCTGCTTGGTCCCGGCTCTGCTCCTGGCTTCACCTACCTGGCTCCTTCGTTTCCTCGGGCCCGCTCCCGTGGGTTGGGACCATTGTTTCACCTCCTCAACCTTGGCCTCGTCTCGTCTCTCCGCTCCTGCCTGACATGGCTCTCCGGTACTCCGCCGCAAGGCTCCTTCTGCTCAATACCCGCTCCACCCCATCATGCATCTCTGCCATCAAATCAAATGGACTCCTCCGACGACCCAGGTACATTCACCGTGGCTCCGGTCGTAAGTTTGTATATTTACAATCAGGTAACCCCATCCCCGTCCTCTGGTCGGCTCAGCGCACTCTCACTCTTCGTCCCAGCGCACCTGGTCACAGCAACGCACACAATCGCACCTCCTGCCTACGAACCCTCGCTAAATCACCTGAATTCATCCCTGCTGTTCAAAACAACATCAAGCTCACCCTGTTCAACACCCGGTCCCTCAACAACAAATGCCTCATCCTGAACGAATACAACCTGGATAACAAACTGGACTTTCTCTGTCTCACCGAAACCTGGCAACAACCTCTGGACTACTACACACTCAACCTCACCACACCCAATGGATATTCCTACGTCAATAAACCATGCTCGGGGGGCCGAGGTGGTGGAATTGCCGTTATCCACCGTCAAGACATCAGGACCAGTCTCATCCCCATCGCCTCATCCTCATCATTTGAACACCTGGCTTTTAAACTCTCTGGTCGCATGCAGTCAGTCATGGCTGTCGTCTACCGCCCTCCCAAACCACACCCATCATTCCTGTCTGACTTCTCCTACTTTCTGACCCAGCTATGTTCCCTCTCCCCCTCAATCCTCCTCCTTGGTGATTTCAATATCCACATGGACTCCACTGACTCCACAATAACCACTGACTTCACTGATTTACTCACCTGCTTTAACCTTACTCAACATGTCAACTTTCCTACCCATATCTGTGGTCACATTTTGGACCTTGTCTGCTCCACTGGATTAATGTTGCACCATCTCTCTGGCTCCGACCTCACCCTCTCTGACCACTTAGCTATCACTATGACCATCAACATCCCCACCCCAGCACCAAGGCATTATCGCACTATCAACTTCCGTAAGCTAAACGCTCTTTCACCTACCTCATTCTCATCCACCCTCTGAAAAAATGTCCACTTCTCCCTTCGTTGACCTCCACACCCCTTCCGACCTCACTGACTACTACAACCACACTCTCTCCTCCTGCCTTGACCAGCTTGCGCCTGTAAAAACCAAAACAGTTTCTTTCACCCATTCTGCTCCCTGGTTTACCCCTGAACTCCGCCTGATGAAAACTCGTGCTCGCCAACTTGAAAGACTCCGCAATAAAACAGGTCTCACAGTTCACTCCCAAGCCTACAAGGACCACCTACAACACTACAAAGATGCCCTCTCCCGCGCCCGCTCCGCCTACTACTCTCAAATTATCCACTCTGGCTCCGGAGACCCAAAAACACTCTTCTCGACAATAAACAAACTCCGCCCCCTGAACACCACCACCCAGTCATTCACAGTAGACAACTGCATCTCCTTCCTCTCTTTCTTCCAACGCAAAATTGACAACATCTACAACAGCTTGACCAACGCCGCACCCGCCCCCCCTCCAACCACATGCCCCCCCTTGTCCTGCCATCCCCTGTCTCGGTTCTCCCCAATCTCCCCTACTGACCTCTCTGAACTCCTCATAGGAATGAAAACTGCCACCTGCACTCTTGACCCCATCCCCTCCAGCTTTGTCAAGGCCTCCCTCCCTGCGCTCTCTCCACTTATCATTGCAACAATAAACTCCTCCCTGTCGACAGGCATCGTCCCACCTTCCCTCAAAATTGCTGCTGTTACCCCCATTCTAAAAAAAACCTGGTCTAAACCCTGACACCCTAAACAACTTCAGACCCATCTCCAACCTATCCTTTCTGTCAAAAGTTTTGGAACGCGCTGTAGCCACTCAACTCAAACATCACCTCTCTGCCAATAACCTGTATGAAACATTCCAATCCGGATTCCGCTCCAACCACAGTACTGAAACTGCTCTCCTCAAAATCACCAACGACCTTCTCCTCTCCTCTGACGCTGGCAACCTCAACATTCTCGTCCTCCTCGACCTCAGCGCTGCCTTTGACACCATCGATCACACCATCCTCCTCACCCGACTTGAAACCACCTTTAACGTTACTGGCACTGCCCTCTCTTGGATTAAATCATACCTCTCTGACAGACGCCAGTTCATCTCCATCAATAACTGCAAATCCCCCACTGCTCCCCTCCCCCAAGGTGTCCCCCAAGGTTCAGTTCTTGGCCCCCTCCTCTTCATCCTTTACCTGTCCCCCCTCGGTCACTTAATCCGCCGTCATGGTCTCCAATTCCACTGCTTCGCCGATGACATCCAGCTTTTCATCTCCACCAAGTCCGTCTCCACCGACACCCACTCTATCCTGACAAACTGCATCACTGAAATAAAATCCTGGCTTCAAATCAACTTCCTCAAGCTTAACTGTGATAAATCTGAAATAATCATCATTGGCCCAAAAACGCTCACAAAATCCACCCATAACTTTGCCCTCAACATCGACGGTATCCCAGTATTCACCTCCCCTCACATCCGGAATCTTGGCGTCATCTTTGACCAAACCCCCTCCTTCGACAAATACACTAAACACATCACAAAGACAGCCTTCTTTCACCTGAAAAACATCGCCCGTCTCCGCTCATCCCTCTCCTCCACGGCTGCAGAAACCCTCATCCACGCCTTCATCACCTCCCGTCTGGACTACTGCAAAACCCTCCTCTATGGTTCACCCTCAAAAATCACCAATAAACTCCAATACATTCAGAACTCCGCTGCCCGTGTACTCACCCATTCCCGGACCCGTGACCACATCACCCCCGTCCTTTACAAGCTTCACTGGCTCCCCATCCCCCAGAGAATCCAGTACAAAATCCTCCTCTTGACATACAAAGCCCTCCATAACCTGGCCCCATCCTACCTGGCTGACCTCCTCTCCAGACACACTCCCACCCGCAACCTCCGCTCTGCTGGTACCAACCTCCTGACCCCCCCCCCCCCCCATCCGGACCAAATTCAGATCCTGGGGGGACAGGGCCCTCTCCATCGCTGCTCCCACCCTCTGGAACTTACTACCTCACACCATCAGAGACTCCTCCTCACTCACCACATTCAAAACATCACTAAAGACCCACCTGTTCAACACTGCATTCAACATTCAACCCACAGCATTTAACCCCTGACCATCTCTTCTCCTTCTCCCTCCTTTTGCTTTAAATATTTCCCTATTGATTCTTGTCTTTTTGCAATTGTTGTTTTCATGTATTGTTATGCATTATGTTTTGCACTCTGTCAAAGCGCCTTTGGGCTTCTTGAAAAGCGCTATACAAAATAAATGAATTATTATTATTATTATTAATAAGCACAGCATCATGATGCGAATCCAGACTTTGTGCATTTTCCATTTCTCCCTGCCGCGAGTGCTTTTCTCCATCTGCGGTCTCTCCAATTCCAATTTCCACTACTGCTTCGATTGATTCATACTTAATTTCTTTTTTCTTTCCCTCGACGACCGCTGGTCCGAATAAAATTTCCTTTTCTACCTCGGCGGTCACTGGCTTCCCCATACCCCGGGGTCGCGATTTCTACCCCCATCATTTTAACCGCACTCTGCTCCGCCTTGCTCAACCCGCGCTCCTCGACTCGCGTTACCTCGTCGCGTACCCGTGTGCCTTTCCCGCCCAACATGCGATCCATGCTCTCCCCACATCTTTGTATGCTCTCACCCATTCTGTCCCCAAATTTACCTATTCGCTCCAATTTGCTGTCTAACCCCTCAAATGTGTTGTCTAACCCCTCAAATTTATTGTCTAACTCCTCAAATTTATTGTCTAACCCCTCTAATTTGCTTCCTCGGTCGTTTCTCACTTCCCCGATTTGGCTTCCCATGTCATTTCTCAATTCCCCGATTTGGCTTCCCAATTGTTCACTGGTACCCCTTGCTTCGTCCCTCATTGCTCCAATTTGGCCTCCCAATCGCTCACTATCAGCCCTCATTCTGCTTTCCATTCCCTCTGTTTTGACTATGAAGGCCTGAATTTGCACCATGAATAGGCCCCAGTCCATCGGTGCCGTGGGCGCGGCTGCCGCGACCATGTGCGCGGCGCCATCTTGTGCCCCTCTAACCTCGTGTGAGGCGCGGCCATCTTGTGCGCCTGCAACCCCCTCCACCGCATCCTCATTGCTCTCCTCCTCCCCCTCTCTCAATTCCTCCCTGGGGTCCTGGGTTTCCTCTAACACCTCTTCTACCTCCCTTACCGCCATCCGATCGCCTTGATCATCCATGGCACGACTTCAATTTGGATGTTATAATAAAATTTCGGCCGCTCCAAATTTTGACAATTTTAAAGATGTTTCAAAAATTTGGTTCGGGTCCAAATCCCAACTCTTCGACACCAATTGTTACGGATCTCGGTTTCGGCACTTCCCTTACCGAGGGGGGTTTAATCCCCTCGTCTTTTAAGCTGGCCGTCCGAGTCCTGGAACTATCTTGCCACTTCCGGTCAGTGCTGAATAGGGTAGTAGGCCAATTATTCCTATGACCTAAGTACCAGCGCCTTCCGGTAAGCGAGGAAATGAGCCCCGCCCGAGCCGCGACTGTAATGGACACGCCGAGCGAAGCGAGCCACGACTCAGGCCGTTAACAAAAGACTAACCCGATTATAAAGCATTTGGCCAAAATCGCGCCACCGGTACTCAATGGGGAAAAGACGAAAGCGATCGGGGAAGAATGAAACCAAAAGGGTAAGAAATAACAGACATTTATTAATTATTTACAAAACCAAAGAAGAGGAGGAACGAAAGTAATTTACAGAAGAAGAAGAAGACACAGGGCAAGCCTTAAAACAGTCTTGTGTTAAAGCCCAGACAACAAAAAGGACAGACAACAGACTTACACGACAAGGGAATAGCAGGCAGGAATCAGTGGAAGAAGGAGAAGGTCCAGGTGGCACAACAGGGCTCGAAGGTTCGGCAGGGCACAGCAAAGAGGTCCGCTCCAGGTCCACGCTCCGGGCTGGAAGCGAGCAGCCAGCGGCAGGTGGCAGGTACACGTATTCGTTTCACGCGGTAGGGCTTTTTGAAGCAGCTTGTCACAGAGCTCCGCGCAGCTTCGTCTCTCTCTGCCTTCTTCGTCCAACTCTCTTCCAACTTCGTCCAACTCTCTTCCAACTCATCCAACTCATCCAACTCGTACCCTCTCCTTCCAACTCATCCAACTCCCTCACTCAACTCGGTTCGGCTGGATCACTCATCTGCCTTAGCAGTCCCCCGCGCCCGCCTTTATTGCTGTGTTGGAAATCAAGCCGCGGGCTCCGAGGGCACGCCTACCGGTTGGCTCACCGTGGTGCTGGTTGGCCGATAAGGGCTTGCTGACTCCACCTCCGATGACGAGCCGACTTGCCACACCTTGTTCTGGTGGCTCCTCCCCCTTCTTTCTCGGCCCGACCGCATGGCCAATGGCGGCTGGTGGGGAGTCAGAAAACCACTCGCACCGCTTTTGAAGGGAAAATGGGCCTACTCTTATTTGATTAATGCAACGCAGATTCAACTATTGGGAACAGGTCCTTAACTGAAACACATAATAAAGAGATAACTACGAAGAGGTCCTATGGTTCGCTACGTGTTGTTCATGGGCTAACTAGGGTGCGATATTTAACAAGCCAATTGATGGGAATATTTACAGGGGGACATTTATAAGGGATACATTTACTGAAATTTACTAGTGAAGGTTCTAAAAACCGTATATATATATATATATATATATATATATATATATATATATATATATATATATATATATATATATATTTGAATTGTTGGTTTAAGGCATGTCGAACGGTAAGGCAAACGGGTAAGTTAGCTGCGGCTCGCTTACCCACAGCCCCTCCTAATTTATTTCATAGGCTAATTAGGTGATAGTAAGTCGATAAGGCTGGAACGGTAACGCCTGCATTGAACCTTGCAGGAGTTATGGTGCCGGGAGGGGGTAGGGGCGAGGTTGTGTAACGTTTGTGTTGGTAGGGCATGAAATACCATAGTGAGATAAGACTGTCGTGTAGTGTATCGTGGACCGTGGACGCCTCGAAGCCAATCTCGATGTATGCAAATTGAAAAACTGTGAGCTTAAGGTTGTTTATGTGTTCTTCACACGTCAAAGACATGCTAATTTGGTGGAGCCTACGGATAGTTCTCCCAGTATGTGGTTCCTCCCTGTGATTTTTCCCTATGTTTTTATATTTACGAGGCTGGCCATACAAAACGTCCATTAAATCACCGCCGTCCATTAACCAACAACCGCCACTGCAGACAGGGCTAAACATTCCTGATCGGACAATTAACCCCGCCCGACCAACCACTAAGGAACAAGCCCACACCCCCAGAGTGGGAAGAGGGGCGTGGAAACTATCGTAACCGGCAGGCCGCGCCCCGAGCTTCGTCATTGGTCGAGCCGACCCTGGAGCGATTGAGTGGAACACGGCAATTGGTCAGTGTGACGTCAGAACGAAGGTTCGAGGAGGAGAAAAGAAGAAGAATCAGTCTGTCTCTCTCTCGTTCTGGCTTTCGTGGCGGGCGGTCACGTTTTCTCATGTGCGATCGTGACAACTTTCGGAGCTCGGGTGGACTTTTGCGATCGTGAGGAGGAGGAGGAGGAGGAGTCAGTAGCAGTTTGTGGGTCCGTGTTATGCTTCCCCAGACGGCTGAGGGACCCGAGGAAGGACTGCCCTCAAAAAGAACCTCACGATTGTGGTGTCGAGGAGCGGCCATCTTGTGTGCTTCCCACCTGTGGGGCTTCGAGCTTTGGCGACGAGCAAGCTCCAAAATGTCTCATTGAGCAAGCTCCAAAATGTCTCATTGAGCAAGCTGAGTGCCAGCTGATGTAACAAGAACATTGTTTTATTTTTATTTTGTCATTCCCATCTGTTTTTGTGTCTGTGTCTGTGTATTGAGATACCTCAATTAGGATTTACTTTACCTCACCTTTCATTATTTTTATCGTATTGCATTTATTTTCATTTAACCATTATTATTGTTGCATTTTCTTTGTTGTCTTGTTTGCATGGTGTTGGGTCCGAGGATAAACCCATGTGGCTTTAGTCCGTGCAGGTTAGCACCCCGTTGCCTTTTTGTGCCGCGTGCGTGCCAAAAAGAGCTGCCAATTTTACCGGCATGGTAGAGTAAGACCTAAATCTAAAGGCTACCCGTCCAAGGCTATTCTTTGTCGGCCGTGGACTTGACAATATTATCTTCTCCAGCCATGTGACTTTTCAGTATATATATTAATTACATACTGTTTGAACTCGGTGGCATCCTGTCTATTAATTACATACATCCATTAATTGCATACTATTGGAATGTACCTTTTGATCCTTTGGGCTCCTGAGACCCATTAGACCTTTGAAGAACGTTTAAGACCCTCAATACCTCTAAGACCACCAAGACCACAAAATACCAGAAAGATCCAGATGACCCAAAATACCCAAAGTTCCCCAAGATGACCCAAAAGACCAAGTTTACCCAGTGGACCCAAAAGTCCCCGAGGCCCCAAAACACCCAATAGTTCCCCAAGGACCTAAAAGACCAAGATGAGCCAAAAGTCAAAGGACCCCAAAAAAAAGACCCATATGACCAAAAAGAGCGAGAGGACCCTGATGACCCAAAAGACTCCCAGGATGCGAAAGATGCTGAGGACCCCTCATTTATTTATTTTTTATATTTAAAGTTCATAAAATGCATAATCATATATACCGATCAATATGGGGTCATATCAAAGCGGGACGTCTTGTGGTACCCGGTCATCACTGCCAGCAGTTGTTCGGGTTAGTGTAAGTGGCAGTTCAGTTTTTTCCAAGTGATTCTTCATTATTCAGTGATATAGTGGAGCGGATAAGTGCAAAAGTTGTGCACTTCTGGCAGAAAGCATGAAATTTGGCACACGGGGGTTTTCGAGTATGCTAAATTCAATAAGAAGAGGCAAGTCGTAAAATGATTGCTTCCGGTTCAAAATGGCGTATTTCAAAATGGCCACCAAGTAAACCGATAAAAACGTGTATCTCATATATTGGTTACATAGCGATGTGTTTGCAAAGCCAAAATAAGTAACATATCATTATGCCAACTCTACATTGCTTCTGCACACTAAGATTTACATTTAGTGCTGCCCGAAAGAGCATGAAGGCATATGGATAATACTTACGTCTGCGCGCCTATAAAATTGAAACAATTGGTACAATATCGACACAATTTTTTAAATTAAACATGATTGATTTTACATAGTATTATGTTGAATAATATCACTTGAACTGTGAAAATACATTGCAACCATAACGCTTATCTAATATCATTAAATATAAAAATAACCACCTTTAGAGGCCATTTTTCCCCGCAAAGCGGGGGTTGGCCTTTTTCGGGAACCGTGGTTGTTGTTGTTTTTCGGTCCCCTTTTTGAAGCAATGTTTTACGGCCGGATGCCCTTCCTGACGCCAACCCTTTTTGCCGCCTTTAACGACAAACAGGGAATTACCAGTGAACTGGTACTCAATTAGCCGACCTCGGAAGGATGACAGGCTGAGTCAACCCCCCTGGCATTAATTCAGCGATCAACCGGGATTCGAACCCAGGATCCTAGGATCCTAAGCCGGCACCCTAGCCGCTAGCCCAACACCAGGGACTGATATCATTTTCTAATGGCATTAAAATATAGAAATTGTCCGCAACAAATATGGTAGCTTAATGAGAAATACATTATATACACGTAAACGTCCAGTGTTCTCAGTCCCTGGAACATTGGCCTGTACATAAACACAACTGGGTACACGGAAGGCTTGCTTTAGAACATTTGCACCTCCTAGAGCAGCTCTTTTTGCACTGACATTTCATAAGTTCGCGGCACGCTTTCGATGCTTCCGGGAGAGTTGTCCACAGGGGTGTCCAGCTGTCATCGGTGTCTGTCATCCAGCCCCATTCCTCTGGTGATGGTAGAGTTGGACTTGGGACAAGTGCTTGTCCCCAAATATGACCAGCTTGATACGCAGCCCGCTTTACGTGTTGCTTCAGGGCGCCGGCTGTTGGAGGAATGTTCTCAATCTTCCGATTACCGTAGGCAAACGGATGTTGACGAGCCTCGTTGACCGTTTTCAATGATGAAGTCCTACTGTAAAGCAGCACGAAATACCTCTCCAATTCGCTCATATCACTCTCAGATACCTCGCCTGGTGTACGAGACAGGTTGTTGAAGACATGTCCAAGATGTGGAAGAGAGCGCCAAACATCCCATGCTGTCTTCTTCCCTACACCGTGGACGAATGAGACGGTGTCACATCCCGATACAGCATGCAAGAACAGCAAACCCCACGACCGCTCAGCTCCCAAATTAGCCGCAATGCTGTGAGCTGGAATATACCGAAACTTGGTTCCATGACCAAACGCCAACCAAAGCTCACATCCACCCAGGACACTGGCTGTTGCAATTGCCAATACCAAAACAGTGTCAGTCGCTTGAATTAGAATGTGCCGATACCCCAGATGATACGCATGTGAGGCATGCAACATTCTGGAATCTGCTTCTTCGTGGGTGCAATTTTGGATGGCCGATATCTCGTATTCAGATGTCGACACTATGTTTTCGCCATCTGTGGAGAGTATTACCTTGCCTTCTGGGACAGTTGTGGATTTGATTTCATTGGCCAAGAACGTGAACAATTCGGTTTTGTTTGAATCAACGTGTAGAAATTTCGCCCAATTTCCAGGCACGATTGTGTTTCCAGCAACCCGGACAGCTATGCCATCACCATGACTCTGCCTGACATGCGATTTCAAGCTATTGGTTTTGTAGACATCCCAAACCACATCTAACCGCTTGGAGGTCTGAAGTTCTCTATGTATGTAAGGCATGAACACTCGTTGCGAATAGTCATTGAACGATTTGATTGTAACTGTGGATTTCTTTGGATCTAACGCATGTACTAAGGCGGCACCATCTATTATCTTCACCTCGAACACGGGCGTTACCACGGGATATGGAGCAAGACTTTCAAGGCAAACAAGCAAGTTCGATTTCTTGCCTTGGCCCAAGGCATTTTCTTCAGCTAGCGACGGTGGCCATGCGTGGTTTTCATGCTGGAAGAATGTTTCTTGATCCCCATCTCTGGATTGGCAAGGTATATACATTCTGGAGAACAACTCAAGGTCTGTTTTCAGGCTGGCTAGTTTCGTCTTTGATTTTGATGTTTTCTTGCGTCCAGACTTGAATAGTGGTAAGTTGTTTTTGGTGATGGTGTCATAGAAAGGAGTACGCGTGCTTGCAATTCGATCGTCGACAAAGCTCTTGTACTGGGTTTTGCCAAGTTCTTCTACAGTTCGTACACCGTTAACCCCTTCTTCCGACATGATTACTTTCGTGTCCAAGGAATACAATTCGTCACTATCATCTGTAAAGGGATTACCCATTCCATCAATCACGTGCACCACATTTGTCACATCAGAAGCAAATGATTTCTGTGTACTGGGTATCTGTTCATGTTGACGACTGTCTGTACTCCTCGACAATTGACTGTCCTCATACTCGTTTAGAATTCTTGATACCTCCAGCCCAGCTACCATCCAACGTCGCAAAGCTCCTTCGTTCTCCGTGATACCAATCGCTCCTCCTTCACCTTTGACCATAGCATTGAGCTGTTCATGAACGTGGTCATGGGCCATCGCAGAAAATTTGTGACAGGTCTTCTGAGTCACGAAATGTCCCTTGTAAAATTGAGATAAAGCATTCGGGAGCTGTACGAGAGCTGTACGAGAGCATTGTTCCTGGAGCTGTACGAGATCACAAACATGTACAGTGAGACATCGGGAATAGTGGTAGTGGTCCAAACCGAACATCCATGGAATGATTTTACCAAGTGCTTCCACATACAATTTGAAGTTCCCCTCGCGTCGTGATCGAAGAAACTGCAGGAAGAGGAGCTCTAGTTGGAGAGTTTTACTCCAGTAACAGAACTGTGGATGGTTGAGTTCCATCTGTCTGGTTACACCATTCACGAAAAGGCAAAATATCATCTGGTGCAGTAGTCTCTCTTGCAGCGCTATATGATTTCATCTGTTCGAACCATATATCCATTGTACCAAACTGTAGAGAAAAACAACAACACAAGTTATTTTTACCACATTTTAATGACCATGGCATTTTCACTAAACATACCAACGGCGCTGTTAGCTCACCAACGTTATGTCAAAATAAACGTGATGACAAAATTAAAACGTCACAAAAATTCATGGTGCGATATTAATGAAAAATATTGTGTCAATATGGTGTCAGTTGTCAATTTTATAGGCACGCAGGGTTGAACGTTATTAATATGCCTTCAGGCCCTCACTGGTACCAAATGTACATCTTGATATGAAGAAGCAATGTACAGTTAATAATAATGATATTCTAGCGATTTTGGTTATGCAAACACATTGCTATATGCCCGATATATGAGACACACGTTTTTTATCGGTTTACTTGGAGGCCATTTTGAAATCCGCCATTTTTAACCGGAAGTAATCATATTACGACTTGCCTCCTCTTCTTATTGAATTCAGCATACTCGAAAACCCCCGTGTGCCAAATGTCATGCTTTCTGCCAGAAGTGCACTACTCTGGTGTTTTTTGGCACATATCCGCTCCACTAATAGGGCCAAAAACTATATAAAAAAAACAAAAAAAAAAACAACCTTTTGAGGCCGTTTTTCCCCACAAAGCGGGGGTTGGCCTTTTTCGGGCACCGTGGTTGTTGTTTTTCTTGGTCCCCTTTTTGAAGCGATGTTTTACGGCCGGATGCCCTTCCTGCCGCCAACCCTTTTTGTCGCCTTTTACGACAAACAGGGAATTACCAGTGAACTGGTACTCAATTAGCCGACCTCGGAAGAATGACAGGCTGAGTCAACCCCCCTGGCGTTAATTCAGCGATCGACCGGGATTCGAACCCAGGATCCTAGGATCCTAAGCTGGCACCCTAGCCGCTAGCCCAACACCAGGCCAAAAACTATATATTGCACGATATCTGAAAAAGTGATGGACGGCTTCGGACGAAACTTGGTGGACAGGTCAGGTGCGTGACAAGGAAGAATTGATTCAATTTTGATGAAGATGTGGATATAATAATTTTTAAGTGAGTTGCATGGAGTTCCACAGGCCATAATTTACCTGCATGGGTTCAAATGGTTGAAATAACCACTCTACAACCCAGACTTGGCTCTGAGTGACCAGTATTTGTTCTGACATCTGAAATCTGAGCTGTATGTTAAAGGTTTCAAGATGATGATTCCTTGAAGTGCACCAGTGCAAGTGGTGGAGTTGCAGTCAGATTTCTTTTATCATGGTATTTGAGGTTTCAAGAACAAATGGGCTGAGTGCATTGAAATGAAGGCTGATTACATTGAGATACAGTTGAAAACCTATCGTGTTTCTATATACTGTACTTAAAACGCCAAAAATTTGAATGCCTTCACACAAATGCTCCACAATAACTTATCTTTCTTTTTTATCACAAGCACTCTATATACTCTGTGCAGTGCTGTTCTCAACATTTTTCAGATTACCGATTGTGCCTTCATTATTGCAATGCTAGAACGCAACAATAGTCAGTAAATAGAATCTCTCATTTGGTATCAAGTTCAATAAAAAATATTTGAAATGCTGTTTGTACTAATATCGCTGCTTGTTTGACTGTGATTGTTCTATTGGAATACTAGCAGGGACCCATGGAACGAAAACCCTCCCTTTATTTGGCCAGTGTATAGGCAATTAGTATTTTACTAGAATTCACCAAATGTCCGTCCGTCTGTCTGTCTGTCTGTCTGTCTGTCTGAAGGTACCGTAAAAACAGCAGAACCGATCGCAAAGATATTTTGGGTGGATAATCCTGGGATCTCCAGGAGTAAAATAGGCTATTTAGTTTTCCCAATTTCAGCTTTAGTCTCTAGCATTCTCAGGTTTGGACTCCCGCATGACATTCGCGTCCGCATAACGTTCATTGTTACTCCCGCCAGGGAGTAATGCATTCATTTGTGTGTGTGCGTGCGTGCGCTCGTTCGTTCGTTCGTGTGTTGTGAACAAGATATCTGGAAAAGTTCTGAACGGATTTGGATGAAAGTTGGTGGGATGATTGCCCTTGGGATAAGGAAGAATTAATTAGTTTTTGGTGAAGCTCAGGATATTATTCCAGATCCAGGAATTTTTTTTGGAAATTTTTATGGGAAAGATTTTTTCTGTTTTACTGCATTAAAGCTTTTATTCTTATTCTTAAATGATGTTTTTCTCCTCTAATTCCGAGACATATCAAAATTAATTCTCTGACAGTTCGGGCTTACTTTCTTTTTCATTTATTGTTTTGGGGAGAGGGGATGTTAAACAAAACGTTTTATTCCAACTCAACCCATGGCGGGAGTATGCGCTCTACTGAGTGGCGTTCGAGTTCTCATTGCGACGATGTTGCTTTCCCGGGTGCCGCGCGATCGGTGCAGCCGTTTTGCGGCACCCGGGAAAGCAACATGTCTCCATAGATCGCTAACAGATCGCTGTCTCCATCGATCTTGCCAAGGCCGTAACAGCTATCGGCTCAAAATCCTTTCAACTGTTGATTTGGCACAGTTACACGTATCGGGAATTTGGTACATGTATCGGGAGTACATACGACATAGCGATTGTGAACACGATTATCAATCACGATTGACGATCACGATCATCACGATCATAGTGTATCGATCACGATTTGAAACACGATGGAATAATATTTACCGATATGAACAGTGAAGTGGCTTTTATTGAAATTCGAAAGATACTGTTTAGATTTTGATGATTTGCGTGTGTTATGATTCAACGGATGTTTATATGAATCGTTTAAAATGAAAAAAACCCTTCAATTTCTGATATTTTGCCTTTTCATTTGGGCCTCCCAATTGAAGCCCCGCCCATAGGGTGGGTACCGTTGCTAGTAGTATTAATACGTCATTGCAGCACGATTTATTATCTTCAACGATAAAAAGTCGTTCTTGGCCATGGGAAATACCATCGTGGGTTCTGAAATAATACACCGCTTTAATAATGAAGGTTGTTTAGTCCAGTATTATTGGCCTTTCCATACTGTCATTGGAAGCTCCATGACGCATATGTTTTTGATATGATTTCAACAATCGGTTTGTTTGTGTTTCACACTGAATGAAAAACGAAAAGGTAGAGCATAGCAATTGTGATATATGACAGGTTCTGACAGGAAATTAAAATGGCGGTCGGTGGAGTCAGCCATCATACGTCGTCATACGCCCTAATGACATAATAGATGTAATGACGTAGTGTGACAGACGGACACAAAACTTCCGCTACTTTAATATTGTTGCGGATCTCCAACGTTGGCCTTCCCCTTACCAAGGGGGGATTAATCCCCTTGTCTTTTTACTTGCCTACGCGATCCGGGGCTATCACGTTCCTTCCGGTCGGTATTAAATAGGGATGTAAGCCGAATTAGTCTTATTACCTAAGTACTAACACCGGCCGTGAAGCAAGGAAATAACCCCACCCGAACCACGGTTTCAGTGGACACGCCGAGCGATAGCGAGCCGCGATTCGGGTCGTTAATAGGTACTAAACCCGATTGGAGCGATTCCTAGTCGTGACACGCTTACCCAATTGAGAAATTACTAAGACGGTCGAATCAGGAAAACAGGAAGAACAAGGAATTTATTACACACTTTGTACAAATAAGAAGAGGAAGAGAAAGAGCAATGTACAGTGAAGAGGAAGAAGCAGATACACAGGGCAGCCTTATACAGTCTTGTACTTATCCCTGGACACGGACCTGTTCGCACTCAGTCACACTCTCAGACTCACTCACACGGGGTTGTAGATGGTCGTGTTGAGGGTCCACCGATGGCGTCCACAGCCCGCTCCGGTCCCCGACTCGTACCACGAAGCAGATGGTGATGATAGACGGCAGGCAAGATCCCCGCGTGTTGGTGGTGCAGATGGGACAATTATATGGGGGGGATCGGTAAGCTGGCGATTATACTGGCGTACGTAATAGTTGTACCGGCGCCTTTATACGCGCTCCCGGTATAGCTCGGTACAATGCGCCACTTCCACAATGCTTTCCCAATGATGTCACCAAAGCGCCTTTCCCACTCGAGTCCTTGAAACCAGCAATGCAATGCGCTCCCACCAAGTCCTTCAGAGGGCTCTCTTCTCAATACTCTTCACACGAACTTGACGAGCGCCTCTCCCTTCTCATAACTCGTCACAGCGCGTCTCTCCTCATAACTCAAGCCCACGACTCGAGCTCCTGCCTCTCCCTTCTCATAACTGAGGTGGGGGCCTCGCGCAACCGGTTTTACTGCCACGGCCAGCGAACCCTCTGGAACCTCTAGCCACACCCCATCAGGCGATGTCGCCTCACCCCTGATTGGTTGTTGGGGTCTTACCGGCTCCGCCCTTGATGGCTGCCTGACGTGGCCACACCCCCACCCTTGCGCTCCGCCCCCTTTTCGGGCCTCACCTCGTGGCATTTGGGCTGGTTTCAGCATCCTAATGCGAGGAGCAATGGGGTGCAGACAGGATGGGCGCACTGGGGATTGGGGTGGACTGGATGGTGTGCAATGGAGTCGATTGGAGGGAGGCTGCAAACTGAACGGGGCCTACTCTTATTTGTTTTACACAACGCAGATGATAACTATTGGAAATGGCCTTATCTCACATATAAGAAATAACTAACGTTCTAAGGTGACCTACGTGTTGCATGTGGCCGAACTATGGGGTGCAACCTTTAACCTTTATTACTCCAATATGTACACTTTCAGAACCGCAACAATATATAGATTATACAAAAAATGGAAATCTCTTCCCTTAGTGCAAGTTCCTTCATTGTACTCGACGGTGGCGCAAGAAGGGCTGGAGCCAGCGTCCCCTCCTGCTGGTGCCTCTCAGCAGCTCTGTCCTTATGCAGCATGCGGAGAATGTCGTTACGGAGATCACTGTGTCTATCTGCATGGGGACTACTGTGACATGTGTGGCCTTCAGGTTCTGCATCCTTGTGACAAGGACCAGCGATCTGAACACAAACGGGTAATAAATCACCTGATATTGTATGCTCTACCAGTTGCTTAAGTAAGTGCAGCAGCGATGTTTATAATAGAACTACTTTCTTAACTTCAAGTCGCAGATACGTTTTCATGGTAAAATTGACAACAGCATATCTGATTTGAAGCTTTTTATGGATTCGGAATTATTTTTTTTGGACATTTAGCACGATTATTTTTCTTGTTTGATCTCCAAACCATGGGAGCTGGTCAAAGGTGTTTGATAGGTTGTTTTTTTTTCAATGCAGATAATACAAAGCTCCTTGGATCTCTTCATTTGCTTGAGGCAGACAATTTCTCTCCAGATGGTGCCTGTCATGATTTGCACCAATGTGCAATGTAAATGGATATCTTTAACATGGTGGCGTTGGCTGTCAGGCTTGCCTAGCAGCACACGAGAAGGACATGGAGGCCGCTTTTGCAGTTCAACGCAGCAATGAGGTGGTTTGTGGTATCTGCATGGAGATTGTTTATGAGAAAGCACGCACTGCCGAAAGGCGCTTTGGCATCCTGAGCAGCTGCAACCACGCGTACTGTTTGTCCTGCATTCGCAAGTGGCGGAGGACCAAGCAGCTTGAGAGCAAAGTTATAAAGTATGGAGTCAAACTGTGATCACTGTGCTACATTCCTCATACACCACTAAATTAGCTATGTTTTACTGTATTTGCAAGGATTGATAGTTTTTGCATGGATATTTCTCATGGTTATAAGTGAACTAACCCAAATTCTATTAATGCTTCTTTGTTTTCTTTTTATGCCCTCAAAGACGAATTCGCTGGAGGCATTGTTTTTGTGTTGTCTGTCCCTCCGTGATCGGTTTTTGTTCCCGCAATAACTTAAGAACGGCTGAAGGGATCCAAGTCATACTTGGTACAGGTCTGTATAATAATATCAAAATAACCTGCTAAGATTATAGGGTCAAAAGGTCAGGGGTCCCTTTAAGTAAAAAAGCTATTACCTCACTAACTTGAACCAGTGATGGGACTTTGACCAAACTTGGTACAAGTATACAGTATGATGCAAAGATGAACTGGTTAGATTTCAGCGTCAAAGGTCAAAGGTCAGAGGTCATGTCAGGTAAAAATGTGATGCTTGAGAAACAACTGAAGGGATTTTAATCAAACTTGGTACAAGTATGTAATAATGTGGGTGGAGACATACAGGGTGAGTCAGAAGTAGCGCCCGATTTCTGTTTTTTGGTACACTTCCGTAATAATTTTCCCCCGAATAAATGGTTAGATAAACATGTCATTCATTTATTTATACCTTCTTGTACACTGTAATATAAATGTCAAACAAACAATCAACTGACGGAAATATATATATATATATATATATATATATATATATATATATATATATATATATATACATATATTGATATATATATATATACATATATATACATATATTGATATATATATATATACATATATATACATATATTGATATATATATATATTGATATATATATATATATATATATATATATATATATATATATATATATATATATATATATATATATATATATATACATATATTGATATATATATATATATATATATATATATATATATATATATATATATATATATATATATATATATATATATATATATATATATATATATATATATATATATTTATATATATTTATATATATATTGTTACAGACGCGGTTTTGGATGTTAGTTTACCGAGCGGTTTGGTATGACCGCGTCTGCACAGTTTACCCGATTCCACTCGAACGTTGGCCAAATCGCGCTATGCTAAATCAATTAAGGAAAGGACACAACGGCTGGGATTAGATGACACGACACCAGGGGTACAGTTCTCAAGACCTCCGGAGGAGGTTATAATATTTGTATGCAGAACGTTTAGATTACACTGACGAGGTACAGCATAGGAAGGTGGGCACTTAATCACGGTCTTATAGTAGCCCCGACAGACCACAGATAAACAGGACAAGACTGACTCACACAGGGATTGATGGCAAGGAAGGGCAGGTAGTCGATGGATAGCACAAGGTGCACCTTGGCTCAGGGACAGGATCCACACGGTCCGGTCCAGATATGCGGGGAGGTATCGTCGCGCTGGAGGTGGCGTCTGTTCCTCTTCAAGCTGGGGGCGCATCTCACGTCACCTCCGGTAAGTGGCTGCGTATATCCAGCGGGGAGTGACACGCCCTCGGCTCGTTAGTTCCGCCCCAGATGGAATCGGCCCGCCGCTTCTTATTGGGTGCGGGGGGGTTACCGGGCTCCGCCCTTGACGAGGAGCTGACAGTCAGCCCCTTCGTGGTAACCCCGTCGGAGCACATGGGCAATGGCGGCTAACCAAGCCGGAGTGAGGACGCACACTCCCCGCGCGCTGTTGTTGTAGTTGTTGTTGTTGTAGTTTCATGAGGAAGATGGGAGGAGGTATGGGGAGGTCCTAAACTCACTACTGGTGCCATACAATCACATTCTGGTGCAACGAAGAGTCAGAATTAATGGAAACGAGTCCTTAACTGACATAGACTAAGAATAACTAGCAAGATGTCCTATAGTTGTCTACGTGAGATGCGGTGAACCTGGGCACGACATTTAATGGGGGAAAAAGGGGAAGGTCGGTTCTACAGAGTGTTGTTTACAGACAATGGGACTAGGGAATGGGGGATTGGGGATAGTTGGGGAGTATTGGGAAAATAGGGGAATATTTACAAGCGGATATGGATGGAGGCCAAATCCCATATCCGCAACAATATATATATATATATATATACTGTATATTGATATATATATATATATTGATATATATATATATATTGATATATATATATATATATTGATATTGATATATATATATATATATATATATATATGTTGCGGATATGGGATTGGCATCCATCCATATCCGCTTGTAAATATTCCCCTATTTCCTCAGTACTTCCCAACTATCCCCAATTCCCCATTCCCTAGTCCCATTTTCTGTAAACAACACTCTGTAGACCCGACCTTCCCCTATTTCCCCCATTAAATGTCGCATCCAGGTCCACCGCATCTCACGTAGACAACTATAGGACATCTTGCTAGTTATTCTTAGTCTATGTCAGTTAAGGACTCGTTTCCATTAATTCTGACTCTTCGTTGCACCAGAATGTGATTGTATGGCACCGTTAGGAAGTTTAGGACCTCCCAATACCTCCCCGCAGCTCTTCCTCATGGTACAACAACAACAACAACAACAACAACAGCAACAACAACGGCGGCGGCGCGGGGAGTGCGCGTCCTCACTCCGGCTTGGTTAGCCGCCATCGAGCATGTGCTCGACGGGGTTACCACGTAGGGGCTCGCTGGCAGCTCCTCGTCAAGGGCGGAGCCCGGTAACCCCCCGCACCCAATAGAAGCGGCGGACCGCTCCCATCTGGGGCGGAGCCAACGAGCCGAGGGCGTGTCACTCCCCGCTGAGCATGCGCAGGAAGAGGGAGGTGACGTCAGATGCGCCCTCAGCTTGGAGAGAGAAGACGCCACCTCCGAGCGCTGCAATACCTCCCCGCATCTCTGGACCGGACCGTGTTTGATTCTGCCCCTGAGCCAAGGTGCACCTTGTGCTATCGACTGCCTGTCCTTCCTTGCCATCAATCCCTGTGTAAGTCAGTCTTGTTACGTTTGTCTGTGGTCTGTCGGGGATAAGATAAGACTGTAACTAAGTGCCCATCTTTTCTGTGCTTTACCTCATACCTTGTAATCTACCCCTTTTCTCCACCACCAATTATATCCTCCTCCGGAGGTCTTGAGAACTGTACCCCTTGTGTCGTTTCATTTATCCCAGTCGTTGTGTCTTTTCCATCATTGATTTAGCATAGCGCGACCAGGTCAACGTCGGGTGGAATCGGGTGAGTTGGGGAAGAATCGGGGGAATTGTTCGCGGCAATACCACCGCTCGGTAAATAACATCAAATCCGCGATCCGTAACAATATATATATATATATATATATATATATACACACACACACACATACACACACATATATATTGTCACGCAACCGCGATTAACACCACAGTTGCGGAGGCCAATTGCGAGGCTTTTAACTTCCGAGGCGCAAACCCAATAGCGGATTCCAATCGAGCACAAAGGCGCGGAATGGCGGACACAGCAAAGCTCCGCAGCCTTACCTATTAAAATGAAACAGGAAACTGCGTTCAGGTATATACAGAAAATAATATAACGATTTATTAACGGTTCCGAGAACAAAGAAATATGATGCTCTAAACCCCCTATATGGAGTACTCCCACTCGACAGAATTATTAAACAAACCACAGGGCAGACGACGAAATGAACAAAGAGGGTGTGTGTGGTGCGTTCTTAGCTTTGCTCGCTCGGGAGCGTGGCGTGGAGATAGTACAGGCCTCGGATGGCTCGGCCCTGACACGTGGGCGGGAGTGGTCTCCCCGACACGACTCGCTCGCCGGCCCCAGTCCTCTCGCCCCGCAATTCTCAAACGCTCGCCCCGTCCGAAAGACCACGGTTCCTGGGGCTGTCGTCCCTGCCCGGCGCTTTGGAGATCGTGAGTGGTTGGCGATGGTGTGCAAGAGGCCACGAATACGGCCACCAACGGGGCGAACCTCGGCACGACAGCCGCCCACGCGATCCAATCGCAGGGAAGATGGAGGGAACGAAGGCAGGAAAGAACGAGAGGGGAAAAATGTCCAGTGCACTCATCACGACTGAATCCTCTCAGCTCCCCCAAATGGCGTCTGCTCTGCCTCGTGTCCAACTCCGAACTCCTCTTCTTCTCCTTCGTGTCGTCACTTCCCTCACGCACCGTCCCGCCCTCTCGTGACGTCCATTCGTCCGCCCTTCCCCATGACGTCAAAAGATCCACCCCCTTCTCATCGTGTCTCAGCAGGGTGCGTTTTGGTCGGTGTTGTTCCATTGATGTGAAAGGGAAGGGAATTAATTAATGTAGGTGCGCTAGGGGCATGAATTCCTACTGTCTAGGTGTGGTGCCAAAAGGGACATTGGATTGACCACAGGGGTGGGAAAACACACAAAGTTACCCTTATTGCCCTAACTACTTAGCACTTCCTGTCCCCATACAGGAAATATATACGCAATTATCCCGGCATACGCATACTAACTTAAAGGTACATAGTGGGTTCTAGCTATCGCGACATCCTGGAGCATTTTACCGACTCAGATCTACTCTGCTCTACATATTGCTCTACCAAATTCATAACACAGCCCCCCCCCCCCCCCCCTGGAACCGTAGCTCCTGCAAGGTTCACCGCAGGCGCTATCATTCCAGCCTTAACACTTACTGTCACACACTTAATTAACCTATGAAATAAATCAGGAAGGGCTGTGGGAAGTGTTGGACTACCTACCTACAGTCCTACACATCCTTAACATGCTAAATCCCTTAACCATCATGCAATCAAATATTTACAAGGGTCTTCATTGCTCCTGCGGAGGGAGGAAACAAACAACACGCAACACTAACTTAACCACGAACTTAACCAACTTACAAAATTCACAAACTCTATACATTTTTACATACCCCGGTCTACAGACCGCGTCCCCCGGTGGATGCCACAGGACACAACCCTACCTGCGGGGCCATCCCCAATGCACCCCCCTAAATTTCCACGGGCCCTGTCCAGATGTTGCAGGTAAGTGACATGGCTCGGTGGATTTCGCCCTCATTCGTCCACACAAACCCCTTAACCACTCATCCTCATTCCAAAACTCATCATTACATTCCAAAAATTAATAAAGCTCTTACTCAATACACCCCCCTGCAGGACCATGGCATTGATGTCATATGTGTGCGCATTCCTCAACTAGGCAGCGGGGAGGTACCGCACAAAAAAATGGTGGGGGCGTATCAGGCTGTGGTGCCCGCAGTCCCAAAAACAAGTCAACCGACTTACAAGTTCATTGCCCCCCCCCCCCCCCCTTTACCTCTTGGCCCCGTGACAGCGCAACAGCCCTTTTCCGCCGTTACCTCGCCAGTGAGGGTATCCACACACACCAGGCTCCCTTTCCTCCTGCTTCCGCGCAGCAACACGGGTCACCGGGGGACTTCCTCACCCCGCGGCGCCCAACCAGACCCTCCACCGACGAGCTCCAATTTCCAGTTACCACCGGCTGCCAGGGGTAATTGCCGCAGAGGAGGGGCCGCAGGCATCGCTCCTCAGAGCTTGCTCTGTACCTGCGGACACACACACCTTCCCCACCCACAAGACCCCAAAACACACTTCCTCCCCCGCTGCCATTCAATTCTCCACACAACTCAGCACAATTCAGTACAATTCCATAGATGGTGTAAAAGGTGTTACAAGGCTTGCCATGGCCTGCTACATGTGAAATCCCCCCCGTTCACATTTAAACCATCACACATTTCCAAAAGCACATTTCCAAAAGCACAATTATCACCCCTCATTATCTCCAATAATCATCACTCACTCTCCAGGTTCCACTCTCACGACCACATCAAAACACATAACCACAACACAAAAACATATGCCACCCACAAGATACTGTGTGGCCCCCATTCCATCCCCTCACCGGCCATGTCATCACTCTCACCCGCCTCCCAACTCCAAATTACATGTCCCCAATTTCCAAAGCAAGTCCTGAAGCCTGAGACAGTACTCCTCAAAACACTCACCTCAAGTGCAGATAGTTGCAGGTTGGTCGGGTCCAAGAGCGTCATCCACCACACCTAATTTCCCCCTCACCCTTCCAATCCACCCCGGAGCCTCTCGACCCATGTAGGAGCTCAATCTATCCCTGTGAATTATCTGTGGAAGGGTATGCGGGCCCATCTGAATTTTGAACACCACATCAGTCACCTGCCGAAGCACCACCCCGGGGCCCTTCCAAGGTGAGGTGAGTTTTGGGCACACCCCCTTCCTTCTCCGGGGCCAGTAGAGCCAAACAATTTCTCCAGGAAGGAACTGAGGTGTGTGAGCCCAAGCGTCATACCGCGTTTTCAGATGCAAAGAAGCCAAGCCAATTTGCTTCCTCGCAAACTCATGAGCCTTTTCCATGCTCACTTTCAAATTGGTTGCATAGCTTTCCACAGTTGGCTCACCCGGTTCCCCTGGTGACGGTCCCATCAACAAATCTGTGGGGACTTGCATCTCTCTACCGAACATCAACAAGGCGGGGGTGCACCGAGTGGTCGCATGCTGGGCGGTCCGGTATGCCATCAATATAAAGGGAAGGTGCTCGTCCCAATCCTGTTGGTTTTCAGATGTAAAGAGGGCCAATTGTGTCAACAGTGTCCGGTTGAACCTCTCTACCATCCCATCCAACTGAGGCCTAAGGGGGGTCGTCCGGGTCTTATGAATTTGGAGGAGCTCGCACACCGACCGCAGGAGGGCGGATTCAAAGTTCCGGCCCTGGTCAGTGTGTAGCTCCCTTGGGACGCCAAATCAGGAGAAGAATCCCTCAACTAGAACTTGAGCTACCAGCCGGGCTTCCTGGTTGGGCAATGGGTAGGTCTCTGGCCACTTGGTGAAGTAGTCTATTGCCACCATAATGTACCGATTCCCTCGGCGGGTGGCTGGCAGGGGCCCCACCACATCTACTGCCACCCGCTCGAGCGGTGCTCCGACATTGTACACCTGGAGCGGGGCCTTGTGCGCACGTGGGGGTCCCTTCTTACCGCGGCAGAGGTCGCAGGATCTCACCCAATTTTGAATGTCTCTGCCCGAATTCACCCAGTCGAACCTCTGCCGTAATTTGGACAAAGTTTTGGCCACGCCCAAATGTCCCATTGTCCTAGTCCCATGCACGTGCCCCATAACCACTTCCTTCAATTTGTTCGGTACAATTATCAACCAGGAAGCTACATCGCCCGTTGGTGTCACCCACTTTCTGAACAAATAGCCCTCTTTCAACCCCAACATCTGCCACTGTGCCCAATAGGCCTTTACCTGGGCCCCGTGTGGAGCAATCTCCTCCAAAGAAGGTCTTTTGTCCTCCTCTAGCCAATGAAAAAGGGGCCCCAAAACAGGATCCTCCCTTTGACTCTCTTGCCAATTCACATCGCCCAATTCAGGTGGGGGTTGTGGCAAAGTTCGCCTGGTCACTCTCGCTGCATATAGGCATGCATCAATTTGGCCCTGCCCAATTGGATCCTTGGCTTCTTGTCTATCACAAAATTTACAATGTGCCTCCCAACAGGGGCGCCGAGAGAGAGCGTCTGCATTGGCATGTGCTTTGCCAGGCCGATGTTGCACAGTGAAATTATACTGCTGCAGCCTCTCAAGCCACCTTGCAATTTGTCCCTCCGGCTCTTTGAACCGAAGAAGCCATTGCAAGGAGGCATGATCCACCCGGATCACAAACTCCCTCCCATAAAGGTAAGGGTGAAAGTGTCCACCTGCAGACAGTAAGGCCAATAGTTCTTTGCGGGTAACGCAATAATTTCGTTCGGGCCTCGAAAGTGCCCGACTGTAATACGCAATATCCCTCTCGACTCCCTGTTGCATTTGTGACACGGCTCCCAATCCTTCCTGGCTCGCATCTGTGTCCAGGACGTAATTGCCATCCTCCGTCGGGTACGCCAAAACTGGGGCCTCCACCAGATGTTGTTTTAAGTGACTGAATGCCTCGATGCAGCTCTCTGACAATACAAATTTGGCTCCTTTCTCTGTCAACTTGTGCAAAGGTCTTGCAATTTCCACGAAATTTGCCACAAATCTGTAGTAAGAGCAGAGGCCCAAAAATCCTCTGACCTCCCTTACATTTTTGGGGGCGGGCCACTCTTTTACAGATTTTACCTTTCCAGGGTCAGTGGCCACGCCGCTCTCACTAATCACGTGACCCAGGTAAGTCACTTCCCTCCTGGAAATTTCACACTTGCTCGGATTCAATTTCAACCTGGCACCCCTTAATCTCCCAAATAGCTCTGACAAATTTTCAACAGCCTGTTCAAATGTGGGAACGTGGACCAATACATCATCCAAATAGACTAGGCAAGTCTGCCATGGAAAGCCGATTAAAACACGTTCCATCAGACGCTCAAACGTGGCAGGGGCATTGCACAATCCAAAGGGCATGACGACAAACTGCCAGAGACCCTTTCCTGTGGTGAACGCTGTTTTCTCCCTCGCCTCTTTATCCATTTCCACCTGCCAATAACCACTCTTTAAATCCAATGTGGAGAACCATTTTGAGCCTGAAACGGCATCGAGGGTGTCATCAATCCTTGGCAGGGGATACGAGTCCTTGAGTGTCACATGATTGAGCTGGCGGTAGTCCACACAGAACCGAGTGGTCCCATCCTTCTTCTTCACCAGCACAATGGGTGACACCCAAGGACTCACCGAGGGCTCGATAAATCCAGCTCTTTCCATTTTGCTCACCTGTTCCTCTGCCTCCTCTTTCTTAGCGAAAGGGAGCCGCCTCGGCGGTTGGCGAACAGGCCTCGCCTCGCCAGTACTAATTTGGTGCCTGACGAGACTCGTGCGTCCAACATCCTCGGGGGAGAGAGAAAAAACACCCAAGTTCTTACCAACCCAACCCAACCATAGGTGGTCTTTCTGTCTTCTACCGACTCCTCTCCGGCCTTGCACCCCCAGCTCTCTCTGTGCTCTGTCCCCCAAATATTCCTACAGGTCGCACAAGATCTGCCAGCAACCCTCTGATGGTTAAACTGCCGAAATCTCGGCTCTCTGCTCACCTTCACTCTTTCATCCCTCTTTTCTCCCGCCTCTGGAACAAACTCCCTCACTCCCTTCAATCCCACTCCTCCCTCCAGGTCTTTAAAACAGCTGTTCACCACCATCTCTTATCTTCCCCCATCCAAAACCTTGATCTTTTCTACCCCCGCTAATTCACCCCAGATCCACCTTGTTTGAAATTCCAACTTCTTTCCTGGAAGTCCTGGCAGTGTCCATATGTTTTATACCTCTCCCACCGCCCCCTTCCCACGCCCCCCCCCCCCCCAAAGCCCTCGCCCTCTCTCAGATCTCTCCATGTCTCCATGTCTCTCGGTCCCTGCTCTCAAATGTTGTGTTTGTGTCCTTCCCCCTCTCTCCCCATCTTGTCTACCGCTCCCTATGTTATATGTTTTATGTGTCGGTTTGTCTTTCTGTGTGATTAATGTTCGCTCTCTCACGAGCCTCGATCTTGTATACAAAAACAAACAAACAAACAAAACAAAAAAAAAACAAATTGTGCAATGTCTCTACCTGCTCCGATGTTAGGCCCTCTTCAGAGCGTGTCATCATGTCCCGCACTCCCTCTGACCAATCACATTTCCCCAAATTTTGCCCTCCTTCCGGCTGTACTGGCAAGCATGTGGATCCACCTCCTCCGGTGACCTCTACTACACTACTGCATTTGACTACGATGGCTCCGCCCCTTACAGTGCGGGGGCTGTCGGACAAGTTGAGCAGCCTGACTGCCAGCATAGGCCCACGGGTGTCTACGAGAGTGCGACCCACCATTAATCCCTCCGTCCCCTGCGAGGACCACGACTCCACTAGCCCCAGCTGGCCAATTGGTTGAGCACCTGCTGCTAACTCTGCCATCACCACTCTCTCGGACCTGGGAGGCACGGTCACAGTGCGTGGCACCTCCAGCCACGTCCCCTGCACCTCCTCGTCATCCCCCAGTCCCACTAACTGCAGCCTCTCGGTGCCCAACCACATGTGACCACGCCCAAGGTCTAGTTGGCGGTCATGTTCCACCAGGAAACTCAGTCCCAACAGACACTGATCGCACACCCCGCCACCCACACAACCACGCTGACCTCCAGGCCACCCAACTCCATCCTCACCACTCCGCGTCCCAATATTGGTGCCGTTGCCCCCGTAGCCAGTTGAAGGCTGTGTCCTTCTACCCTATCAATTTTGTCCCAGCCTCCAACACTCTGGTCTAGCACACCCGGATTGATAATGGTGTCACTGGCTCCAGTGTCCACCACAGCCTCACAAAATTCTCCCTCAATTTTGCATCTAACCCTTAGATTACCTGTGCCAATTTGTCCGCAATTCACTACTTCCACCAAAGGAGGGCGCTTCTCCACACACTTGCCAGCCAAGCCGAGCATGGCCCCGTATGCTCGGCTCGTTCTAGTTTCCCGCACACTCTATTGCTATTGGCCCAGGCCGAGGTGGTGGTCCTCTGTCTCGCGCCTGTGGACCTACTGGGGGCCCCCTCCTTTCTGGGCTGCGAAGCCTGTCAGGAGGTGGGGGCCCATATGGTTGCCGACAATTCTTCTGACTGTGCGCTCTTCTCCCACATCTAAAACAAGTCCCCAAGAACGGACCCCTCCGGTAGCCAGGCGGAGCACCCCTTTCTCCCGGCCCAGCCCGATATAAATCAGGCCGTCCCCATGGCAAACCTGGACCAAACTGTCGTGACTCGCTCCCTGCAAATTTGCCCCCGGTCAAATTTGTCAGCTGGCGGCTGATTCCCCTTAACATTCGCCCTATGTCATCCTCTGGCTTTTCCTGATCCCGCACCTCGGCCTGCAGTCAGGCAGATAGGTGTAACAATTGTGGGTTTATACGTACAAGCATGAAATTTGGCACAGTCATCGATAATAGTCTAATGAATAATTCCAGATATGGACCCACCGCGAAAACGTCCTATGGTAGCCGTGGCGGCCATTTTACAAAATGGCCGCTTTTAGTCTAGTGGCTAGATAGGGGTCTCGTGCACCCCCCCGAAATATACTTCTCATTGGTGTCTATAGTGCATTCCCGCACGCGACACCAGTCATCTTGCCCCATGTGACCATGAGGAGGCTGATACACGAATGATGATACATCTCGCGGATGCAGTCCGTGATGGATTTCAGAAAATTCTTCTGCGTACGGTGGATACAGATATAGTGGTATTGGCTGTGGCAGCAACAACCAAACTCAAAATCCAGGAGCTTTGGGTGGCCTTTGGGACAGGCCAGCACTTCAGGTATATTCCAGCACATGAAATTGCAGCATTCCTCGGACCAGATAAGTCACAGGCCCTCCCGATGTTCCATGCATACACAGGGTGTGACACAGTCTCGTCATTTAATACACGGGGCAAGAATACAGCCTGGGATACCTGGAAAGTATTTGACGAATTGACGCCAGCGTTAGTTCAGTTCTCCACGGGGACAGCAGACATCTCTGATGACGTTGTGGCAGTGCTCGAGCGGTTCACCATTCTTCTCTACGATCGCACCAGCAATCTCGTCAACATAGACGAAGCTCGACAGGCACTCTTCACGAAGAAAGGACGAGCCATGCAAGCTATTCCCCCTACCAGAGGAGCCCTGGTACAACAAATCAAGAGGGCTGTGAACACGGGTGGCCACTGCTGGGGAAACATGCTCAAGGTTGTTCTGGATCTGCCCTCACCTGGGGATTGGGGATGGATCGATCCCCACAACTGGAAACCCCTGTGGTCCATGCTTCCTGAAGCCAGCATTTCATCAAGGGAGCTGATTTGTTGTAAATGCAAAAAGGGTTGCAAGGGACGATGCAAGTGCAAACAAGCTAGTTTGAAATGTACCGCTTTGTGCCAGTGTGGTGGAGAAAATTGTGACGTATAAACAAGATCAAACTGGAACTATCTAGTAATATAAGTTACCGTTACAGTGCTTGGTGGGTTAATTGACATTGCTGGCAACACAAATGCAAATTGTGGTCATTTGGAGAACTAGGGCATGCCCGTACTATATATATATCTAAAATTATATCCCCCCCCTCTATTTACATGAAATGGTTTGGTCCAAAGCGAACGGCTTGCGAGTACGGTGACAATCCCCCCCCCTCTATTTACATGAAATGGTTTGGTCCAAAGCGAACGGCTTGCGAGTACGGTGTTTTTTATCGGACCCGTGGAATTATAGATAGTAGTTTTAATTAGTTTTAAAACATAGTTTAACGGCAACATAGTTTTCCAACGTGAAATAAATGAATACGCTCTCAAATGTGCCGTCCGAGGCAGAGTCTGTTCGCCACGTTCGGCACACGTGATAGCTCGCTGCTCTCTGATTGGTTGAATCGTTTTTTGGACATAGCTCGGTAACTACTTGTCCGATTAATATGAAACCTTGAAAAGGCACATCCTCGGGTCCCCAGCAATATACCTGGCAAGTTTAAAGTATATCGGACCCGTGGTTGTCGAGAAACAGCGGTCACAGACATACAAACATACAAACATACACACAGAGATTACTGGAATTATAGATAGATACAATTATGGCATATATGTGTATCTAGAGTCATTTCATTAGAACATAAAGAAGCATTTGTGTCGTCCGGTAAAAAATAATCGCGGTCAAAACGGCCATTTTGTAAAATGGCCACCATGGCTACCATAGGACGTTTTCGCGGTGGGTCCATATCTGGAATTATTCATTAGATTATTATCTATGACTGTGCCAAATTTCATGCTTGTACGTCTAAACCCACAATTCTTATGATGGATACACCTATCTGCCTGACTACTGCCGTACCGTCACAGGTGCCCTCTCCGATGCGCGGTTCGACCTTCTCAAAAAGGTCAGTCTCGCCGCGCATTCCGCCGCCCGGTGCACTGTGGGTGGGTCCTGTAACTCAACCAACGTCCGGACCTCAGGATCAGGAAGAGCCGCCATAAATTTTTCTATCGCCAGCTTGTCCCACGCCTGTGCTGGTAGGTCCCTGTATGCTATCCTCACAGATTGGTATATATCCTGGGCCAGCTCCTGCAACGTCTCGTTAGGCTTTTGCCTGCGATGCAGCAGCTGTGCCCTGACCAGGTCGCACCTTGCGCCTGTCCCGTACCTGTTATTCAAGGCCTCACAGATGGCCTTGCTGGTCAATATTCCCTCTGGGACTACGTTTAACACGTCTGCGGCTGACCCCCGCAGTGTCGCCACCAGATTCCCCATGCGCTCCCGCTCTCCCCAACTATTGAGCTGAGACACGCACTCAAATTGTGTCAGGAAAGCCTCGAGGCTCCCTGATCCGTCAAAATGTACGAGGGGGATTGTTTTTCCAGAAACTCTATTCCCCGATTCCTCTCTGTCCAAATCCAGTCCGGGGCCAAAACACCCCCCCCAACTGGGTATTCCGTTTTGGAGCCTCTGGTGTCCAAATGTGGCTCGTGGTGAGGATCTCCTGGGTCACCTTAATCTGATCCTGAAGATGTTTAACCGACCTACTCACCTCTTCCCTCAGGCTCTCTTGAACCCGACCAACCTCCTCCTTGATGGTATTGTCCCAGACATCCAGTCGCTCCTGCATCAAATCACTCACCCTTTCATTATCCATTTGCGGCCCCCACAGGCCTTTCTCAATTAACCCTTGCTCCTGCTCTTTTATGCGGGTCTCCAACCCTCTCACCTCCTCGGCCAATTTGCCCCCTTGTTGGTTGAGCAGTCCCCATTCCTCACTCTGCTGTCTCATTCTGGCATCCACCCGGCCCCGACAGCCTTCCAGGTCCCCATTTGCTTTATCAATTCGACCCTCCAACGCTTCCCCCTTTCGGACAGCCTGGGTCACGCCCTCTATTTTTGACATTAATTCGGTCCGTATCGATTCACTTGCCACCCCTGTGGCTTTTTCCATCTCCCCCCTTCTAGTTTCTACTTTATCCTCCAATTCCCCCAGTCTGCCCGTAATTTGGTTTTGCATACTCCCTTCTATGCCGTCAATTCGTTTCCCCAGCTGTTGTGCTATTTCCCCAATTTTTCAAACCTCTCTTTCATTTGTTCATTCATTCGTTCATTCACTTTTCCCTCAAATCCCTCAATTTTGCTGTCCATCCCTTTGATCTGTTCTTTCAAACCCTCCTTTAATCTATCCATTTGCCCCTCCATGTTTTTGGAGTTGGGCATTAATTTTGTTCTCCAATTGCTCGTTCTGAGCATTCATTTCCCCTTTTAATCCATTAATTTGGTCACTCATATCCTTCATTCCTTCCTTCCATTCATTCCCCTGGGACTCCATTTTGTTTTTCATTTCTCCCATATCATTACTCATTCCCTCCATTTTATTTCCCAGCTCATCAATTTTGTCATTCAATTCCCGACTGGCTCGCTCACTCTGTTCGTTCATATCTCCCATCTCCCATCTGCTTTCCCAATCGCTCGCGATCGGCCCTCTGAGAATTTATTAAATTTACTATGGTCTGGAGATCTATCGGGGCCGTCCCAGCGGCGGGGGAAGTTCCAACGCTATCCTCCATTTCCCCCATTTCCGGCTCACTCCCTACGCTGACGGAGGCCTCGCTGCGTACCTCCATCTCGTCAATTTCCGACATCCGCCTTCTGGAAGATTGTTTCCCGCGCGCGTATTTATTTTAATTCCAGAAACACAATTTAAATTTGACGAAGACTCGATATCGCGCTCCGTATGCCCAATTGATTACTAAATTTCTCCGCCTCGCCTATAAAAAATTTGCGTTCGAACGTCGGGCGCAATGTATGCCCGACCGTGTCGATGTCTCGTCGCGGACAAAAAAAAATTTGCCCGACGGGTTCGAATCCTACACTCCTGACACCACTTGTCACGCAACCGCGATTAACACCACAGTTGCAGAGGCCAATTGCGAGGCTTTTAACTCCCGAGGCGCAAACCCAATAGCGGATTCCAATCGGGCACAAACACGTGGAATGGCGGACACAGCAAAGCTCCGCAGCCTTACCTATTAAAATGAAACAGGAAACTGCGTTCAAGTATATACAGAAAATAATATAAGGATTTATTAACGGTTCCGAGAACAAAGAAATATGATGCTCTAAACCCCCAATATGGAGTACTCCCACTCGACAGAGTTATTAAACAAACCACAGGGCAGACGACGAAATGAACAAAGAGGGTGTGTGTGTGTGGTGCGTTCTTAGCTTTGCTCGCTCGGGAGCGTGGCGTGGAGATAGTGCAGGCCTCGGACGGCTAGGCCCTGACACGTGGGCGGGAGTGGCCTCCCCGACGCGACTCGCTCGCCGGCCCCAGTCCTCTCGCCCCGCAATTCTCAAACGCTCGCCCCGTCCGAAGGACCACAGTTCCTGGGGCTGTCGTCCCTGCCCGGCGCTTTGGAGATCGTGAGTGGTTGGCGATGGTATGCAAGAGGCCACGAATACAGCCACCAATGGGGCGAACCTCGGCACGACAGCCGCCCACACGATCCAATCGTAGGGAAGATGGAGGGAACGAAGACAGGAAAGAACGAGAGGGGAAAAATGTCCAGTGCACTCTTATCACGACTGAATCCTCTCAGCTCCCCCAAATGGCGTCTGCTCTGCCTCGTGTCCAACTCCGAACTCCTCTTCTTCTCCTTCGTGTCGTCACTTCCCTCACGCACCGTCCCGCTCTCTCGTGACGTCCATTCGTCCGCCCTTCCCCATGACGTCAAAAGATCCACCCCCTTCTCATCGTGTCTCAGCAGGGTGCGTTTTGGTCGGTGTTGTTCCATTGATGTGAAAGGGAAGGGAATTAATTAATGTAGGTGCGCTAGGGGCATGAATTTATACTGTCTAGGTGCGGTGCCAAAAGGGACATTGATTGACCACAGGGGTGGGAAAACACACAAAGTTACCCTTATCGCCCTAACTACTTAGCACTTCCTGTCCCCGTACAGGAAATATATACGCAATTATCCCGGCATACGCCTACGCATACTAACTTAAAGGTACATAGTGGGTTCTAGCTATCGTGACATCCTGGAGCATTTTACCTACTCAGATCTACTCTGTGCTACATACTGCTCTACCAAATTCAATGTGTGTGTGTGTGTGTGTGTGTGTGTGTGTGTGTGTGTGTGTGTGTGTGTGTGTGTGTGTGTGTGTGTGTGTGTGTGTGTGTGTGTGTGTGTGTGTGTGTGTGTGTGTGTGTGTGTGTGTGTGTGTGTGTGTGTGTGTGTGTGTGTGTGAGTGATGTTACAGATAGACTCCTAAACGGAGAGGCTCACGTACTTGATATTTGGCACAGACATGGCCATTGAGCCTGGGAAGAACATGGCCGACCTAAAAAAAAAATTTCATAATATTTTTTTACCATATTTTTACCTCAGCGCATTTCAGCGAGGAATATTATGCACGGAATCTGACCGGTGGCAGAGCAGCGCGCTGATTCGCTCAGAGCGATCACGTGATGTTCCTTGCCGCCATTAATTCAGTTACGCGTTCGCACGTATTTCAGAGCGAAAAGCGATTGCGTTTTTTCACATTTCAGCGAGGAACATTGATTGCCATTCACACCACATAGCTTTTTTTTTCTTTCATCTTTCGATCCATATTTTTTTTCAGCGAGGAATATTATACACGGAATCTGAATCAGTGGCAGAGCAGCGCGCTCATTCGCTCATTCGCGCTCATTGATGACGATCACGTGATGACGTGATCACGAATGATGTTCGTGACGCGATCACGTGATGTTCCTTGCCGCAATAAACTCACAGCAAGTAGCATAGATTTTAGCATGATTAGCATTTAGCATGATTTAGCATAGATAGTAGCATGTTTCACATAGATTTTGTTTCAGCGAGGAATATTATACACGGATTCTGACCGGTGGCAGAGCAGCGCGCTGATTCGCTCAGAGCGATCACGTGATGTTCCATCCCCGCCGCAGTTGGCTTCACTTTTCACGGAGTATGAGCGTTCTATATATTTTCAATTCAGTGCGCCCGACTCGCTCACGTACTTGATTTGTGGCATAGACATGGCCATTGGGCCTTCACGGTGTAATTTGAGCGGGGCTTTTGTCTGAGTGAGCTTGAGTCGAGAGGGCGAATGTACGGGTTGGGAATGTACTCCTTTCCCCCACCCGGCAACGCCGGTACTGGAGGACGTGGGTCATAGGATCGGTGAGTCTCCAAAATCCGCTTCGTGCTGTTGCGAAGATTCAAGACGATGTCGCGATTGTTGTGCTGCTCTCCGACCATGAGAACTGCAACGTCATTGTTGACTGGCCCTCCCCTTCCATCCCCCTTCCCCCTCCCTCCTACCCCTTCCCCTTCCCCCCTCCCCCCTCCCCCCTCCCACCTTCCCCCTCCCCCCCTCCCCCCTCACCTCCCCCTCCCCTCCCCCTCCCTCCCCCTCCTCCCCCTCCCCCGTCCCCCTCCCTCCCCCTTCCCTCCTCTCCCTCCCCTCCCCCCTCACCTCTCACCTCCCCCTCCCCCCTCCCCCCTCCCCCCCTCCCCCCTCCCCCCTTCCCCTCCCCCCTCCCTCCCCCTTCCCTCCTCTCCCTCCTCCTCCACCCTCCCCCTCACCTACCCCTCCCCTCCCCCCTCCCTCCTCCCCCTTCCCTCCTCTCCCTCCCCCTCCCCCCTCACCTCTCACCTCTCACCTCTCACCTCTCACCTCTCACCTCCCCCTCCCCCCTCACCTCCCCCTCCCCTCTCCCCCCTTCCCCCTCCCCCCTCCCCCCTTCCCCCTCCCCCCCTTCCCCCCTCCCCCTCCCACGCCACCCTCTCCTCTCCTCCCCTCCTATATATATATATATATATATATATAGATATATAGATATATATAGATATATATATATTTTTTTTTTTTTTTTTTTTTTTTTAATATATATTTATATATATTTACATATATGTATATATATTTATATATATTTATATATATTTATAGATATTTATATATATATATATATATATATATAACGTAAATCGGGCGCGACTTCTGACTCACCCTGTATAGGTCGACGTCACGGCGAAGATTGCCTTTCTAGTTATTTTTAAATAGTGGCGACTACAACTATCCAATAAATTTATAGTTGACCTTTGAGGTGCTCAAACTATTTAAAATGTTAATTACTGCTTTTATCATATTATTTCTGCTGCCTTTCTGTTTTTTGTTGCATGCACAGTATATATATATAGCCTAGTTATGGTTTAGAAACGGGTGTTGTTTATTCGCAATTTTGTTGAAAAGTCTACAAATGTGGCTAGTGGAAACAAGGCATTGGCCTCAAACTTGTCTTCTTCATGTGCAAATGATTATCATAGCAAATTATCATAAAATGGAATAAGTGCCTTTGGTTTTGTTTTGTTTTTGTGAGTTTGTGGCTTAACTTTAATGCATTCCGAAATCGTTGGAAAAACTAGAGCAATGCCACTGTGTCACCAATATGCCTCCACATAGTCCCACAATGGGTAGATGCCCTCGTTCACTGTCCTCAAAATAAACAAGTTTGATTTAAATCCCTTCACCTGTTTTCAAGTATCACATTTTTCACCAGCCATGACAGGTTTCACATTGATCGGTGAAACAGTTTCAGAGAAGGGATTTTTTTTATATCGGCTTTCAAGCTAATATGTCTGTCACACCACGTGACGTATGACCTTTAAAAATGTACCATCTGCATATTGTCATGCAACTCCGATTAACACCAGAGTTGCGGATGCCGATCACGAACGCTTTAACTTCCGAGGCGAAAACTCAATGGCAGATTCCAAAACCAAAAGCCCCAAGCGCGTGGAATGGAGGGGAACGGCGAGAGCCCCCGCAGCCTTATCTATTAAAATCAACCACCCGGTAAACTGCGTTCAGAAATATGTACAGAAAATAATATAAGGGTTTATTGGGAAAAGTGAGGACAGTAAAAACACGCGCCGGTAATAAATATCCTAAATCAAGATCCCGCACACCGACTTCAGAAACAAAACGAGGGATTATGAATTACGAAAGAAACACGTCTTTTGTGCAAAATGTACGCAAAGCTCGGGCTTAGTCACGTGAAAAAGTAAGTACACCCCATGTAAAGTTTTGACTTTTTCAACATATTTCAACATACAGCTATTTGAGCTTCATTTCAACAATATTGATAGGTAAAGGTGATATAATATAACAAATATCATGAAACATTTACATTTTGTAGTCCATTGTATAATTTAAATAAACATAAATGCAAATTTTGCATGAGGAAAAAGTAAGTACACCCTTGGCTCTAATAGGTGGTATTGCCCCCTTTGGCAGAAACAACCTCAAGTAGGCGTTTCTTATAACTGTCTACCAGTCTCTGACATCGACTGGTAGAAATTTTTGCCACTCCTCCATGCAGAATTCTTTCAGCTGTGCGATGTTTGAAGGGTTTCTTGCATGCACAGCTCGTTTCAAATCCCCCCACAACATCTCGATGGGATTTAGATCCGGGCTTTGACTTGGCCATTCCAGAACTCTCCATTTCTTTCTTTTCAGCCATTCCTTGGTGGATTTACTGGTATGTTTAGGGTCATTGTCATGTTGCAAGGTCCACCTTCGGTTGAGCTCCAACTTTCCGACAGATGGCCTCACATTATCCTCAAGCACCCTCTGGTACAATGAAGAATTCATAGTGGATTTCTTTGATGGTGAGCTTCCCAGGCCCTGATGCAGCAAAGCTGCCCCAAACCATAATATTTCCACCACCATGCTTTTCAGTTGGCATCAGGTTCTTGTGGTCAAATGCTGTCTTTGGTTTTCGCCAAACATGTCTTCTGGTACTGTGGCCAAATAGCTCTACCTTTGACTCATCTGTCCAGAGCACATTGTTCCATAAGTGCTGGTCTTTGCCTCGGTGTTCATTGGCAAACTTTAGTCTTGCCCTGATGCTCTTTCTGGACAGCAAAGGTTTCCTCCTGGCACACCTCCCATGTAGATCAAATTTGTGCAGCCACTTTCTAATGGTAGACTCGTGCACTTTGACATCAACAGTGGCAAGAGCTACCTGTAGGTCCCGTGATGACATTCTGGGGTTCTTGGAGACTTCTTTCATCATCTTGCAGTCTGCTCTCGGGCTGAACTTGCTGGGGCGGCCTGGCCTGAACAAGTTGGCAATGTTTGGAATCTTCTCCACTTGTAGATGATCTTCCAGACAGTCGAATGATTGATTTCAAATTGTTTGGAGATCTTTTTAAATCCCTTCCCAGACTCGTAGGCATCTATAACCTTCTCTCTGAAGGCCTCGGAGATAGTCAGGTTCACTATATTTTTTCGTTCAAAATCATGGTAGATTAGCAAACCTATACATTTTTGGAAACGTTATTACATGGAAAATCTGAAAATCAATGTTTGCATTTGCCAATTCCGACCAATTCGATTCGACCAATTCGACCAATCGACCAATTCCATTCGACCAATTTGACCAATCGCTTCTATCGACCATTCGATCGATTCGATTCGATTCGATTCATCGAATTCGATTCGATCGACCATTCGACCAATTCGATTTGCCAATCAATTTGACCGACCTTTGCTTGTGTGGAACGGACTGTGAAAACGATGCGGACTATATTGTCGGATACGACACACAGGACAGTGATGACGAACTCTAAATGGCATATTCTGTAATCGTGTATGTTTGATGCCATTGACTGGCTGTGTATATTTTGTCATTGACTGCCTGTGTTGATGTGAAGTTATACTGACTGCATGTGTATATATGATTTTGCTGACTGCCTGTGTATGTTTGGTGATATGAATTATTGTGACACATTTTGATGTTATTTCCTGCCTGTACAAAATGATAACATGTATTTGATGATGCAACTTATCGCGAATATCAAGACAGTATTTTGCAATTCAAAACCTTTGATTCGTGTCTTATCATTCCCCATAGCACTAATTTGATACTTTCATTGGATTCCTTGTCCCTGAAAATATAGGTTTAGTATATTTTAAAAAGTTTTTATGCTAATTAGAGGCAGAAATAGAACAAAATATGTATTTTACAGTGGCCATTTTGAAAATCCAAAATGGCCGCCATACAGGTATCTCCTCAAATGTAAACATTGATTTTTAGTTTCCTTATGCTATAACATTTCCAAAAATGTATAGGTTTGCTAATCTACCATGATTTTGAATGAAATATAATTTATTGACATAGTGAACCTGACTAAGAGCTCTTTTGATCGAGGCATGGTGACGCCGCCCACTTCAACAACAAAGAGCAAACCAAACTAAATGTCTGAGGTTTAAATAAGACAGGTTCCTCCAAGATCCTCTCTAACGATGTTCTAATCATTTGCACCTGAGCTGGTGCACCTGATTCTAATTTTAAGTATTTGAAGTAGTGATAAATGTAGGGGTGTACTTACTTTTTCCACATGTGAAATTTGCATTTATGTTTATTTAAATTATACAATGGACTACAAAATGTAAATGTTTCATGATATTTGTTACATTATATCACCTTTATCTATCAATATTGTTGAAATGAAGATCAAATAGCTGTATGTTGAAATATGTTGAAAAAGTCAAAACTTTACATGGGGTGTACTTACTTTTTCACGTGATTGTATCTGTCTCATCGTCTTCCTTGGCTGCTGTCCAACACCGCTCCGCCCGGCCCGACCGCACACCACGAGGTCCTTCGCTCCAAGTCCCACAAGGCCTCGCTCCAAGCGCCCAAGCGTCCCATGCAGGCTCGCGGCTCCACACGAGGTCGACTCGGACAAAAGTCCTGCCGCGTCTCAAACCCAACTGCTCAAAACGGACTGCACTGCACTGCCAGGAATCCAACTGCTCGGGATCAACTGTCAACTCTGCCCGTGCGCACCTCAAACGAACTGCCTGGCGTTCTTCGATCTGACCTTCTCAACTGCGCAATGGCGTTCGGCAACTAGCTCCCAACTCTCTCTCAACTGCGCAATGGCGTTCGGCAACTAACTCGTACGAACTGCACTCGTATCAACTCTCGATCACATTCTCTCTGAAACTGGCGCTCGGCCCTCGTTATAGCCACGGCCGGTGACGTCAGTCTTGGCGCGCTGCCAGCCAATCAGAGCCTCCACCGACTCGCCGGCTCGTCCAGGGGCACGCCCACTGCGCCACTCCCACTCTCGTCCTCTGTTCCTTGGCCATAGCACGTGCTATGCGAGGTGGATAGGCCTCTCGGAGGTGTAAATGGTGGCGGCAATTATCGGCGGTGTCCTGGCCTTTTTTCTTCCTTGGTCATCTCGGGGGAGGGCGTTATTTAGTGTTGTACTAAAGGTCCTAACTAAGTGTCTATGTGGTCTGCAATGCCAAAAGGGACAAAGGTTTGGCCAACCAGGGCTTTTGCACATGCGCAAGATTGGAGGTCACGTCTTTTCGAAGCTGTCCATGCGCTCACGCTTTCGAAGTTAAGTAATTTTTCACAATTGTGTTTTTGTCGAAACTGTATCTATCTTTCGGTGTGTGTACCTATAGTGTGTCTTTAGTAAGATTCTCGGTGTTAATTTTTCAGACATGTATACAAAATCGTCGGTTAATTCGTGTCGCGTATTCTGAGACCTCGTAGGCTACCGTGTCCGGCCTTGAGGCTTTGTTTTTCTCTCAGCGGTTCATCGATTGTGCTGCAATTACTTTCGTTCTCTGTTTTTGTCCCAGTCTTTCACCCCATACTTCCTTGTTTAAAATCTCAACTCAAAAAAAACAAACATTTCCTTCTCTGTTCATATTCGCTTATTCGTTGTTCTTATTTGTTCGTTCGTTCTTTGATCACGTTGTTCGTAATGTTTAAAGTTTCACCTGAAGTACTGCATTCTGTCATACATTATAACACCTTTTTCTTCTTCCTTTTTCTTCTTCTTCTATAAAAGGATGCTTTCGACTTGCTCACCAAATCTATTCATTCCAAAAAAAAATTCCATCTCTTACAGTTCCTCTTTTCTACATTCCCGAAACCCCTCCTTCAGCGTCCTCAAACGTATTTTTGACTCGAAGGTCTCAAGAAACTCATTTTGCAATAAATGTTCGTTTCCCATTAATCGTACACTTTTCAAAATCCAATCTCACCCCTCCCTTCCAGATCTTCCCCATCACCCCTTCCCTCCAAAACTTCCCCCTTGCCCCTCCCCTCCAAATCTACCCCCTTGCCCCTCCCCTCCAAATATACCCCCTTGCCCCTCCCCTCCAAATCTTCCCATCACCCATCCCTTTCAAATCTTCCCCCTTGCTCCTCCCCATCAAATCTTCCCCATCACCCCTTCCCTCCAAATCTTCCCCATCACCCCTCCCCTTCCAAAACTTCCCCATCACCCCTCCCCTCCAAAACTTCCCCATCACCCCCTCCCCTCCAAAACTTCCCCATCACCACCTCCCCTCCAAAACTTCCCCATCACCCCTCCCCTCAAAAACTTCCCCATCACCCCTCCCCTCCAAATCTACCCCCTTGCCCCTCCCCTCCAAATCTTCCCCATCACCCATCTCTTTCAAATCTTCCCCCTTTCCCCTCCCCTCCAAATCTTCCCCATCACCCATCCCTTTCAAATCTCCCCCCTTGCCCCTTCCCTCCTAAACTCCCCCCACACCCCTCTCCTCCGAGACTCTCCCTCGCTCCTCCCCTCCTAGACTCCACTCTCACCTCTCCTCCTCAAAGCGTCCTCCCCGCTTCTTCCCCCTTCCAACTTTCACCTTCATCTCCCCCAACCTTCTGCCTCGCTCTTCCCCCTCCTCAAATAACACCTCACTGTGCCTCACCCAATCACCATCAAACCTTTTGTCTGCCCCATTCTTCCCTTTCTCCAAGCTATTCTGAAATCTCTGACACACCTTCAACAACTCTCCCTACCTCTTCCTCCTCTTCAACATCTTACCCTACCCCTCCCCCCCCTGTTCTGTATCCGATGCTCCCCTTCCTCTTCATTAACGGTATGGACCTCAAACATCCGGGGCCTTCGCTCAAACTTGACTGATCTCTCCATCCAGGTTGCTTCTGACAAACCAGATGTGATCTGCTTAACAGAAACTTTCCTCCTTCATGATGTCTCTGATTCCTTGGTATCTCTCCCAGGTTACTCCCTCCTCCGGTATGATAGACCTGAGCCTCGTCCTGGAGGTGGGTTGCTGTCTTTATAAAAAAAACTCTTCCTCACTCACCCTGCACTGCCCTCTCTCCACCTCACCCCCAGGAATACCTTTGGCTATGGCTTCCCCTTCGCTCCCACCTTTTGTTCATATGTGTGTTATAAAGTCCACCAAACAGTGATGACTCCATCTCCATGTCGCTGTCTGATAATAAATATGGACCAACTTCTATCTACCCATCCCAACTCTCTCTTCCTCATATGTGGTGATTTCAATTGTCACCATGCCACTTGGCTGGGTGTGCGTACCTCTCTCACCAGCCATGGCTTTTCAGCAAAGGACTTCTGCGACTCACTGGGACTGACACAATCTGTCAATTTCCCGACCCGGATCTCAGTCAAAGGAGCATCTTCTCTTCTGGACTTGGTTATGACTAACTTCCCTGAAAATGGCTGCTGCTCTTCTTCTGCTCCAATCGGCTCATCTGATCATGTGCTTGTAAAAGTGGACATCTCTCTGACCATTCTCAGAGAGCCTCCTCAGCGTCGACGAGTCTGGCATTTCACTCAGGCCAACTGGCACGGTCTTCAAGCAGCCATCAATCATCTGGACTGGTCTCCCATCTCTACCGCCTCTGACATCAACTCATCCTGGGAATTCTTCCAAAGTAAATTGCTCTCTCATGCACAGATTTATCCCATCTCGTCTTCAGTTGTCATACCCTTCCTCCCGTCCATGGTACACGGAATCTTGTGGTGAGGCTGTTGCCCAGAAACAACTTGCTTTCGTCTCCTGGAAAGCAAATCCAACGGAAGGAAATCTCATGTCCTTTCACAAAGCCCGAAACAAGTGTGTGTCACCCTCAGGAGAGCCAGGAAACAATATCTCTCCGTTCTCAAGACCGAACTCTCTTATCTGTCTCTCTTCCAAATCCTGGTGGTGTCTGGTCAAATCTGTTTCTGGTGTTTGTTCCCCCTCCATCCCTTCCCTCACCTCAAACGGCTACACGGCTGACTCCGCACCTGAAAAAGCTGAATGCCTCAACTCTGTGTTTGCCTCTAAATATTGTGTCCCAAACCCATCCCTCACTGTACCCCCACCATACCCAGCTGCTCTTGGACTCTGTGTCCTTTCCTCCTGACAAGGTTGAAATGTTTCTGTCGACCCTCGACTCTGATTCTGCAACTGGACCTGACGGCATCAGCCCACGGGTCCTAAAATCCTGTTCTTCCGCTCTTTCACTCCATCTCTCTGTTCTCTTCACCCTCTCTTTAGCTCAAGGTCATCTGCCATCTGCTTGGAAATCAATCAACATCACCGCTTTGCACAAAAAAAGGTGCAAAAACAGATCCCAGCAACTACAGACCAATCAGCCTTCTCCCAATTATCAGCAAAGTCATGGAATCCATCATTGCTTCAGATATGAAATCTTTCCTCTTCGCCAATGGCTTGATCTCTGATCATCAATTTGGTTTCAGACCTGGTCACTCTACTCTGGACATGCTGCTTCTGCTTTCTCAACAATGGATGGAGGTCCTCATTGCCAAACAGGAAATTAGAGCTGTCTCCCTTGACATATCACGTGCCTTCAATACGGTCTGGCACCCCGCTCTGCTCACCAAACGCTCCTCCTTTGGTATCCATGAAAATCTCCATGCATTGCTGGCGGACTTCCTCTCTAGTCGTAGTCAAAGTGTGGCCCTGAATGGGTTTCTCTCATCTCCTCTTCCTGTTCAGGCTGGAGTTCCCCAAGGCAGTGTTCTGGGCCTTGTGCTTTTTCTGGTCTTCATCAATGATCTCTCTGACCCTCTTGAAAATCCTCTGTATCTCTTTGCTGATGACCCCACTCTCTGTCGCTCCATTCCTCATCCCTCAGATCAGCAGTCTGCAGCCTCCTCACTCTCTGCAGATCTGGACAAAATCACAGACTGGGCAAACAAGTGGAACATGTCATTCAATCCTGACAAATCTCACACTCTTACGATGTCTCTCCGAAAAGACCGACTGGATAACCCTCCCATCCACTTTCTGAATAATCCTCTCCAAGAAGTTCTGTCACCCAAGCCTTTGGGTCTCACTATCTGCCATGATCTTTCCTGGGAAAACCACATTTCAAATCTGGCCTCCAAAGCCAGTCGCCGACTGGGCATCCTCCGTCGTGCGAAGTCCTTCCTTGGCACACCTGAGCTCCTCACCACATACAAGGCTTTCATCCACAGCTCAATGGAATACTGCTCTCCCCTCTGGGCTGGTGCTCCTGCCTCACACCTCGCTCGTCTTCACGCTGTTGAAACCAAAGCGTTCAGAATCATTGGAATCTCCCGCGATGAAGCGAACTCCAAGGGCCTTTCACTCACTCACCGCAGGCAGGTTGGTGGTCTTTCTGTCTTCTACCGACTCCTCTCCAGCCTTGCCACCCCCCCCCCCCCCCAACTCTCTCTGGGCTCTGTCCCCCAAATATTCCTGCAGGTCGCACAAGATCTGCCTGCAACCCTCTTATGGTTAAACTGCCAAAATCAAGACTCTCTGCTCACCTTCACTCCTTCATTCCTCTTTTCTCCCGCCTCTGAACAAACTCCCTCACTCTCTTCAATCCCACTCCACCCTCCAGGTCTTTAAAACAGCTGTTCACCACCATCTCTTATCTTCCCCCATCCAAAACCTTGATCTTTTCTACCCCCACTAATTCCACCCCAAATCCACTTTTTTGAAATACCAACTTCTGTCCTGGAAGTCCTTGGTGTCCTTGTGTTTTATACTTCTCCCACCCCCCCCCCCCCCACGCCTCCTCCTCCCAAGCCCTCTCCCTCCCACACATCTCCCTGCTCTCAAATGTTGTGTTTGTGCGCTTCCCCTTCTCTCCCCATCTTGTCTTCCGCTCCCTCTTCTTATATATTTTGTTTGTTTGACTTGTTTGTGAAATAAATGTTAGCTCTTTCACGAGCCTCGATTCTGTATACAAAAAGAAAAAACCCAGGTGAGACATACAAGGGCTCTACTCATTAATCCCTCCACTAACTTTCACACGAATCTCCTGGTAGATTCACAAGTATACATCTTAACCCGACAAACGCCTACACATGAACTTATTACGAGGTAGTTTTCCTTCCCGTGACATCCCGAAGCATGGTACCTACTCAGACCTACTCTGCTCTACATATATCACTTCCCAAATTCTTAACAATATGTATGGGTAAGAGATCATGTTTGCGAAGTTTCGTGTTGATCGGATAAGGTTTGTTTTTTCTATCCAATATGGTTGCCAAACCACATGACCTGCGATATCATTTTCAAACTATATGCAACTAGACAACAACTATATTTCAAACTATATTTGTATGTTGGGTGATATTTGTAAAATTTTGCATCGATAAGATAAGTGGTTTCAAAGATATAATTATTTAATATTTTCCTTCAATCCAATATGGCTGCCACACCTTGTGACCAATGATGTTTTCGTGATCAACTTTTAAATGCCATGCCTCGTCAATGACACACTTAACGTTTCGAGTCGATCGATTTGGTGGTTTGGGAGGAGATGGTTTTTATAGTTTTAGGTTGAATCCAATATGGCTGCCAAACCATGTGATCTATGATGTCATAATTTTAATATTTTTAGGATAAGGAATTTGATTAAAACATTTTTGGCTGGTATACCACTTGACCTATGATGTCATCAGTATCATGATTTTGTTCCCCATTTGGAGTACTTAACAATGTGCCAAGTTTCAAATTTTCCCATTCGGCGGTTTCCAAGAAATAATTTTTTAATTATTTGCGTTTATTCCAAGATGGCTGCCATACCACGTGACCTGTGACATCCCAATTATCTAAAAACATTCTGCATGGGTGTCACTTCTACCCTGGAAGTTTCGTCTCAATCGGACATGTGGTTGCTGAGAAAAACGAGGTTTAGCCTGTACGGACGGGCGGACGGACAACCCGAAAACATAATGCCTCCGGCCACCTTCAGGGGCGGAGGCATAAAAATGAATTGAAAACTGGTGGTTGTACTCGGGATATGCATGGGAAGCCTTTCATTGATTTAAAATAAATTTCCTAGCCCCTCTGGTTCAGAGTTTAGTGTGGGGAGGGGACGCAAATTATCCGTGTATTAAAAGTGGGCGAATTAACCTGTCCATAAGGGCGAGTTCTTTGCTAATGACCTAAAATATGCACTTTGATTCATTGCTTTTCAGGGCTTGCCCAGAGTGCCGTGTTACATCAGACTTTGTAATTCCCAGCGAATACTGGTTTGACAGCAAGGAGGAGAAAGATAATCTCATCAGCAACTACAAAGATGCCATGGGGTGAACTTACTACTATTTGGGGTTTGAGTTATCATCATAATAAAGATGTACCTTTAGTGAAAATGATGGTGTTAACTCTTTCTGCTTTTTGCCATACGTTGTGCAGGAAGAAAGCTTGTCGGTACTTTGATCAAGGCAAAGGTTCATGTCCATTCGGCAGTAGTTGCTTCTACATGCACGCATACCCGGATGGACGCAAGGAAGAAAGGCAACCACCTCGCAAGCAGCGCTCATCTGAGGGCCGAGTGCGCGTGAGTGCTGCATCTTATTTTGTCAACATTACCAAAGCACAAGGTTGAGACGATGACTAGTCTGTCTTGGATGGCAAAATTAAGTGAAATATATTGTCGTGTACGTAGCTAGTTAAGACCAGCCTTGGACGAATAGCCGAACTGCTTTAACTCCTGAGGTGAACTTCGATCTTTTGACAGTTATGGCGAGCACGGGGAAAGAAGAGACACGGAGCGTTTGTCTACACAAAGCACACAGATCTATACTGAAACCGCGAAACGTGCAAACACAACAATAAATTCAACAATCAAATAATTTGATGAAAATAAATCATGGGATGAAAATGAAAGGTGAGGTAAACTAAAATTATACTTGTGTGGACCCTCCACATACTGACTCAAAAACACACAGAGGAAAGATAAACTAAAATAAAATGTCCTTTTCGTGCCGGCACTTACTTTGGCCTCAAAATGAAACCTTTTAGGATGTTGGTGGCCGTTGAAGCTCAATGCTTAACGCCTCCCTCACGGGAAGATCAAAATGGTGGCAGTGCCGCACGTAGATGGCTCTCGCTATCAAGCCTGTGGCAAACTCCTGAGGACTGCCTCCTTCGTCCACCACTGCCTGGGCAAGCACAACACTACTCCCTGGTGAGTCTGACAGGTGAAACCCTCTCTCCACCACCACCCACGCTGCCAAGAGCTCCTCGCTCTCCAAAACGTGCCCAACTCAGTCAGCACACCAAGGTCAAAGATTGTGCAGCCTTCTTGTCTGAGCAGAGAGAGTGACCTCCTCCTGTTCACTCTCTGTAGGCAATCGTGTAGTTTCCCTCCCAGTTTGCCCCGCCCACGTCCAATGGCCCAATCGTGTCCCTCGGAGTGTGGCCTGCCGGCCCTCCTCTCCACCCCCTGATTCTTTGCCTCTCGCGGCCGGGGCATTTTCCTTATTCGGTCCGTGGGGGCATGACTTAATCCTGGAACTTGCTTGGCTTGTAGTTGGCAGTTGATATAATTTAAAGGTGTTTTACATGGCCGGCCTTGTCAGCAAAAACATTAGGGGAAAGTTAGAGGGTAAGCACACACTGGGGAAAGTTACCCTTAAACCCTACCACTAATTAGCACTGCACCACCCCTCATGCGAAATTTCTCCGACGTGTCACACGGTCCTTGTTACTAATTATACAATCCTATCGCTCCTTCGGTATTCTTTCACCTACCCCCCATAAACGTAAGAATATACATATATGGTATAAGATGGGGGTGGTTGGGATTATCCATTTTGAAGGTGCATCCAAACAAAAAAGTAACTGGTTCTGCTCTGCGAATTCAAGTAATAAGCAAGAACAGACCCAGTCTCTGGCGATGTTTCACCCACTTCACAGTGAGCTTCCTCAGGCCAATAAACTCTACCCCTGCCCCGCATCTTGGCACGTGTCCGCTTTTTCCCCCCTCTTCCTCATATGTGGCAATTTCATTTGTCACCATGCAACTTGGCTGGGCCTTAGTACCTCTTTCACAAGCCATGGCACTTCAGCAAAGGACTTCTGTGACTCCATGGGACTGACTTAGTCTGCAAACTTTCCAACCCGCATTTCTCCAAATGCCAAGTCCTCCCTTCTGTACTTGGTGGTGACTAACTTTCCTGTAAATGTGTCCTGCTCTTCCTCTGCTCCAATTCATTCATCTGATCATGTGCTTGTAAAAGTCAGCATCTCTCTATCTGTTCCCAGAGTACTGCCTCAGTGCCAGCAAGTCTGGCATTTCACTCAAGCAGCCATGTCTCTTCAGGACTGGTCTCCCATATCTACTGGCCCTGATGTTAACTCAGCCGATTCTTCCACAGAAACCTGCTCTCTCTCAAGCACAGATTCATCCCATCTCGTCTTCAGTTATCCTCCCTTTATTCCCGTCCATAGTACACTGAACCCTGTGATGAGGCAATTGCTCTGATAAACTTGCCTTCTCTACCTGGATGGCAAATCCAACCGAAGACAATCCCAGTGCATTCCAAAAATCCCGCGACCAGTGTGTGCACTCGCAGGAGGACCAGAAAGCAACATCTGTCCAAGGTCAAGAATGAACTTTCAAACTTGTCTCCCTCCTCTAAAACCTGGTGGCATCTTGTTAAGTCTATCTCTGGAGTATGCCACTCTTCCATCCCTTTCCTCTCTTCAAATGGCACCACAGCAGACTTTGCTTGTGAGAAGGCTGAATGCCTCAATTCTGTGTTCCCAACCCCTCACTCTTCCCTGTCATACCCAACTGCTCCTGGACTGTCTTTTGCACCTGAGAAGGTGGAGAAGGTTATATTAACCCTCGACTCTGACTCTGCAACTGGAACAGACTGCATCAGCTCATGTCCTAAAAGCCTGTTCTGCTGAATGCTGCTCTTGCACATCTCCTCTCTGCTGTATTCACCCCATCATTTGTGCTCGGTCATCTTCCATCTGCTTGGAAATCCAACAAGATCAATGCACTACATAAAAATGTGCAAAAACAGGTCCCCTCATCTACAAGCCTATCGGCTTGCTTCCAATCATCAAGGTCATGGAATCCATCATCACAGTTGAAATGAAATCCTTCCTTTTCTCCAACAACCTTATCTCAGGTCACCAATTTGGTTTTGGACCAGGTCACTCCTTGGACATGCTGCTTCTGCTCACTCAAGAATGGATGGAGGCCATTCATGTTAGACATGAGACCAGGGCCATCTCTCTGGACATATATTGTGCTTTTGATAGTCTGGCATCCTGCCTTACTCTCCAGACTCTGTACCTATGACATCCAAGGACAACTCGACAAATGGCTTACCAACACATGGCTTACCGACTTCATCTATTTTTGTTGCCACAATGTGGCACTTAACAGAATCCTTTCATCTCCTCTCCCTATCAAGGCTGAAGTGCCCCAAGGCAATGTTCTGGCCCCAGTCTCATTTATGATCTTTATCAATGATCTGACTCTGGAAAATCCTCTATCTATGTGCTGATGACTCCACCCTCTGCCGTGACTTGACATCCCTCATCCTTCGGACAGGTAGGTTGCAGCCTTTTCCCTCTCTTCAGACCATGAAAAAAAAAAATCACAAGCTGGTCAAACACGAGCAATATATCTTTCAATCTTGACAAATCTCTCTCTGAAAGGACCATCTGGAAAACCCTCCGTTCTACTTTCTTAACCATCCTCTTCAGGAAGGTCAGTTATTCAAACTCCTGGGTCTCACTATCAGCCATGATCTTTCTTGGCCAAACCATCTTTCAAAGATGCCCTCCAAAGCCAGCCGTCGACTGGGCATCCTCCATCGTACAAATTCCTTCCTTGGCACACCTGAATTCCTATCCACCAAAAAGGCCTTTATCCGCAGCTTCATGGAGCACTGGTCTCCCCTCGGGGCTGGCTCCCTTGCCCTCACATCTTGCTCAGCTTGACGCTTTGGGAACCATGACCTTCATGAACCATGACCTCTTTGCATGCTTTGTCCTCTCCAATCCCCAGGTTTCTGCAGGGCTCAAATGGTCCACCATCAACCCCCCTTCTGGTGGAACGACCTAATTCCAGGATCACTGCTCACCTTCACTCGTTTGTTCCTCTTCCCCACCTGTGTAATCAACTATCACATCACCTTCAATCTCATTCTTCCCTCTAGGTCTTCAAGATAGCTGTTCACCACCATCCCAATCCAAAACGATAATCTTTTCTACCCTTGTTAACCCTACCCAAATCCGTCGTCCTTCCAAATTTCCTGGTTTTCCCTCCTTGAGGTTTCCTTTTGTATCCATTTTGTCCACACCATGCATGCATGTTTTGCGTCCTGTTTTTGTCTGTTACGTCCTGATCCATTCAGTGTACTGGCTCTTCCATGAGCCTTGACTATGTCCAGTAAAACCCTGATATTCTTGGTTTCGACATTCATGGTATCTGCACATTCGCAGTTCAGAATATGTGACCTGCTTCGACATTTGTGCGCGACCCTGTACCTCGTGCATTCGCATGCATAAAAATATTTTTGCACACACACACACACCACCTTTGGAGGCCATTTTTCCCCGCAGAGCAGGGGTTGGCCTTTTTCAGGCACCATGTCCCCTTTTTGAAGCGATGTTTTATGGCCGGATGCCCTTCCTGCCGCCAACCCTGTTAGTCGCATCTTGCAACACACAGGGAATTACCAGTGAACTGGTACTCATGAGTTGCTTGAGCACGTGTGATTATTTAATTATATATCTGTTTAGTTTTAAGTCTTGTGATTCCTTTCGTATTATTGATTCTACATGCTGCCTTGTCTCCTGGCAACTATTGAAAATTGTTTAAAATACCGTGATACTGTTTAAAATATATTTCCTGTGTGATATACTGCTTTATTGGTAAGACAGGCTGCAAGATGTGCTCTCGCGAGATCACATTTGATCCCGCCTGAACTGGAAGGGCATATGGTCATTCACAAAACACAGAACCAAACCACAAAGGTGGACCAGGAACGTAACATTACATTACAGTGCATACACGATTAAAGTGTGCTCCCAAAAGCACGTCTTTATCTTGGAAATAATTGCCGTTTTAACTGTACAGAGTTGAAGCCTGAAGGAAGATACGACATTCTGTATTATCTTAGGAAGATAGACGTTGAGTTTAGATTGCATAATTTAAAACATCCTGGCATCACAGTCCTTGTGTTAGAATTTCATTTTATTTTAGATCCATAACAAAAGTTCATTTTTACTTACGTACCATGAACCAGCCATGCTGATCTGAAAGAACTATAACGGGTGAGAACTTTCATCTTGCTTCCGTCTCCTCCGACTCCCTCCCTCATCTAAATGACCCTTTTCGTATATGCTTGGTACATTTCCATAAAGCTGTTTATTACCTGGAATGAAGACATTTGTCAACAAAACCTGCTTCCTTATCAAATTTGAACACAATATAATTTAGTGCTGTAGTTCTGATGGTATTTATTTGTGTTTGATGCAGTTTCAGAGCACGGTGCGCTTGTGGGATTTCATTGAAGAGCGGGAAACTCGAGTTTCTGCTGCATTCGACTCAGACGATGATGATGACATTTCATTGACAGAACTTAGCGATCTCCTCTTCATGCTGCTTTCTGGAGAAACGGACTTCAACAGCGACTCGGACGAAGATGACGACGATGAAGATGACATTGCCTCAGAGATACTGGAGGAGCTTGAAAATGAGGCGTTGTTCTTCTGACAAAACCTTTGCTGTTTTCTTCCATTTATTTTCAACCCTTGGTAATTTGCGATGTTGCTCCCTCACCGTACCTGCATCTCTCCTCACCTCTCATCCTCCATTTTCCCTTCCTCTTGTCCTTTCAATGTTACCTGATCCTTTTTCTTCCAACCTGTGACTTTATTGTCTTCTCTAACTATTGTACTTGGCATTACTTCCTGCTATCTCTTCCCAGACCCCCCTTTCCTTCCTTTAAAATACTCTGGTGTTTTGCTTGTATGTTTGAGCTGCTTCGCTTTTGTGGGATCTCGCCACCATCTGACCCGCTCAGCAATCCTGGGAGGGCTCTGACCTTGCATCTTTTCTTCGTTCTCTTCCTCCCTTCCCTCGCTCGGTCTTGTTTTTTTCTCTCACTCCACCAGCTGCTGGTCCAAGCGCAAGTGAGCGAGTCGGAAGATGCACACTTCCATTGATTTCGGGATGAATGTCTATCACATGAGGTTGTTTGTACCGATGATGTTCAGTTTCATGTTCAGACCCAAAGTTAACTGCCTTATGCCTTCAGCCCTGAGCTGCCTTTCCTTTTCTCGACACACCCTTCTAACAAATGAGAGAACAAATCTGCACAGTCACCCTTGATCCTTCTCTCTGTCCTTTTCCCTCCTGCTCTCACCCTCAGCATGAAAGCTTTAGCATTCTGACTCGTACATCAAAACCATACTTTACCTTGTGGAATAATCATTACAGCACAGTTCAGAAGGCAGCCTTCTGTAAATGTATTAACACTATGTTTATTTTAAATTTTCCTTAATTTGTGAAACGTTTGTACTACTGTTGGTCAACATGTTAAAATAACAAGCATACACAAAATACCAAGCAAGAGAAAATGAACAAGAGAACACACTAAGTGCTTTCGAATTGTCCGCTTGGCCTTTGTGAACATTTGATTCAGGCCGGCATCATAGGATGTTGCACCGTGCAGGATTGGGTTCTGCTTGATGTACTCGACCCTTGGGTATGCCGTGTGCGAAGTCATTCTGTGGGATTGGAGCTTTAAGCTCTACGTCGGTGCAGTCTGAATCTCGATCGCTTACGAGGCATAGCGGAAGAAACGCGTTTACAGAATCGTACGATAAAACACAAAAGACTATCTTCCCCCTCGCCTACCCTGTGATGTTTTTGCTTGTGTAACCACGGCTAACTATAACGGGTGTGATAGTAGATAGTACCTTATATGACTAAGTCGTGAGGCTCCCTTTGACCCCCCCCCCCCACACACACACACACACACACACACACACATTTTATTTCTTTGGGCTGTTGCTACATTTGTCTCATTTTGCCTTTGCAGCTTTTAGTTGACGCAAGCATGCGAAGCAAGGGCTTGTTTTTGAGATAATGTAACGTTTTTATTTAGTATCGGACTTGTTGAGTTAACATAGCTTTGTGGGTTGTGTTTGCGTTGTAGTGTATAAAATGAAATAAGATCGCACTCTTGGACATATTTACCACTGACATGTAGCTGTATTCTGAAAACTTAGCGATGCACTGACCACTTTGAAATGCGGATGGAATCGGGTTAAAAGATGGATGATGTTATTTTTCTCCTCGTTCCTAACGTTGTCACGCAAAGTAGATCGAGATATTGGGCTGGTTTACACTGGTGTATTGAGATGCGTTGCATACGATGCAAAATATTTTGATTCTTTTTGCTTCTTCCCTTTTTCTTTTTATTTTTTATTCTTATGTTTGGCATTTTTAAACCATTTTAAAAGTAATGGTAAAGCATTGTCATACAGGTTTTGCTTTTTTGTCTTTGAAGCAGAGTGTGCATGTTTTACTTCAGGAACCATCTAGTTTACACCTTTTTTTATTTTTTTTTGGCACTCTGCTGCCACCAATGTCGGACACCGGGACCACCGACAGGCAGTGGTCCTGACACGTTTAATGGTGTTCAGCCTTACACCTTTTGGTGCTTTTTCAGAATCCCTGTTCACTGTTGAACATTCCATGCAAAACCTGTATACCTTTAATAAATGTGTACTGGTTCCTTTGTGGAGTTTTCTTGTCATCCTCTGAGATTCAGTCTGTCTCCCACACAGCGAGGCAGGGTTTTGCAATTGTCTGTGTGCGTGTGTGTGTTTATCATACCTTTCTTTTGAACCATTTGAGCTTTTGTCATCAGATTTTCAACAAACACAAGGTGGGTTAACTCAGCCTGTCATCCTTCTGTGGTCAGCAAAATGAATGCCTGCTTACAGGGTGAGTCAAAAGTAGCGCCCGATTTCTGTTTATATATACAGTCACGTGAAAAAGTAAGTACACCCCATGTGAAATTTTGACTTTTTCAATATATTTCAACATACAGCTATTTGATCTTCATTTCAACAATATTGATAGATAAAGGTGATATAATATAACAAGTATCATGAAACATTTACATTTTGAAGTCCATTGTATAATTTAAATAAACATAAATGCAAATTTCGCATGTGGAAAAAGTAAGTACACCCCTACATTTATCACTACTTCAAATACCTAAAATTTGAATCAGGTGCACCAGCTCAGGTGCAAATGATTAGAACATTGTTCGAGAGGATCTTGGAGGAACCTGTCTTATTTAAACCTCAGACATTTAGTTTGGTTTGTTTGCTCTTTGTTGTTGAAGTGTGCGTCACCATGCCTCGATCAAAAGAGCTCTCTGAGGCCTTCAGAAAGAAGGTTATCGATGCCTACGAGTCTGGGAAGGGATTTAAAAAGATCTCCAAACAATTTGAAATCAATCATTCGACTGTCCGGAAGATCATCTACAAGTGGAGAATATTCCAAACAACTGCCAACTTGTTCAGGCCAGGCCGCCCCAGCACGTTCATCCCGAGAGCAGACTGCAAGATGCTGAAATAAGTCTCTAAAAGCCCCAGAATGTCATCACGGGACCTACAGGTAGCTCTTGCCACTGTTGATGTCAAAGTGCACGAGTCTACCATTAGAAAGAGGCTGCACAAATTTGATCTACATGGGATGTGTGCCAGGAGGAAACCTTTGCTGTCCAGAAAGAACATCAGGGCAAGACTAAATGTTGCCAATGAACACCTAGGCAAAGACCAGCACTTCTGGAACAATGTGCTCTGGACAGATGAGTCAAAGGTATAGCTATTTGGCCACAGTACCAGAAGACATGTTTGGCGAAAACCAAAGACAGCATTTGACCACAAGAACCTGATACCAACTGTAAAGCATGGTGGTAGAAATATTATGGTTTGCGGCAGCTTTGCTGCATCAGGGCCTGGGCAGCTCACCATCATAGAATCCACGATTAATTCTTCATTGTACCAGAGGGTGCTTGAGGATAATGAGAGGCCATCTGTCGGGAAGTTGAAACTCAACCGAAGGTGGACCTTGCAACATGACAATGACCCTAAACATACCAGTAAATCCACCAAGGAATGGCTGAAAAGAAAGAAATGGAGGGTTCTGGAATGGCCAAGTCAAAGCCCGGATCTAAATCCCATTGAGATGTTGTGGTGGGATTTGAAACGAGCTGTGCATGCAAGAAACCCCAAAACATCGCACAGCTGAAAGAATTCTGCATGGAGGAGTGGGCAAAAAATTCTCCCAGTCAGTCAGATACTGGTAGACAGTTATAAGAAACGCCAACTTGAGGTTGTTTCTGCCAAAGGAGGCAATACCACCTATTAGAGCCAAGGGTGTACTTACTTTTTCCACATGCGAAATTTGCATTTATGTTTATTTAAATAATACATTGGACTACAAAATGTAAATGTTTCATGATATTTGTTATATTATATCACCTTTATCTATCAATATTGTTGAAATGAAGATCAAATAGCTGTGTGTTGAAATATGTTGAAAAAGTCAAAACTTTACATGGGGTGTACTTACTTTTTCACGTGACTGTATATATATATATATATATATATATATATATATATATATATATATATATATATATTGTTACAGACACGACTTTGATGTTATGGTGGGCCGAGCGGAATGGCCGCCGTGTCCGCACAAGTTACCCGATTATACTCGAACGTTGCCGAGTCGCGCTACGCTAAATAAATGAAGGAAAAGGACACAACGGCTGGGATTAAAATGACACGACACCAGGGATACGGTTCTCAAGACCTCCGGAGGAGGTTATATTAGGGCGGAAGGTCAGATTACAACGACAAGAGGGACAGCATAGAAAGGCAGGCACTTAGTTACACTCTTATATTAGCCCCGACAGACGACAGATAAACGGGACAAAAACTGACTCACATGGGGATTGATGGCAAGGAAAGCGGGTATCGATGGCTCAAGGTGCACTCTTGGCTCAAAGACAGAATCGACCCGCTCCGGTCCAGAGATGCGGGAGGTCTCACTCAGCGCTCGAAGGTGACTTTCTTTCTCCAAGCTGGGGGCGCATCTGACGTCACGTCCGGTAAGTGGCCGCGTATATCCGGCGGGGAGTGACACGCCCTCGGCTCGTTAGCTCCGCCCCAGATGGAATCGGCCCGTTGCTTCTCATTGGGTGCGTGCGGGGGGGTTACCGGCTCCGCCCTTGACGAGGGGCTGACAAGGAGCCCCTTCGTGGTAACCCCGTCGGAGCGCATGGTCAATGGCGGCTAACCGAGCCGGTGTGAGGACGCACACTCCCCCGCGCCGCGCCGTTGTTGTAGTTGTTGTTGTAGTTGTTGTTTGGGGAAGAAGATGGGAGGAGGTATGGGAAGGTCCTAAACTCACTACTGGTGCCATATAATCACATTCTGGTGCAACGAAGAGTCAGAATTAATGGAAACGAGTCCTTAACTGACATAGACTAAGAATAACTAGCAAGATGTCCGAAAGTTGTCTACGTGAGATGCGGTGGACCTGGGCACGACATTTAATGGGGGAAAAAGGGGAAGGTCGGTTCTACAGAGTGTTATTTACAGGCAATGGGACTAGGGAATGGGGGATTGGGGATAGTTGGGGAGTTTTGGGGAAATAGGGGAGTATTTACAAGCGGATATTGAGGCCAAGTCCCATATCCGCAACATTGCACCCTTCTCTACCCTCGGGGCGTCCCGACCCGATAAATTTTTGCCTATTTTAGTGTGGCACTCAGATGTAGTTCCCTCTACTATTAACTCTACCCTGAGTGCGACAGTTTTACAGATATTCACAAATGAGTAAATATGTCCCCCTGCGACGTTGCACCCTTCTCCTCACAGAAACACACCCACAGGATAACCGAATCCGGAAAGAATTCGCAAACTAAACATACAGCCGGTAGGGAGCATTATTTACAAGACTACGCTGATATTTACACTACGATCCAGGACCTGTTTTTGTTCTTTCTGGGGGGGAGACAGTCTGCTCTGCATCGACGCACCATGAACGCACCCAAAAACGCACCAATACAAGCACCCAAGCACCAATCGGTGCAGTCACCACTGTTCATCAATAAAATAAAACCAACAAACCCAAACCCTGCAGGTGTCTCTTGCTCTTCGGCTCCCTCTGCTGGTTATTATTATTTGGTCTTCCAGATGTTGTCATTCTTTTGCTTTGCTTACTGGCGGCCTATTTGTATTAAAACTTGCACCCAATGTGTCCTTTTTTATTTTTTTTATTTATGGCCCACAGGGCCGACTAGTGTGGTTCACCTGTGGGGCATCGGTGCCCTGTGGCCAAGGTCCGCCAGCAAGATTTCGGGCCCTCATGGCCTGTTCCAGCAGAGGGGCCATGCCCCAACCCATGGGGTCCATAAGTGGTGCTCGGCCACAGACATGTGGTCCATAATGTGGTGCATCGATGCAGACAGCTGGTTCTGGGAATTTCGGGCGCACAATGGCCAACCCACGCACGCTCCCCTCGGCACCCAATGGCGCACAGGTCATGTGGGAGACAAAAAGGGGAAAGACAATTGAGCGAGGGGTAAGGTCACAAGGGTACACATCAATAAGGCAATGCAAGGCAAAATGCGTACGGAGGGCGAAGTGAGAAAGCTCGTCCCTACCGTACGTCACCCCCCTGTCACCTACACTACCCTTGCCCTTACCCCATATGTACAAAATCTACCCATTTACAAATTCGTCACTACTGTCACGTCTTCCCCATATTTCTCCTATACCAAATTCGTCGACACAATCCCTCTACTTCAAAATTTGCCATCACCAAATTCATCATCAATCCTCATAAGGAGGCAGAGATGGAACATCAAAGCACAATGTCACACACACGTCATGAGGCGTCTCACAATCCAAACATTTGCACAGTAACAATAATTAAACATGGCATGGTGCGGAGTACCTGTCACCTCAGGTGAGTGGATGCAGATGGTGCGAGGAGACTTCATCCTAACTACTTCCTAAATGACATTAACACACTTTACACTACCCGGGGTCTCTCCCTGCCAATCCATTGGCCAACTTACACTATGGGTTCTAAAAACCAATTCCCATTGACCAAACTGTGGTGCTTCTCAATTTGGGGTCTCACTCCCCCGATTCATCTCCCGGTGCCTCGCACAATTTCTGGGCTGCGACGTGTAGCTCTCCCAGCAGGTCTACCCACCTGCACACCTCCACCACTGTAGTTGCCACCCGAGCTTACCTAGCTCCTCACCCTAACCTAACTAACTGGGGAAGGCCCTCTCCTGGCTCTGTCACCCCCTGGTGCCCTCTGGCACTGGGCTACCCGGGTCCGTCCTCCGGATCCTCGGGCCCCATCCACAACTACCGGCTCCCAGAGCCCACCTGCGGCCTCACCTGGCCGACATCCTCACAGTGGTGGAGTGCCCAAACCAACTACACACACTAACAGGCTACACGCCCAGCCATTTCCACAACACTAATGCACCCATCCAAAGACCATTCTTTCACCCGCACCACAGATGCCAATATCCAACCACAATTTACCTGTACCCTCTACCTAACACTTACACTACCCGCCCCGGGTATCCGTGATGGGAGTCCACTCTTCCCCCATTCACACCTTCGCACCATCCACTCCACTCCACAATTTCCACCATTCTCACTCCACGACCATCCATTCCAATCCTCCAGATATTCCACACTACCATTTATTCCACACAGCCACATACACCTGTCGTTGCACACCTGTGCAATCCTACCTGGTGCCACCTGCACCCTCCTCCTCTTCCTGGACCAGTTGGTCAACACAACACACAATCACCACTACTCCCTCATACACTGCTCCACACACCTGTTCAGTTGCACACCTGTGCAATCACACCTGTTCAATCCTCACACACACGGCATCATCTCAGCTAACTACTCCCCTCTGAAACTTGCGCTTCTCAGTCGTCCCTTTAAACTATTGCGCTCCCACGTCATTATCATCCACACTAAACTACCTGCGTCCCCACTACAGGTATCAGTTACTAACTAACCTTAACGTTACCTAATGTCATCTTCTAGATCCCTAACAATATAACCTAACCCACCCGGGCTAGTTTCCACTGCCATACACCCCATAATCTATTGCGCATTTGCCCCACCTGTGAGGGATGGTGGATTTGCCATCCCACCACACCGGGGCTCTCACTATAAATTTTGCTCGTCCAAATTCCAACCAATTCAAAAATTTTCCATTTACCGCCAATTCTACCCACTATTATAAATTTCGTATCAAATCACTACCATCATCATCCGTCTACTTATTACATCCTCTCGGTGCGCCAATTCCCTTCCAAAGCTCGGCTTCGTACAGCCGAGCAATGAATGCGGGTTCTTTTGTGCCAGCGGCTGGATACGTCCCGCATTCGGGGCAGGGACGGGGGCTTACCCGTGCCGAGATCCCACGCACCACCTCGGCGTGGAGCCATCCAATGTCCCGATCTCGACCTGCCGGCACGTCTCAATAGAAAGTGGTCGCCATGACGACCCTTCCTATCGGGCTGCCCGCTCCGCCTAGTGGAGCCCGGACGCCGCCGTTCCAAGCGAGGCACAGCGTGGATCGCGTACGGCGGTTCTTTCGAAACCGCCGTGGTTCGGATCCCCGCTGGTCCTCGCGGCACGCGAAGCTGCCCGACGCGCACCGAGGGCCCGATTCGGCTATAAGTCGTTCTAACCTCTAACCTGGTTACCGTCGATGCTTCACCTGCATGCTTACAAGCATACGCTACCCCTTTCTTGCTCATACATGCAGCCGTTTCCATGCTCCTCGTCGTACCTTTTCTTACACACCTCGGTACACTCATTCCGCTCACCGACTTGGTCACACACCTGACCACCGAACACCTTGGCACACATTCGTCGCTCGCACACCTCACCAACACACCTCTTCGCGCCCCTTTCTCGGTCACCTCCTTTGTGACAATCACAGGTGTGCTCTCACCCGCACACCCCGACGTGCATTCTCGCTCGCACTCGGTATCACACTCGCGCTTCGTAACACGCTCACTCCTTGACGCACACTTTTTTTCCACACGCGTGCCATTTCCACTCACACGGGACCCCTCACCAACGCCCGGATGCTTCCTCGATCCCAAGCGCGTGAAAATTCTTTTGTCGCCAAACATCCTCTTACAAAATCTCCCCGCACAATACACAACAGCACGTCTCACCTTCGGGGTTCTTCTTCCTCCCTGCACCTGCAAACTTCCATTTGGATTAGCGAGTACATCATCAGGATGTGCATTTAGACTTTGAGCAATTTCCATTCCTTCCTCCGATTGTTGCTCTTTTAACTTTAAGTCCCCGGTCTCTCCAATTTCAACTATACCCATAATTTCTTTGTTCACCTCGACGACCGTTGGCTTTAATAAAATTCCCTCTACCTCATCGGTCGCCGGCTTTTCCAAACCTCGGGTCGCGATTTCTACCCCCGTCATTGTACCCGTGCTTTCCTCCGCTTCGCTCAACCAGCGCTTTTCGACCCGCTTTACCTCCTCGTGCACCCCTGGGACCCTTTCGCCCAACTTGCGGTCTCTGTCCCTCTGCTCCCATGCCTCTCTATCGGCCCTCATTTCGTTCGTTGTTGCTTCAATTTGGTTTCTCCATTTCTCCCCGTTTATTCTCAGCATCTCGGCGAATTGCGCCATGAAGTCTTGCATTTGGGCCGCGCTCATTGGTTCCGCGGCCGTGGCCCCCTCAACCACGTGCGTGAGAGCGCCATTTTGTGCGTCTGATACCCCCTCAACCGCCTCCTCATTGCTCCCCTCCATTTGATCCTGGGTTACTCCTAACCCCTCTATCTCTCCCACCGGCATCCCGTCGCCTTGACCAGCCATGGCGCGATTTCAAAGTTCAGGTTTTGTAAAACAAAACAAATTTCGGCCGCTCCAAATTTTGACCAAATTTTTTTCCAGATGTTTTAAAAATTTGGTTCGGGGCCCGAATCTCACTCCCAGACACCAATTGTTACTTAATAACACAATTGGTGTTCCAAAATTTGGGCCTAACAAATTTAGTCCCAGGTCCGAATCCCACTCCTGACAACCAATTGTTACAGACACGACTTTGATGTTATGGTGGGCCGAGCGGAATGGCCGCCGTGTCCGCACAAGTTACCCGATTATACTCGAACGTTGCCGAGTCGCGCTACGCTAAATCAATGAAGGAAAAGGACACAACGGCTGGGATTAAAATGACACGACACCAGGGATACGGTTCTCAAGACCTCCGGAGGAGGTTATATTAGGGCGGAAGGTCAGATTACAACGACAAGAGGGACAGCATAGAAAGGCAGGCACTTAGTTACACTCTTATATTAGCCCCGACAGACGACAGATAAACGGGACAAAAACTGACTCACACGGGGATTGATGGCAAGGAAAGCGGGTATCGATGGCTCAAGGTGCACTCTTGGCTCAAAGACAGAATCGACCCGCTCCGGTCCAGAGATGCGGGAGGTCTCACTCAGCGCTCGAAGGTGACTTTCTTTCTCCAAGCTGGGGGCGCATCTGACGTCACGTCCGGTAAGTGGCCGCGTATATCCGGCGGGGAGTGACACGCCCTCGGCTCGTTAGCTCCGCCCCAGATGGAATCGGCCCGTTGCTTCTCATTGGGTGCGTGCGGGGGGGTTACCGGCTCCGCCCTTGACGAGGGGCTGACAAGGAGCCCCTTCGTGGTAACCCCGTCGGAGCGCATGGTCAATGGCGGCTAACCGAGCCGGTGTGAGGACGCACACTCCCCCGCGCCGCGCCGTTGTTGTAGTTGTTGTAGTTGTTGTTGTAGTTGTTGTTTGGGGAAGAAGATGGGAGGAGGTATGGGAAGGTCCTAAACTCACTACTGGTGCCATATAATCACATTCTGGTGCAACGAAGAGTCAGAATTAATGGAAACGAGTCCTTAACTGACATAGACTAAGAATAACTAGCAAGATGTCCGAAAGTTGTCTACGTGAGATGCGGTGGACCTGGGCACGACATTTAATGGGGGAAATAGGGGGAGGTCGGGTCTACAGAGTGTTGTTTACAGAAAATGGGACTAGGGAATGGGGGATTGGGGATAGTTGGGGAGTATTGGGGAAATAGGGGAGTATTTACAAGCGGATATTGAGGCCAAGTCCCATATCCGCAACAATATATATATATATATATATATATATATATATATATATATATATATATATATATATATATATATATATATATATATATATATATATATATATATATATATATATATATATATATCTATAATTCCAGTAATCTCTGTGTGTGTGTGTGTGTGTGTGTGTGTGTGTGTGTGTGTGTGTGTGTGTGTGTGTGTGTGTGTGTGTGTGTGTGTGTGTGTGTATGTGTGTATGTCTGTGTGTTTGTCTGTGACCGCTGTTTCTCGACAACCACGGGTCCGATATACTTGAAACTTGCCAGGTATATTGCTGGGGACCTGAGGATGTGCCTTTTCAAGGTTTCATATTAATCGGACAAGTAGTTACCGAGCTATGGCGATTTCTTTACCAAACTCCGCAAGCCGTTCGCTTTGGACCAAACCATTTCATGTAAATAGAGGGGGGGGATTGTCACCGTACTCGCAAGCCGTTCGCTTTGGACCAAACCATTTCATGTAAATAGAGGGGGGGGATTGTCACCGTACTCGCAAGCCGTTCGCTTTGGACCAAACCATTTCATGTAAATAGAGGGGGGGGATTGTCACCGTACTCGCAAGCCGTTCGCTTTGCCTTTGCGAATGGACCAAACCATTTCATGTAAATAGAGGGGGGGGATATAATTTTAGATATATATATAGTACGGGCATGCCCTAGTCTATCTATAATTCCAGTAATCTCTGTGTGTCTGTGTGTTTGTGTGTTTGTCTGTGACCGCTGTTTCTCGACAACCACGGGTCCGATATACTTGAAACTTGCCAGGTATATTGCTGGGGACCCGAGGATGTGCCTTTTCAAGGTTTCATATTAATCGGACAAGTAGTTACCGAGCTATGGCGATTTCTTTACCAAACTCCGCAAGCCGTTCGCTTTGGACCAAACCATTTCATGTAAATAGAGGGGGGGGGGGGGTTCTGTGGTCGTTGCGAATGGACCAAACCATTCATGTAAATAGAGGGGGGGGGGTTCTGTGGTCGTTACTGCCACGTGGTTTCAAAGTTTTTTTTTGTTGTTGTTTGCACGCATGTTTTTTTGCACTCACGTACGGGCACGCCCTAGGATGTTTACACACACACACCCCTACACAAATTTTTTTTTTTTTTTTTTTGGCAAGGAACGGGCACCCACGTACGGGCACGTCCTAGTATCTATAATTCCAGTAATCTCTGTGTGTGTGTCTGTGTGTGTGTCTGTGTGTTTGTTTGTCTGTGACCGCTGTTTCTCGACAACCACGGGTCCGATATACTTGAAACTTGCCAGGTATATTGCTGGGGACCTGAGGATGTGCCTTTTCAAGGTTTCATATTAATCAGAGAAGTAGTTACCGAGCTATGTCCAAAAAACGATTCAACCAATCAGAGAGCAGCGAGCTATCACGTGTGCCGAACGTGGCGAACAGACTCTGCCTCGGACGGCACATTTGAGAGCGTATTCATATATTTCACGTTGGCAAACTATGTTGGCGCTATGTTGGCGTTAAACTATGTTTTAAAACTAATTTGCGATTCATCGTAACTGCGATATGCGACCTTCCGGACAGTCAAATGAGGACGTCACTTCCGGACTTACGGGTAGTCATAGTGACGACGTACTGATGCTGAACGTGGCGAGCAGACGCTGTAAGGTACGATCGATTGTAGTACACGTTTATAATAACTCTGCCGATACAGGCCCGATTAACTGCAGCGCCATCCGAGCTGCGGCGTCGGGACGATACATTCATTGTACGGTCACATCACGCACTTACGGGCACGCCCATGGGCCCATGGGCACGCCCATGCATGCATGGGCGAAGACATTTTTTTTTTTTTTTTTGGCAAGGAATGGGCACCCACGTACGGGCACGTCCTAGTCTATCTATAATTCCAGTAATCTCTGTGTGTGTGTGTGTGTCTGTGACCGCTGTTTCTCGACAACCACGGGTCCGATATACTTGAAACTTGCCAGGTATATTGCTGGGGACCCGAGGATGTGCCTTTTCAAGGTTTCATATTAATCGGAGAAGTAGTTACCGAGCTATGTCCAAAAAACGATTCAACCAATCAGAGAGCAGCGAGCTATCACGTGTGCCGAACGTGCCGAACAGACTCTGCCTCGGACGGCACATTTGAGAGCGTATTCATTTATTTCACGTTGGCAAACTATGTTGGCGCTATGTTGGCGTTAAACTATGTTTTAAAACTAATTAAAACTAATTTGCGATTCATCGTAACTGCGATATGCGACCTTCCGGACAGTCAAATGAGGACGTCACTTCCGGACTTACGGATAGTCATAGTGACGACGTACTGATGCTGAACGTGGCGAGCAGACGCTGTAAGGTACGATCGATTGTAGTACACGTTTATAATAACTCTGCCGATACAGGCCCGATTAACTGCAGCGCCATCCGAGCTGCGGCGTCGGGACGATACATTCATTGTACGGTCACATCACGCACTTACGGGCACGCCCATGGGCCCATGGGCACGCCCATGCATGCATGGGCAAAGCCATTTTTTTTTTTTTTTTTTGGCAAGGAACGGGCACCCACGTCCGGGCACGTCCTAGTATATATATTTCTGGCAGTTGATTGTTTGTTTGACATTTGTATTACAGTGTACAAGAAGGTATAAATAAATGAATGACATGTTTATCTAACCATTTATTCGGGGGAAAATTATTACGGAAGTGTACCAAGCTGTTTTACTTGCAATTTTCAAAGTGCCCTCCCTCGTGATCGATGCACAATTGCAGCCGAGCAGGCACAGAGTGGCACACACGCTTGCAGAGTTCGATATCAATTTCCTCAAACTTTGCAGTGATTTGAGCCTTCAATTCCTGAATGGTACGAGGCTTTTCACGATAAACAAGGTCTTTCATGAGCCCCCAAAGAAATAAATCTGGAGGTGTAAGGTCTTGGGAGTGCGCCGGCCACTCGATCGGACCGCGGCGGCCGATCCACTTTCCGGGAAAGTTTTCATCAAGCCACTGACGAACATGATGTCCATAATGAGGTGGAGCTCCATCTTGCTGGAAATAACAGTCCTGATCTTGTACCCTGGGCCAAAAGAAGGTTTGCAGCATATCCAGGTAAATTTCTGCAGTGACAGATCCCTCAAAGAAAAAGGGTCCAATTATCCCTAATGGAGCTATGGCTGCCCAAACTGTCACGCCAGGTAAATTTACCTCCTCAACTGTCACTCTTGGGTTCTCCGCAACCCAGGGGCAATTGTGTTTGTTAATTGTGCCGTTAAGCTTAAAACATGCCTCATCTGACCACCAGGTGTTGTCTAGCATTGTGTCCTCTTCGTCAAGTTTAGCTAAGAACTCTTCACTAAATTGAAGACGCTGGTCATCTTCTCCATCATGAAGGGCATATGCAGTAAGCGTGGAATGTAAGGTTTCCAGTTTTTCTGGTTAAGGATATGGATAACACTTGATTGGCTCACTTCCAACTCTGCAGATAAACGGGGCGAGTTGACTTTTGCGTACTTTTTTCGTCTCCTGATGGCTTTTTCAGCCTTATCTACATTCGTTGCCATTTTCGGACGACCGGACTTCTTTGCAGTTGCTACCGACCCTGTTGCTTCAAATTTCTCGACAATCAATCGTATGTTTCTTCCCTGGGGTGGGTTAATATCGAATTCCTGTGCCAAACGGCGTGCCGCCATCGTTGGTTGTTCGTTACATTTGTAGTAATGTTTCTCGGCTGCAATGTGTTGATTCATTGAAAGGTAATTCATGGTTCAATTTGGTGCAACTTCAGTAACTTTCCAAACTCTCAGCAATAACCTGCAAAACAAAAATAAATAAATTAAGAAAATTAATAATCTGCAAGACAATTATTAACAACATGACATCCCAGAAAGAATCTGACAGCCAGAAAAACAGAAATCGGGCACGGGCGCTACTTTTGATTCACCCTGTATTGGTAACAGGGGAATCGGATGCACAGCCACGCCTCCAGAAAATGATGCAACCAACAGCTGCATGCGAAACAACAGCATTAAGCTCTGAAAAAGTTATTAAACATTTTATATAAGGTGTTGTAAAAGACAGTGAATTTAATGTCATAATAAAATTTTAACATATGAAAACTTAAAAAGTGGCCTAATTGCCTAATTTGCAGGCAATATTTTAAGAAACTGGTTGACTGGTCATCACTGTTTTCGAATGATTTACGTTTTCAATTTGAGCTATGGTTGTTTGATGCTGTTTTAGACTGTCATAACTTTGACAATTGACAAATAAATGCAAATTTTACAACCATATTTTCTGGACAAAATTTATATGCTCTCAGAAACTTTGCAGTCTGAAAATAATGAGCAAACTATAGCAAGAGGGTCATAATATGGAATAAAATCCAAAGCACAAGTTACACAGTGGGTTTTGCTATTTTATTGTTTCCAATTTCATCATACACATTTGCTCTTTTTTTCCACTACAATACACTTTCAGTACAGGACTCGGTATACCTCGGACTCAGATCGCAGGACTCGGACTTGGACAATTTGGACTCGAAACAACACTGATACACACACACACTTCTTTCACCAATAGATGCAAATAGCTAGTATAACTATCTTGTGGCTCCAGAACCAAACAAAAAAAAAAATAGGGAGGTTTTGCAATACTGATCGCAAGATACGTTTGTAGGGGGTAGTGATAACTTAGAACCAGGTAGATGTGCATAAATTAGCATGCTCCGTATGTCACGGTGAAGAAGAAGAACCACCATGTCATAAGTACTTGTTTAGCCCAGATGTCGTGTAAGGTGTATCTTCATTCCCATCACGAGGGGTGGGGTCATGTTAATTAGTTTATGGATTATGTTAATCCCCTGTGTGTCACGGCCTCTAATATGTACCTTTGTTCCTTATGACACCGCACTAGACACGAGCCAAATCATCCATTAAACCGGAAACCCAGATCAAGCCCTACCATGGATTACCCCGACTTTGGAAGCACACAGGACGAAAGATCCGTGAGGCCATGCCCCGAGGAGACATGATTTGGGGGTTGATTGGCACAAGCCTGGGTAAGATGGGACTTGCTGATAGGAGCAGAAATGGACTACAAAGAGGTGGCACACGCTGATTGGTGAAGCAGATATGGGTGACGTCAGAGCGGCGTGTACAAAATAGTTGGAGCGGCAGACATTCTTCCTTCTGGTACTGGATGACAAAGTGGTTGTGCTTGCTCTGCATGGGGAGGCTTTATTGTGAACGGCCGCGTCCCGAGTGCGAGACTTGCTGGTGTTCGTGAAGTGGCAGAAGAGCCGCGGACGGAGAGCTGCAGTTTTCCAGGCAAGAACGATGCGTGGACGAGCGCTGCTTGCCGCTGCAGCGTGATGAGGTCAGGGGTGAGCGAGACACCCATTGAGGCCTGCTCCGTGCCAACGAGCATGTTTCGCACGCAACGACGCCAAGGCCTCGGACGTTCTTTGGGGGGTTCCTGGCAGGACACACCGATCAAGTTGAGTTGAGTGCCATGAAATTACACCTTTCATTTTTACATCAATATTTTTATCCTTCCTCTGTTTTCAAGTCTGTTGTGGGACGTCCCAATTTAGGAATTTAGCTTTGTCGTGCGTTTTCTTTGCACCGGCATTTCTTTCATTAAACCTGTTATTTTTTTTGCACATTTAAAAAACGTTTTCGTTTGAGTTTATTGCAGGTTTGAAGACTGCCGGTGGGTTTGTGAAGGTAAGCTCCGGTCTCCCCTCCCCAACTTCCCCCCACGCCATGCTCCGCTATATTTTTGAACTGAACGCCCTGGAGTTACAGCTCGTTTGGTCATCCGTTCTACCTGACGGTGTTCACCAAGGGTAGTCACACGACAATATATAGCGAGTGGATCAGGAAGTACTCAAACTGTTTCGTTGTGCAGAAGCACACCCCTTTCTCGCAGGTATGCTGACAAGTACTTTCGGCTTTGTTTTTTTAAAGATTTGTACACCGCTCCTTTCCGATGCCATCTCCAGGCACTGCAAAACGTCATTGCCGGGCACCGAAGGGGGCTCGGCAGTGACGCACGCTGAAAGGGAGTACTCGGTTTTCACTCTGGTTGTTGAACACCGCACCTTTCCTATGCCATCTCCAGGCATTGCAAATCGTCATTGCCGGGCACCGAAGGGGGCTCGGCAGTGACGCACGCTGAAAGGGAGTACTGTTTTCACTCTGGTTGTTTGTTTGTTTTCTTGTTTGTTTGTTTGTCCGGGCGATATCTCAGCCATCCTTTGAGCTGGGAAACTGAAATTTCGGCACAATAGTGAGCAAGTCCCTTGTCAAAAACGTTATTTTTTATTTTTTGATAAATCAATTAATTGAGGAATTATTTAATTATTAGCGATTAATTAAGTACTTATTTAATTAATCAAATTTCCTTTCTCTTCTGACCATTAACTCAGGCACCTTTTGAGTTAGGAAGCTGATATTTGGACATACCAATGACCAGGTGATTTGGCTGCAAAGGCTATTTTTGATTTATTCTTTAATCCTTATTTTATTTTTCCTTTAATTCTTTAATCCTTTGATCCTTTATTTTTCCTTTCTCCACGTGTACTGTTGTCTCATCCTGTATTTTCTGTCCAGGTGTGCTGTTCGCCCCACCCCCATTATCTCCTTGCCATCCACCTTTTGCCCTGTTCACGTGACTCGTGGTGGTCCCTCTTGGCTCTCCCCCCGTTGGTATTTTGTGCATATAAGACTGTTCACGGTTCTGTTTAAATATTATTTAAATATGTTTAACCTTTCCCCTTCAGTGTTTTATTCAGTGGTATATTACAACACGCTGTTTTTCTTCCTATTTAAAAGGCTTTTCTCAATTTCCTCCAACTCATTCCACTTCAAAAAAAAGAAATTCAATATCTTATACATCTCCCTCACTACATGGTCTAAATTCACATTCATTCCATCCATCCCTCCATCGTTCTGAATCGGATTGCTAACTTGAAAATCACAACAAACCCAATTTGTTATCAATGTTCGTCTTTCATTAATCATCCACTTTCTAAACTCCCCTCTTGCCCCTCCCATCCAAATCCCCCCCCTTGCACCTACAGCCCTATACTCCTAAACTCCCCCCTTGCCCCTCTACTCCTGAACTCCCCCCTTGCCCTTCCCCTCCTAAACTCCCCCCTTGCCCCTCCCCTCCAAATCCCCCCCTTGCCCCTCCACTCCTGAACTCCCCCCTCTCCCCTCCCCACCTAAACTCCCCCCTTGCCCCTCCCCTCCAAATCCCCCCCCTTGCCCCTACACTCCTAAACTCCCCCTTGCCCCTCCACTTCTAAACTTCCCCCTTGCCCCTTCCCTCCTAAACTCCCCCCTTGCCCCTCCCCTCCCAAACTCCCCCCTCACTCCTCCCCTTCAAAACTCCCCCCCAACCCCTCCCATTCAAATCTCCCCCCATACCATTCCTCTCCAATTCTCCCTCCTCCCCCCTCCTCCTCAAAGCTGCCTCCTCCCCACTTCATCTCCCTTCTATCTCATACCTCCACCCCCCCCCAACCTTCTACTTTCCTCTGCCCCCCCTCAAACAACCCCTCACTGTGCCTCATCCCTTCCACATCAAACCTTTCATCCTCCTCATCCTTCCCTTTCTTGGAACTCTTCTGCAATCTCTGACACACTATCAACTGCTCTCCCTACCTCCCCCTCTCATCCTTCATCTTACCCTACTCCTCCCCTCCCCTGTCCTGTACCCGATGCTCCCCCTCTCTCTTCATTAACGGTATGGACCTCAAACATCCGGGGCCTTCGCTCAAACCTGACTGATCTCTCCATACAGGTTGCTTCTGACAATCCAGACTTGATCTGCTTAACAGAGACTTTCCTCCTTCAAGATGTCTCTGATTCCTTAATATCTCTTCCTGGTTACTCCCTCCTCCGGTATGATAGACCTGAGCCTCGGCCTGGTGGTGGGGTGGCTATCTTTATCAAAAACTCTCTTCCTCACTCTCCTTGCACTGCCCTCTCTCCTCCTCACCCCCAGGAGTACCTCTGGCTACAGCTCCCTCTCCGCTCCCACCTTTTGTTCATATGTGTTCTGTACCGTCCCCCAAACAGTGATGACTCCATCTACATTTCACTGTCTGACAACATGGACCAACTTCTATCCACTCATCCCAACTCTCTCTTCCTCATATGTGGTGACTTCAACTGTCATCATGCCACCTGGTTGGGTGTGGGTTCCTCTCTCACCAGTCATGGCACCTCAGCAAAGGACTTCTGTGACTCACTGGGATTGACACAATCTGTCAATTTCCCGACCCGGATCTCAGCCAATGGAGTATCTTCTCTTCTAGACTTGGTTATGACAAACTTCCCTGCTAATGTCTGCTGCTCTTCCTCTGCTCCAATCGGTTCTTCCGATCATGTGCTTGTCAAAGTGGACATCTCTCTGGCCATTCTCAGAGAGCCTCCTCAGCGTCGACGAGTCTGGCATTTCACTCAGGCCGACTGGGACGGTCTTCAAGCAGCCATCAATCGTCTGGATTGCTCTCCCATCTCCACTGCCTCTGACATCAATTCTTCCTGGGAATTCTTCCAAAGCAAACTGATCTCTCTCATGCACAGATTTATCCCATCTCGCCTTCAATTGTCTTACCCTTCCTCTCGTCCATGGTACACTGAATCTTGTGGTGAGGCAATTGCCCTGAAACAACTTGCCTTTGCCTCTTGGAAGGCTAATCCAACTGAAGGCAATCTAAGTTCCTTCCACCAAGCTCGGAACAAGTGTGTGTCTACCCTCAGGAGTGCCAGGAAGCACTATCTCTCCTCACTCAAGAATGAACTCTCAAACCTGTCTCCTTCCTCCAAATCCTGGTGGCGTCTGGTCAAATCCGTTTCTGGTGTTTGTTCCCCCTCCATCCCCTCCCTTACCTCAAATGGCCACACAGTTGACATCGCACGTGACAAAGCCGAATGCCTCAACTCTGTGTTTGCCTCAAAATCCTTAGTCCCAAACCCATCTCTCTCTGTTCCCACCTTTCCCAGTCGAGCCCAACTGCTCCTGAACTCTGTGTCCTTCTCTCCTGACAAGGTGGAGGAGTTTTTGTCAAACCTCGACTCTGATTCTGCAACTGGACCAGACGGCATCAGCCCACGGGTCCTAAAATCCTGCTCTGCCGCTCTATCTCACCCTCTCTCTGTTCTTTTCACCCTATCTTTTGCTCAAGGTCATCTGCCAGCATCCTGGAAATCAGCAAACATTACCGCTTTACACAAAAAAGGTGCAAAAACAGATCCTTGCAACTACAGACCAATCAGCCTGCTCCCAATTATCAGCAAAGTCATGGAATCCATCATTGCTTCGGATATGAAATCTTTCCTCTTCTCCAATGGCTTGATCTCTGATCAGCAATTTGGTTTCAGACCAGGTCACTCTACTCTGGACATGCTGCTTCTGCTGTCTCAACAATGGATGGAGGTCCTCAATGCCAAACAGGAAATCAGAGCTGTCTCCCTTGACATATCACGTGCCTTCGATACGGTCTGGCACCCAGCTCTGCTCACCAAACTCTCCTCCTATGGTATCCATGGAAATCTCCATGCATGGCTTGCGGACTTCCTCTCTGGTCGTAGTCAACGTGTGGCCCTGAATGGATTTCTCTCATCTCCCCTTCCTGTTCAGGCTGGAGTTCCCCAAGGCAGTGTGCTGGGCCCTGTGCTTTTTCTGGTCTTTGTCAATGATCTCTCCGACTCTCTGGAAAATCCTCTCTATCTCTTTGCTGATGACTCCACTCTCTGCCGCTCCATTCCTCTTCCCTCAGATCGGCAGTCTGCAGCCTCCTCACTCTCTGAAGACCTGGACAAAATCACAGACTGGTCAAACAAGTGGAACATGTCTTTCAATCCTGACAAATCTCACACTCTTACTATGTCTCTCCGAAAAGATCGACTGGACAACCCTCCCATCTACTTTCTCAACAATCCTCTCCAAGAAGTTCTGTCGCTCAAGCTTTTGGGCCTCACTATCTGCCATGATCTTTCTTGGGAAAACCACATTTCCAAGCTGGCCTCCAAAGCCAGTCGCCGACTGGGCATCCTCCGTCGTGCGAAGTCCTTCCTAGGCACACCTGAGCTCCTCACCACATACAAGGCTTTCATCCGCAGCTCAATGGAATACTGTTCTCCCCTATGGGCTGGTGCTCCTGCCTCACACCTGGCTCGGCTTCACGCTGTTGAATCCAAAGCTTTCAGAATCATTGGAATCTCCCGCGATGAAGCTATCTCTGAGGGCCTTTCACTCACTCACCGCAGGCAGGTAGGTGGTCTTTCTGTCTTCTACCGACTCCTCTCCGGCCTTGCTCCCCCAGCTCTCTGTGCTCTGTCCCCCAAATATTCCTACAGGTCGCACAAGATCTGCCAGCAACCCTCTGATGGTTAAACTGCCGAAATCTCGGCTCTCTGCTCACCTTCACTCTTTCATTCCTCTTTTCTCCCGCCTCTGGAACAAACTCCCACACTCCCTTCAATCCCACTCCTCCCTCCAGGTCTTTAAAACAGCTGTTCACCACCATCTCTTATCTTCCCCCATCCAAAACCTTGATCTTTTCTACCCCCACTAATTCACCCCAATTCCACTTTTTTGAAATACCAACTTCTGTCCTGGAAGTCCTTGGTGTCCTTGTGTTTTATACTTCTCTCTCCACCCCCCCCCCCCCTTCCCACGCCTCCTCCCCCCAAGCCCTCTCCCTTCCACACATCTCCCTGCTCTCAAATGTTGTGTTTGTGTGCTTCCCCTTCTCTCCCCATCTTGTTTTCTGCTCCTTCTTTTTGTGTGTTTTGTTTGTCTGGTTGATTTGTTTGTGAAGTAAATGTTAGCTCTTTCACGAGCCTCGATTCAGTATACAAAAAAAAAAAAAAAAAAAAACCTTTGTCAAAAACGCTATTTTTTTTTTTTGATTAATCAATAAATTGAGGAGTTATTTAATTATTAGCGATTAATTAAGTACTTATTTAATTAATCAAATTTCCTTTCTCTTCTGACCATTAACTCAGGCACCTTTTGAGTTAGGAAGCTGATATTTGGACATGCCAATGACCAGGTGATTTGGCTGCAAAGGATATTTTTGATTTATTAATTAATCAATTAATCGATTAATTATTTAATTATTCAATTAATGACAAAAAATCTTCTTTTTTTTTTAAGTTACAGATTCTGATGAAATAGTGGTAGTTTATGTGTTCTCTGACCAAATTGATTAATAATTTAATTTTTTTATGATTATTATTTATTTTTTTTCATTATTAATCATTTATTTATTTTCTTTCTCATTTGGCCAATATCTCAGGCACCTTTTGAGCTGGGAAGCTAATATTTGGACATGAGTGACCAAGTGATGTGGCTATCAAGGATATTTCTGATTTATTGATTAATCATTTAATCGATTCATTATTTATTGGTGAATCAATTAATTATTTAATTTTTTATTAATGACTTATTTAATTAAATTTCTAAAAGATACATCTTCGGATGAAGCACGAGTGGTTTAGTTGTGCTATTAGCCAATTGATTAAGAAAATAATTTGTGATAATCTTTTATTGATTTTAATTCTACAATTAATCAATCAATTAGCGTACACCTCTCCAGCCCAATGCAGCCTCCATGAGGTGCACTGCGGTATTGCCGGGCGCCTTAGGCGCCCCGGCAATGCCGCGCTGTAGGATATTTAATTATTTGGCATGGGGGCGGTGTACTTTGAATGTATCTTTACTTGTTTGTTTGTTTGTTTGTTGTACACCGCTCCTTTCCTATGCCATCTCCAGGCATTGCAAATCGTCATTGCTGGGCACCGAAGGGGGCTTGGCAGTGACGCACGCTGAAAGAGAGTACTCAGTTTTCACTCTGGTTGTTTGTTTGTTGTACACCGCTCCTTTCCTATGCCATCTCCAGGCATTGCAAATCGTCATTGCTGGGCATCGAAGGGGGCTCGGCAGTGACGCACGCTGAAAGAGAGTACTCAGTTTTCACTCTGGTTGTTTGTTTTCTTGTTTTTGTACACCGCTCCTTTCCTATGCCATCTCCAGGCATTGCAAATCGTCATTGCCGGGCACCAAAGGGGGCTCGGCAGTGACGCACGCTGAAAGAGAGTACTCAGTTTTCACTCTGGTTTCTTGTTTGTTTGTTTTCTTGGTTGTCCGGGCGATATCTCAGCCATCCTTTGAGCTAGGAAGCTGAAATTTCGGCACAGTAGTGAGCAAGTCCTTTGTCAAATACGGTATTTTTTGTTTTTTGAATAATCAATTAATTGAGGAGTTATTTAATTATTAGCGTTTAATTAAGTACTTATTTAATTAATTAAATTTCATTTCTCTTCTGACCATTATTAACTCAGGCACCTTTTGAGTTAGGAAGCTGATATTTGGACATGCCAATGACCAGGTGATTTGGCTGCAAAGGATATTTTTGATTTATTAATTAATCAATTAATCGATTAATTATTTAATTATTCGATTAATGACAAAAAAAATTTTTTTTTTTAAGTTACAGATTCTGATGAAATAGTGGTAGTTTATGTGTTCTCTGACCAAATTGATTAATAATTTAATTTTTTTATGATTATTATTTATTTATTTTCATTATTAATCATTTATTTATTTTCTTTCTCATTTGGCCAATATCTCAGGCACCTTTTGAGCTGGGAAGCTAATATTTGGACATGAGTGACCAAGTGATGTGGCTATCAAGGATATTTTTGATTTATTGATTAATCATTTCATCTATTAAGTATTTATTGATTAATCGATTAATTATTTATTGAGTAATCAATTAATTATTTAATTTTTTATAAATGACTTCTTTAATTAAATTTCTAAAAGATACATCTTCGGATGAAGCACTACTGGTTTAGTTATGCGATTAGCCAATTGATTATGAAAATATTTTGTGATAATCTTTTATTGATTTTAATTATACAATTAATCAATCAATTAGTGTACACCTCTCCCTCCCAATGGAGCCTCAATGAGCTGTACTGCGGTATTGCCGGGCGCCAGAGGCGCCCCGGCAATGCCGCGCTGCAGCATATTTAATTATTTGGCATGGGGCGGTGTACTTTGAATGTATGTGTACTTGTCTTTCTTTCTTGTTTGTTTGTTGTACACCGCTCCTTTCCTATGCCATCTCCAGGCATTGCAAATCGTCATTGCCGGGCACCAAAGGGGGCTCGGCAGTGACGCACGCTGAAAGAGAGTACTCAGTTTTCACTCTGGTTTCTTGTTTGTTTGTTTTCTTGGTTGTCCGGGCGATATCTCAGCCATCCTTCAAGCTAAGAAGCTGAAATTTCGGCACAATAGTGAGCAAGTCCTTTGTCAAAAACGGTATTTTTTGTTTTTTGATTAATCAATTAATTGAGGAGTTATTTAATTATTAGCGTTTAATGAAGTACTTATTTAATTAATTAAATTTCCTTTCTCTTCTGACCATTAACTCAGGCACCTTTTGAGTTAGGAAGCTGATATTTGGACATGCCAATGACCAGGTGATTTGGCTGCAAATGCTATTTTTGATTTATTAATTAATCAATTAATCGATTAATTATTTAATTATTCGATTAATGACAAGAATTTTTTTTTTTTTTACGTTACAGATTCTGATGAAATAGTGGTAGTTTATGTGTTCTCTGACCAAATTGATTAATAATTTAATTTTTTTATGATTATTATTTATTTATTTTCATTATTAATCATTTATTTATTTTCTTTCTCATTTGGCCAATATCTCAGGCACCTTTTGAGCTGGGAAGCTAATATTTGGACATGAGTGACCAAGTGATGTGGCTATCAAGGATATTTTTGATTTATTGATTAATCATTTAATTGCTTAATTATTTATTGATTAATTGATTAATTATTTATTGATTAATCAATTAATTATTTAATTTTTTATTAATGACATTTAATAAAATTTCTAAAAGATAGGTCTTGGGATGAAGCACTACTGGTTTAGTTATGCTATTAGCCAATTGATTAAGAAAATATTTTGTGATAATCTTTTATTGATTTTAATTATACAATTAATCAATCAATTAGCGAACACCTCTTCCTCCCAATGCAGCCTCTATGAGGTGCACTGCGGTATTGCCGGGCGCCGGAGGCGCCCCGGCAATGCCGCGCTGTAGGATATTTCATTATTTGGCATGGGGGCGGTGTACTTTGAATGTATGTGTACTTGTTTGTTTCTTGGTTGTCCGGACGATATCTCAGCCATCCTTTGTGCTCGGAAGCTGAAATTTCGGCACAATAGTGAGCAAGTCCTTTGTCAAAAACGGTATTTTTTGTTTTTTGATTAATCGATAAATTGAGGAGTTATTTAATTATTAGCGATTAATTAAGTACTTATTTAATTAATCAAATTTCCTTTCTCTTCTGACCATTAACTCAGGCACCTTTTGAGTTAGGAAGCTGATATTTGGACATGCCAATGACCAGGTGATTTGCCTGCAAAGGCTATTTTTGATTTATTAATTAATAAATTAATCGATTAATTATTTAATTATTCGATTAATGACAATTTTTTTTTTTTTTTTAAGTTACAGATTCTGATGAAATAGTGGTAGGTTGTGTTCTCTGACGAAATTGATTAATAATTAAAAAAATTTATGATTACTATTTATTTATTTTCATTATTAATCATTTATTTATTTTCTTTCTCATTTGGCCAATATCTCAGGCACCTTTTGAGCTGGGAAGCTAATATTTGGACATGAGTGACCAAGTGATGTGGCGATCAAGGATATTTTTGATTTATTGATTAATCATTTCATCTATTAATTATTTATTGATTAATCGATTAATTATTTATTGAGTCATCAATTAATTATTTAATTTTTTATAAATGCCTTATTTAATTAAATTTCTAAAAGATACATCTTCGGATGAAGCACTAGTGGTTTAGTTATGCGATTAGCCAATTGATTATGAAAATATTTTGTGATAATCTTTTATTGATTTTAATTATACAATTAATCAATCAATTAGTGTACACCTCTTCCTCCCAATGCAGCCTCAATGAGCTGCACTGCGTTATTGCCGGGCGCCAGAGGCGCCCCGGCAATGCCGCGCTGCAGCATATTTAATTATTTGGCATGGGGCGGTGTACTTTGAATGTATTTGTACTTGTTTGTTTTCTTGTTTGTTTTCTTGTTTGTTTTCTTGTTTGTTTGGTTGTCCGGGCGATATCTCAGCCATCCTTTGAGCGAGGAAGCTGAAATTTTGGCACAATAGTGAGAAAGTGCTTTCTCAAAAACTGTATTTTTTGTTTTTTGATTAATCAATAAATTGAGGAGTTATTTAATTATTAGCGATTAATTAAGTACTTATTTAATTAATCAAATTTCCTTTCTCTTCTGACCATTAACTCAGGCACCTTTTGAGTTAGGAAGCTGTTATTTGGACATGCCAATAACCAGGTGATTTGGCTGCAAAGGCTATTTTTGATTTATTAATTAATCAATTAATCGATTAATTATTTAATTATTCGATTAATGACAAAAAAATTTTTTTTTTTTTTAGTTGCAGATTCTGATGAAATAGTGGTAGTTTATGTGTTCTCTGACCAAATTGATTAATAATTTAATTTTTTTATGATTATTATTTATTTATTTTCATTATTAATCTTTTTTTTTTTTTTCTCTCATTTGGCCAATATCTCAGGCACCTTTTGAGCTCGAAAGCTAATATTTGGACATGAGTGACCAAGTGATGTGGCTATCAAGGATATTTTTGATTTATTGATTAATCATTTAATCGATTAATTATTTATTGATTAATCGATGAATTATTTATTGAGTAATCAATTAATTATTTAATTTTTTATTCATGACTTATTTAATTAAATTTCTGAAAGATACATCTTCGGATGAAGCACTAGTGGTTTAGTTATGCTATTAGCCAATTGATTATGAAAATATTTTGTGATAATCTTTTATTGATTTTAATTATACAATTAATCAATCAATTAGTGTACACCTCTCCCTCCCAATGCAGCCTCAATGAGCTGCACTGCGGTATTGCCGGGCGCCTGGGGAGCCCCGGCAATGCCGCTCTGTAGGATATTTAATTATTTGGCATGGGGGCGGTGTATTTTGAATGTATCTGTACTTGTCAAGGATATTTTTGATTTATTGATTAATCATTTCATCTATTAATTATTTATTGATTAATCGATTAATTATTTATTGAGTAATCAATTAATTATTTAATTTTTTATAAATGACTTATTTAATTAAATTTCTAAAAGATACATCTTCGGATGAAGCACTAGTGATTTAGTTATGCGATTAGCCAATTGATTATGAAAATATTTTGTGATAATCTTTTATTGATTTTAATTATACAATTAATCAATCAATTAGTGTACACCTCTCCCTCCCAATGCAGCCTCAATGAGCTGCACTGCGGTATTGCCGGGTGCCCCGGCAATGCCGCGCTGCAGCATATTTAATTATTTGGCATGGGGCGGTGTACTTTGAATGTATCTGTACTTGTTGTATATTTTGTTTGTCTGGTTGATTTGTTTGTGAAATAAATGTTAGCTCTTTACGAGCCTCGATTCAGTATCCAAAAAAAATAAAATAAATAAATAAAATAAAAAATGGGAGGGATAGGTGTACGCTAATTGATTGATTAATTGTATAATTAAAATCAATAAAAGATTATCACAAAATATTTTCTTAATCAATTGGCTAATAGCATTACTAAACCACAAGTGCTTCATCCGAAGATGTATCTTTTAGGAATTTAATTAAATAAGGCATTAATAAAAAATTAAATAAATAATTGATTAATCAATAATTAATCAATTAATCAATAAATAATTAATCTATTAAATGATTAATCAATAAATCAAAAATATCCTTGATAGCCACATCACTTGGTTACTGTCATGTCCAAATATTAGCTTCCCAGCTCAAGAGGTGCCTGAGATATTGGCCAAATGAGAAAGAAAATAAATAAATGATTAATAATGAAAATAAATAAATAATAATCATTAAAAAATTAAATTATTAATCAATTCGGTCACAGAACACATAAACCACCACCATTTCATCAGAATCTGTAACTTTAAAAAAAAAAAATGTAGTCATTAATCGAATAATTACATAATTAATTGATTAATTAATAAATCAAAAATGGCCTTTGCAGCGAGATCACCTGGTCATTGGCATGTCCAAATATCAGCTTCCTAACTCAAAAGGTGCCTGAGTTAATGGTCAGAAGAGAAAGGAAATTTGATTAATTAAATAAGTACTTAATTAATCGCTAATAATTAAATAACTCCTCAGTTAATTGATTCATCAAAAAACAAAAAATACAGTTTTTGACAAAGGACTTGCTCACTATTGTGCCGAAATTTCAGCTTCCTAACTCAAAGGATGGCTGAGATACCGCCCAGACAAACAAACAAACAAACAAGGAAGAAAACAAACAAACAAACAAACAACCAGATATAAACTAAGTACTCCCTTTCAGCGTGCGTCACTGCCGAGGCCCCTTCGGTGCCCAGCAATGACGATTTGCAATGCCTGGAGATGGCATTGGAAAGGTGCGGTGTACAATATCCTACAGCGCGGCAATACCGCAGTGCACCTCATAGAGGCTGCATTGGGAGGGAGAGGTGTACGCTAATTGATTGATTAATTGTATAATGAAAATCAATAAAAGATTATCACAAAATATTTTCTTAATCAATTGGCAAATAGCATAACTAAACCACAAGTGCTTCATCCGAAGATGTATCTTTTAGGAATTTAATTAAATAAGGCATTAATAAAAAATTTAATATTTAATTGATTAATCAATAATTAATCAATTAATCAATAAATAATTAATCGATTAAATGATTAATCAATACATCAAAAATATCCTTGATAGCCACATCACTTTGTCACTGTCATGTCCAAATATTAGCTTTCCAGCTCAAAAGGTGCCTGCGATATTGGCCAAATGAGAAAGAAAATAAATAAATGATTAATAATGAAAATAACTAAATAACAAGTACACATACATTCAAAGTACACCGCCCCCATGCCAAATAATTAAATATCCTACTACGCGGCATTGCCGGGGCGCCTCTGGCGCCCGGCAATACCCCGCAGTGCAGCTCATTGAGGCTGCATTGGGAGGGAGAGGTGTACACTAATTGATTGATTAATTGTATAATTAAAATCAATAAAAGATTATCACAAAATATTTTCATAATCAATTGGCTAATCGCATAACTAAACCACTAGTGCTTCATCCGAAGATGTATCTTTTAGAAATTTAATTAAATAAGTCATTTATAAAAAATTAAATAATTTATTGATTACTCAATAAATAATTAATCGATTAATCAATAAATAATTAATAGATGAAATGATTAATCAATAAATCAAAAATATCCTTGATAGCCACATCACTTGGTCACTCATGTCCAAATATTAGCTTCCCAGCTCAAAAGGTGCCTGAGATATTGGCCAAATGAGAAAGAAAATAAATAAATGATTAATAATGAAAATAAATAAATAATAATCATAAAAAAATTAAATTATTAATCAATTTGGTCAGAGAACACTTAAACTACCACTATTTCATCAGAATCTGTAACTTTAAAAAAAAATTTTTTTGGGTCATTCATCGAATAATTAAATAATTAATCGATTAATTGATTAATTAATAAATCAAAAATATCCTTTGCAGCCAAATCACCTGGTCATTGGCATGTCCAAATATCAGCTTCCTAACTCAAAAGGTGCCTGATTTAATGGTCAGAAGAGAAAGGAAATTTGATTAATTAAATAAGTACTTAATTAATCGCTAATAATTAAATAACTCCTCAATTTATTGATTAATCAAAAACAAAAAGTACGGTTTTTGAAAAAGGACTTGCTCATTATTGTGCCGAAATTTCAGCTTCCTAGCTCAAAGGATGGCTGAGATATCGTCCGGACAAACAAACAAGAAAGAAAACAAGAAAGAAAACAAGAAAACAAACAAATAAACAAACAACCAGAGTGAAAACTGAGTACTCTCTTTCAGCGTGCGTCACTGCCGAGCCCCCTTCAGTGCCCGGCAATGACGATTTGCAATGCCTGGAGATGGCATAGGAAAGGAGCGGTGTACAACAACCAGAGTGAAAACTGAGTACTCTCTTTCAGCGTGCGTCACTGCCGAGCCCCCTTCGGTGCCCAGCAATGACGATTTGCAATGCCTGGAGATGGCATAGGAAAGGAGCGGTGTACAACAAGTACACATACATTCAAAGTACACCGCCCCCTTGCCAAATAATTAAATACCCTACAGCGCGGCATTGCCGGGACGCCTCCGGCGCCCGGCAATACCGCAGTGCAGCTCATTGAGGCTGCATTGGGAGGGAGAGGTGTACACTAATTGATTGATTAATTGTATAATTAAAATCAATAAAAGATTATCACAAAATATTTTCATAATCAATTGGCTAATTGCATAACTAAACCACTAGTGCTTCATCCGAAGATGTATCTTTTAGAAATTTTATTAAATAAGTCATTTATAAAAAATTAAATAATTAATTGATTACTCAATAAATAATTAATCGATTAATCAATAAATAATTAATAGATGAAATGATTAATCAATAAATCAAAAATATCCTTGATAGCCACATCACTTGGTCACTCATGTCCAAATATTAGCTTCCCAGCTCAAAAGGTGCCTGAGATATTGGCCAAATGAGAAAGAAAATAAATAAATGATTAATAATGAAAATAAAAAAATAATAATCATTAAAAAAATTAAATTATTAATCAATTTGGTCAGAGAACACATAAACTACCACTATTTCATCAGAATCTGTAACTTTAAAAAAAAAATTTTTTTTTGTCATTAATCGAATAATTAAATAATTAATCGATTAATTGATTAATTAATAAATCAAAAATATCCTTTGCAGCCAAATCACCTGGTCATTGGCATGTCCAAATATCAGCTTCCTAACTCAAAAGGTGCCTGAGTTAATGGTCAGCAGAGAAAGGAAATTTGATTAATTAAATAAGTACTTAATTAATCGCTAATAATTAAATAACTCCTCAATTTATTGATTAATCAAAAAAAAAAATACCGTTTTTGACAAAGGACTTCCTCACCATTGTGCCGAAATTTCAGCTTCCTAGCTCAAAGGATGGCTGAGATATCGCCCGGACAAACAAACAAGAAAGAAAACAAGAAAGAAAACAAGTACAAATACATTCAAAGTACACCGCCCCATGCCAAATAATTAAATATGCTGCAGCGCGGCATTGCCAGGGCGCCTCCGGCGCCCGGCAATACCGCAGTGCAGCTCATAGAGGCTGCATTGGAAGGGAGAGGTGTACACTAATTGATTGATTAATTGTATAATTAAAATCAACAAAAGATTATCACAAAATATTTTCATAATCAATTGGCTAATCGCATAACTAAACCACTAGTGCTTCATCCGAAGATGTATCTTTTAGAAATTTAATTAAATAAGTCATTTATAAAAAATTAAATAATTAATTGATTACTCAATAAATAATTAATCGATTAGTCAATAAATAATTAATAGATGAAATGATTTATCAATAAATCAAAAATATCCTTGACAAGTACACATACATTCAAAGTACACCGCCCCCATGCCAAATAATGAAATATCCGACAGTGCGGCATTGCCGGGGCGCCTCAGCCGCCCGGCAATACCGCAGTGCAGCTCATAGAGACTGTATTTGGAGGGAGAGGTGTTCGCTAATTGATTGATTAATTGTATAATTAAAATCAATAAAAGATTATCACAAAATATTTTCTTACTAATAGCATAACTAAACCACTCGTGCTTCATCCGAAGACCTATCTTTTAGGAATTTAATTAAATAAGTCATTAATAAAATTTTTAATAATTAATTGATTAATCAATAAATAATTAATCAATTAATCAATAAATAATTAAGCGATTAAATGATTAATCAATAAATCAAAAATATCCCTGATAGCCACATCACTTGGTCACTGTCATGTCCAAATATTAGCTTCCCAGCTCAAAAGGTGCCTGAGATATTGGCCAAATGAGAGAAAATAAATAAATGATGAATAATGAAAATAAATAAATAATAATCATTAAAAAATTAAATTATTAATCAATTCGGTCACAGAACACATAAACCACCACCATTTCATCAGAATCTGTAACTGAAATAATAATTTTAAATATCGTAATTAATCGAATAATTAAATAATTAATCGATTAATTGATTAATCAATAAATCAAAAATATCCTTGATAGCCACATCACTTGGTCACTCATGTCCAAATATTAGCTTCCGAGCTCAAAAGGTGCCTGAGATATTGGCCAAATGAGAAAGAAAATAAATAAATGATTAATAATGAAAATAAATAAATAATAATAATGAAAAATTAAATTATTAATCAATTCGGTCACAGAACACATAAACCACCACCATTTCATCAGAATCTGCAACTGAACTTTTTTTTTTTTAAAGAAATTATCGAATAATTGAATAATTAATCGATTAATTGATTAATTGATTAATCAATAAATCAAAAATATCCTTGATAGCCACATCACTTGGTCACTCATGTCCAAATATTAGCTTCCGAGCTCAAAAGGTGCCTGAGATATTGGCCAAATGAGAAAGAAAATAAAGAAATGATTAATAATGAAAATAAATAAATAATAGTCATTAAAAAATTGCATTATCAATCAATTCGGTCACAGAACACATAAACCACCACCATTTCATCAGAATCTGTAACTGGGAAAAAAATAATAATAATTTGTCATTCATCAAATAATTGATTAATTGATTAATTAATAATTGATTAATCAATAAATCAAAAATATCCTTGATAGCCACATCACTTGGTCACTCATGTCCAAATATTAGCTTCTGAGCTCAAAAGGTGCCTGAGTTAATGGTCAGAAGAGAAAGGAAATTTGATTAATTAAATAAGTACTTAATTAATCGCTAATAATTAAATAACTCCTCAATTTATTGATTAATCAAAAAACAAAAAATAACGTTTTTGACAAAGGACTTGCTCACTATTGTGCCGAAATTTCAGCTTCCTAGCTCAAAGGATGGCTGAGATATCGTCCGGACAAACAAACAAGAAAGAAAGCAAGAAAACAAACAAACAAACAACCAGAGTGAAAACTGAGTACTCTCTTTCAGCATGCGTCACTGCCGAGCCCCCTTCGGTGCCCAGCAATGACGATTTGCAATGCCTGGAGATGGCATAGGAAAGGAGCGGTGTACAACAAGAAAGAAAACAAACAAACAAACAACCAGAGTGAAAACTGAGTACTCTCTTTCAGCGTGCGTCACTGCCGAGCCCCCTTCGGTGCCTGGCAATGACGATTTGCAATGCCTGGAGATGGCATAGGAAAGGAGTGGTGTACAACAAACAAACAAACAACCAGAGTGAAAACTGAGTACTCTCTTTCAGCGTGCGTCACTGCCGAGCCCCCTTCGGTGCCCAGCAATGACGATTTGCAATGCCTGGAGATGGCATAGGAAAGGAGCGGTGTACAAAAAGAGGGAGCGGAAGACAAGATGGGGAGAGATGGGGAAGCACACAAACACAACATCCGAGAGCAGGGAGATGCGTGGAAGGGAGAGGGCCCGTGGGAAGGGGGGGGGGGGGGAGGGAGAAGTATAAAACACAAGAACACCAAGGACTTCCAGGACAGAAGTTGGTATTTCAAAAAAGTGGAATTGGGGTGAAATTAGCGGGGGTAGAAAAGATCAAGGTTTTGGATGGGGGAAGAAAAGAGATGGTGGTGAACAGCTGTTTTAAAGACCTGGAGGGTGGAGTGGGATTGAAGCGAGTGAGGGAGATTATTCCAAGGTGGGAGAAATGAGGAATGAAGGAGTGAAGGTGAGCAGAGAGGCTTGATTTTGGCAGTTTAACCATAAGAGGGTTGCAGGCAGATCTTGTGCGACCTGTTGGAATATTTGCGGGACAGAGCCCAGAGAGAGCTGGGGGGGCAAGGCCAGAGAGGAGTCGGTAGAAGACGGAAAGACCACCAACCTGCCTGCGGTGAGTGAGTGAGTGAGACGCCCTTGGAGTTAGCTTCATCGCGGGAGATTCCAATAATTCTGAATGCTTTGGTTTCAACAGCGCGAAGACGAGCTAGGTGTGAGGCAGTAGCACCAGCCCAGAGGGGAGAGCATTATTCCATTGAGCTGCGGATGAAAGCCTTGTATGTGGTGAGGAGCTCGGGTGTGCCAAGGAAGGACTTCGCACGACGGAGGATGCCCAGTCGGCGACCAGCTTTGGAGGCCAGATTTGAAATGTGGTTTTCCCAGGAAAGATCATGGCAGATAGTGAGACCCAAAAGCTTGAGTGACAGAACTTCTTGGAGAGGATTTTTCAGAAAGTGGATGGGAGGGTTGTCCAGTCGGTCTTTTCGGAGAGACATCGTAAGAGTGTGAGATTTGTCAGGATTGAAAGACATGTTCCACTTGTTTGCCCAGTCTGTGATTTTGTCCAGGTCTGCAGAGAGTGAGGAGGCTGCAGACAACCGATCTGAGGGATGAAGAATGGAGCGACAGAGAGTAGAGTCATCAGCAAAGAGATAGAGAGGATTTTCAAGAGAGTCAGAGAGATCATTGATGAAGACCAGAAAAAGCACAGGGCCCAGAACACTGCCTTGGGGAACTCCAGCCTGAACAGGAAGAGGAGATGAGAGAAACCCATTCAGGGCCACACGTTGACTACGATTAGAGAGGAAGTCTGCCAGTCATGCGTGGAGATTTCCATGGATACCAAAAGAGGAGAGTTTGGTGAGCAGAGCGGGGTGCCAGACCGTATCGAAGGCACGTGATATGTCAAGGGAGACTGCTCTAATTTCCTGTTTGGCATTGAGGACCTCCATCCATTGTTGAGCAAGCAGAAGCAGCATGTCCAGAGTAGAGTGTCCAGGTCTGAAACCAAATTGATGATCAGAGATCAAGCCATTGGAGAAGAGGAAAGATTTCATATCTGAAGCAATGTTGGATTCCATGACTTTGCTGATAATTGGGAGAAGGCTGATTGGTCTGTAGTTGCTGGGATCTGTTTTTGCACCTTTTTTGTGCAAAGCGGTGATGTTGGCAGATTTCCAAGCAGATGGAAGATGACCTTGAGCAAAAGAGAGGGAGAAGAGAACAGAGAGAGGGAGTGAAAGAGCGGAAGAACAGGATTTTAGGACCCGTGGGCTGATGCCGTCAGGTCCAGTTGCAGAATCAGAGTCGAGGGTTGACAGAAACTTTTCCACCTTGTCAGGAGGAAAGGACACAGAGTCCAGGAGTAACTGGGTATGACTGGGTACGGTGGGTACAGAGAGGGATGGGTTTTGGACACAAGATTTAGAGGCAAACACAGAGTTGAGGCATTTAGGTTTTTCACGTGCGGAGTCAGCCGTGTGGCCATTTGAGGTGAGGGAGGGGATGGAGGGGGAACAAACACCAGAAACAGATTTGACCAGACGCCACCAGGATTTGGAAGAGGGAGACAGATAAGAGAGTTCGGTCCTGAGAATGGAGAGATATTGTTTCCTGGCTCTCCTGAGGGTGGACACACACTTGTTTCGGGCTTTGTGAAAGGAAATGAGATTTCCTTCCGTTGGATTTGCTTTCCAGGAGACGAAAGCAAGTTGTTTCTGGGCAATAGCCTCACCACAAGATTCCGTGTACCATGGAGGGGAGGAAGGGTATGACAACTGAAGACGAGATGGGATAAATCTGGTGCTCTCTATGAGGTGCACTGCGGTATTGCCAGGCGCCGGAGGCGCCCCGGTAATGCCGCGCTGTAGGATATTGTACACCGCACCTTTCCTATGCCATCTCCAGGCATTGCAAATCGTCATTGCTGGGCACCGAAGGGGGCTCGGCAGTGACGCACGCTGAAAGGGAGTACTCAGTTTTCACTCTGGTTGTTTGTTTGTTTGTTTGTTTTCTTCCTTGTTTGTTTGTTTGTTTGTCCGGGCGATATCTCAGCCATCCTTTGAGTTAGGAAGCTGAAATTTTGGCACAATAGTGAGCAAGTCCTTTCTCAAAAACTGTATTTTTTGTTTTTTGATTAATCAATTAATTGAGGAGTTATTTAATTATTAGCGATTAATTCAGTACTTATTTAATTAATCCAATTTCCTTTCTCTTCTGACCATTAACTCAGGCACCTTTTGAGTTAGGAAGCTGATATTTAGACATGCCAATGACCAGGTGATTTCGCTGCAAATAGTGGGGAAGCTTAGCAAAACCATTGTGCAAATTGTGATAAAAGCACCAAAATTGGTACACATGTAGACTGACATATTACAAACAGATATAGATATTGGGCCATCTCAAATTTGGGCCTGGGCACCAATGGTTGCCAATTTCCAAAATGGCGCTTATGCGAATTAATCAGAACTAAATTCGGAAATTCTGTGTGTGCAGACCTGCTAATATCAGAGGAACTAGCTGACAACAATTGAGTATATTTGGTATTCTAAGCTTTTGCATTATTGTGCAAAGTGATTGTCAAGTAATTAGGGGCACTTACATGATTATTATAATAGTTATTGGATAAAATAACAACAAACAATCTGTGGAAGATGTCTCATTATTATGCATATATTTTATGATTTCTGAGGTTACAAGCAATATTGTTGTATTGTTCAACATTGTCATTGTGTTACATATTTATGTGAATGTATGTGAATTACCATTCAGGTCTTTGCTTATCCATGTTTAGTAGATTAAGGGTTGTTGTGGTTGGAGGGTCAGGAGCCCTTCTGAAAAGTGTCCGGAAACGGAAGTGACCGGAAACGGAAGAAGAAAAGACACGAGGAAGAAAAGGGACGATTATTATTCTTCCTCGCCCCGCTCCGACGAAAGGTGGGATCGACCTTGCGCTGCGTGGAAAAGCGGCGTTCCGCAGCCCGTCTGGCGAGAGGAATTACCGGGACGTGTACCTGCCCGGTGGAGACGTCAAGTTGATGTGGGGCCGTGCATCGACCCCGCGTCTGGCACTGTTCACGGCACCGTCTAAACAGACGCGTGCGGGTCGCACGTTGGGGCCTAACGCGCCTTGCAAGCGGCGTGGGGCTTTTGGCTTGCTCTACCGTACCCGCTTCGCGTGGCCACGAGGGGCTGCAGCCACGGTGCCGGGTACGATACCTGCCCGGTGGAAAAACGTCCACCCGGAGTTCGTTCAACCGCCCGAGTGCGGCGACGCCGACCAGTATCTTGGTCAGGAGGGGCCCAGAGACATTGTGAGGAGCAGAGACCAAAAGGGGGTCGTGAGTACCGAAGTGAACACACATATATAAGATGGCCATCTTAATCATATAGGGGATTGATTGTGGATTGGGAATTGTGGATGGTTGTTTGCTATTGATTGCTCGGGGAAAATCTCCGTGGTTGTATCATTGAAATTGTATGGTGTCATTACCATTGAAATATATCCTTGAACATCAGTTTTCTCTTGGGTGGAATTCATATGGATTGCGTGGCGAAAGCGCATATATAATACAACTTTCTGGCGAAGTTCCTCTCACGGTCCGGGGGTCACCGAGACCAGGTATTCACCGAGGGGACCACGTAACAGAATTGGGGGCTCGTCCAAATTACGATTTGCGGATTCGCAATTGGGTCTACGTCCGGGATCTAAAAGAGTATTTGTATAAAATAATAAAATAATATTTTTATTAATTAAAATTTATTAATTAAGTATTAATTGGTAAATTTTTGGTGAAATTGGGGTAAAGTCTTGGGTGAAGGTTAACAGGTGTTAAGGATAGTCACCATGGCGTTTGTGGCACAGAACTTTGCGGTAACACCGAGTGAGGCACAGTTCCGAGCGTTACTAAAGTCGGACCTCTTGAAATTGGCCAAACATTTTAACTTGGAGGTCCGAACTAATTTGAGGAAGGCAGAGTTGCAGGCCACGGTGATACAATCTATGGTGGGATTAGGAACATGGGACGAGTTAGCCTGGGAGTGGCTACCCGAAGAACCAGAAGACGTGGAGCTCCGGAAACTGGAGTTGCAATTACGGAGCCAGGAACGGATCAAAGAAGAAGAAAGGAAAGCAGAAGAGAGGAGAGAAGAGAAACAAGCAGAGGAAAGGAGAGTGGAACGAGAACTCCAGGAAAGGTTAAAAAAAGAAGAAAGGAAAGCAGAAGAGAGGAGAGAAGAGAAACAAGCAGAGGAAAGGAGAGTGGAACGAGAACTCCAGGAAAGGTTAGCAGAAGAAGAAAGGAAAGCAGAAAAGGAAAGAGCAGAAGAAGAAAGGAAAGCAGAAAAGGAAAGAGCAGAAGAAGAAAGGAAAGCAGAAGAGAGGAGAGAAGAGAAACAAGCAGAGGAAAGGAGAGTGGAACGAGAACTCCAGGAAAGGTTAGAAGGGAGAAAAGCAGAGGAGAGGAGAGCTGCAAGGGACCTCGAAGCAGAGGAGAGAAAAGCAGAAAGGGAATTAAAGGAACGTGACATGGAGCTTCAGCAAGAAATTAAATTCAAGGAGCTGGAGTTAATGAGAGAATGGGGAGAGGCACCACCCTTGCTGACGGGGTCGACACCTAACCAGAAAACCTGGGATGTGGGCAGACATGTGAGGCTGGTTCCACCGTTCAGTGAAAAGGAAGTCGCGAAATTTTTTCCACACTTTGAGAAAGTGGCTCGACAATTAAACTGGCCGGAGGAGGCCTGGACCATACTAGTGCAAAGTGTGCTGGTGGGGAAAGCTCAAGAGATTTATTCGGCGCTACCAATGGACCAATGTGCAGATTATGAGGTACTGAAGAAGCACATCCTCAAAGCCTATGAGTTGGTTCCGGAAGCTTACAGGCAAAAATTCAGGAATGCCAGGAAGAGGGAGAGTGAGACCCATGTGGAGTTTGCCAGAGTGAAAGAAAACATGTTTGATCGGTGGTGTGAGTCAAAAGGAGTCGGGAAAGACTTCGAAACATTGCGGGACTTGATCCTGGTGGAGGAATTCCAGCAGTGTGTCCACGAGGACATCAAAGTGTACCTGCAGGAAAAGAAAGTACCAAAGTTGTGGGACGCAGCCACCATGGCAGATGATTATGCCTTAACCCACCGAATAGGGGTCCACGAACCTAACTCCTCGCCTAGATCTCCGCAGGGGAGGTGGGGAACAGCAGGTGCGGAGAACGACCATACATGGCGGCGGCCTCGAGATGATTATGGGGACAACTATGATACCCCACCTGTTCGAAATCAGAGGGATGCGGGCCCAAGACAAACTTATAGTTCGGGGGGCCCGAGGCAGACCACGAGTTTTTCCTCCGGGCCTACTTGCGCTTTTTGCAAGAAACCTGGACACTTGATGTCCAGTTGTTACCGCATGAAAAGCGAAGACCCAGAGCGGAGTCCGACTACTACGACTCCAAACGCAATGGCCATTGTGAGAAATCGCCATCAAAAGGGTTACCAACCATTTATTTCAGAGGGGTTTGTGTCACGGGATGGAGCCTCGACTAACCGGAAACCGGTTAGGATATTGAGGGACACAGGGGCACATCAATCTTTAATGCTTGAAGGCATTTTGCCATGGTCCGAGGAGACGGCAACGGGGGATAGTGTTCGTTTACAGGGGATCGGGGGCGGTGTTAGTGCTCCCCTTCATGTCATCCATTTGGAGTCCGATTTGGTGTCAGGACCGGTCACCGTCGGTTTACAAGCCACGCTTCCTGTAGAGGGTGTATCTGTGGTTATCGGGAATGATTTGGCCGGGGGTCAAGTTTATGGTAACCTGAGGGTTGGTAAAGAGCCCAGCAGGGAAAATAACGCCACACCAGCTTGGGATGGCGACAAAAGTGCCAAGTTATTTGTAGGGGGACTGAACTTCAAAACAGAGGAAGAGGTTCTGACCTCTGTCTTCAACAGATATGGGCCGCTGGTGGAAGTGCGGTTGGTAAGAGACTGGGAAACGCAACAGTCAAGAGAGTTCGGCTTTGTCACGTTTGCCAGCACAAAAGACGCCAGAGAGGCAGAGAAGAATTGGAATGGCAAGGATTTGGAGGGTCGGACCATAACAGTAGGGAAGGCATTTCGTAGACGTCGAGAGGTCTACAGGAGAGGACAACTGGGCGGTAGTTTTGGTGGTGGCCGCAATCAATATTATTATGGAGGCTCCCTGAGTTACGGCCGCTCCCGAAGGAAGGATTGGCAAAGTAGTGGCCGAGAAGGAGACCGCTATTCATGGGACTACAGGGACAAGTGGTCCCACCCTAAGTATTAGGGAAGTTCTGAGAAGCTGAAGCACTGAATGCGGCGGAGCCGCCGAGCCAAGATTCCTACACGGATTAACCGTGAACGCCGTTCCTAAAGGCGTCCATGTAGTGAACTTTCATGCACGGACTAACCGTGAACTCCACGTTCCTCAAGGCGCCCATGTAGAGAACTTTCCTGCACGGACTAACCGTGAACTCCACGTTCCTAAAGGCATCCATGTAGTGAATACTCGGCTTGGCCTCCCGGAAAAAAGTGCTATCAAGTGGCTTAACTTTGGATCTTTGATCAACCCCTTAACCTTCATTCACAAGAAACTGACGGTCAAAGTCAGAGGGTCATGAGATGGAGTTTGATTTGGCAGGGACAATGTCGTTGCTGGTGCTTAGTCCAGAGTGAGTAATCTGGAGGGGTTGTGGTGAAATTTTGGTTGCTTTATTTTTAAGTGATAACTGTGCCCGGGGGGAACTGATAATGTGGGGGGGTTGAGTTATCTGGTTTGTTTCTCCAAATTGGCCGGCAAAGAAAGTTTTCGCTGGGTTCAAACTTTCTTTCTTGAAGGGGGGGAGTGTTACATATTTATGTGAATGTATGTGAATTACCATTCAGGTCTTTGCTTATCCATGTTTAGTAGATTAAGGGTTGTTGTGGTTGGAGGGTCAGGAGCCCTTCTGAAAAGTGTCCGGAAACGGAAGTGACCGGAAACGGAAGAAGAAAAGACACGAGGAAGAAAAGGGACGATTATTATTCTTCCTCGCCCCGCTCCGACGAAAGGTGGGATCGACCTTGCGCTGCGTGGAAAAGCGGCGTTCCGCAGCCCGTCTGGCGAGAGGAATTACCGGGACGTGTACCTGCCCGGTGGAGACGTCAAGTTGATGTGGGGCCGTGCATCGACCCCGCATCTGGCACTGTTCGCGGCACCGTCTAAACAGACGCGTGCGGGTCGCACGTTGGGGCCTAACGCGCCTTGCAAGCGGCGTGGGGCTTTTGGCTTGCTCTACCGTACCCGCTTCGCGTGGCCACGAGGGGCTGCAGCCACAGTGCCGGGTACGATACCTGCCCGGTGGAAAAACGTCCACCCGGAGTTCGTTCAACCGCCCGAGTGCGGCGACGCCGACCAGTATCTTGGTCAGGAGGGGCCCAGAGACATTGTGAGGAGCAGAGACCAAAAGGGGGTCGTGAGTACCGAAGTGAACACACATACGTATATAAGATGGCCATCTTAATCATATAGGGGATTGATTGTGGATTGGGAATTGTGGATGGTTGTTTGCTATTGATTGCTCGGGGAAAATCTCCGTGGTTGTATCATTGAAATTGTATGGTGTCATTACCATTGAAATATATCCTTGAACATCAGTTTTCTCTTGGGTGGAATTCATATGGATTGCGTGGCGAAAGCGCATATATAATACAACTTTCTGGCGAAGTTCCTCTCACGGTCCGGGGGTCACCGAGACCAGGTATTCACCGAGGGGACCACGTAACAATTGTTATAAATGAAATGTCAGTCATTAGAATTACAATTTATTCAAAATTGTTAAAATTGAAAGGATCATACATAAACATAAACATAGCCATGACATACTAGTAACTAAAGCAATTGCATGTTGAGGAACAAACTGATGGATATTTGTAACATTTATCAGATGAAACGTTTCTGTCAAAGTCTGTTTCTTCTACAGATATACCGCCAAAGTTGCTCTCGCAATTCCCAGGAACTCAATTTTGTGAGCACTCCCCTTCACACAAACACAGAGCAGTGCATTCAAGTGCAGCCTTTTTGCATTTGCATCGGCTCACACAACCTTTCTTGCACTTGCATGAGATTAGCTCATAACAGGTGTTGGCCGCCTCAGGTAGTTTGGTCCAATATGGCTCGTACATCCCACCCTCAGTCTTGACCCAGCCCCAGCTGGTCGGTGGAGGTAGGTCTGGTGCTGATACCAGTGTCTGGCCCCATACATGACCTCCCTGGTAGGCAGCTCTCTTGACATGCTCCTCCAGCGCTGCCTTGGTTGGTGGAATCAGATGAACTTTGTTCTTCTTTGCAAAGAGTTTCTTTCTTGCCTTGTCAATGTCCATGCATGTACTGGTTCTGTCGTAGAGCAGGATAACAAACCTTTCGATGGTGCACATGACATCTTCTGGTATATCACTTGGCACAGAAGATAGCTTTAGTCGTGCAGCTGTGAGTTCTGGTAACACGCTCCAGATTGCCCAGGCACTTTTCTTACCATTCCCTGCGAAACTCGACACTGTATTGCATCCAGTCAGGGCATGGAACATTGGCAATGCCTGTGATTTCTCTGGTCCTAGTACAGCTGCTATTTCGTGGGCTGCCAGGTACCGAAAAGACTTGGCAGTTCCGAATGCTAACCACAGTTCATCTTCTGATGCAACCACCTGGGCTACTGAGACGGCCAACACCACAACGTCAGTGTCTACTGTCCGAATCACTATTTTATGGTGGCCGTGCCTGACTGCATGGGCTGCATGCAACATCATGCGACTATCTGCTTCTTCGTGGTTGCAAGGGGTGAGTGATGCTACATCTGATAGCGCTGGCTTTCTGAGAATGGCTTCCCCATTAGTAATGACCAGTTGTTTGTTGTCGTTATCAAACCACTTATACAGAACTTCAGAGAGAAAATTGAACAGATCTACCTTGTTGCTATCTACTCTGAGAAAGTTCTGCCAGTTTCTCGGTATGGTTGTTCCAGCCATCACACGTCTTCGCACTCCTGTCCCACGCTTTGCTCTTGCACTTGCTTTCAGAGAATTTGCATGGTAGCTGTCCCACACCAAGTCCAGGCGAGATGCAGTTTGAAGCTTTGTAGACATATATGGAATAAATATCTGTTGAGCATATTCATCGAAGTTCTTGGCTGCAGCTGGCTTCAGCATCTGAACGATGACAGCTCCATCAAGAACTACGCTCGTGGCAGCAGGACGGTCAGACTGGACATCAGAGATGGCTTCCAAGCATGTGAGTAGATCACTTTTCATACCAAGGTGGAGACATCCTCCATCAGAGAGTGACGGAGGACATGCCTGATTCTCATGTCGAAAGAATTCATCAAGGTTTCCGTCTCTCGTCTGACAGCTTATGTACAGCCGAGAGAAAAGTTGTAAGTCATTCTTGAGTGAGACTACCTGCTGTTTCCCCTTGCTGACACTTCTGGGAGCCGACTTACTGAACACCTTCAGGTTGTTTTGATGAATGGTGTCATAAATAGGCTTGGTTCTTTCCACCAGACATTCTTTGGTAAAAGCCTGGAACTGCTCTTGGCCAATCCTCTTCACATTCTGAACTGCCTGAACTGCAACGGGGGCTGCGATGTCCTTTGTATCAAGGACAACCAGATCCATACTTTCTTCCTCAAAGGGGTTGCCAAGCTCTTCCATGACGCTGACAAGAGATTGGACATCTTTGGTGAATGCAGTCTGCACGCTTGGTGTCTGGTCATGATGACGAGTGTCCACTAGCCTCCTCCAGTTCTCATTCTCAAGTTGGAATTCTTCTATGATCCGGGCAACTTCTGGCCCCGCAATCATCCACCGGCGCAGGGCACTGGGGTTATCAGTGAGGCCAACTGCTCCACCATCTCCTTTGATGCAGGCATTATTTTGTTCATGTGCCTGGTCAATTGCGATGGTAGAAAACACTTTCTTCGTCTTCTGCACAGTGAAACTACCTTCCTGGAATTTCCTGGCTACATGTGGGTGCTTTGTTGGAAGTTCAGCCATGTCCCTCAGGTGAACAGGGATCCACCTGGCATAATTAGTGTGGTCTAAAGCATGAAACCAGGAGGCCAATTCTGTCAGGGCATCAAGATACATCGCGAATGATGCTTGTCGCAGAGAACGCACAAAGACCAGAACCAAAACCTCGAGTTCCAGTACAGTTGCCCAGTACTTAAACTGTGGAATGTCTTCTTTCTGACGGCACCAATCATCGAAGTTCAGGATATCGTGTGCATCGTCTGCTTTTCTCGTACAGTAATGGTCATAGGCACGATGTTGCAAGATGTATAATGCTGCTGCGGTGATTTGGTGAACTCTCCTTGTTCGAGCGACGTGCACTGCTCGCAGGAATGAGTCAGCTGTCCCTGGCGTTGTAATCTCAGCTTGCACAAGGGCATTCACCCAGCCACTCCCTTGCAGCCAGTCCCCCAATGTCTTCAGAGCTGCCATCTCGATGTGGAGTCCCCCAAACATCACTACCAACTTATCTTCACCATAGTCCTCCGGCCACGTCCACTGAATTTGCTTGGCTAAGGCAAATAACGGCTGATCAAAGGCAACAACTGGTATCTGCCCAGGATTCAGATGCTGCACGGCTTTCGTCACAACATCCATTGAATGCCGGATCATTGCAACTGTGTGAGCACTGTCCAGAAACAATGGTAGCAGAGCATTGTGGCAGACGACTCGAGCTTCTGGTGGCTGGCGACTGGCATGAAATGCAGCCCAAGATGTGTTATCGTGTGTCTCATTCTCGTCTTCCAGGACTTGTTTTGTATTGTGTAGCCACACATTTTCATCTTCTGTATGTTTCCGCAACTGGCTGGAGTCACTTCGGTTCAGTGATGCTAATCTAGCAGCTGGGACAGAGGACATCTTAACATTGCTGGTGACAGGGGGAACATCGGTGTAGTACTGTGGCAAGTGGCCGATTGTCTTGGAGCTTGCATTTACCAATCCTTCATTGATGACAACACTTCGATCCACACCTTCACCAGTATAAGAGGGGTGCTGAAAAATGGATATGGAAGTACCATGGAATGACTCTTTTGCTGTAGTTGCACTGGGGTTGTGGTCTATATTATCCACAGCGGCAGTTGTGAATACTTTTCCTCGAAGTGTTGGAGGACAGACCACTTGTTCTCTGTAAAATTGTTCACATACACTGTTTCCCATTTGAGATGAGAGTTCGAGAACGCGGTTATAGGAGATACTCATGCCCAGGTGTGAAAGCCTCTCCACTAGATCTCTCTTGCGTGTGTGAGCGTGCAACATAAGTCCTATGTATGTTGGTACTGGTGTCTCTTGAGTGGCACTGTGTCTGACAGTGAGTGACGATGAGTTGTCACGATTCCGCCTGTGCTTAATGCTGTTGAACTTCAGCATTTGTGCAATGCCAAGTGCTGAACGGGATGTGTCTTCCATCTGATCCTTTATACTAGGTCCCTCTAGGATCATGCTTACGAGGGCAAGCAGATGTGATGGCACTGATTCCTCTTGGCATCTATTAGGGAATCCATTGCAGGGCTTGGCTTCTCCAAACATACGGCGACGTACGATCTGTGCAGCACGAGCGAGATAGACTGCATCATTGTCACTGTCCAATTCACAGGCTTTGACGAGGGCAGCACCAACATCTTCTTCAAATACCATGAGAATATCTCTTCCCTTGTTGTGTGTCCGCATGTCGGGAAACTGAGCTAGGAGTCTCTGCTTAAGTCGGGTGGAGTGCACCTTTGTGTTGACCTTTACTTGTAGCTGCTCCATTCTGGACTGGTACAGCTGAGCGAGATCGGCCAATTTGAACACCGGTGCTGTCTCCTCATCACACCTGGTCTTTTCAATGTAGAGAACCAGTTCAGCGAATACGATTGCTGATACCCTTCGCTCATGGTCAGTGTCTTCATGTCCTTCTGACTTGGCCTTCCTGACACGATTGTAGAGCCCCACTAAGCACTTGGTATGGTACTTAGCTTCCAAGGCTACCATGTCACCAACACTAAGTTGGGCCAGCAGTTCTGTGTCTTCAAGAAAGGTTGCGCAGGTCCGCACCCGTCTGTCCATTGGCAACATAGTAGCTTCATGAAGGCCATCAGCTCCTGCAGGTTGTCCACAGAAGAAACATGATTCCTGTGCCTTACTTTCTGTTGTCGATGATCGTGAATGTGATCTGGTGCGCTTGGACATTGCTGGTATGTCTTGGCTATCGCCTTCTGTTTGGAGTGTTCTCTTTTCCACTCTTTGCAATTTTGTATTGTTGTACTTGAGCCTGCACGTCTGGTGGTACTGCGCAGTATTTGTAACCATGGCTGCTTCAATGCCATGACCTTCATCAAGTCTTTCCAGCTTAAGTGTTCCTAAAAGTTCAAGCTCCTGAAATTTCATCAAATTCTGTGCGAGTGATCTGTATCCACTCCCAACGTCCTGTCGCTTGGACTGTGAAGGACATGTTAGTGCTTCACCCTTTTCCTCTTGGCAAATGATACATAACTTCCAGTTAGTCTGAGGCGGATGTGGGGATGGTGTTGACGAAGGACACTCAAGGTCAACTAATTTGAAGCTCTTCGACATGTCTTTTACTGGACACTACTAAATTTCCTCTACAAGGGACTTTTTTTCATCAGCAACCACCACCATCAATAAATTCCAACGATGACCCTGCAAGCAGCAAAAGCAACAAATGGCATTTTGACATTGTATATGGGTCAGTCCATGAAGTTGGGGCTCAAAGTGTGACATGAGGGTCAAAATTTCAAAACTGCTTAATGATGATTCAACAACCATTTTTATATACTACAATATGTACAGTGTCCAATACTAGAACTCGCGGGAGCAAACCTTTTCCGATATTAATGTCTCAGTGCCATTTGTTTTGCTTTGGCTGGCCATGTTTCACATGTAACAGTACTAACACAAACACCATACTGATACTTATAACTTCTCCTTTATTGTAGTGAACAGTGGATAATTTTGATTTGCTATTCTGAAATAAATAGGCACAGTGCATGCTTCCACTACACCAGGATATAAAAGTTGCAGATCATTCGTAAAAAATATAAAAATGCACAGTACATAGTTTTACATACCCAGAAATTGGCCATTTTCCGAACTCGTGCTTTTTTTTTTTTTTTTTTTCCCTAATCTTAACTCCGATAATACGTGAAAGGAGTGATCACTCCGTAACAAATTTAACAGCGTAACAAAAAGACACGAAATTGCTTCAGACCTCGTTGGAAAAAATGGCGCGCCCTGTGGTAATTTTTGTTATTGACAGGCAAAGGCCTTGTCGTGAAAATCAAGCTCTGACACGACTTGTCCCTTGGGTAGGTTTAATATCATTTAGATCTGAAGTAACATCCTGTAAAAATACATTCATGCAACAGACATTAGAATCAGAGTATTACATGGGCAAAGTCCGATATCAATAGGTAAAACAAATCAGCGCGGCATATAGGGGTGTACATACCATTCAAACTACAAGACTATGTCACAGTAAGTGCCGCTGGAGTGTTCGTGCGCCCCGGTTGTCCCGGGTCTTATAGACGCCCCTTTTGAAGCGAGCACACCCTGGGTTCACCTTCGGTATAATTTCACTACATTCTCCCCACCGTTAGAACTATACTGCCGCTCGGCAGGTTGCAAGCAAGCGTCAGCAATAATCGAATGGGTCACGTCAATCCACGTCAGTCGGTCCACCCGTAGCGGTCGGGGCGGCGAACTACCCTGCCAGTTCGTGTTCGGAAACTACCGGGTACGGCGTCCCCAAGCCCGGAGTCCCCCGCGTCGGAATAGCTGCCGGAGGTGGGTGTCGGAGGGGGCGCCCCAGCGCCTTCGGGCAAGGGAGTGGGTGATGACGGAAGTGACGGTAGTAGTTCCATAGAGGAAGCTTCGGTAGAGTCCATAGACTCGTAGACGGGTTCGGCGATATCCCGGTCGTCATCCCCACATGGGGCGAGATGGCGTACGGAGACAGTAGACTCGCGGCCATCCGCCGTTAACACGCGAGCATGCTCGGGATTAGCCTGGAGGACCCGCACCTTATCAACAAGGGGGTCGTACTTGCTAGCGCTAACCGCTCGTTTGAGATAGGCGGGCCCCGGCTCAGCGAGCCAGCTGGGCAAAGATTGGATACTACCCGAGCTTCTAGGGTGGTGGAACAGTCTCTCGTGAGGAGTCTGGTTGGTGGCAGTACATAGGAGAGCCCGGATCGAGTTTAGAGCGGCAGGTAGTGACCACGCCCATTTATCGAGGCCTCGGCCGAGGGTCCGGAGGCTTAGCATGACGGCCCTCCATATAATCCCATTAAAGCGTTCAATCTGCCCATTCGCTTGGGGCCGGTACGGGGTGGTGTAGCTCGAAGCGACATTATGCTGGAGCAAGTAGCCCCTCACCTCCTGAGACAGGAACACCGCACCCCGATCGGTATGCACGTAGGCTGGATACCCGAACATAGAAAACAAATTCTGCAGGCACCGAATAACCGTGGCAGCCGACATATCCCCGCACGTATAAGCAAAGGGGAATCGTGAATACTCATCGACGATAGTGAGCAGATAACGAGAGTTACTCGACAACGGCAGCGGCCCTTTGAAGTCCATCGCCAAGCGCTCCCATGGTCTAGTAGTCCTAACGAGCGTCCCCATAGGAGGGTTGTAAAAACGCGGTTTGAGCTCCGCACAGATCGTGCAATCACGGCAGATGCGGCGGATGTCCTCAATCGAGTACGGCAGATTCCCCTCGCGCACAAAATGCGCGAAACGCGCTACCCCGGGATGACACATAGTGCCGTGCAAAGTGTGCAGCCCCTCCAAAGTGACAACCCCCACGCAAGTGGCCGGCCTCGATAAGGCGTCGGCGACCAGGTTATCCTTCCCCGGGTGGTATTTGATGGTGTAGCAGAAGTCGGCGAGTTCGATACGCCAACGGGTGATTTTCTCATTCTTAATGCGCTGAGCATGTAAGGTGTCGTACATAAATGCAACGCTTTGTTGGTCCGTGACGATTTGGAAACACCGCCCAAGCAGGTACGGCCGCCATCGCCGAATTGATTCGACGATCGCGTACGCCTCCTTTTCGACAGACGAATGCCTCCGCTCGGTGGAGGTGAGAGTCCGTGAAAAGACAGCCACAGGGCGTCCCCCTTGGGAGAGAGTCGCCGCTATCGCATGATCCGAGGCATCACTCTCCAAAACGAAAGAGGCACTCTCGTCAATCGTCGCGACAGCGGCGCCAGCGATGTCGGCTTTAAGGCCCTCGAAGGCCGCCATGGCGGCCGGGCCCATGGGGAACGTGTCGCAGGCCACGAGGGGGCGGAGCTTCGCGGAGAAATTTTGCACCCACTTTGAATAGTGGGCGAACAGCCCAAGAGCGCGTTTCAGCGAAACCCGATCGCTAGGCGGAGCCATATCGAGCAAAGGTCGCAGACGCTCCTTATCCGGAGAGACAGAGCCATGGGTCACGGTGTACCCCAAAAGATCTACCTTGCGTAGAGAGTAACGACACTTAGCCGCATTCATGGTTAGGCGATATTTCCGCGCGACCTCGAGGAAGCGCTTCAGATTAGCGTCGTGATGCTCCTGGTCATACCCACAAACAGTAAGATTGTCCAGATAGACAAAGACATCGGTCAAGTTCTCCTTCGCAACGAGGTCATCCATAGCCCTCTGAAAACAAGAGACTCCGTTAGTTACCCCAAAGGGGAGTCGAGTGAACTGGTACAACCGCTGACCCGATTCAAAGGCTGTAAAGACGCGATCAGCCCTAGAGATGGGGACCTGATGATACGCACTATGCAGATCGAGAGTGCTATAAACGGAATACAGGGCCACCTGGCGTACCAGGGCGTCCATCCCTGGTAAGGGGTAGGCATCCAGCTGTGTAAAACGATTAATCGTCTGTGAGTAGTCGATTACCATGCACCGGCGGTGGGCCTCACTTCGCACCACTAAGACCTGGGCCCGCCATGGTGACCTACTGGGTTCTACAATACCGTCCTTTAAGAGCTGGGCCATTTCTTCCGCAATGAATTGCGCCTCTGCGCGAGAGTAGCGCCGCGATTTGACGGCTACAGGGGTACAATCAATGGTCAGGTTGGGGAACAGCGAGAGAGGCTCCACGTCCATCTGAGCGAGGGCACACACAGCAAGCGTGTCCGGCCCACCGAAGTCTATTTCCAAACGTCCATGCCGCTTAAGGAAATCAAGTCCTAACAGAATGTCGGCACATAAAGCAGGTAATACCATGAGATACACGTCCGGGGAAGGTGCGTCCCTTTATCACAAGTTTCAATCGACACGCCCCTTTTATGCTCAACCGAAGTCCTTGGAAGGCCATGAAGATCCGTCGTGTTGTCCCGAGAACCGGCCACCCATGTTGATGCACTAGTCGTTGATCGATAAAACTATCCGTAGACCCTGTGTCAATCAAAGCTTGCGCAAAAATGCCCGCAACCTTGAGCGGAATGATGGCCTGCGCAAGGCCGGCAGACCCGGCAGGTATTGTACCGGCCGGGCGAGAAGATCGCGCCTCGCGGGTGGATCCCACTCCGGCTACAATCTTCCGGGCATCGTCGGCATGTTGGGCCTCAGCAGGAGCATATAAATCGTAATACCCACTGTCAGAGGACGTTCCCACGCCGGCTGAAGTTTGCCGGTCATTCGGGCAGCCCGAGGAGGATCCTCGTAACAAGCGCATAGTTGGCTCATCAGCAGTTTCATTTGCCGGAGTGAGTATGTGTAGGTCGTAAGAGCCGCCGCCAGATGGCGCTCGAGTCACGTGCTGTGTTTGCCGCACATCAAGAGGAGTTTCCAAAGCAGGAGCATGTCGCTTGTTTGAAGTAGGCGTTCGAACGCCAGTCAAGGTCGGTCACGCCGCGGCCGGTCGCGTTCGCGCCATTTGTTTCGGCGGCCCGGTGTATCTCACTAAGGTCGTGCGTGCAGCCAGAGGCCCGCGAGAAGGAGGTCGGCTCATCAAAGCCAAGTGAGGTGCCCCGTCCGGTGCTCGATCCGTTGGCTCAGCGATAAGCCCATTCAAGGTCGCGCGGGGGCGCGTGCCCCGAGCGGCCTTCCTGCAGACCTTTGCAAAATGGCCCTTGGTGGAGCACAGGTGGCATATGGCTTCCCGAGCCGGGCAGTCAGATCGAGGGTGCTGCCGATTCCCACAAAAATAACATTTTGCGTACCGGTCAGGCCGTGGCCGGGCAGCGGCGGCAGCAGTTAGGCCGGAAGCGGAGTCCGCTTCAGGAGCACCCAGAGACTCGGCCGTGGTGGTCGGGTCCTCCCCCATATCCTCGGCAGTACCCCTCTCCGGTCGCACGAGTTGAGAAGTCCCCGCCACGACTCGTGGGTGATCATAAGCGGTGGATTGTTCACGGGCATCTGTAAAGACGCGTGCCAGCCGTAGTGCCTCCGTAAATGTCAGATCCGGGGTCTCCAGGAGTCGGAGCCTCAAGACTCCAGAATTAATTCCGGAGACGAATGAATCTCGGAGCAGGTCATCCTGCACTTGCTCGTGGGTCCGTACCTCCTGCACGCAGTCCGCCAATAGGTAACGCAGCTCCTGCGCATAGCGATCGATCGATTCCGATGGTTGTTGTCGCCGCTGGGAGAGTTGATGCCGGCCGTGCACAGCGCTCCGTGTTTTTACGTATAGTCGCTTCAGCTCGGCCAGAGCCGTAGCGTACGTCACAAATCGAGCAATGCTCCGGTAAACGGTGTGATGGACCTTCGACTGTAACACGGACAGCTTCACCGCAGCGGTGGGCTCTGTTTCGTGAGCGGCAAAGTAATTCTCCAGCGTTTTGAGCCAGTGGGTGAACTCCGATCCCGTCCCTTCAGCTTGAGCGTCGGCTCCGAGAACCGGTACCATGATCATCTTGTGTTCAGTCATTTCGGCGATCTAAATGATATTAAATGTCGTGAAAGCTCAGACACGACTTGTCCCTTCGGTAGGTTTAATATCATTTAGATCTGAAGTAACATCCTGTAAAAATACATTCATGCAACAGACATTAGAATCAGAGTATTACATGGGCAAAGTCCGATATCAATAGGTAAAACAAATCAGCGCGGCATATAGGGGCGTACATACCATTCAAACTACAGGACTATGTCACAGTAAGTGCCGCTGGAGTGTTCGTGTGCCCCGGTTGTCCCGGGTCTTATAGACGCCCCTTTTGAAGCGAGCACACCCTGGGTTCACCTTCGGTATAATTTCACTACAGGCCTCATCCGGGGCTCTTGGTTACGGTGACTTTCATTCGCAAATATGAAACCGATGTTTAGCGGATAGTGCGCAAAAAATAACAACGTAACGAAATGGTGAGACACCAAAAGTGCAATCGGGAAAGAGTGACTTGTAATATAATGGGAACCGCATGGATTTATTTCTTTGTTCATTTATGTTATTATTACATTGGTACTTGCTTTTCAGGAAAAGTGGACCAAGAAAATGAAAATCCCCTTTTTTTCATCAATGTGCATGATTTTCACAATTAATATCCATTTGGAATCTCACCAGATGCCGTGTCGCAAACCTATTTATACTAACTAATTCAATTATAGTTATCTATTGTGGTACCAAATGAAATAATAGGCACTCCCTAAACAGTCTTGGACTTTTAAAAGCACATTATTAGCATCCACGGTCGACCCACTGTCTTCCCCAGTACATCATATATAGAAAATAAAAGTGACCGCTGGTGGCCATTTTGGAAAATGGCTGCTATAGCCACCATGGGCAAAATGTGAGGTGGCCCAATATCCAAATCTGTTCATATTATAATTGTCTTTATGTGTGGCAAGTGTGTTGCTTTTATCACAAAATGCACAATCCTTATAAACATCTAAGTTAAGCTGCTCCACGAAAAGGCCATTTTTGATTTATTAATTAATCAATTAATCGATTAATTATGGAATTGTTCGTTTAATGACTAAAAAAATTTTTTTTTAAGTTACAGATTCTGATGAAATGGTGGTGGTTTATGTGTTCTATGACCGAATTGATTAATAATTTAATTTTTTAATGATTATTATTTATTTATTTTCATTATTAATCATTTATTTATTTTCTTTCTCATTTGGCCAATATCTCAGGCACCTTTTGAGCTTGGAAGCTAATATTTGGACATGACAGTGACCAAATGATGTGGCTATCAAGGATATTTTTGATTTATTGATTAATCAATTAATCAATTAATCGATTAATTATTTAATTATTCGATTAATTACTTTAAAAAAAATCCGTTTCAGTTACAGAATTTCCTGTGGTGGTTTATATGTTCTGTGACCGAATTGATTAATAATTTAATTTTTTCATGATTATTATTTATTTATTTTCATTATTAATCATTTATTTATTTTCTTTCTCATTTCGCCAATATCTCAGGCACCTTTTGAGCTTGGAAGCTAATATTTGGACATGACAGTGACCAAATGATGTGGCTATCAAGGATATTTTTGATTTATTGATTAATCATTTGATCGATTAATTATTTATTGATTAATTGATTAATTATTTATTGATTAATCAATTAATTATTTAATTTTTTATTAATGACTTATTTAATTAAATTTCTAAAAGATACATCTTCGGATGAAGCACTAGTGGTTTAGTTATGCTATTAGCCAATTGATTAAGAAAATATTTTGTGTTAATCTTTTATTGATTTTAATTATACAATTAATCAATCAATTAGTGTACACCTCTCCCTCCCAATGCAGCCTCTATGAGCTGCACTTTGGTATTGCCGGGCGCCGGAGGCGCCCCGGCAATGCCGCGCTGTAGGATATTTAATTATTTGGCATGGGGGCGGTGTACTTTGAATGTATCTGTACTTGTTGTACACCGCACCTTTCCTATGCCATCTCCAGGCATTGCAAATCGTCATTGCTGGGCACCGAAGGGGCAGTGACGCACGCTGAAAGGGAGTACTGAGTTTTCACTCTGTTTGTTTGTTTTCTTGCTTTCTTGCTTTCTTGTTGTACACCGCTCCTTTCCTATGCCATCTCCAGGCATTGCAAATCGTCATTGCTGGGCACCGAAGGGGGCTCGGCAGTGACGCACGCTGAAAGAGAGTACTCAGTTTTCACTCTGGTTGTTTTCTTGTTTTCTTGTTTTCTTGTTTTCTTGTTTGTTTGTCCGGGCGATATCTCAGCCATCCTTTGAGCTAGGAAGCTGAAATTTTGGCACAATAGTGAGAAAGTGCTTTGTCAAAAACAGCATTTTTTTTTTTTGATTAATCAATAAATTGAGGAGTTATTTAATTATTAGCGATTAATTAAGTACTTATTTAATTAATCAAATTTCCTTTCTCTTCTGACCATTAACACAGGCACCTTTTGAGTTAGGAAGCTGATATTTGGACATGCCAATGACCAGGTGATTTGGCTGCAAAGGATATTTTTGATTTATTAATTAATCAATTAATCGATTAATTATTTAATTATTCGTTTAATGACCAAAAAAATTTTTTTTTTTAATTTACAGATTCTGATGAAATCGTGGGAGTTTGTGTTCTCTGACCAAATTGATTAATAATTTGATTTTTTTATGATTATTATTTATTTATTTTCATTATTAATCATTTATTTATTTTCTTTCTCATTTGGCCAATATCTCAGGCACCTTTTGAGCTGGGAAGCTAATATTTGGACATGAGTGACCAAGTGATGGACCAACCAAGTGATGGACAACATGGACCAACTTCTATCCACTCATCCCAACTCTCTCTTCCTCATATGTGGTGACTTCAACTGTCATCATGCCACCTGGTTGGGTGTGGGTTCCTCTCTCACTAGTCATGGCACCTCAGCAAAGGACTTCTGTGACTCACTGGGATTGACACAATCTGTCAATTTCCCGACCCGGATCTCAGCCAATGGAGTATCTTCTCTTCTAGACTTGGTTATGACAAACTTCCCTGCTAATGTCTGCTGCTCTTCTTCTGCTCCAATCGGTTCTTCTGATCATGTGCTTGTCAAAGTGGACATCTCTCTGGCCATTCTCAGAGAGCCTCCTCAGCGTCGACGAGTCTGGCATTTCACTCAGGCCGACTGGGACGGTCTTCAAGCAGCCATCAATCGTCTGGATTGGTCTCCCATCTCCACTGCCTCTGACATCAATTCTTCCTGGGAATTCTTCCAAAGCAAACTGATCTCTCTCATGCACAGATTTATCCCATCTCGCCTTCAATTGTCTTACCCTTCCTCCCGTCCATGGTACACTGAATCTTGTGGTGAGGCAGTTGCCCTGAAACAACTTGCCTTTGCCTCTTGGAAGGCTAATCCAACTGAAGGAAATCTCAGTTCCTTCCACCAAGCTCGGAACAAGTGTGTGTCTACCCTCAGGAGTGCCAGGAAGCACTATCTCTCCTCACTCAAGAATGAACTCTCAAACCTGTCTCCTTCCTCCAAATCCTGGTGGCGTCTGGTCAAATCCGTTTCTGGTGTTTGTTCCCCCTCCATCCCCTCCCTTACCTCAAATGGCCACACAGTTGACATCGCACGTGACAAAGCCGAATGCCTCAACTCTGTGTTCGCCTCGAAATCCTTAGTCCCAAACCCATCTCTCTCTGTTCCCACCTTTCCCAGTCGAACCCAACTGCTCCTGGACTCTGTGTCCTTCTCTCCTGACAAGGTGGAGGAGTTTTTGTCAAACCTCGACTCTGATTCTGCAACTGGACCAGACGGCATCAGCCCACGGGTCTTAAAATCCTGCTCTGCCGCTCTATCTCACCCTCTCTCTGTTCTTTTCACCCTATCTTTTGCTCAAGGTCATCTGCCAGCATCCTGGAAATCAGCTAACATTACCGCTTTACACAAAAAAGGTGCAAAAACAGATCCTTGCAACTACAGACCAATCAGCCTGCTCCCAATTATCAGCAAAGTCATGGAATCCATCATTGCTTCGGATATGAAATCTTTCCTCTTCTCCAATGGCTTGATCTCTGATCATCAATTTGGTTTCAGACCAGGTCACTCTACTCTGGACATGCTGCTTCTGCTGTCTCAACAATGGATGGAGGTCCTCAATGCCAAACAGGAAATCAGAGCTGTCTCCCTTGACATATCAAGGGCCTTTGATACGGTCTGGCACCCAGCTCTGCTCACCAAACTCTCCTCCTATGGTATCCATGGAAATCTCCATGCATGGCTTGCGGACTTCCTCTCTGGTCGTAGTCAACGTGTGGCCCTGAATGGATTTCTCTCATCTCCCCTTCCTGTTCAGGCTGGAGTTCCCCAAGGAAGTGTGCTGGGCCCTGTGCTTTTTCTGGTCTTTATCAATGATCTCTCTGACTCTCTGGAAAATCCTCTCTATCTCTTTGCTGATGACTCCACTCTCTGCCGCTCCATTCCTCTTCCCTCAGATCGGCAGTCTGCAGCCTCCTCACTCTCTGAAGACCTGGACAAAATCACAGACTGGTCAAACAAGTGGAACATGTCTTTCAATCCTGCCAAATCTCACTCTCTTACTATGTCTCTCCGAAAAGATCGACTGGACAACCCTCCCATCTACTTTCTCAACAATCCTCTCCAAGAAGTTCTGTCACTCAAGCTTTTGGGTCTCACTATCTGCCATGATCTTTCTTGGGAAAACCACATTTCCAAGCTGGCCTCCAAAGCCAGTCGCCGACTGGGCATCCTCCGTCGTGCGAAGTCCTTCCTCGGCACACCTGAGCTCCTCACCACTTACAAGGCTTTCATCCGCAGCTCAATGGAATACTGTTCTCCCCTATGGGCTGGTGCTCCTGCCTCACACCTGGCTCGGCTTCACGCTGTTGAATCCAAAGCTTTCAAAATCATTGGAATCTCCCGCGATGAAGCTATCTCTGAGGGCCTTTCACTCACTCACCGCAGGCAGGTAGGTGGTCTTTCTGTCTTCTACCGACTCCTCTCCGGCCTTGCTCCCCCAGCTCTCTCTGTGCTCTGTCCCCCAAATATTCCTACAGGTCGCACAAGATCTGCCAGCAACCCTCTGATGGTTAAACTGCCGAAATCTCGGCTCTCTGCTCACCTTCACTCTTTCATTCCTCTTTTCTCCCGCCTGTGGAACAAACTCCCACACTCCCTTCAATCCCTCTCCTCCCTCCAGGTCTTTAAAACAGCTGTTCACCACCATCTCTTATCTTCCCCCATCCATAACCTTGATCTTTTCTACCCCCACTAATTCACCCCAGATCCACCTTGTTTGAAATTCCAACTTATTTCCTGGAAATCCTGGCAGTGTCCATATGTTTATACCTCTCCCACCCCCCCCCCCTCCACATGCCTCCCCCCCTTCACATGCCTCCCCCCCTTCACATGCCTCCCCCCCAAAGCCCTCTCCCTCCCACAGATCTCTCGATGTCTCCATGTCTCTCGGTCCCTGCTCTCAAATGTGTGTTTGTGTCCTTCCCCCTCTCTCCCCATCTTGTCTACCGCTCCCGATGTTATTTGTTTTATGTGTCTGTTTGTCTTTCTGTGTGATTAATGTTCGCTCTTTCACGAGCCTCGATCTTGTATACAAAAAAAAAAAAAAAAAAAAAAAAAAGTGATGTGGCTATCAACGATATTTTTGATTTATTGATTAATCAATTAATCGATTAATTATTTAATTATTCGATTAATTACTAAAAAAAATACTTTTTTTCAGTTACAGATTCTGATGAAATGGTGGTGGTTTAAGTGTTCTGTGACCGTATTGATTAATAATTTAATTTTTTAATGATTGTTATTTATTTATTTTCATTATTGATCATTTATTTATTTTCTTTCTCATTTGGCCAATATCTGAGGCATCCTTTGAGCTGGGAAGCTAATATTTGGACATGAGTGACCAAGTGATGTGGCTATCCAGGATATTTTTGATTTATTGATTAACCATTTCATCTATTAATTATTTATTGATTAATCGATTAATTATTTATTGAGTAATCAATTAATTATTTAATTTTTTATAAATGACTTATTTAATTAAATTTCGAAAAAGATACATCTTCGGATGAAGCACTAGAGGTTTAGTTATGCGATTAGCCAATTGATTATGAAAATATTTTGTGATAATCTTTTATTGATTTTAATTATACAATTAATCAATCAATTAGTGTACACCTCTCCCTCCCAATGCAGCCTCAATGAGCTGCACTGCGGTATTGCCGGGCGCCTGAGGCGCCCCGGCAATGGCGCGCTGCAGCATATTTAATTATTTGGCATGGGGCGGTGTACTTTGAATGTATGTCGACTTGTTTGTTTTCTTGTTTGTTTGTCCGGACGATATCTCAGCCATCCTTTGAGCTAGGAAGCTGAAATTTCAGCACAACAGTGTATTTTTTCCTTTTTCAAAAGTCCTTTTTCAAAAATGATATTTTTTGTTTTTTGATTGATCAATTAATTGAGGAGTTATTTAATTATTCGCGATTAATGAAGTACTTATTTAATTAATCACATTTCCTTTCTCTTCTGACCATTAACTCAGGCACCTTTTGAGTTAGGAAGCTGATATTTGGACATGCCAATGACCAGGTGATTTGGCTGCAAAGGCTATTTTTGATTTATTCATTAATTGAAGGTCTCAAACTCATTTTGCAAAAAATGTTCGTTTCCCATGAATCGTACACTTTTCAAAATCCTATCTCACCCCTCCCCTCCAAATCCTCCCCATCACCCATCCCTTTCAAATCTCCCCCCTTTCCCCTTCCCTCCCCTCCCTCCTAAACTCCCCCCACACCCCTCCCCTCCGAGACTCTCCCTCGCTCCTCTCCTCCTAGACTCCCCTCTCACCCCTCCTCCTCAAAGCATCCTCCCTGCTTCTTCCTCCTTCCAACTTTCACCTTCATCTCCCCAAACCTTCTGCCTTGCTCTTCCTCCTCCTCAAATAACACCTCACTGTGCCTCACCCAATCTCCATCAAACCTTTTGTCCACCCCATTCTTCCCTTTCTCCAAGCTATTCTGAAATCTCTGACACACCTTCAACAGCTCTCCCTACCTCTTCCTCCTCTTCCACATCTTACCCTACCCCTCCCCCCACCTGTTCTGGACCCGATGCTCCCCCTTCCTCTTCATTAACGGTATGGACCTCAAACATCCGGGGCCTTCGCTCAAACTTGACTGACCTCTCCATACAGGTTGCTTCTGACAAACCAGATGTGATCTGCTTAACAGAAACTTTCCTCCTTCATGATGTCTCTGATGCCTTGGTATCTCTCCCAGGTTACTCCCTCCTCCGGTATGATAGACTTGAGCCTCGTCCTGGAGGTAGGGTTGCTATCTTTATAAAAAACTCTCTTCCTCACTCGCCCTCCACTGCCCTCTCTCCACATCACCCCCAGGAATACCTTTGGCTACGGCTTCCCCTTCACTCCCACCTTTTGTTCATATGTGTGTTGTACCGTCCACCAATCAGCGATGACTCCATCTACATCTCACTGTCTGATAATATGGACCAACTTCTATCTACCCATCCCAACTCTCTCTTCCTCATATGTGGTGATTTCAATTGTCACCATGCCAGTTGGCTCGGTGCGGGTACCTCTCTCACCAGCCATGGCTCTTCAGCAAAGGACTTCTGCGACTCACTGGGACTGACACAATCTGTCAATTTCCCGACCCGGATCTCAGTCAACGGAGCATCTTCTCTTCTGGATTTGGTTATGACAAACTTCCCTGAAAATGTCTGCTGCTCTTCTTCTGCTCCAATCGGCTCATCTGATCATGTGCTTGTCAAAGTGGACATCTCTCTGACCATTCTCAGAGAGTGTCCTCAGCGTCGACGAGTCTGGCATTTCACTCAGGCCAACTGGCACGGTCTTCAAGCAGCCATCAATCATCTGGACTGGTCTCCCATCTCTACCGCCTCTGACATCAACTCATCCTGGGAATTCTTTCAAAGTAAATTGCTCTCTCTCATGCACAGATTTATACCATCTCGTCTTCAGTTGTCATACCCTTCCTCCCGTCCATGGTACACGGAATCTTGTGGTGAGGCTGTTGCCCTGAAACAACTTGCTTTCGTCTCCTGGAAAGCAAATCCAACGGAAGGAAATCTCATTTCCTTTCACAAAGCCCGAAACAAGTGTGTGTCCACCTTCAGGAGAGCCAGGAAACAATATCTCACCATTCTCAAGACCGAACTCTCTTATCTGTCTCCCTCTTCCAAATCCTGGTGGCGTCTGGTCAAATCTGTTTCTGGTGTTTGTTCCCCCTCCATCCCCTCCCTCACCTCAAACGGCTTAACGGCTGACTCCGCACGTGAAAAAGCTGAATGCCTCAACGCTGTGTTTGCCTCTAAATCTTGTGTCCCAAACCTATCCCTCTCTGTACCCACTGTACCCAGTCGTACCCAGCTGCTCCTGGACTCTGTGTCCTTTCCTCCTGACAAGGTGGAAAAGTTTCTGTCAACCCTCGACTCTGATTCTGCAACTGGTCCTGACGGCATCAGCCCACGGGTCCTAAAATCATGTTCTTCTGCTCTTTCACTCCCTCTTTCTGTTCTCTTCACCCTCTCTTTTGCTCAAGGTCATCTGCCATCTGCTTGGAAATCAGCCAACATCACCGCTTTGCACAAAAAAGGTGCAAAAACAGATCCCAGCAACTACAGACCAATCAGCCTTCTCCCAATTATCAGCAAAGTCATGGAATCCATCATTGCTTCAGATATTAAATCTTTCCTCTTCTCCAATGGCTTGATCTCTGATCATCAATTTGGTTTCAGACCTGGTCACTCTACTCTAGACATGCTGCTTCTGCTTTCTCAACAATGGATGGAGGTCCTCAACGCCAAACAGGAAATTAGAGCTGTCTCCCTTGACATTTCACGTGCCTTCGATACGGTCTGGCACACTGCTCTGCTCTCCAAACTCTCCTCCTTTGGTATCCATGGAAATCTCCACGCATGGCTGGCGGACTTCCTCTCTGGTTGTAGTCAACGTGTGGCCCTGAATGGGTTTCTCTCATCTCCTCTTCCTGTTCAGGCTGGAGTTCCCCAAGGTAGTGTTCTGGGCCCTGTGCTTTTTCTGGTCTTCATCAATGATCTCTCTGACTCTCTTGAAAATCCTCTCTATCTCTTTGCTGACGACTCTACTCTCTGTCGCTCCATTCCTCATCCCTCAGATCGGCAGTCTGCAGCCTCCTCACTCTCTGCAGACCTGGACAAAATCACAGACTGGTCAAACAAGTGGAACATGTCTTTCAATCCTGACAAATCTCACACTCTTACAATGTCTCTCCGAAAGGACCGACTGGACAACCCTCCCATCCACTTTCTCAACAATCCTCTCCAAGAAGTTCTGTCGCTCAAGCTTTTGGGTCTCACTATCTGCCATGATCTTTCTTGGGAAAACCACATTTCCAAGCTGGCCTCCAAAGCCAGTCGCCGACTGGGCATCCTCCGTCGTGCGAAGTCCTTCCTTGGCACACCTGAGCTCCTCACCACATACAAGGCTTTCATCCGCAGCTCAATGGAATACTGTTCCCCCCTCTGGGCTGGTGCTCCTGCCTCACACCTTGCTCGGCTTCACGCTGTTGAGGCCAAAGCATTCAGAATCATTGGAATCTCCTGCGATGTAGTCAACGCCGAGGGCCTTTCACTCACTCACCGCAGGCAGGTTGGTGGTCTTTCTGTCTTCTACCGACTCCTCTCCGGCCTTGCTCCCCCAGCTCTCTCTGTGCTCTGTCCCCCCAATATTCCTTCAGGTCGCACAAGATCTGCCTGCAACCCTCTTATGGTTAAACTGCCAAAGTCTAGGCTCTCTGCTCACCTTCACTCTTTCATTCCCCTTTTCTCCTGCCTCTGGAACAAACTCCCCCACTCCCTTCAATCCCACTCCTCCCTCCAGGTCTTTAAAACAGCTGTTCACCACCATCTCTTATCTTCCCCCATCGAAAACCTTGATCTTTTCTACCCCCGGTAATTCACCCCAGAGTCCTTGCAGTGTTCATATGTTTTAATCCTCTCCCACCTCCCCCCAAGTCCTCCCGATGTCCCTGCTCTCAAATGTTGTGTTTGTGTCCTTCCCCCTCTTCCCCCTCTCTTTTGTGTCCTTCCCCCTCTCTCCCCATCTTGTCTGCCGCTCCCCTTGTTTTTTGTTTTGTGTGTCGGTTTGTCTTTTTGTGTGATTAATGTTAGCTCTTTCACGAGCCTCGATCTTGTATACAAAAAAAAATTAAAAAAAAAAAAAAAAAAACAAATTAATCGATTAATTATGTTCACCACCATCATATGATTATAACCGCTCCCGATGTTATATGTTTTATGTGTCGGTTTGTCTTTCTGTGTGATTAATGTTCGCTCTTTCACGAGCCTCGATCTTGTATACAAAAAAAAAAAAAAAAAAAAAAAAATTTTTTTTAATTATTCGATTAATGACTAAATTTTTTTTTTTTTTTAGTTACAGATTCTGATGAAATGGTGGTGGTTTATGTGTTCTCTGACCGAATTGATTAATAATTTAATTTTTTTATGATTATTATTTCTTTATTTTCATTATTAATCATTTATTTATTTTCTTTCTCATTTGGCCAATATCTCAGGCACCTTAAGAGCTCGGAAGCTAATATTTGGACATGAGTGACCAAGTGATGTGGCTATCAAGGATATTTTTGATTTATTGATTAATCAATTAATCGATTAATTATTTAATTATTCGATTAATTACTAAAAAAATACTTTTTTTCAGTTACAGATTCTGATGAAATGGTGGTGGTTTAAGTGTTCTGTGACCGAATTGATTAATAATTTAATTTTTTAATGATTGTTATTTATTTATTTTCATTATTGATCATTTATTTATTTTCTTTCTCATTTGGCCAATATCTGAGGCATCCTTTGAGCTGGGAAGCTAATATTTGGACATGACATTGACCAAGTGATGTGGCTATCAAGGATATTTTTGATTTATTGATTAATCATTTAATCGATGAATTATTTATTGATTAATCAATTAATTATTTAATTTTTTATTAATGACTTATTGAATTAGATTTCTAAAAGATACATCTTCGGATGAAGCACTAGTGGTTTAGTTATGCTATTAGCCAATTGATTAAGAAAATATTTTGTGATAATCTTTGATTGATTTTAATTATACAATTAATCAATCAATTAGTGTACACCTCTCCCTTCCAATGCAGCCTCTATGAGCTGCACTGCGGTATTGCCGGGCGCTGAAGGCGCCCCGGCAATGCCGCGCTGCAGGATATTTAATTATTTGGCATGGGGGCGGTGTACTTTGAATGTATCTGTACTTGTTTGTTTTCTTTCTTGTTATACACCGCACCTTTCCTATGCCATCTCCAGGCATTGCAAATCGTCATTGCTGGGCACCGAAGGGGGCTCGGCAGTGACGCACGCTGAAAGGGAGTACTCAGTTTTCACTCTGTTTGTTTGTTTGTTTGTTGTACACCGCACCTTTCCTATGCCATCTCCAGGCATTGGAAATCGTCATTGCTGGGCACCGAAGGGGGTTCGGCAGTGACGCACGCTGAAAGGGAGTACTCAGTTTTCACTCTGTTTGTTTGTTGTGCACCGCACCTTTCCTATGCCATCTCCAGGCATTGCAAATCGTCATTGCTGGGCACCGAAGGGGGCTCGGCAGTGACGCACGCTGAAAGGGAGTAATCAGTTTTCACTCTGGTTGTTTATTTGTTTGTTTACTTGTTTTCTTGTTTGTTTGTCCGGGTGGTATCTCAGCCATCCTTTGAGCAAGGAAGCTGAAATTTCGGCACAAGAGTGAGCAAGTCCTTTGTCAAAAACTGTATTTTTTCTTTATTGATTCATCAAATAATTGAGGAGTTATTTAATTATTAGCGATGAATTAAGTACTTATTTAATTAATTAAATTTCCTTTCTCTTCTGACCATTAACTCAGGCACCTTTTGAGTTAGGAAGCTGATATTTGGACATGCCAATGACCAGGTGATTTGGCTGCAAAAGCTATTTTTGATTTATTAATTAATCAATTAATCGATTAATTATTTAATTATTCGATTAATGACTAAAACATTGTTTTTTTTTTTTTAAAGTTACAGAATCTGATGAAATGGTGGTGGTTTACGTGTTCTCTGACCGAATTGATTAATAATTTAATTTTTTATGATTATTATTTATTTATTTTCATTATTAAGCATTTATTTATTTTCTTTCTCATTTGGCCAATATCTCAGGCACCTTTTGAACTCAGAAGCTAATATTTGGACATGAGTGACCAAATGATGTGGCTTTCAAGGATATTTTTGATTTATTGATGAATCAATTAATCGATTAATTATTTAATTATTCGATTAATTACTAAAAAAAAAAAAAAAAATTCAGTTACAGATTCTGATGAAATGGTGGTGGTTTATGTGTTCTGTGACCGAATTGATTAATAATTTAATTTTTTAATGATTATTATTTATTTATTTTCATTATTAATCATTTATTTATTTTCTTTCTCATTTGGCCAATATCTCAGGCACCTTTTGAGCTGGGAAGCTAATATTTGGACAAGACAGTGACCAAGTGATGTGGCTATCAAGAATATTTTTGATTTATTGATTAATCATTTATTCGATTAATTATTTATTGATTAATCAATTAATTATTTAATTTTTTATTAACGACTTATTTAATTAAATTTCTAAAAGATACATCTTCGGATGAAGCACTAGTGGTTTAGTTATGCTATTAGCTAGCCAATTGATTAAGAAAATATTTTGTGATAATCTTTTATTGATTTTAATTATACAATTAATCAAACAATTAGTGTCACCTCTCCCTCCCAATGCAGCCTCTATGAGCTGCACTGCGGTATTGGCCGCGTGCCGAAGGCGCCCCGGCAATGCCGCGCTGTAGGATATTTAATTATTTGGCATGGGGGCGGTGTACTTTGAATGTATCTGCACTTGTTGAAAATTGGGTCGCCACGTCAAAATCCAAGATAGCCACCGCCATATATACGTATGAACCTTGTGAGCGAAATATCTTGAAATATAAACGAACTACTATCTTCTAATCTGGTGTGTGGGTGTATCTACGCATCAGGAAGAACGCTATTGAAAATTGGGTCGCCACGTCAAAATCCAAGATGACCACCACCATATATACGTCTGAACCTTGTGAGCGAAATATCTTGAAATATAAACGAACTACTAACTTCTAATCTGGTGTGTGGGTGTATCTACGCATCAAGAAGAACGCTATTGAAAATTGGGTCGCCACGTCAAAATCCAAGATGTCCGCCTTGCGTCTTCCACTTTTTCAACTCATCACTTCACCGACGGGGGACCGAGGCGTAACGCTTGTTTTTTTTCAGTTGCAGATTCTGATGAAATGGTGGTGGTTTATGTGTTCTGTGACCGAATTGATTAATAATTTATTTTTTAATGATTATTATTTATTTCTTTTCATTATTAATCATTTATTTATTTTCTTTCTCATTTTGCCGATATCTCAGGCACCTTTTGAGCTGGGAAGCTAATATTTGGACATGACTGACCAAGTGATGTGACTGTCAAGGATATTTTTGATTTATTGATTAATCATTTAATCGATTAATTATTTATTGATTAATTATTTATTGATTAATCAATTAATTATTTAATTTTTTATTCATGACTTATTTAATTAAATTTCTAAAAGATACATCTTCGGATGAAGCACGAGTGGTTTAGTTATGCTATTAGCCAATTGATTAAGAAAATATTTTGTGATAACCTTTTGTTGATTTTAATTATACAATTAATCAATCAATTATTGTGCACCTCTCCCTCCCAATGCAGTCTCCATGAGCTGCACTGCGGTATTGCCGGGTGCCAGAGGCGCCCCGGCAATGCCGCGCTGTAGAATATTTAATTATTTGGCATGGGGGCGGTGTGCTTTGAATGTATCTGTATTTATTTATTACTTGCAAAATCGAAGATTTTTCAAGTATACACAAAGAATTAAGTTAAGCACCCCCCCCGTTTTTTTACAACCTCGCACATTACAAGTTTGTTGTCGTCAAAACAGTGTAATATACCCATGATATTGCTATATTTTCTGGAGAAGTGATATTATGGTCACATAAAAACATAACAATCATGCCGTTTTCAATATTTTATTCTGAATAATTTAAGGTGAAATTTTTTGGGAATTTTAGGCATATTTTCACCTCAATTTAAGTATGGAGCTATAGGTCCATCACGGACAGTGTGGATGACGTTTATGTTTTCTAACGTACAGTCATTGTTCTGAGAAGACCTCTAGCGATCTTTGCGTCAATAACGTGTGTAGGACCCACGTGATCGGATCACTGACTCAACCCTACGTCTCATAGACCCTGTAAGCCGTCGTATGCGTTGCTGTGGCAGGTTGAACCCCCTCGAGCACGTTTGGGACATGTTGGGACGACAAATTGCGAAGATGGTCCCTCCAATAGCCAATCTGGATGAATTGGAACGTGCATTACATCGGGAATGGAACAACCTGCCACAGCAACGCATACGACGGCTTACAGGGTCTATGAGACGTAGGGTTGAGTCAGTGATCCGATCACGTGGGTCCTACACACGTTATTGACGCAAAGATCGCTAGAGGTCTTCTCAGAACAATGACTGTACGTTAGAAAACATAAACGTCATCCACACTGTCCGTGATGGACCTATAGCTCCATACTTAAATTGAGGTGAAAATATGCCTAAAATTCCCAAAAATTTTCACCTTAAATTATTCAGAATAAAATATTGAAAACGGCATGATTGTTATGTTTTTATGTGACCATAATATCACTTCTCCAGAAAATATAGCAATATCATGGGTATATTACACTGTTTTGACGACAACAAACTTGTAATGTGCGAGGTTGTAAAAAAACGGGGGGGGGTGCTTAACTTAATTCTTTGTGTATATATTGGTCGGTTGTGTTTGTGACTCTGTTAGTTTGTCACCGGCCTACAGGTCACAATTTTCAACCGATCTTCACCAAACTTCACCAAGTGGTAGAGTTGGTCAAATGCCAGAAGCCTATTGTTTTTGGGGTCAATAGGTCAAAAGGTCAACATAGGCCAAAGGTCACCAACTTTGCTAAATTTCTAAAATCCTCAATTTTCATCCGATTGACTTGAAATTTGGAGAGGACTTGCACATCTGGTCACTGAATTCAACCACCAAGTATTCTTGAGGTCAACATAGGCCAAAAGGTCAACATAGGCCAAATTTCTAAAATCCTCTATTTTCATCGAATTGACTTGAAAATTGAACAGCATTTGCACATTGAGTCACTAAATAGGGAAACTAACTATTTTTGAGGTCAAAAGGTCAAAGGTCAACTGAAGGTCAACCTTCCAAAATCATCATTTTTCATCTGAAAAATCATCACTTTTCATCCTGTTGACCCAAGCTTTTATCAAGATTGTAAATTTTAAACTTCATGAAATGGACAATTTGCTGTATCAATGGTAAACTTTTGGGGGAGGGCGTATTTTGCAAGTATCGTGCTACGCATGACGTTTTCTTGTTTATTTATTTATTTTATTTTTTTTAGGGGCTTTTTTTTTTTGGTTCACGAGTTATCAAGTGACCACTATATTTGTTATGTGTGTGCGTCTGTCTGTGTGTGTCTGTCCGCAGCATAACTACCTGATGATATCATCCGATCTTCATGAAACTTGGGTGGGAGGTTGATATCATGAGCTCGTTGTGTCCTGCGTCGACTGGGCGAATTACGCCCATTGTGGGCGGAGCCACGCCCGAAAAAGATGTTTTTCGGGGGCAATCGATTTCAAGCTACATCTTCTCCGAGGGTTTTGGTGGAATCTGACAGGGGTTTCGATATTTGGTTCGGCCATTGTCACGTGTCTAGCCCCACGGAGCTCGATTTTTCGTTTTCGCCTCAAGGTCACGAAATTTAGAAAAGTCGATTTTTGATGGTTTTATGACATTGTTCGCTTCCTGATAGGGTGAAATGTCGTACATGATCTTATATGATCACATACATAATGAAATGCAAGTTTTCCAACAAATTTCAGAATTCTCGACCCTAACCCCTCCCCTCATAAACTCCTCCACCCCACCCTCATTTTTCCTCCATTTCCCCCCTCACCCCTCCTCCTCAAAGCATCCTCCCCAGTTCTTCCCCCTTCCAATTCTCACCTCCATCTCCCCCAACCTTCTGCCTTGCTCTGCCCCCCTCCCCTCAAATAACACCTCACTGTTCCTCACCCAATCACCATCAAACCTTTTGTCCACCCCATACTTCCCTTTCTCCAAGCTATTCTGAAATTTCTCACACACTGTCAACAGCTCTCCCTACCTCTTCCACATCTTACCCTACCCCTTTCCCCCCCACCTGTTCTGTACCCGATGCTCCCCCAAACGTTGGTCCTCTCATCAAATTTGATCCTGACACCCCAACATACATACCCACCTCACAATCAATTATGTTCCAAGTCATCATGACAAATACCAACCCTATCCACGGAATAATAGGAAGTTTTAACAGGACGACTCTTTACTTCAGTATAGTGCTGATGATTACCTGACCTGCACTTTGATATGAACCACATTAATAGTTAGATATGACGTGGTTCTTTCACCAAGGAAAGACACGAATAGGAAAAGTCGCACTCCATTAAAGAAACATTGAGTGGCTCTGAAAAGAGCCGTTTGGGGAAGAACTCGAGAAACGAGTCCGAGCTCACTTGGAGCTGGTGTACTTGGTCACGGCCTTTGTACCTTCGGACACGGCGTGCTTGGCCAACTCCCCGGGAAGGAGCAGACGCACTGCCGTCTGGATCTCCCGCGATGTGATGGTGGAGCGCTTGTTGTAATGCGCCAGACGAGATGCTTCGGATGCGATGCGCTCAAAGATGTCGTTAACGAAGGAATTCATGATGCTCATCGCTTTGGAAGAAACACCCGTATCGGGGTGAACTTGTTTCAGCACCTTGTAGATGTAAATGGCGTAGCTTTCCTTTCTGCGATGACGCCGTTTACCGGGACCCTTTCGAGTCGCTTTAGAAACGGCTTTCTTCGAACCCTTCTTTGCTGCCACTTGCTTGGGAGGATCCGGAGGCATGACGAGTAGAGAAAAGAAAATAGAGAGCGAAACAACCAAGCATGAAATTGCAGAGAAAGAGTAAGAATAAGAATACGTGTGTGAGCGATTCCCTCTTATAAAGGGTTCATATGCAAATATGTGGATCACAGAGGGTTTCAGGTGGAGAACACAATCTAATGCTCAGTCATTGGATGGATGAAAAGTGGGCGTGTGTCATTCTTGATCCGAATTCCACCTCAAAATAACCCAATTCCCCAACCAATAGGCATTGACCTGACAAACAGTGAAGGTTCTCTGATTCTGTATTCCCCTCCACAAATCATGTCAGGACGTGGTAAAGGTGGTGGAAAGGTTCGTGCTAATGTTACGTATTACCTCCCCAAACCCTGATTACGGTGCACCTCAGTCTGGAGTGGGAACACGGCAGACAGATTTGTTATTTTGAGAGTTCTAATAAACCATAATAAAACCACACCAATGCGATTGCAGAACAAACAAGTAATTGTATAAAGAACTCTCACATACACAATAATAACACTATGAAAGAGAGTACAATGAAAATGTCATTTGCATGAACTGAACAATACATATGATGGTACCATCATTCCCCAATGCTCTCAAAGCAATAAACTCGCGATACACCAAGCAAGAGTGGAATGTAACATTCCCCAAAGTCCGTGAACGAAACCCAACGCAGTGAATGTCGAAATCGCGCAGAACGGCAAAACAACAGGCAGGTATTAGCACGGCTGCGGCTGAGGAGTGACGAGGTGAGAGGTCGATATGGGAACTGAGCCGATAGGAAAACTAACGTCAATCAACCCGATGAGGTCGACATGGAAATCCCAACGGCAAAACAAGATGCACCAAGCGGACAGCCTCTTCAAGTACAAAATGGCAGCTCGGCCTGCAATGGAGGCGCTTGCTTTACGTTACATTTTTTTTCTTTTACATTACATCATCACGTTACATTTTTTCACATTCCATCATCACATTACATCTTACATCATCATTTTTTCACATTCATTTTTTCATTTTTTTTTTCACATTTTTTTGTGAAAAATTTTTCACAATTTTTCACAATTTTTTTGTGAAACATTTTTTCACATTCCATCATCACATTACATCTTACATCATCACATCATCACATTACATCTTTTGCTTGAATCAAACGTTGTTGTCATGTCTGGACGTGGTAAAGGTGGAAAAAGTCTCAGCAAAGGAGGTGACAAACATCATCGTAAGGTACTGCGTGATAACATCCAGGGAATCACAAAGCCTGCTATTCATCGCCTTTCTCGTCGTGGTGGGGTAAAGCGCATCTCGGGTCTCATCTACGAGGAAACCCGTGGAGTTCCCAAGGTGTTCCTGGAAAATGTGATCCGCCACCGACACTGAGCACGCCAAGCGCAAGACCGTTACTGCCACGGATGTGGTGTACGCTTTGAAGCGCCAGGGCCGTTCGCTCTACGGTTTCGATGGTTAAACATTTTGGTGGTGGTGTTCATCAACAGCCACAACAACAAAACGGCTATTTTTAGAGCCACAAACTCGTTCATGAAGGAGCTTCAGTCGTCTTGAACTTTGCTTTATGTATTCTTTAATAGAGGATAGTTGATCTTGTGCTTTATTCATCCAATAAATTGAGAGCCACAAGTGTGAGAAACTCAACTGTACAATACAAATTTGTATTATTTGCAAATCATGTTCAGTTCCACCAATCTCAAAAAAATGCATTTCATGAAGTTCCCCTTGCCAAAAGACCCAATTCTGAAATCGATTAATGAATGATTTTTTTTGTCTTACGGGGCAAACTCACATTTATTTGGCAAAGATTTGCCTTTGCTTCTTTTCTTTCAGGGAAATGCTAAAACAGGCCCAAACGAGCTCACGATAGATATTGATGGGAGAAACGAGCAAGGGAGGGCGGACGGAGCTTTCCTTCGCGGAGAGGATCACGTCGGGCTCGGATTTCAGCCAATGGAGGGGAGAGTGAAGTTTCGACAAATGGATGGAGCATGAGGTGGGGCTTAAGTCTTCAGCGAATGGGAGAGTGTTTGAGGCAGCCAATAACAAACGTGCAAAATGTGCCAGCCAATCGCGAACGGCGGAAGCTCTCGCGGCGCAAACAAAATTAGACCGTGCATTTCTCATCTCATAATCTCATTTCATTCGCTGTTGTTTTGTTTTGTGTTGATCTTTGCCGGTCACGATGGCTCGAACGAAGCAAACCGCCCGTAAATCGACTGGTGGAAAAGCTCCCCGAAAGCAGTTGGCGACAAAGGCGGCACAGAAAAGTGCTCCAGCCACCGGTGGCGTGAAAAAGCCGCATCGTTACCGTCCAGGAACTGTGGCGCTGCGCGAGATCCGGCGCTACCAAAAGTCCACGGAGCTGCTCATTCGCAAGCTGCCGTTTCAGCGCCTCGTCCGTGAAATCGCACAGGATTTCAAGACCGATTTGCGATTTCAGAGCTCCGCAGTGATGGCGCTGCAGGAGGCGAGCGAGGCCTACCTCGTTGGGCTGTTTGAGGACACTAATTTGTGCGCGATTCACGCCAAACGTGTCACCATCATGCCCAAGGATATCCAGCTGGCACGACGTATCCGTGGGGAGCGAGCTTCAGCTGCTCGTCCAAGGTCTTGTGCACACCTTCCGTACCACACCACCCAACGGCTCTTTCCAGAGCCACAACACCTTTCTTGAAAGCGTAATCGACCTTTCACCGAACTCGCCACCTATATCTACCTTTTGTGTGCATACGGGTCGGAAGGAAATGCGTTTTGTAATGCCCTTTTTATAAAGACAGAGGGAAACGTTGAACAAGATGTGGAGGTTGGCTGTCTTCAGGGATGGGGTTTCACAATGTTTCAATGAAACCTCCACAGGATTGACAATTGTTGGGGCTCCTATGTAATGTCTCTTGCAAGGTGGTTCATGTTAAAATACACATTTTTTTATTTCAACCATATTACATGTATTATTTTATCCGTTCATATCCTCAAACCCAAAATAATAATGTAAACCCTGCTGTCTCCATTGCATTTCTGGTGCCAAAGAATACATAATACAAAGTTCAAATCGCCTGAAGCTCCTTCATGAACGAGTTGGTGGCTCTGAAAAGAGCCGTTTTGTTATTGCTGTTGATGAACACCACCCTCAATGTTTAACCACCGAAACCGTAGAGCGTACGGCCCTGGCGCTTCAAAGCGTACACCACATCCATGGCAGTAACGGTCTTGCGCTTGGCGTGCTCCGTGTAGGTAACAGCATCGCGGATCACATTTTCCAGGAACACCTTGAGAACTCCACGGGTTTCCTCGTAGATGAGACCCGAGATGCGCTTTACCCCACCACGACGAGCAAGGCGACGAATAGCAGGCTTTGTGATTCCCTGGATGTTATCACGGAGTACCTTGCGATGACGTTTCGCACCTCCTTTACCGAGACCCTTTCCACCTTTACCACGTCCAGACATGACCACAGTTTGCTTCTAAAAGCAAAACCACAAACGTTCGCGTCTCTGTGTGGATGGTGGTTGTACTGAGGCGTTATGTTGGTGGAGAGCTCGATGTGACTATTTGTTCTTTAACCTTTGCACTTTGCCTCATACATTTCATTATTTTCTCGAAGTGAAACGGTGCTTCCCTGATGATTTCTACCACGTCCGCGCGTGTGCTCTTTGCCTTTTCACCTCTCCAGCTGCGCATGCGCACGTTGTCCTTAAGCTTTGGCAATGTGCAACTGCACTCGCTCTTTCGGTCCCTTCGCTTTCGCTCAAAGAAACACAGAATTTTGTCAAATGAGGTTTAACTTCGGCAGTAATATACGGCGATTTCATTCTGAACACAACTGCAGAACTTTGTCAAAATAAACAACAAACGCAAACGACCCTGAAGTTATAAATACGCTTCAAAGGTCTCAAGTAATTGAAGGATCGACATTTTCATGATTTAGGATTTCAAGAAAAGTAAAACTGCCCTTTTTGGCGGACATTAACCTCGATGAACCACCGTCCATTATAAATGTAATTTCATTGCGGTTGAAACACAATAAATTATCGTGACGTTCAACCAGTAAACAGCAGAACCTTTCGCTATTATTACGAAGCTTTACTTTAACGCGTGGAAGATCTTTGAAGTTGCTGCATGGAAGACCTTGCACCTCTCTTGGACGACAGGGGATTAATTGAACTAGTCAAGTAAGACAGTGTTCATGATATATCACAACAGTTTCGTTTACAACACCTCGATGCACACAGAACATCACACGAAGCACGACACAAGAACAGGGGAGAAACCAGGTCGACGATTTTATTCGCGTTTGGATTTTAAAAAACGTTCGAAGCATTGCTTACACCCGTGTGCTGTTGGTAAGTGGTAACCAAGTATTTTCACATTTGTGCTGGTTCATGCTAAGATGACCTCGACACAAACCTCCAAAAAGGAGTTTTTTTTCTTGTTTGTTTCATTGCTTTGCAAAGGTGGCTGCAGACAGGTGCACATTTCACCATGAACTTTGTGAGGTTCAATTCAGGTCAAAGAAAATATTTTACTCTTGAAAAACAGATTCTGAGCATAGAAACCCCTTGGGCGAAGCCTGAGAACGTGTTCGATTAAGCCCGTGGTTCTTAACCTGGGTTCAACCGAACCCCAGGGGTTCAGTGAGCCAGTCTCAGTGGTTCGGCAGAGGGCCTCCGAAACGCATTGCAATTTGTTTTTTTGTTTGTTTTTAGTTTTGTATCAATTTTGAATCTATGTGTAATTACGCTTACTATTCATATTATTATTATTTTGCTATGTATGTTATGAACGAATGGAAATGTTATTTGTAATTGTATTCCCATCCCATTCATGGTTTCTCTGGTCTGTGTTTAAGATAAGTTGTTTCACACTGACTGTCGTAAGTTGAATCAATGAGCAACTTGCTAATTATTCTGTTGATGGTGCTTACTTGTTTACTTACTTATTGGATTTTGGACTTTGCAGGTGTTCGCAAATTCCAGTGAATAACCTTGATTAGCTTGCCGTGTGCCGTGCGTCATTGGTCGTGCCTTACTTTGGAGTTACTGATTAATTGAAAAGTAAGTTGGAAATGTTTGGATATGCAGGGCGGGTTCAGAGTTATATTAAAGTCAAAAGTGGATGGTGATTATAAAATATGATTGAATTACTCAGAAAATTAGGTGGAGGTGATATAACTCCTTTGGTCGCAATTCAAAACTAACAATTCGCAGTTTTCTATGTAATATTATAATGGGATTTGAGGTGACATAGAGTTGAGTAGATAATAAATCCCGTCATCGTAACTATAAGTTATGTTTCTTTCGTTAAAATTTCTCAGTTTTCAGAGGGGTACTGATTATATTGTTACGGGTCGCGGACAAGATGTTACTTTGGGCCGAGCGGATGGTCAACCGCGACCGTTACAGGATCCCCGATTAGCCCGACTCCCCCAACGTTGACCAATCGCGCCACAGGTATTCAATCGGGAATCGGGAAATCGCCTACATACTCTTTCATTCCTCTTTTCTCCCGCCTCTGGAACAAACTCCCTCACTCCCTTCAATCCCACTCCTCCCTCCAGGTCTTTAAAACAGCTGTTCACCACCATCTCTTATCTTCCCCCATCCAAAACCTTGATCTTTTCTACCCCCGCTAATTCACCCCAGATCCACCTTGTTTGAAATTCCAACTTCTTTCCTGGAAGTCCTGGCAGTGTCCATATGTTTTATACCTCTCCCACCGCCCCCTTCCCACGCCCCCCCCCCCAAGCCCTCGCCCTCTCTCAGATCTCTCGATGTCTCCATGTCTCTCGGTCCCTGCTCTCAAATGTTGTGTTTGTGTCCTTCCCCCTCTCTCCCCATCTTGTCTACCGCTCCCTATGTTATATGTTTTATGTGTCGGTTTGTCTTTCTGTGTGATTAATGTTCGCTCTTTCACGAGCCTCGACCTTGTACACAAAAAAAACAAAAAAAAAACAAAAACAAAAAAACCTCGAAAGCGACCGAATGTAAAGAGGAAGAGAGAAGACAGAGTACGGAGGAATAACAGGATTTATTATACACACAAGCAAAAAGAAGGAGCGATCAAAGTTATTTACAAGCAATGGATGGAAGAAGCAGTCACACAGTGAATCGTTAGCTTATACTATTCAATTTACTTAACCCCAGGACAACGATCAGGACAGACGACGTTCACACTTACACGGGGGAAATTGCAGGCAGGAATGGCGGAGGTGGGTTGCTGGAGAGGGAGGCAGGGTCAGGTCCCTGCAACCGGCAGGGCTGGAGGTAGCAGCTCCCAATTCTTCGCGTTTTTGGCGGGAAAACCCTCGGTCGCGTCGACGCTGCTGATGCTGTGGACGTCACGCGCTGGCTCGGTCACACCTGCTCCTCTCCTTCTGGTGGAGCCGTCTCCCTCCTCTCAGCGCGTCTCTCCAAAGCTTGTTTCATCTCCAAGTACCTCTCCTTTTTGGTTTGGAGCGTCTCTCATCTCTCATCTCACAGCTCACAGCTCATCTCTCCTCTCATCTCTCATGTCATCTCCCGAAGCAGTCCCTTCCAGTCGCTTTTATTACTCGGGTAGGAATCAAGCCGCCGGCTGCGAGGGCACGCCTACCGGGTCGCTCACCGCGGTGCTGATTGGCTGTTAGGGCTGTCCGATTCCCCCTTTGATCATGACGACGTGCCACGCCTGTGAGTTGGCGGCTCCTACCCCCCTCTTCTCCGAGTTTAGCACATGGGCAATGGCGGCTTGCGGGATTGAACACCACTCGCACCGCTTTTGAAAGGAACTTTGGAGAGCGGAGATGATTGGGGAAATTGAAAGGGGCCTACGCTTATTTCGTTTGATACAATGCAGAGTCAATCTAGTGGGAAACACATATTTAGCCTACATAGAATAAGGAAATAAGCTATTTAAAAAGATATATCGTGGCCTGTGTGTAAGTTTCATGGAATTAACTAGGGGGACGTCCTTCGACCTTATTTACTCTACGAGGGTCAGTTAAAACACAGCAAACCAGTTCTCACATTCTTTACACTTTCCAAATTCGTTACACTGCACCCTCCTTTCTTCAGGGCCGTCCCCGGGCCTACAAAATTTTAACTTAGTGTGACACGTAGGTGTAATTCCCTCTACTTTTAACCTGACCCTGAGTGTGACGATTTTAAAACACAAATAAGTATGTCCCCCTATTGCATTGCACCCTGTCTAACAGACTTAAGCCCACAGCTAACCGAATTACGGAATTGTTCTCAAACTATACATTTACGGTGGGGAGCATTATTTACAGTGACGTTATTTCTTATTTACAACGCAACCCAGGACCTGTGTTTTTTTTCTTTTTAGGGAACAAGAAAAAGAAATTCCTGTTGGGAGGGAGGAGACAGCACGCATTGCATCGATGCACCAGTACCAATACCACCAAAGCACCCAAAAGCACCAAAAGCACCACCAAGCACCAAAAGCACCACAAAAGCACCAAAAGCACCACTCGGTGCACAGTCACCACTGTTCATAATAAACACAACAAAACAACTGGTGGTGGTCTTCTCTTTCTCTGCTGGGCCGATGTTCTTCCCGACGTCTTCTGGCTTCATGCGGCCTACTTGGAAATAATAAAAAGCACAACTTGTGTTCATTTTTATTTAGGGCCTCAGGGGCCAACTAAGGGTGGTCCACCTGTTTGGCATAGGTGCCACCTTACCGAGGTCCGCAAGCAAGATTCCCTGGCCACTATGGCCGGTCTCCAACAGAGGTGCCCTGCCCCAGAACCTGGGGTCCATCATGTGGTACTTGGCCGCAGAACAGCGGTCCATAAAGTGGTACATCAACGCAATGCATGCTGGTTCTGAGAATCTCGTGCGCACAATGGCCATCTCACGCACGCTCCCCTCGGCGCCCAATGGCGCACAGGTCCTCAAGTGGGAGACAAAAGGGGGGAAGACAAATGAGCGAGGGGTAAGGTCACAAGGGTACACGTCAATAAAGGCAATGCAGGGTGAAGTGCGTACGGAGAGCGAAGTGAGAAAAACTCGTCCCTACCGTATGTCAACCCCCTGTCACCTACACTACCCTTGCCCTTACCCCATATTTACAACAATTTACACCTTTACAAATTCGTCACTACGTCTCGTCTTCCCCATCTTTCCCTTCTACACCAAATTCGTCTCCAATCCCTCTACTTCAAAATTTGCCATCACCCAATTCATCATCAATCCTCATAAGGAGGAAGAGATGGAACATCAAGCACAATGTCACACCCACGTCATGATGCGTCTCACATTCCAAACATTTGCACAGTAAAAAATAATCAAAACATGGCATGGTGTGGAGTACCTGTCACCTCAGGTGAGTGGATGCAGATGGTGCGAGGAGACTCCAATCCTAACTATCCTCTAAATGACATTAACACACTTTACACTACCCGGGGTCTCTCCCTGCCAATCCATTGGCCAACTTACACTATGGGTTCTAAAAACCAATTCCCATTGACCAAACTGCGGTGCTTCTCAATTTGGGGTCTCACTCCCCCGATTCATCTCCCGGTGCCCTCGCACAATTTCTGGGCTGCGACGTGTAGCTCTCCCAGCAGGTCTACCCACCTGCACACCTCCACCACTGCAGTTGCCACCCGAGCTTACCTAGCTCCTCACCCTACCCTATCTAGCTGGGGAAGGCCCCTCCTGGCTCTGTCACCCCACTCGGTGCCCTCTGGCACTGGGCTACCCGGGTCCATCCTCCGGATCCTCGGGCCCCATCCACAACCATGCTACCGGCTCCCAGAGCCCACCTGCGGCCTCACCTGGCCGACATCCTCACAGTGGTGGAGTGCCCAAACCAACTACACCCACTAACAGGCTACACGCCCAGCCATTTCCGCAACACTAATGCACCCATCCAATCACCATTCTTCCACCCGCACCACAGATGCCAATATCCAACCACAATTTACCTATACCCTCTACCTAACACTTACACTACCCGCCCCGGGTATTCGTGATGGGGGTCCACTCTTCCCCCCTTCACACCTTCGCACCATCCACTCCACTCCATTGTTTCCACCATACTCACTCCACGACCATCCATTCCAATACTCCATACCATTTATTCCATACACCTGTTGTTGCACACCTGTGCAATCATATCTGGTGCCACCTGCACCCTCCTTTCTTCCTGGACCATTTGGTCATCACAATACACATCACCATCACTCACTCATACACTGCTCCATCCACCTGTTCAGTTGCACACCTGTGCAATCACACCTGTTCCTCACACACAATCATTTACTCATACCATGCTCAATACACTTCTATACACCTCCAACACTCACACGGCATCATCTGAACTACCTGTTACCCTCTAGAAACTTGCACTTTCCAGTCACCCCTTTAAACTATTGCGCTCCCACGTCATTATCATCCACACTAAACTACCTGCGTCCCCACTACAGGTATCCTTGTCACCAACTAATCTTAACGTCACCTAATGTCATCTTCGCTAGATCCCTACACACAATATCCTAACCCACCCGGGCTAGTTTTCACTGCCATCAACCCCATAAACCTAGTGCTCCTTTGCCCCCCTCGTTGTGAGGGATGACAGAGTTGCCATCCCACCACATCGGGGAGGTCCCACTATCAATTTTGCTCATCCAAATTCCAACCAATTCAAAAATTTTCCATTTACTGCCAATTCTACCCACTATTATAAATTTCGTATCAAATCACTATCACTATCACCATCACCATCATCACAGTCCACTATATCCTAGCCTCGGTGCGTCGTGACATCATTAAACTCGGTTCGTAAAGCCGAGCAATGAATTCGGGTGGTTTGGTCACCTGCAGGTTGAATCCATCCGGCTTTCGGTTCAAGGGAGGTGGTTTGGTTGGGCCGAGATTCCACGCACCATCTCGGCGCGGCACCTTGCGGTCCCGGCCCGATGGCTCAATCTCTCTCGGTCGGAACCCCGTCCCAACAAGGGGGCACCGTTCCGCTCCCTCCCACTCACCCTTGAACCGGACCGGTCGCCTGGCCCGACAAGGCCCGGACTCGACCGTGCGGGGCGGGGCCAAGCCCGAATCGGCAACGACGCTTCGAAGAGAAGCGACGCAGCATCGATCCGCGCCGGGCCTCGCACCCAACAAAGCACACCGCGCCCCGAGTGCTCGCATCGGCTATCCGTCGCCCTAACCGCTAACCCGGTTACCGTCGATGCTTCACCTGCATGCTCACACGCATACGCTACCCCTTTCACCCTCACAAAACCCGGCGTTCCAACGCCGTCCGTACATTCCACCAACGCTCTCCCTGTTACACACCACACCTCTCACGCACACTCTTGCGCACACCTCGGTCCACACCTCTCCTCCGTTACGTCCTCCGTAACACTCACCATGGGCGTGCACTCTGGCATCCACCCACTAACGCGCTCAGATGGGCTCTCCCACACTCGCGCCATGACCAACTCAGGTGTGCTTCCTCGCACACCCTCAACCATTCCAAGCGTGCATTCTCGCACCCGCTCCACCACCAACTCACTCCTCGTGTCACTCTCACCCTCGCACGTACACTCAGTACACCCCGACGTGCATTCTCGCTCGCACTCGGTTTCACTCCCACACTTTATAACACACCCACTCGCCGACGCACACTTTTTCCTCCCACGCGTGCCATTTCCACTCACACGGGACCCTTCACCAACGCCCGGATGCCTCCTCGATCTCAAGCGCGCGAAAATTCTTTTGTCGCCAAACATCCTTTTACAAAATCTCCCCGCACAATACACAGCACGTCTCACCTTCGGGGTTCTTCTTCCTCCCTGCACCAAAACCTGCAAACTTCCATTCGGGTTAAGCACAGCATCGTGATGTGAGCAGGGACTTTGCACATTTGCCATTTCTCCCTGCAATTCCCGGGCTACCTCCGTCATCTCTTCAATTTTAATTCCCAGCACTGCTTTTTCTTTATTCACCTTGACGACCGCTGGCTTTAATAAAACACCCTCTACCTCATCGGTCGCCGGCTTTTCCAAACCCCGTGTCACGATTTCTACCCCCGTCATTGTACCCGCGCTTTCCTCCGCTTCGCTCAACCGGCGCTTCTCGACCCGCGTTACCTCCTCGTGCACCCCTGGGACCCTTTCGCCCACCATGCGATCCATGGTCTCCCCACATTTTTGCATGCGGTCACCCATTCTATCCCCAATCTTGCCGATTCGCTCCATTTTGCTTCCTAGCCTCTCAAATTTATTGTCTAGTCGCTCCCCCATTCTGTCCATAAGGGCCCCCATTTCTCCCATTTTGCCCCCCATTTCACCCCCCAATCGCTCACTATCAGCCCTTGCTTCGTCCCTCATTGCCTTCATTTGCTCATTTTGAGCGTCCATCCGGTTCCCCATTTGTCCCATTTGGCCTTCCAATCGCTCACTATTCTTGTCCATAAGGGCCTTCATTTGTATCATAAAAAGATTCAAATCCACCGGTGGCGCTGCTGCGGTCGCGGGCGCGGCAAAATTTGGTGCCGCTACACCCACGTGCGCGAGGACGCCATTTTGTGCGCCTGATACTCCCTCAACCACATTGCCATTGCTCTCCTCCTCCCTTTCCTCCACATACATTTCCCCGAGGTCCTGGGTTACCCCTAACCCGTCTATCTCCCCTACCGACATCCGATCGCCTTGATTGTCCATGGCGCGATCTCAAAATTCGGGTTTTATAAAACAACAAAATTTCGGCAGCTCGTAATTTTGACCAAATTTTTTTCTACACGTTTTTAAAAATTTGGTTCAGGCCTCGTATCCCACTCCTGACACCAATTGTTAAGGGTCGCGGACAAGATGTTACTTTGGGCCGAGCGGATGGTCAACCGCGACCGTTACAGGATCCCCGATTAGCCCGACTCCCCCAACGTTGACCAATCGCGCCACAGGTATTCAATCAGGAAACCTCTAAAGCGACCGAATGTAAAGAGGAAGAGAGAAGACAGAGTACGGAGGAATAACAGGCTTTATTATACACACAAGCAAAAAGAAGGAGCGATCAAAGTTATTTACAAGCAATGGATGGAAGAAGCAGTCACACAGTGAATCGTTAGCTTATACTATTCAATTTACTTAACCCCAGGACAACGATCAGGACAGACGACATTCACACTTACACGGGGGAAATTGCAGGCAGGAATGGCGGAGGTGGGTTGCTGGAGAGGGAGGCAGGGTCAGGTCCCTGCAACCGGCAGGGCTGGAGGTAGCAGCTCCCAATTCTTCGCGTTTTTGGCAGGAAAACCCTCGGTCGCGTCGACGCTGCTGATGCTGTGGACGTCACGCGCTGGCTCGGTCACACCTGCTCCTCTCCTTCTGGTGGAGCCGTCTCCCTCCTCTCAGCGCGTCTCTCCAAAACTTGTTTCATCTCCAAGTACCTCTCCTTTTTGGTTTGGAGCGTTTCTCATCTCTCATCTCACAGCTCACAGCTCATCTCTCCTCTCATCTCTCATGTCATCTCCCGAAGCAGTCCCTTCCAGTCGCTTTTATTACTCGGGTAGGAATCAAGCCGCCGGCTGCGAGGGCACGCCTACCGGGTCGCTCACCGCGGTGCTGATTGGCTGTTAGGGCTGTCCGATTCCCCCTTTGATCATGACGACGTGCCATGCCTGTGAGTTGGCGGCTCCTACCCCCCTCTTCTCCGACTTTAGCACATGGGCAATGGCGGCTTGCGGGATTGAACACCACTCGCACCGCTTTTGAAAGGAACTTTGGAGAGCGGAGATGATTGGGGAAATTGAAAGGGGCCTACGCTTATTTCGTTTGATACAATTGTTACGTGGTCCCCTCGGTGACTACCTGGTCTCGGTGACCCCCGGACCGTGAGAGGAACTTCGCCAGAAAGTAGTATTATATATGCGCTTTCGCAACGCAATCCCTATGAATTCCACCCAAGAGAAAACTGATGTTCAATGATATATTTCAAGGGTAAGGATATCATACAATTTCAATGATACAATCAAGGATATATTCCCCGAGCAATCAACAACAAACAACCATCAACAATTCCCAATCCACAATCAATTCCCTATATGATTAAGATGGCCATCTTATATATGTGTGTCCCCGTTGGTACTCACGACCCCCTTTTGGTCTCTGTCCCGCACAATGTCTCTGGGCCCCTCCTGACCAAGATGATGGTCGGCGTCGCCGCACTCGTGCGGTTGAACGAACCCCGGGTGGACGTGTTTCCACCGGGCAGGTATCGTACCAGGCACCATGGCTGCAGCCCCTCGTGGCCACGCGAAGCGGGTACGGTAAAGCCAGCAAAAGCCCCACGCCACTTGCAACGCGTGTTAGGCCCCAACGTGCGACCCGTACGCGTCTTTTTAGATGGTGTCGCGAACGGTGCCAGACGCTGGGTCGGTGCACGGCCACACGACAGTTTGACGTCCACCGGGCAGGTATCCGTCCCGGTAACTCCTCTCGCCAGACGGGCTCGGGAACGCCGCTTTTCCACACGGCTCAATATCAATCCCACCTTTCGTCGGAGCGGGGCGAGGAAGAAGAATCCTCGTCGCTTTTCTTCCTCGTGTCTTTTCCTCTTCCGTTTCCGGTCTCTTTTTCAGAAGGGCTCCTGACCCTCCAACCACAACAACCCTTAATCTACTACACCTTGATAAGCAAAGACCTGAATGGTAATTCACATACATTCACATAAATATGTAACACTCCCCCCCTTCAAGAAAGAAAGTTTGAACCCAGCGAAAACTTTCTTTGCCGGCCAATTTGGATAAACAAACCAGATAACTCAACCCCCCCACATTATCAGTTCCCCCCGGGCACAGTTATCACTTAAAAATAAAGCAACAAAATTTCACACAACCCCCAGAGATTTTCAAAGGTAATTCCCTCTGGACAAAGCACCAGCCACGACATTGTCCCTGCCCTTTACATGTTCAATTTCCCCTTGGACTCCTGCCAAGCCAAACTCCATCTCATGACCCTCTGACTTTGACTGTCAGTTTCTTGTGAATGAAGGTTAAGGGGTTGATCAAAGATCCAAAGTTAAGCAACTCGATAGCACTTTTTTCGGGAGGCCAAGCCGAGTATTCACTACATGGATGCCTTTAGGAACGTGGAGTTCACGGTTAGTCTGTGCAGGAAAGTTCCCTACATGGGCGCCTTGAGGAACGTGGAGTTCACGGTTAGTCCGTGCATGAAAGTTCACTACCTGGACGCCTTTAGGAACGTGGCGTTCACGGTTAATCCGTGTAGGAATCTTGGCTCGGCGGCTCCGCCGCATTCAGTGCTTCAGCTTTTCAGAACTTCCCTAATAATTATGGTGGGACCGCTTGTCACTGTAGTCCCATGAATAGCGGTCTCCTTCTCGGCCACTACTTTGACAATCCTTCCTTCGGGGGCTGCCGTAACTCAGGGAGCCTCCATAATAATATTGATTGCGGCCACCACCAAAACTACCGCCCAGTTGTACTCTCCTGTAGACCTCTCGACGCCTACGAAATGCCTTCCCTACTGTTATGGTCCGACCCTCCAAATCCTTGCCATTCCAATTCTTCTCTGCTTCTCTGGCGTCTTTTGTGCTTGCAAACGTGACAAAGCCGAACCCTCTTGACTGTTGCGTTTCCCTGTCTCTTACCAACCACACTTCCACCAGCGGCCCATATCTGTTGAAGACAGAGGTCAGAACTTCTTCCTCTGTTTTGAAGTTCAGTCCCCCTACAAATAACTTGGTACTTTTGTCGCCACCCCGAGCTGGTGTGGTGTTATTTTCCCTGCTGGGCTCTTTACCAACCCTCAGGTTACCATAAACTTGACCCCCGGCCAAATCATTCCCGATAACCACAGATACACCCTCTACAGGAAGTGTGGCTTGTAAACCGACGGTGACCGGTCCTGACCCCAACTCGGACTCCAAATGGATGACATGAAGTGGAGCACTAACACCGCCACCGATCCCCTGTAAACGAACACTATCCCCCGTTGCCGTCTCCTCGGACCATGGCAAAATGCCTTCAAGCATTAAAGATTGATGTGCTCCTGTGTCCCTCAATATCCTAACCGGTCTCCGGTTAGTCGAGGCTCCATCCAGTGACACAAACCCCTCTGAAATAAATGGTTGGTAACCCTTTTGATGGCGATTTCTCACAATGGCCATTGCATTTGGAGTCGTAATAGTCGGACTCCGCTCTGGGTCTTCCCTTTTCATGCGGTAACAACTGGACATCAAGTGTCCAGGTTTCTTGCAAAAAGCGCAAGTAGGCCCGGAGGAAAAACTCGTGGTCTGCCTCGGGCCCCCCAAAATATAAGTTTGTCTTGGGCCCGCATCCCTCTGATTTCGAACAGGTGGGGTATCCGCGTTGTCCCCATAATCCTCTCGAGGCCGCCGCCATGTATTGTCGTTCTCCGCACCTGCTGTTCCCCACCTCCCCTGCGGAGATCTAGGCGAGGAGTTAGGTTCGTGGACCCCTATTCGGTGGGTTAAAGCATAATCATCTGCCATGGTGGCTGCGTCCCACAACTTTGGTACTTTCTTTTCCTGCAGGTACACTTTGATGTCCTCGTGGACACACTGCTGGAATTCCTCCACCAGGATCAAGTCACGCAATGTTTCGAAGTCTTTCCCGACTCCTTTTGACTCACACCACCGATCAAACATGTTTTCTTTCACTCTGGCAAACTCCACATGGGTCTCACTCTCCCTCTTCCTGGCATTCCTGAATTTTTGCCTGTAAGCTTCCGGAACCAACTCATAGGCTTTGAGGATGTGCTTCTTCAGTACCTCATAATCTGCACATTGGTCCATTGGTAGCGCCGAATAAATCTCTTGAGCTTTTCCCACCAGCACACTTTGCACTAGTATGGTCCAGGCCTCCTCCGGCCAGTTTAATTGTCGAGCCACTTTCTCAAAGTGTGGAAAAAATTTCGCGACTTCCTTTTCACTGAACGGTGGAACCAGCCTCACATGTCTGCCCACATCCCAGGTTTTCTGGTTAGGTGTCGACCCCGTCAGCAAGGGTGGTGCCTCTCCCCGTTCTCTCATTAACTCCAGCTCCTTGAATTTAATTTCCTGCCGAAGCTCCATGTCACGTTCCTTTAATTCCCTTTCTGCTTTTCTCTCCTCTGCTTCGAGTTCCCTTGCAGCTCTCCTCTCCTCTGCTTGTTTCTCTTCTCTCCTCGCTTCTGCTTTCCTTTCTTCTTCTTTTAACCTTTCCTGGAGTTCTCGTTCCACTCTCCTTTCCTCTGCTTGTTTCTCTTCTCTCCTCTCTTCTGCTTTCCTTTCCTCTTCTGATCTTTCCTTTTCTGCTTTCCTTTCTTCTTCTGCTCTTTCCTTTTCTGCTTTCCTTTCTTCTTCTTTGATCCGTTCCTGGCTCCGTAATTGCAACTCCAGTTTCCGGAGCTCAACGTCTTCTGGTTCTTCGGGTAGCCACTCCCAGGCTAACTCGTCCCATGTTCCTAATCCCACCATAGATTGTATCACCGTGGCCTGCAACTCTGCCTTCCTCAAATTAGTTCGGACCTCCAAGTTAAAATGTTTGGCCAATTTCAAGAGGTCCGACTTTAGTAACGCTCGGAACTGTGCCTCACTCGGTGTTACCGCAAAGTTCTGTGCCACAAACGCCATGGTGACTATCGTTAACACCTGTTAACCTTCACCCAAGACTTTACCCCAATTTCCCCAAAAAATTTCCAATTAATACTTAATTATTAAGTATTATTATTATTTTATACAATTTTAGATCCCGGACGTAGACCCAATTGCGAATCCGCAAATCGTAATTTGGACGAGCCCCCAATTCTGTTACGTGGGCCCCTCGGTGACTACCTGGTCTCGGTGACCCCCGGACCGTGAGAGGCACTTCGCCAGAAAGTAGTATTATATATGCGCTTTCGCAACGCAATCCCTATGAATTCCACCCAAGAGAAAACTGATGTTCAATGATATATTTCAAGGGTAAGGATATCATACAATTTCAATGATACAATCAAGGATATATTCCCCGAGCAATCAACAACAAACAACCATCAACAATTCCCAATCCACAATCAATTCCCTATATGATTAAGATGGCCATCTTATATATGTGTGTCCCCGTTGGTACTCACGACCCCCTTTTGGTCTCTGTCCCGCACAATGTCTCTGGGCCCCTCCTGACCAAGATGATGGTCGGCGTCGCCGCACTCGGGCGGTTGAACGAACCCCGGGTGGACGTGTTTCCACCGGGCAGGTATCGTACCAGGCACCACGGCTGCAGCCCCTCGTGGCCACGCGAAGCGGGTACGGTAAAGCCAGCAAAAGCCCCACGCCGCTTGCAACGCGTGTTAGGCCCCAACGTGCGACCCGTACGCGTCTTTTTAGACGGTGTCGCTAACGGTGCCAGACGCTGGGTCGGTGCAAGGCCACACGACAGTTTGACGTCCACCGGGCAGGTATCCGTCCCGGTAACTCCTCTCGCCAGACGGGCTCGGGAACGCCGCTTTTCCACACGGCTCAATATCAATCCCACCTTTCGTCGGAGCGGGGCGAGGAAGAAGAATCCTCGTCGCTTTTCTTCCTCGTGTCTTTTCCTCTTCCGTTTCCGATCTCTTTTTCAGAAGGGCTCCTGACCCTCCAACCACAACAACCCTTAATCTACTACACCTTGATAAACAAAGACCTGAATGGTAATTCACATACATTCACATAAATATGTAACACAATGCAGAGTCAATCTAGTGGGAAACACATATTTAGCCTACATAGAATAAGGAAATAAGCTATTTAAAAAGATATATCGTGGCCTGTGTGTAAGTTTCATGGAATTAACTAGGGGGACGTCCTTCGACCTTATTTACTCTATGAGGGTCAGTTAAAACACAGCAAACCAGTTCTCACATTCTTTACACTTTCCAAATTCGTTACAATATTTAAGCATGTTCCTTTTTAAATTTTTGTCATATAATTATTTGCCCGAACTCAATTAAGATCAGTTTGTTACTTTTTTTCTTTTTTTTTGCAGTGTGTCGAGCAAAAAAAGGAAGTGGTTGGAGGATTACGTGCGGTACGGGTTCACGTGTTTGACGGAACGGGACGGAAGTCAGCGTCCTGCATGCTTTGCTTTGAAATGTCAAGTTGAGCAACTCCAGCCGAGCACCAGCAAAACTACGGGAACACTTAAAAAAAACTGCACGGGGAGGGGCAGTACAAAGACGCAACGCTGGATGAATTCAAATTGAAGAGAGTCCGATTCGATGGAAGTGCTACCTTGCCCACTCTCGGCTTCGTTCCAATTGACAAACCGATCTTCACCGCGTTGTATGAAGTTGCGTACCTGATCGCAAAGCAGGGCAAACCGCACACCGTTGGTGAGACACTCATCAAACCGGCCGCGTTGAAGATGGCCAACATCATGCTGGGAAAAGCTGCTGAAAACAAGTTGTCTCTCATTCCACTCTCAAATGACACCATCAGATGCAGAATCGACGACATGAGCGACCACATCCTCACCCAGGTAGTTGCAGATTTCGTTCCGAGCCCGACGAAATTCAGCCTTCAACTCGACGAGACCACCGACGTTTCGAAATTGAGCCAGCTCATCTTATTTGTGCGTTTTGTCAAAGAAGACGAGATCAAGGACGACTTTCTGTTCTGCAAGCCTCTCACAACAACGACGAAGGCAGCTGACGTGGAGAAGCTTGTGGACGACTTCTTCAGAAGCAACGGCCTCTCGTGGAACATGGTGTCTGCGGAGCTCCAGCCATGCTGGGATGCAACTCCGGTTTTGGAGCGCTGGTGAAGGCCTATGCACCACACATCATCGTCACGCACTGCATCCTGCACAGACACGCGCTGGCATCAAAAACCCTGCCTCCAAAACTGGCCAATGTTCTGAAAATCGTCGTTGAAACTGTGAATTACGTGCGAAGCCGTGCTCTGAATCATCGCATCTTCAAAGAGATGTGCAATGAAATCAGCTCTGAATTCGAAGTCCTTCTCTACCACTCTAACGTTCGATGGTTGTCATGAGGGAAGGTAGTGAGCCGTGTTTTTGCCTTGCCTGTAGAATTAGCCCTGTTTTTGCGAGAACACCAGCATTGCCATGCAACACACTTCCAAGAGTCAGAGTTCATCCTCGCCTTGGCGTACTTGGCTGACATCTTCGACGCACTCAATCATCTCAATTGCCAGATGCAGGGCGGTGGAGTGAATGTCATCGAATCTGAAGAAAAGCTGAGTGCTTTCCGAAAGAAGTTACCGTTGTGGAGGCGGCGAACAGAGACCAACAACTTCACGAACTTTTCGCTACTGGACGAGTGCGTGAGCGGGATCGAAGATGAGTCTGAAGTTGGAGGCACTGCTGTACCGGGGGAGCTGAAGCAAGCGATTGCCACGCACTTGGATGAGCTGGGAAAGTCATTCGACGGCTACTTCCCCGACCAAGAGCAATACCCAGCATGGGTGCGGCAGCCGTTTACTTTCGACGTTGCAACGGCAGATGTCAACGACCAATACCTCGACGACCTCATCGAACTTCAGCAGAGCCAGACTCAACAACAACCCTTCGGCACACCAACGCTCTGAACGTTTTGGTGCCGCCAAATGGAAGAGTATCCTCACATCGCTAAAATTGCCCTTGAGATCCTGACGCCGTTCGTTACAACTTATCTCTGTGAGCATGCGTTTTCGAAACTGGTGGACATTAAAAGAAAGAAAATGAGCAGGCTTGTGTTACGGATTCGTCACTTCCGTTGTGGTTCTCATCCACTGCAAACATTTTTGGTTGCATGTACTATTGTACACCGCACCTTTCCTATGCCATCTCCAGGCATTGCAAATCGTCATTGCTGGGCACCGAAGGGGGCTCGGCAGTGACGCACGCTGAAAGGGAGTACTCAGTTTTCACTCTGGTTGTTTGTTTGTTTGTTTTCTTTCTTGTTTGTTTGTCCGGGCGATATCTCAGCCATCCTCTGAGCTCGGAAGCTGAAATTTCGGCACAGTAGTGAGCAAGTCCTTTGTCAGAAACGATATTTTTTGTTTTTTGATTAAACAATTAATTGAGGAGTTATTTAATTATTAGCGATTAATGAAATACTTATTTAATTAATCAAATTTCCTTTCTCTTCTGACCATTAACTCAGGCACCTTTTGAGTTAGGAAGCTGATATTTGGACATGCCAATGACCAGGTGATTTGGCTGCAAAGGCTATTTTTGATTTCTTAATTAATCAATTAATCAATTAATAGACTAATTATTTAATTATTTGATCTATGACAAAAAATTTTTTTTTTTAAGTTACAGATTCTGATGAAATGGTAGTGGTTTATGTGTTCTCTGACCGAATTGATTAATAATTTAATTTTTTATGATTATTATTTATTTATTTTCATTATTAATCATTTGTTTTTCTTCTTTCTCATTTGGCCAATATCTCAGGCACCTTTTGAGCAGGGAAGCTAATATTTGGACATGACAGTGACCAAGTGATGTGGCTATCAAGGATATTTTTGATTTATTGATTAATCAATTAATCAATTAATCGATTAATTATTTAATTATTCGATTAAGTACTCAATTTGTTTTTTTTTCAGTTACAGATTCTGATGAAATGGTGGTGGTTTATGTGTTCTGTGACCGAATTGATTAATAATTTAATTTTTTAATGATTATTATTTATTTATTTTCATTATTAATCATTTCTTTATTTTCTTTCTCATCTGGCCAATATCTCAGGCACCTTTTGAGCTGGGAAGCTAATATTTGGACATGAGTGACCAAGTGATGTGGCTATCAAGGATATTTTTGATTTATTGATTAAACATTTAATCTATTAATTATTTATTGATTAATCGATTAATTATTTATTGAGTAATCAATCAATTATTTAATTTTTTATAAATGACTTATTTCATTAAATTTCGAAAAAGATACATCTTCGGATGAAGCACTAGAGGTTTAGTTATGCGATTAGCCAATTGATTATGAAAATATTTTGTGATAATCTTTTATTGATTTTAATTATACAATTAATCAATCAATTAGTGTACACCTCTCCCTCCCAATGCAGCCTCAATGAGCTGCACTGCGGTATTGCCGGGCGCCTGAGGCGCCCCGGCAATGGCGCGCTGCAGCATATTTAATTATTTGGCATGGGGCGGTGTACTTTGAATGTATGTGTACTTGTTTGTTTTCTTGTTTGTTTGTCCGGACGATATCTCAGCCATCCTTTGAGCTAGGAAGCTGAAATTTCAGCACAACAGTGAGCAAGTCCTCTTTCAAAAATGATATTTTTTGTTTTTTGATTGATCAATTATAATTGAGGAGTTATTTAATTATTAGCGATTAATGAAGTACTTATTTAATTAATCACATTTCCTTTCTCTTCTGACCATTAACTCAGGCACCTTTTGAGTTAGGAAGCTGATATTTGGACATGCCAATGACCAGGTGATTTGGCTGCAAAGGCTATTTTTGATTTATTAATTAATCAATTAATCGATTAATTATTTAATTATTCGATTAATGACTTAATTTTTTTTTTTTTTTGTTACAGATTCTGATGAAATGGTGGTGGTTTATGTGTTCTCTGACCGAATTGATTAATTATTTAATTTTTTATGATTATTATTTCTTTATTTTCATTATTAATCATTTATTTATTTTCTTTCTCATTTGGCCAATATCTCAGGCACCTTTAGAGCTCGGAAGCTAATATTTGGACATGAGTGACCAAGTGATGTGGCTATCAAGGATATTTTTGATTTATTGATTAATCAATTAATCGATTAATTATTTAATTATTCGATTAATTACTAAAAAAAATACTTTTTATCAGTTACAGATTCTGATGAAATGGTGGTGGTTTAAGTGTTCTGTGACCGTATTGATTAATAATTTAATTTTTTAATGATTGTTATTTATTTATTTTCATTATTGATCATTTATTTATTTTCTTTCTCATTTGGCCAATATCTGAGGCATCCTTTGAGCTGGGAAGCTAATATTTGGACATGCCAATGACCCGGTGATTTGCGCGCAATGGTGACCCGGCAATGGCGCGCTGCAGCATATTTAATTATTTGGCATGGGGCGGTGTACGTTGAATGTATGTGTACTTGTTTGTTTTCTTGTTTATTTGTCCGGACGATATCTCAGCCATCCTTTGAGCTAGGAAGCTGAAATTTCAGCACAACAGTGAGCAAGTCCTTTTTCAAAAATGATATTTTTTGTTTTTTGATTGATCAATTAATTGAGGAGTTATTTAATTATTAGCGATTAATGAAGTACTTATTTAATTAATCACATTTCCTTTCTCTTCTGACCATTAACTCAGGCACCTTTTGAGTTAGGAAGCTGATATTTGGACATGCCAATGACCCGGTGATTTGCCTGCAAAGGCTATTTTTGATTTATTAATTAATTGAAGGTCTCAAACTCATTTTGCAAAAAATGTTCGTTTCCCATGAATCGTACACTTTTCAAAATCCAATCTCACCCCTCCCCTCCAAATCCTCCCCATCACCCATCCCTTTCAAATCTCCCCCCTTGCCCCTTCCCTCCCCTCCCTCCTAAACTCCCCCCACACCCCTCCCCTCCGAGACTCTCCCTCGCTCCTCCCCTCCTAGACTCCCCTCTCACCCCTCCTCCTCAAAGCATCCTCCCTGCTTCTTCCTCCTTCCAACTTTCACCTTCATCTCCCCAAACCTTCTGCCTTGCTCTTCCTCCTCCTCAAATAACACCTCACTGTGCCTCACCCAATCTCCATCAAACCTTTTGTCCGCCCCATTCTTCCCTTTCTCCAAGCTATTCTGAAATCTCTGACACACCTTCAACAGCTCTCCCTACCTCTTCCTCCTCTTCCACATCTTACCCTACCCGCCCCCCCCCCCTGTTCTGGACCCGATGCTCCCCCTTCCTCTTCATTAACGGTATGGACCTCAAACATCCGGGGCCTTCGCTCAAACTTGACTGACCTCTCCATACAGGTTGCTTCTGACAAACCAGATGTGATCTGCTTAACAGAAACTTTCCTCCTTCATGATGTCTCTGATGCCTTGCTATCTCTCCCAGGTTACTCCGTCCTCCGGTATGATAGACCTGAGCCTCGTCCTGGAGATAGGGTTGCTATCTTTATAAAAAACTCTCTTCCTCACTCGCCCTCCACTGCCCTCTCTCCACCTCACCCCCAGGAATACCTTTGGCTACGGCTTCCCCTTCACTCCCACCTTTTGTTCATATGTGTGTTGTACCGTCCACCAATCAGCGATGACTCCATCTACATCTCACTGTCTGATAATATGGACCAACTTCTATCTACCCATCCCAACTCTCTCTTCCTCATATGTGGTGATTTCAATTGTCACCATGCCAGTTGGATGGGTGCGGGTACCTCTCTCACCAGCCATGGCTCTTCAGCAAAGGACTTCTGCGACTCAGTGGGACTGACACAATCTGTCAATTTCCCGACCCGGATCTCAGTCAACGGAGCATCTTCTCTTCTGGATTTGGTTATGACAAACTTCCCTGAAAATGTCTGCTGCTCTTCTTCTGCTCCAATCGGCTCATCTGATCATGTGCTTGTCAAAGTGGACATCTCTCTGACCATTCTCAGAGAGTCTCCTCAGCGTCGTCGAGTCTGGCATTTCACTCAGGCCAACTGGCACATTCTTCAAGCAGCCATCAATCATCTGGACTGGTCTCCCATCTCTACCGCCTCTGACATCAACTCATCCTGGGAATTCTTTCAAAGTAAATTGCTCTCTCTCATGCACAGATTTATACCATCTCGTCTTCAGTTGTCATACCCTTCCTCCCGTCCATGGTACACGGAATCTTGTGGTGAGGCTGTTGCCCTGAAACAACTTGCTTTTGTCTCCTGGAAAGCAAATCCAACGGAAGGAAATCTCATTTCATTTCACAAAGCCCGAAACAAGTGTGTGTCCACCTTCAGGAGAGCCAGGAAACAATATCTCACCATTCTCAAGACCGAACTCTCTTATCTGTCTCCCTCTTCCAAATCCTGGTGGCGTCTGGTCAAATCCGTTTCTGGTGTTTGTTCCCCCTCCATGCCCTCCCTCACCTCAAACGGCATAACGGCTGACTCCGCACGTGAAAAAGCTGAATGCCTAAACTCTGTGTTTGCCTCTAAATCTTGTGTCCCAAACCCATCCCTCTCTGTACCCACTGTACCCAGTCGTACCCAGCTGCTCCTGGACTCTGTGTCCTTTCCTCCTGACAAGGTGGAAAAGTTTCTCTCAACCCTCGACTCTGATTCTGCAACTGGTCCTGACGGCATCAGCCCACGGGTCCTAAAATCATGTTCTTCTGCTCTTTCACTCCCTCTTTCTGTTCTCTTCACCCTCTCTTTTGCTCAAGGTCATCTGCCATCTGCTTGGAAATCAGCCAACATCACCGCTTTGCACAAAAAAGGTGCAAAAACAGATCCCAGCAACTACAGACCAATCAGCCTTCTCCCAATTATCAGCAAAGTCATGGAATCCATCATTGCTTCAGATATTAAATCTTTCCTCTTCTCCAATGGCTTGATCTCTGATCATCAATTTGGTTTCAGACCTGGTCACTCTACTCTAGACATGCTGCTTCTGCTTTCTCAACAATGGATGGAGGTCCTCAACGCCAAACAGGAAATTAGAGCTGTCTCCCTTGACATTTCACGTGCCTTCGATACGGTCTGGCACCCTGCTCTGCTCTGCTCTCCAAACTCTCCTCCTTTGGTATCCATGGAAATCTCCACGCATGTGTTACATATTTATGTGAATGTATGTAAATTACCATTCAGGTCTTTGCTTATCCGTGTGTAGTAGATTAAGGGTTGTTGTGGTTGGAGGGTCAGGAGCCCTTCTGAGAAAGTGTCCGGAAACGGAAGTGACCGGAAACGGAAGAGAAAAAGACACGAGGAAGAAAAGCGACGAGTATTCTTCTTCTTCCTCGCCCCGCTCCGATGAAAGGTGGGATCGACCTTGCGCTGCGTGGAAAAGCGGCGTTCCGAAGCCCGTCTGGTGAGAGGAGTTACCGGGACGTGTACCTACCCGGTGGAGACGTCAAGTTGACGTGGGGCCGTGCATCGACCCCGCGTCTGGCACCGTTCGCGGCACCGTCTAAACAGACGCGTACGGGTCGCACGTTGGGGCCTAACACGCCTTGCAAGCGGCGTGGGGCTTTTGGCTTGCTTTACCGTACCCGCTTCGCGTGGCCACGAGGGGCTGCAGCCGCGGTGCCTGGTACGATACCTGCCCGGTGGAAACACGTCCACCCGGGGTTCGTTCAACCGCCCGAGTGCGGCGACGCCGACCAGCATCTCGGTCAGGAGGGGCCCAGAGACATTGTGAGGGGCAGAGACCAAAAGGGGGTCGTGAGTACAGAAGTGGACACACCTATATAAGATGGCCATCTTAATCATATAGGGAATTGATTGTGGATTGGGAATTGTTGATGGTTGTTGGTTGTTGATTGCTCGGGGAATATCCGTGATTGTATCATTGAAATCGTATGCTATCCTTACCCTGGAAATATATCATTGCACATCAGTTTCTCTTGGGTGGAATTCATAGGGATTGCGTTGCGAAAGCGCATATATATAATACTACTTGCTGGCGAAGGTCCTCTCATGGTCCGGGGGTCACCGAGACCAGGTAGTCACCGAGGGGACCACGTAACACATGGCTGGCGGACTTCCTCTCTGGTTGTAGTCAACGTGTGGCCCTGAATGGGTTTCTCTCATCTCCTCTTCCTGTTCAGGCTGGAGTTCCCCAAGGTAGTGTTCTGGGCCCTGTGCTTTTTCTGGTCTTCATCAATGATCTCTCTGACTCTCTTGAAAATCCTCTCTATCTCTTTGCTGACGACTCTACTCTCTGTCGCTCCATTCCTCATCCCTCAGATCGGCAGTCTGCAGCCTCCTCACTCTCTGCAGACCTGGACAAAATCACAGACTGGTCAAACAAGTGGAACATGTCTTTCAATCCTGACAAATCTCACACTCTTACAATGTCTCTCCGAAAGGACCGACTGGACAACCCTCCCATCCACTTTCTCAACAATCCTCTCCAAGAAGTTCTGTCGCTCAAGCTTTTGGGTCTCACTATCTGCCATGATCTTTCTTGGGAAAACCACATTTCCAAGCTGGCCTCCAAAGCCAGTCGCCGACTGGGCATCCTCCGTCGTGCGAAGTCCTTCCTTGGCACACCTGAGCTCCTCACCACATACAAGGCTTTCATCCGCAGCTCAATGGAATACTGTTCCCCCCTTTGGGCTGGTGCTCCTGCCTCACACCTTGCTCGGCTTCACGCTGTTGAGGCCAAAGCATTCAGAATCATTGGAATCTCCTGCGATGTAGTCAACGCCGAGGGCCTTTCACTCACTCACCGCAGGCAGGTTGGTGGTCTTTCTGTCTTCTACCGACTCCTCTCCGGCCTTGCTCCCCCAGCTCTCTCTGTGCTCTGTCCCCCCAATATTCCTTCAGGTCGCACAAGATCTGCCTGCAACCCTCTTATGGTTAAACTGCCAAAGTCTAGGCTCTCTGCTCACCTTCACTCTTTCATTCCCCTTTTCTCCTGCCTCTGGAACAAACTCCCCCACTCCCTTCAATCCCACTCCTCCCTCCAGGTCTTTAAAACAGCTGTTCACCACCATCTCTTATCTTCCCCCATCGAAAACCTTGATCTTTTCTACCCCCGGTAATTCACCCCAGAGTCCTTGCAGTGTTCATATGTTTTAATCCTCTCCCACCTCCCCCCAAGTCCTCCCGATGTCCCTGCTCTCAAATGTTGTGTTTGTGTCCTTCCCCCTCTTCCCCCTCTCTTTTGTGTCCTTCCCCCTCTCTCCCCATCTTGTCTGCCGCTCCCCTTGTTTTTTGTTTTGTGTGTCGGTTTGTCTTTTTGTGTGATTAATGTTAGCTCTTTCACGAGCCTCGATCTTGTATACAAAAAAAAATCAAAAAAAATAAATAAATTAATCGATTAATTATTTAATTATTCGATTAATGACTAAATTTTTTTTTTTTTTTTAGTTACAGATTCTGATGAAATGGTGGTGGTTTATGTGTTCTCTGACCGAATTGATTAATAATTTAATTTTTTTATGATTATTATTTCTTTATTTTCATTATTAATCATTTATTTATTTTCTTTCTCATTTGGCCAATATCTCAGGCACCTTTAGAGCTCGGAAGCTAATATTTGGACATGAGTGACCAAGTGATGTGGCTATCAAGGATATTTTTGATTTATTGACTAATCAATTAATCGATTAATTATTTAATTATTCGATTAATTACTAAAAAAATACTTTTTTTCAGTTACAGATTCTGATGAAATGGTGGTGGTTTAAGTGTTCTGTGACCGAATTGATTAATAATTTAATTTTTTAATGATTGTTATTTATTTATTTTCATTATTGATCATTTATTTATTTTCTTTCTCATTTGGCCAATATCTGAGGCATCCTTTGAGCTGGGAAGCTAATATTTGGACATGACATTGACCAAGTGATGTGGCTATCAAGGATATTTTTGATTTATTGATTAATCATTTAATCGATGAATTATTTATTGATTAATCAATTAATTATTTAATTTTTTATTAATGACTTATTGAATTAGATTTCTAAAAGATACATCTTCGGATGAAGCACTAGTGGTTTAGTTATGCTATTAGCCAATTGATTAAGAAAATATTTTGTGATAATCTTTTATTGATTTTAATTATACAATTAATCAATCAATTAGTGTACACCTCTCCCTTCCAATGCAGCCTCTATGAGCTGCACTGCGGTATTGCCGGGCGCTGAAGGCGCCCCGGCAATGCCGCGCTGCAGGATATTTAATTATTTGGCATGGGGGCGGTGTACTTTGAATGTATCTGTACTTGTTTGTTTTCTTTCTTGTTATACACCGCACCTTTCCTATGCCATCTCCAGGCATTGCAAATCGTCATTGCTGGGCACCGAAGGGGGCTCGGCAGTGACGCACGCTGAAAGGGAGTACTCAGTTTTCACTCTGTTTGTTTGTTTGTTTGTTGTACACCGCACCTTTCCTATGCTATCTCCAGGCATTGGAAATCGTCATTGCTGGGCACCGAAGGGGGTTCGGCAGTGACGCACGCTGAAAGGGAGTACTCAGTTTTCACTCTGTTTGTTTGTTGTGCACCGCACCTTTCCTATGCCATCTCCAGGCATTGCAAATCGTCATTGCTGGGCACTGAAGGGGGCTCGGCAGTGACGCACGCTGAAAGGGAGTACTCAGATTTCACTCTGGTTGTTTATTTGTTTGTTTACTTGTTTTCTTGTTTGTTTGTCCGGGTGGTATCTCAGCCATCCTTTGAGCAAGGAAGCTGAAATTTCGGCACAAGAGTGAGCAAGTCCTTTGTCAAAAACTATATTTTTTCTTTATTGATTCATCAAATAATTGAGGAGTTATTTAATTATTAGCGATGAATTAAGTACTTATTTAATTAATTAAATTTCCTTTCTCTTCTGACCATTAACTCAGGCACCTTTTGAGTTAGGAAGCTGATATTTGGACATGCCAATGACCAGGTGATTTGGCTGCAAAAGCTATTTTTGATTTATTAATTAATCAATTAATCGATTAATTATTTAATTATTCGATTAATGACTAAAACATTTTTATTTTTTTTTAAGTTACAGAATCTGATGAAATGGTGGTGGTTTACGTGTTCTCTGACCGAATTGATTAATAATTTAATTTTTTATGATTATTATTTATTTATTTTCATTATTAAGCATTTATTTATTTTCTTTCTCATTTGGCCAATATCTCAGGCACCTTTTGAACTCAGAAGCTAATATTTGGACATGAGTGACCAAATGATGTGGCTTTCAAGGATATTTTTGATTTATTGATGAATCAATTAATCGATTAATTATTTAATTATTCGATTAATTACTAAAAAAAATAATATTAAATTCAGTTACAGATTCTGATGAAATGGTGGTGGTTTATGTGTTCTGTGACCGAATTGATTAATAATTTAATTTTTTAATGATTATTATTTATTTATTTTCATTATTAATCATTTATTTATTTTCTTTCTCATTTGGCCAATATCTCAGGCACCTTTTGAGCTGGGAAGCTAATATTTGGACAAGACAGTGACCAAGTGATGTGGCTATCAAGGATATTTTTGATTTATTGATTAATCATTTATTCGATTAATTATTTATTGATTAATCGATTAATTATTTATTGATTAATCAATTAATTATTTAATTTTTTATTAACGACTTATTTAATTAAATTTCTAAAAGATACATCTTCGGATGAAGCACTCGTGGTTTAGTTATGCTATTAGCCAATTGATTAAGAAAATATTTTGTGATAATCTTTTATTGATTTTAATTATACAATTAATCAAACAATTAGTGTCACCTCTCCCTCCCAATGCAGCCTCTATGAGCTGCACTGCGGTATTGCCGCGTGCCGAAGGCGCCCCGGCAATGCCGCGCTGTAGGATATTTAATTATTTGGCATGGGGGCGGTGTACTTTGAATGTATCTGCACTTGTTGAAAATTGGGTCGCCACGTCAAAATCCAAGATGACCGCCACCATATATACGTCTGAACCTTGTGAGCGAAATATCTTGAAAAAAAAACGAACTACTATCTTCTAATCTGGTGTGTGGGTGTATCTACGCATCAGGAAGAACGCTATTGAAAATTGGGTCGCCACGTCAAAATCCAAGATGACCGTCACCATATATACGTCTGAACCTTGTGAGCGAAATATCTTGAAATATAAACGAACTACTAACTTCTAATCTGGTGTGTGGGTGTATCTACGCATCAAGAAGAACGCTATTGAAAATTGGGTCGCCACGTCAAAATCCAAGATGTCCGCCTTGCGTCTTCCACTTTTTCAACTCATCACTTCACCGACGGGGGACCGAGGCGTAACGCTTGTTTTTTTTCAGTTGCAGATTCTGATTAAATGGTGGTGGTTTATGTGTTCTGTGACCGAATTGATTAATAATTTATTTTTTAATGATTATTATTTATTTCTTTTCATTATTAATCATTTATTTATTTTCTTTCTCATTTTGCCGATATCTCAGGCACCTTTTGAGCTGGGAAGCTAATATTTGGACATGACTGACCAAGTGATGTGACTGTCAAGGATATTTTTGATTTATTGATTAATCATTTAATCGATTAATTATTTATTGATTAATTATTTATTGATTAATCAATTAATTATTTAATTTTTTATTCATGACTTATTTAATTAAATTTCTAAAAGATACATCTTCGGATGAAGCATGAGTGGTTTAGTTATGCTATTAGCCAATTGATTAAGAAAATATTTTGTGATAACCTTTTGTTGATTTTAATTATACAATTAATTAATCAATCAATTATTGTGCACCTCTCCCTCCCAATGCAGTCTCCATGAGCTGCACTGCGGTATTGCCGGGTGCCAGAGGCGCCCCGGCAATGCCGCGCTGTAGAATATTTAATTATTTGGCATGGGGGCGGTGTGCTTTGTATCTGTATTTATTTATTACTTGCAAAATCGAAGATTTTTCAAGTATATTGGTCGGTTGTGTTTGTGACTCTGTTAGTTTGTCACCGGCCTACAGGTCACAATTTTCAACCGATCTTCACCAAACTTCACCAAGTGGTAGAGTTGGTCAAATGCCAGAAGCCTATTGTTTTTGGGGTCAATAGGTCAAAAGGTCAACATAGGCCAAAGGTCACCAACTTTGCTAAATTTCTAAAATCCTCAATTTTCATCCGATTGACTTGAAATTTGAAGACCACTTGCATATCTGGTCATTGAATTCAACCACCAAGAATTTTTGAAGTCAACATAGGCCAAATGGTCAACATAGGCCAAATTTCTAAAATCCTCAATTTTCATCCAATTGACTTGAAATTTGGAGAGGACTTGCACATCTGGTCACTGAATTCAACCACCAAGTATTCTTGAGGTCAACATAGGCCAAAAGGTCAACATAGGCCAAATTTCTAAAATCCTCAATTTTCATCGAATTGACTTGAAAATTGAACAGCATTTGCACATTGAGTCACTAAATAGGGAAACTAACTATTTTTGAGGTCAAAAGGTCAAAGGTCAACTGAAGGTCAACCTTCCAAAATCATCACTTTTCATCCTGTTGACCCAAGCTTTTATCAAGATTGTAAATTTTAAACTTCATGAAATGGACAATTTGCTGTATCAATGGTAAACTTTTGGGGGAGGGCGTATTTTGCAAGTATCGTGCTACGCATGACGTTTTCTTGTTTATTTATTTATTTATTTATTTTTTTTAGGGGCTTTTTTTTTTTGGTTCACGAGTTATCAAGTGACCACTATATTTGTCATGTGTGTGTGTCTGTCCGCAGCATAACTACCTGATGATATCATCCGATCTTCATGAAACTTGGGTGGGAGGTTGATATCATGAGCTCGTTGTGTCCTGCGTCGACTGGGCGGATTACGCCCATTGTGGGCGGAGCCACGCCCGAAAAAGATGTTTTTCGGGGGCAATCGATTTCAAGCTACATCTTCTCCGAGGGTTTTGGTGGAATCTGACAGGGGTTTCGATATTTGGTTCGGCCATTGTCACGTGTCTAGCCCCACGGAGCTCGATTTTTCGTTTTCGCCTCAAGGTCACGAAATTTAGAAAAGTCGATTTTTGATGGTTTTATGACATTGTTCGCTTCCTGATAGGGTGAAATGTCGTACATGATCTTATATGATCACATACATAATGAAATGCAAGTTTTCCAACAAATTTCAGAATCCTCGACCCTAACCCCTCCCCTCATAAACTCCTCCCCCCCACCCTCATTTTTCCTCCATTTCCCCCCTCACCCCTCCTCCTCAAAGCGTCCTCCCCAGTTCTTCCCCCTTCCAATTCTCACCTCCATCTCCCCCAACCTTCTGCCTTGCTCTGCCCCCCTCCCCTCAAATAAAACCTCACTGTTCCTCACCCAATCACCATCAAACCTTTTGTCCACCCCATACTTCCCTTTCTCCAAACTATTCTGAAATTTCTCACACACTGTCAACAGCTCTCCCTACCTCTTCCACATCTTACCCTACCCCTTCCCCCCCCCACCTGTTCTGTACCCGATGCTCCCCCAAACGTTAGTCCTCTCATCAAATTTGATCCTGACACCCCAACATACATACCCACCTCACAATCAATTATGTTCCAAGTCATCATGACAAATACCAACCCTATCCACGGAATAATAGGAAGTTTTAACAGGACGACTCTTTACTTCAGTATAGTGCTGATGATTACCTGACCTGCACTTTAATATGAACCACATTAATAGTTAGATATGACGTGGTTCTTTCACCAAGGAAGGACACGAATAGGAAAAGTCGCACTTCATTAAAGAAACATTGAGTGGCTCTGAAAAGAGCCGTTTGGGGATGAACTAGAGAAACGAGTCCGAGCTCACTTGGAGCTGGTGTACTTGGTCACGGCCTTTGTACCTTCGGACACGGCGTGCTTGGCCAACTCCCCGGGAAGGAGCAGACGCACTGCCGTCTGGATCTCCCGCGATGTGATGGTGGAGCGCTTGTTGTAATGCGCCAGACGAGATGCTTCGGATGCGATGCGCTCAAAGATGTCATTAACGAAGGAATTCATGATGCTCATCGCTTTGGAAGAAACACCCGTATCGGGGTGAACTTGTTTCAGCACCTTGTAGATGTAAATGGCGTAGCTTTCCTTTCTGCGATGACGCCGTTTACCGGGACCCTTTCGAGTCGCTTTAGAAACGGCTTTCTTCGAACCCTTCTTTGCTGCCACTTGCTTGGGCTGATCCGGAGGCATGACGAGTAGCGAAAAGAAAATAGAGAGCGAAACAACCAAGCATGAAATTGCAGAGAAAGAGCAAGAATAAGAATACGTGTGTGAGCGATTCCCTCTTATAAAGGGTTCATATGCAAATATGTGGATCACAGAGGGTTTCAGGCGGAGAACACAATCTAATGCTCAGTCATTGGATGGATGAAAAGTGGGCGTGTGTCATTCTTGATCCGAATTCCACCTCAAAATAACCCAATTCCCCAACCAATCGGCATTGACCTGACAAACAGTGAAGGTTCTCTGATTCTGTATTCCCCTCCACAAATCATGTCAGGACGTGGTAAAGGTGGTGGAAAGGTTCGTGCTAATGTTACGTATTACCTCCCCAAACCCTGATTACGGTGCACCTCAGTCTGGAGTGGGAACACGGCAGACAGATTTGTTATTTTGAGAGTTCTAATAAACCATAATAAAACCACACCAATGCGATTGCAGAACAAACAAGTAATTGTATAAAGAACTCTCACATGCACAATAATAACACTATGAAAGAGAATACAATGAAAATGTCATTTGCATGAACTGAACAATACATATGATGGTACCATCATTCCCCAATGCTCTCAAAGCAATAAACTCGCGATACACCAAGCAAGAGTGGAATGTAACATTCCCCAAAGTCCGTGCACGAAACCCAACGCAGTGAAGGTCGAAATCGCGCAGAACGGCAAAACAACAGGCAGGTATTTGCGCGGCTGCGGGTGAGGAGTGACGAGGTGAGAGGTCGATATGGGAACTGAGCCAATAGGAAAACCAACGTCAATCAACACGATGAGGTCGAGATGGAAATCCCAACGGCAAAACAAGATGCACCAAGCGGACAGACACTTCAAGTACAAAATGGCAGATCGGCCTGGAATGGAGGCGCTTGCTTTACGTTACATTTTTTTTCTTTTACATAACATCATCACGTTACATTTTTTCACATTACATCATCACATTACATCTTACATCATCATTTTTTCACATTCATTTTTTCATTTTTTTTTTCACATTTTTTTGTGAAATTTTTTTCACAATTTTTCACAATTTTTTTGTGAAACATTTTTTCACATTCCATCATCACATTACATCTTACATCATCACATCATCACATTACATCTTTTGCTTGAATCAAACGTTGGTGTCATGTCTGGACGTGGTAAAGGTGGGAAAAGTCTCAGCAAAGGAGGTGACAAACATCATCGTAAGGTACTGCGTGATAACATCCAGGGAATCACAAAGCCTGCTATTCAAAGCCTGCTATTCAAAGCCTGCTATCCTTTCGCCTTGCTCGTCGTGGTGGGGTAAAGCGCATCTCGGGTCTCATCTACGAGGAAACCCGTGGAGTTCTCAAGGTGTTCCTGGAAAATGTTATCCGCGATGCTGTTACCTACACGGAGCACGCCAAGCGCAAGACCGTTACTGCCATGGATGTGGTGTACGCTTTGAAGCGGCAGGGCCGCACACTCTACGGTTTCGATGGTTAAACATTTTGGTGGTGGTGTTCATCAACAGCCACAACAACAAAACGGCTCTTTTTAGAGCCACAAACTCGTTCATGAAGGAGCTTCAGTCGTCTTGAACTTTGCTTTATGTATTCTTTAATAGAGGATAGTTGATCTTGTGCTTTATTCATCCAATAAATTGAGAGCCACAAGTGTGAGAAACTCAACTGTACAATACAAATTTGTATTATTTGCAAATCATGTTCAGTTCCACCAATCTCAAATAAATGCATTTCACGAAGTTCCCCTTGCCAAAAGACCCAATTCTGAAATCGATTAATGAATGATTTTTTTTGTCTTACGGGGCAAACTCACATTTATTTGGCAAAGATTTGCCTTTGCTTCTTTTCTTTCAGGGAAATGCTAAAACAGGCCCAAACGAGCTCACGATAGATATTGATGGGAGAAACGAGCAAGGGAGGGCGGACGGAGCTTTCCTTCGCGGAGAGGATCACGTCGGGCTCGGATTTCAGCCAATGGAGGGGAGAGTGAAGTTTCGACAAATGGATGGAGCATGAGGTGGGGCTTAAGTCTTCAGCGAATGGGAGAGTGTTTGAGGCAGCCAATAACAAACGTGCAAAATGTGCCAGCCAATCGCGAACGGCGGAAGCTCTCGCGGCGCAAACAAAATTAGACCGTGCATTTCTCATCGCATAATCTCATTTCATTCGCTGTTGTTTTGTTTTGTGTTGATCTTTGCCGGTCACGATGGCTCGAACGAAGCAAACCGCCCGTAAATCGACAGGTGGAAAAGCTCCCCGAAAGCAGTTGGCGACAAAGGCGGCACAGAAAAGTGCTCCAGCCACCGGTGGCGTGAAAAAGCCGCATCGTTACCGTCCAGGAACTGTGTCGCTGCGCGAGATCCGGCGCTACCAAAAGTCCACGGAGCTGCTCATTCGCAAGCTGCCGTTTCAGCGCCTCGTCCGTGAAATCGCACAGGATTTCAAGACCGATTTGCGATTTCAGAGCTCCGCAGTGATGGCGCTGCTGGAGGCGAGCGAGGCCTACCTCGTTGGGCTGTTTGAGGACACTAATTTGTGCGCGATTCACGTCAAACGTGTCACCATCATGCCCAAGGACATCCAGCTGGCACGACGTATCCGTGGGGAGCGAGCTTCAGCTGCTCGTCCAAGGTCTTGTGCACACCTTCCGTACCACACCACCCAACGGCTCTTTCCAGAGCCACAACACCTTTCTTGAAAGCGTAATCGACCTTTCACCGAACTCGCCACCTATGACTACCTTTTGTGTGTATACGGGTCGGAAGGAAATGCGTTTTGTAATGCCCTTTTTATAAAGACAGAGGGAAACGTTGAACAAGATGTGGAGGTTGGCTGTCTTCAGGGATGGGGTTTCACAATGTTTCAATGAAACCTCCACAGGATTGACAATTTTTGGGGCTCCTATGTAATGTCTCTTGCAAGGTGGTTCATGTTAAAATACACATTTTTTTATTTCAACCATATTACATGTATTATTTTATCCGTTCATATCCTCAAACCCAAAATAATAATGTAAACCCTGCTGTCTCCATTGCATTTCTGGTGCCAAAGAATACATAATACAAAGTTCAAATCGCCTGAAGCTCCTTCATGAACGAGTTGGTGGCTCTGAAAAGAGCCGTTTTGTTATTGCTGTTGATGAACACCACCCTCAATGTTTAACCACCGAAACCGTAGAGCGTACGGCCCTGGCGCTTCAAAGCGTACACCACATCCATGGCAGTAACGGTCTTGCGCTTGGCGTGCTCCGTGTAGGTAACAGCATCGCGGATCACATTTTCCAGGAACACCTTGAGAACTCCACGGGTTTCCTCGTAGATGAGACCCGAGATGCGCTTTACCCCACCACGACGAGCAAGGCGACGAATAGCAGGCTTTGTAATTCCCTGGATGTTATCACGGAGTACCTTGCGATGACGTTTCGCACCTCCTTTACCGAGACCCTTTCCACCTTTACCACGTCCAGACATGACCACAGTTTGCTTCTAAAAGCAAAACCACAAACGTTCGCGTCTCTGTGTGGATGGTGGTTGTACTGAGGCTTTATGTTGGTGGAGAGCTCGATGTGACTATTTGTTCTTTAACCTTTGCACTTTGCCTCATACATTTCATTATTTTCTCGAAGTGAAACGGTGCTTCCCTGATGATTTCTACCACGTCCGCGCGTGTGCTCTTTGCCTTTTCACCTCTCCAGCTGCGCATGCGCACGTTGTCCTTAAGCTTTGGCAATGTGCAACTGCACTCGCTCTTTCGGTCCCTTCGCTTTCGCTCAAAGAAACACAGAATTTTGTCAAATGAGGTTTAACTTCGGCAGTAATATACGGCGATTTCATTCTGAACACAACTGCAGAACTTTGTCAAAATAAACAACAAACGCAAACGACCCGAAGTTGCAAATACGCTTCGAAGGTCTCAAGTAATTGAAGGATCGACATTTTCATGATTTAGGATTTCAAGAAAAGTAAAACTGCCCTTTTTGGCGGACATTAACCTCGATGAACCACCGTCCATTATAAATGTAATTTCATTGCGGTTGAAACACAATAAATTATCGTGACGTTCAACCAGTAAACAGCAGAACCTTTCGCTATTATTACGAAGCTTTACTTTAACGCGTGGAAGATCTTTGAAGTTGCTGCATGGAAGACCTTGCACCTCTCTTGGACGACAGGGGATTAATTGAACTAGTCAAGTAAGACAGTGTTCATGATATATCACAACAGTTTCGTTTACAACACCTCGATGCACACAGAACATCACACGAAGCACGACACAAGAACAGGGGAGAAACCAGGTCGACGATTTTATTCGCGTTTGGATTTTAAAAAACGTTCGAAGCATTGCTTACACCCGTGTGCTGTTGGTAAGTGGTAACCAAGTATTTTCACATTTGTGCTGGTTCATGCTAAGATGACCTCGACACAAACCTCCAAAAAGGAGTTTTTTTTCTTGTTTGTTTCATTGCTTTGCAAAGGTGGCTGCAGACAGGTGCACATTTCACCATGAACTTTGTGAGGTTCAATTCAGGTCAAAGAAAATATTTTACTCTTGAAAAACAGATTCTGAGCATAGAAACCCCTTGGGCGAAGCCTGAGAACGTGTTCGATTAAGCCCGTGGTTCTTAACCTGGGTTCAACCGAACCCCAGGGGTTCAGTGAGCCAGTCTCAGTGGTTCGGCAGAGGGCCTCCGAAACGCATTGCAATTTGTTTTTTTGTTTGTTTTTAGTTTTGTATCAATTTTGAATCTATGTGTAATTACGCTTACTATTCATATTATTATTATTTTGCTATGTATGTTATGAACGAATGGAAATGTTATTTGTAATTGTATTCCCATCCCATTCATGGTTTCTCTGGTCTGTGTTTAAGATAAGTTGTTTCACACTGACTGTCGTAAGTTGAATCAATGAGCAACTTGCTAATTATTCTGTTGATGGTGCTTACTTGTTTACTTACTTATTGGATTTTGGACTTTGCAGGTGTTCGCAAATTCCAGTGAATAACCTTGATTAGCTTGCCGTGTGCCGTGCGTCATTGGTCGTGCCTTACTTTGGAGTTACTGATTAATTGAAAAGTAAGTTGGAAATGTTTGGATATGCAGGGCGGGTTCAGAGTTATATTAAAGTCAAAAGTGGATGGTGATTATAAAATATGATTGAATTACTCAGAAAATTAGGTGGAGGTGATATAACTCCTTTGGTCGCAATTCAAAACTAACAATTCGCAGTTTTCTATGTAATATTATAATGGGATTTGAGGTGACATAGAGTTGAGTAGATAATAAATCCCGTCATCGTAACTATTGTTACGTGGTCCCCTCGGTGACTACCTGGTCTCGGTGACCCCCGGACCGTGAGAGGACCTTCGCCAGAAAGTAGCATTATATATGCGGTTATGCAACGCAATCCCTATGAATTCCACCCAAGAGAAACTGATGTTCAATGATATATTTCCAGGGTAAGGATATCATACAATTTCAAGGATACAATCACGGATATATTCCCCGAGCAATCAACAACAAACAACCATCAACAATTCCCAATCCACAATCAATTCCCTATATGATTAAGATGGTCATCTTATATATGTGTGTCCCCTTTCGGTACTCACGACCCCCTTTTGGTCTCTGCCCCTCACAATGTCTCTGGGCCCCTCCTGACCAAGATGATGGTCGGCGTCGCCGCACTCGGGCGGTTGAACGAACCCCGGGTGGACGTGTTTCCACCGGGCAGGTATCGTATCAGGCACCCCGGCTGCAGCCCCTCGTGGCCACGCGAAGCGGGTACGGTAAAGCAAGCCCAAAAGCCCCACGCCGCTTGCAACGCGTGTTACGCCCCAACGTGCGACCCGTACGCGTCTTTTTAGACGGTGCCGCGAACGGTGCCAGACGCGGGGTCAATGCACGGCCCCACGTCAACTTGACGTCTCCACCGGGTAGGTACACGTCCCGGTAACTCCTCTCGCCAGACGGGCTTCGGAACGCCGCTTTTCCACGCGGCGCAAGGTCGATCCCACCTTTCGTCGGAGCGGGGCGAGGAAGAAGAATCCTCGTCGCTTTTCTTCCTCGTGTCTTTTTGTCTTCCGTTTCCGGTCACTTCCGTTTCCGGACACTTTTCAGAAGGGCTCCTGACCCTCCAACCACAACAACCCTTAATCTACTACACATGGATAAGCAAAGACCTGAATGGTAATTCACATACATTCACATAAATATGTAACACTCCCCCCCCTTCAAGAAAGAAAGTTTGAACCCAGCGAAAACTTTCTTTGCCGGCCAATTTGGAGAAACAAACCAGATAACTCAACCCCCCCCCCCCCCCCCACATTATCCGTTCCCCCTGGGCACAGTTATCACTTAAAAAGAAAGCAACCAAAATTTCACCACAACCCCCCCCCAGATTACTCACTCTGGACTAAGCACCAGCAACGACATTGTCCCTGCCCTTTACATGTTCAATTTCCCATTGGACCCCTGCCAAGCCAAACTCCATCTCATGACCCTCTGACTTTGACCGTCAGTTTCTTGTGAATGAAGGTTAAGGGGTTGATCAAAGATCCAAAGTTAAGCCACTCGATATCACTTTTTCCGGGAGGCCAAGCCGAGTATTCACTACATGGATGCCTTTAGGAACGTGGAGTTCACGGTTAGTCCGTGCAGGAAAGTTCTCTACATGGGCGCCTTGAGGAACGTGGAGTTCACGGTTAGTCCGTGCATGAAAGTTCACTACATGGACGCCTTTAGGAACGGCGTTCACGGTTAATCCGTGTAGGAATCTTGGCTCGGCGGCTCCGCCGCATTCAGTGCTTCAACTTCTCAGAACTTCCCTAATAATTAGGGTGGGACCACTTGTCCCTGTAGTCCCATGAATAGCGGTCTCCTTCTCGGCCACTACTTTGCCAATCCTTCCTTCGGGAGCGGCCGTAACTCAGGGAGCCTCCATAATAATATTGATTGCGGCCACCACCAAAACTACCGCCCAGTTGTCCTCTCCTGTAGACCTCTCGACGCCTACGAAATGCCTTCCCTACTGTTATGGTCCGACCCTCCAAATCCTTGCCATTCCAATTCTTCTCTGCCTCTCTGGCGTCTTTTGTGCTGGCAAACGTGACAAAGCCGAACCCTCTTGACTGTTGCGTTTCCCAGTCTCTTACCAACCGCACTTCCACCAGCGGCCCATATCTGTTGAAGACAGAGGTCAGAACTTCTTCCTCTGTTTTGAAGTTCAGTCCCCCTACAAATAACTTGGCACTTTTGTCGCCATCCCGAGCTGGTGTGTTATTTTCCCTGCTGGGCTCTTTACCAACCCTCAGGTTACCATAAACTTGACCCCCGGCCAAATCATTCCCGATAACCACAGATACACCCTCTACAGGAAGCGTGGCTTGTAAACCGACGGTGACCGGTCCTGACACCAAATCGGACTCCAAATGGATGACATGAAGGGGAGCACTAACACCGCCCCCGATCCCCTGTAAACGAACACTATCCCCCGTTGCCGTCTCCTCGGACCATGGCAAAATGCCTTCCAGCATTAAAGATTGATGTGCCCCTGTGTCCCTCAATATCCTAACCGGTTTCCGGTTAGTCGAGGCTCCATCCCGTGACACAAACCCCTCTGAAATAAATGGTTGGTAACCCTTTTGATGGCGATTTCTCACAATGGCCATTGCATTTGGAGTCGTAATAGTCGGACTCCGCTCTGGGTCTTCCCTTTTCATGCGGTAACAACTGGACATCAAGTGTCCAGGTTTCTTGCAAAAAGCGCAAGTAGGCCCGGAGGAAAAACTCGTGGTCTGCCTCGGGCCCCCCGAACTATAAGTTTGTCTTGGGCCCGCATCCCTCTGATTTCGAACAGGTGAGGTATCATAGTTGTCCCCATAATCATCTCGAGGCCGCCGCCATGTAAGGTCGTTCTCCGCACCGGGTGTTCCATAACTCCCCTGCTGAAGTCTAGGCGAGGAGTTAGGTTTGTGGACGCCTATTCGGTGGGTTAAGGCATAATCATCTGCCATGGTGGCTGCGTCCCACAACTTTGGTACTTTCTTTTCCTGCAGGTACACTTTGATGTCCTCGTGGACACACTGCAGGAATTCCTCCACCAGGATCAAGTCACGCAATGTTTCGAAGTCTTTCCCGACTCCTTTTGACTCACACCACCGATCAAACATGTTTTCTTTCACTCTGGCAAACTCCACATGGGTCTCACTCTCCCTCTTCCTGGCATTCCTGAATTTTTGCCTGTAAGCTTCCGGAACCAACTCATAGGCTTTGAGGATGTGCTTCTTCAGTACCTCATAATCTGCACATTGGTCCATTGGTAGCGCCGAATAAATCTCTTGAGCTTTCCCCACCAGCACACTTTGCACTAGTATGGTCCAGGCCTCCTCCGGCCAGTTTAATTGTCGAGCCACTTTCTCAAAGTGTGGAAAAAATTTCGCGACTTCCTTTTCACTGAACGGTGGAACCAGCCTCACATGTCTGCCCACATCCCAGGTTTTCTGGTTAGGTGTCGACCCCGTCAGCAAGGGTGGTGCCTCTCCCCGTTCTCTCATTAACTCCAGCTCCTTGAATTTAATTTCTTGCTGAAGCTCCATGTCACGTTCCTTTAATTCCCTTGCAGCTCTCCTCTCCTCTGCTTGTTTCTCTTCTCTCCTCTCTTCTGCTTTCCTTTCTTCTTCTTTTAACCTTTCCTGGAGTTCTCGTTCCACTCTCCTTTCCTCTGCTTGTTTCTCTTCTCTCCTCGCTTCTGCTTTCCTTTCTTCTTCTTTTAACCTTTCCTGGAGTTCTCGTTCCACTCTCCTTTCCTCTGCTTGTTTCTCTTCTCTCCTCTCTTCTGCTTTCCTTTCTTCTTCTTTTAACCTTTCCTGGAGTTCTCGTTCCACTCTCCTTTCCTCTGCTTGTTTCTCTTCTCTCCTCTCTTCTGCTTTCCTTTCCTCTTCTGATCTTTCCTTTTCTGCTTTCCTTTCTTCTTCTGCTCTTTCCTTTTCTGCTTTCCTTTCTTCTTCTGCTCTTTCCTTTTCTGCTTTCCTTTCTTCTTCTGCTCTTTCCTTTTCTGCTTTCCTTTCTTCTTCTGCTCTTTCCTTTTCTGCTTTCCTTTCTTCTTCTTTAATCCGTTCCTGGCTCCGTAATTGCAACTCCAGTTTCCGGAGCTCAACATCTTCTGGTTCTTCGGGTAGCCCCTCCCAGGCTAACTCGTCCCATGTTCCTAATCCCACCATAGATTGTATCACCGTGGCCTGCAACTCTGCCTTCCTCAAATTAGTTCGGACCTCCAAGTTAAAATGTTTGGCCAATTTCAAGAGGTCCGACTTTAGTAACGCTCGGAACTGTGCCTCACTCGGTGTTACCGCAAAGTTCTGTGCCACAAACGCCATGGTGACTATCGTTAACACCTGTTAACCTTCACCCAAGACTTTACCCCAATTTTCCCAAAAATTTTCCAATTACTACTTAATTAATAAATTTTAATTAATAAAAATATTATTTTATTATTTTATACAATTTTAGATCCCGGACGTAGACCCAATTGCGAATCCGCAAATCGTAATTTGGACGAGCCCCCAATTCTGTTACGTGGTCCCCTCGGTGACTACCTGGTCTCGGTGACCCCCGGACTGTGAGAGGACCTTCGCCAGAAAGTAGTATTATATATGCGGTTATGCAACGCAATCCCTATGAATTCCACCCAAGAGAAACTGATGTTCAATGATATATTTCCAGGGTAAGGATATCATACAATTTCAAGGATACAATCACGGATATATTCCCCGAGCAATCAACAACAAACAACCATCAACAATTCCCAATCCACAATCAATTCCCTATATGATTAAGATGGTCATCTTATATATGTGTGTCCCCTTTCGGTACTCACGACCCCCTTTTGGTCTCTGCCCCTCACAATGTCTCTGGGCCCCTCCTGACCAAGATGATGGTCGGCGTCGCCGCACTCGGGCGGTTGAACGAACCCCGGGTGGACGTGTTTCCACCGGGCAGGTATCGTATCAGGCACCCCGGCTGCAGCCCCTCGTGGCCACGCGAAGCGGGTACGGTAAAGCAAGCCCAAAAGCCCCACGCCGCTTGCAACGCGTGTTAGGCCCCAACGTGCGACCCGTACGCGTCTTTTTAGATGGTGCCGCGAACGGTGCCAGACGCGGGGTCGATGCACGGCCCCACGTCAACTTGACGTCTCCACCGGGTAGGTACACGTCCCGGTAGCTCCTCTCGCCAGACGGGCTTCGGAACGCCGCTTTTCCACGCGGCGCAAGGTCGATCCCACCTTTCGTCGGAGCGGGGCGAGGAAGAAGAATCCTCGTCGCTTTTCTTCCTCGTGTCTTTTTTTCTTCCGTTTCCGGTCACTTCCGTTTCCGGACACTTTTCAGAAGGGCTCCTGACCCTCCAACCACAACAACCCTTAATCTACTACACATGGATAAGCAAAGACCTGAATGGTAATTCACATACATTCACATAAATATGTAACACTATAAGTTATGTTTCTTTCGTTAAAATTTCTCAGTTTTCAGAGGGGTACTGATTATATTGTTACGGGTCGCGGACAAGATGTTACTTTGGGCCGAGCGGATGGTCAACCGCGACCGTTACAGGATCCCCGATTAGCCCGACTCCCCCAACGTTGACCAATCGCGCCACAGGTATTCAATCGGGAAACCTCTAAAGCGACCGAATGTAAAGAGGAAGAGAGAAGACAGAGTACGGAGGAATAACAGGATTTATTAAACACACAAGCAAAGAGAAGGAGCGATCAAAGTTATTTACAAGCAATGGATGGAAGAAGCAGTCACACAGTGAATCGTTAGCTTATACTATTCAATTTACTTAACCCCAGGACAACGATCAGGACAGACGACGTTCACACTTACACGGGGGAAATTGCAGGCAGGAATGGCGGAGGTGGGTTGCTGGAGAGGGAGGCAGGGTCAGGTCCCTGCAACCGGCAGGGCTGGAGGTAGCAGCTCCCAATTCTTCGCGTTTTTGGCGGGAAAACCCTCGGTCGCGTCGACGCTGCTGATGCTGTGGACGTCACGCGCTGGCTCGGTCACACCTGCTCCTCTCCTTCTGGTGGAGCCGTCTCCCTCCTCTCAGCGCGTCTCTCCAAAGCTTGTTTCATCTACAAGTACCTCTCCTTTTTGGTTTGGAGCGTCTCTCATCTCTCATCTCACAGCTCACAGCTCATCTCTCCTCTCATCTCTCATGTCATCTCCCGAAGCAGTCCCTTCCAGTCGCTTTTATTACTCGGGTAGGAATCAAGCCGCCGGCTGCGAGGGCACGCCTACCGGGTCGCTCACCGCGGTGCTGATTGGCTGTTAGGGCTGTCCGATTCCCCCTTTGATCATGACGACGTGCCACGCCTGTGAGTTGGCGGCTCCTACCCCCCTCTTCTCCGAGTTTAGCACATGGGCAATGGCGGCTTGCGGGATTGAACACCACTCGCACCGCTTTTGAAAGGAACTTTGGAGAGCGGAGATGATTGGGGAAATTGAAAGGGGCCTACGCTTATTTCGTTTGATACAATGCAGAGTCAATCTAGTGGGAAACACAAAGTTAGCCTACATAGAATAAGGAAATAAGCTATTTAAAAAGATATATCGTGGCCTGTGTGTAAGTTTCATGGAATTAACTAGGGGGACGTCCTTCGACCTTATTTACTCTACGAGGGTCAGTTAAAACACCGCAAACCAGTTCTCACATTCTTTACACTTTCCAAATTCGTTACACTGCACCCTCCTTTCTTCAGGTCCGTCCGCGGGCCTACAAAACTTTAACTTAGTGTGACACGTAGGTGTAATTCCCTCTACTTTTAACCTGACCCTGAGTGTGACGATTTTAAAACACAAATAAGTATGTCCCCCTATTGCATTGCACCCTGTCTAACAGACTTAAGCCCACAGCTAACCGAATTACGGAATTGTTCTCAAACTATACATTTACGGTGGGGAGCATTATTTACAGTGACGCTATTTCTTATTTACAACGCAACCCAGGACCTGTGTTTTTTTTCTTTTTAGGGAACAAGAAAAAGAAATTCCTGTTGGGAGGGAGGAGACAGCACGCATTGCATCGATGCACCAGTACCAATACCACCAAAGCACCCAAAAGCACCACCAAGCACCAAAAGCACCACAAAAGCACCAAAAGCACCACTCGGTGCACAGTCACCACTGTTCATAATAAACACAACAAAACAACTGGTGGTGGTCTTCTCTTTCTCTGCTGGGCCGATGTTCTTCCCGACGTCTTCTGGCTTCATGCGGCCTACTTGGAAATAATAAAAAGCACAACTTGTGTTCATTTTTATTTAGGGCCTCAGGGGCCAACTAAGGGTGGTCCACCTGTTTGGCATAGGTGCCACCTTACCGAGGTCCGCAAGCAAGATTCCCTGGCCACTATGGCCGGTCTCCAACAGAGGTGCCCTGCCCCAGAACCTGGGGTCCATCAAGTGGTACTTGGCCGCAGAACAGCGGTCCATAAAGTGGTACATCAACGCAATGCATGCTGGTTCTGAGAATCTCGTGCGCACAATGGCCATCTCACGCACGCTCCCCTCGGCGCCCAATGGCGCACAGGTCCTCAAGTGGGAGACAAAAGGGGGGAAGACAAATGAGCGAGGGGTAAGGTCACAAGGGTACACGTCAATAAAGGCAATGCAGGGTGAAGTGCGTACGGAGAGCGAAGTGAGAAAAACTCGTCCCTACCGTACGTCAACCCCCTGTCACCTACACTACCCTTGCCCTTACCCCATATTTACAACAATTTACACCTTTACATATTCATCACTACGTCTCGTCTTCCCCATCTTTCCCTTCTACACCAAATTCGTCTCCAATCCCTCTACTTCAAAATTTGCCATCACCCAATTCATCATCAATCCTCATAAGGAGGAAGAGATGGAACATCAAGCACAATGTCACACCCACGTCATGATGCGTCTCACATTCCAAACATTTGCACAGTAAAAAATAATCAAAACATGGCATGGTGTGGAGTACCTGTCACCTCAGGTGAGTGGATGCAGATGGTGCGAGGAGACTCCAATCCTAACTATCCTCTGAATGACATTAACACACTTTACACTACCCGGGGTCTCTCCCTGCCAATCCATTGGCCAACTTACATTATGGGTTCTAAAAACCAATTCCCATTGACCAAACTGTGGTGCTTCTCAATTTGGGGTCTCACTCCCCCGATTCATCTCCCGGTGCCCTCGCACAATTTCTGGGCTGCGACATGTAGCTCTCCCAGCAGGTCTACCCACCTGCACACCTCCACCACTGCAGTTGCCACCCGAGCTTACCTAGCTCCTCACCCTACCCTATCTAGCTGGGGAAGGCCCCTCCTGGCTCTGTCACCCCACTCGGTGCCCTCTGGCACTGGGCTACCCGGGTCCGTCCTCCGGATCCTCGGGCCCCATCCACAACCACTCTACCGGCTCCCAGAGCCCACCTGCGGCCTCACCTGGCCGACATCCTCACAGTGGTGGAGTGCCCAAACCAACTACACCCACTAACAGGCTACACGCCCAGCCATTTCCACAACACTAATGCACCCATCCAATCACCATTCTTCCACCCGCACCACAGATGCCAATATCCAACCACAATTTACCTATACCCTCTACCTAACACTTACACTACCCGCCCCGGGTATTCGTGATGGGGGTCCACTCTTCCCCCCTTCACACCTTCGCACCATCCACTCCACTCCATTGTTTCCACCATACTCACTCCACGACCATCCATTCCAATACTCCATACCATTTATTCCATACACCTGTTGTTGCACACCTGTGCAATCATACCTGGTGCCACCTGCACCCTCCTTTCTTCCTGGACCATTTGGTCATCACAATACACATCACCATCACTCACTCATACACTGCTCCATCCACCTGTTCAGTTGCACACCTGTGCAATCACACCTGTTCCTCACACACAATCATTTACTCATACCATGCTCAATACACTTCTAGACACCTCCAACACTCACACGGCATCATCTGAACTACCTGTTACCCTCTAGAAACTTGCGCTTCCCAGTCACCCCTTTAAACTATTGCGCTCCCACGTCATTATCATCCACACTAAACTACCTGCGTCCCCACTACAGGTATCCTTGTCACCAACTAATCTTAACGTCACCTAATGTCATCTTCGCTAGATCCCTACACACAATATCCTAACCCACCCGGGCTAGTTTTCACTGCCATCAACCCCATAAACCTAGTGCTCCTTTGCCCCCCTCGTTGTGAGGGATGACAGAGTTGCCATCCCACCACATCGGGGAGGTCCCACTAACAATTTTGCTCGTCCAAATTCCAACCAATTCAAAAATTTTCCATTTACTGCCAATTCTACTCACTATTATAAATTTTGTATCAAATCACTATCACTATCACCATCACCATCATCACAGTCCACTATATCCTAGCCTCGCTGCGTCGTGACATCATTAAACTCGGTTCGTAAAGCCGAGCAATGAATTCGGGTGGTTTGGTCACCTGCAGGTTGAATCCGTCCGGCTTTCGGTTCAAGGGAGGTGGTTTGGTTGGGCCGAGATTCCACGCACCATCTCGGCGCGGCACCTTGCGGTCCCGGGCCCGATGGCTCAATCTCTCTCGGTCGGAACCCCGTCCCCATGAGGGGGCACCGTTCCGCTCCCTCCCACTCGCCCTTGAACCGGACCGGTCGCCTGGCCCGACAAGGACCGGACTCGACCGTGCGGGGCGGGGCCAAGCCCGAATCGGCAACGACGCTTCGAAGAGAAGCGACGCAGCATCGATCCGCGCCGGGCCTCGCACCCAACAAAGCACACCGCGCCCCGAGTGCTCGCATTGGCTATCCGTCGCCCTAACCGCTAACCCGGTTACCGTCGATGCTTCACCTGCATGCTCACACGCATACGCTACCCCTTTCACCCTCACAAAACCCGGCGTTCCAACGCCGTCCGTACATTCCACCAACGCTCTCCCTGTTACACACCACACCTCTCGCGCACACTCTTGCGCACACCTCGGTCCACACCTCTCCTCCGTTACGTCCTCCGTAACACTCACCATGGGCGTGCACTCTGGCATCCACCCACTAACGCGCTCAGATGGGCTCTCCCACACTCGCGCCATGACCAACTCAGGTGTGCTTCCTCGCACACCCTCAACCATTCCAAGCGTGCATTCTCGCACCCGCTCCACCACCAACTCACTCCTCGTGTCACTCTCACCCTCGCACGTACACCCCGACGTGCATTCTCGCTCGCACTCGGTTTCACTCCCACACTTTATTACACACCCACTCGCCGATGCACACTTTTTCCTCCCACGCGTGCCATTTCCACTCACACGGGACCCTTCACCAATGCCCGGATGCCTCCTCGATCCCAAGCGCGCGAAAATTCTTTTGTCGCCAAGCATCCTTTTACAAAATCTCCCCGTACAATACACAGCACGTCTCACCTTCGGGGTTCTTCTTCCTCCCTGCACCAAAACCTGCAAACTTCCATTCGGGTTAAGCACAGCATCGTGATGTGAGCAGGGACTTTGCACATTTGCCATTTCTCCCTGCAATTCCCGGGCTACCTCCGTCATCTCTTCAATTTTAATTCCCAGCACTGCTTTTTCTTTATTCACCTCGACGACCGCTGGCTTTAATAAAACACCCTCTACCTCATCGGTCGCCGGCTTTTCCAAACCCCGTGTCGCGATTTCTACCCCCGTCATTGTACCCGCGCTTTCCTCCGCTTCGCTCAACCGGCGCTTCTCGACCCGCGTTACCTCCTCGTGCACCCCTGGGACCCTTTCGCCCACCATGCGATCCATTGTCTCCCCACATTTTTGCATGCGGTCACCCATTCTATCCCCAATCTTGCCGATTTGCTCCATTTTGCTTCCTAGCCTCTCAAATTTATTGTCTAGTCGCTCCCCCATTCTGTCCATAAGGGCCCCCATTTCTCCCATTTTGCCCCCCATTTCGCCCCCCAATCGCTCACTATCAGCCCTTGCTTCGTCCCTCATTGCCTTCATTTGCTCATTTTGAGTGTCCATCCAGTTCCCCATTTGTCCCATTTGGCCTTCCAATCGCTCACTATTCTTGTCCATAAGGGCCTTCATTTGTATCATAAAAAGATTCAAATCCACCGGTGGCGCTGCTGCGGTCGCGGGCGTGGCAAAATTTGGTGCCGCTACACCCACGTGCGCGAGGACGCCATTTTGTGCGCCTGATACTCCCTCAACCACATTGCCATTGCTCTCCTCCTCCCTTTCCTCCACATACATTTCCCCGAGGTCCTGGGGTACCCCTAACCCGTCTATCTCCCCTACCGACATCCGATCGCCTTGATTGTCCATGGCGCGATCTCAAAATTCGGGTTTTATAAAACAACAAAATTTCGGCAGCTCGTAATTTTGACCAAATTTTTTTCAACACGTTTTTAAAAATTTGGTTCGGGCCTCGTATCCCACTCCTGACACCAATTGTTACGGGTCGCGGACAAGATGTTACTTTGGGCCGAGCGGATGGTCAACCGTGACCGTTACAGGATCCCCGATTAGCCGGACTCCCCCAACGTTGACCAATCGCGCCACAGGTATTCAATCGGGAAACCTCTAAAGCGACCGAATGTAAAGAGGAAGAGAGAAGACAGAGTACGGAGGAATAACAGGATTTATTATACACACAAGCAAAAAGAAGGAGCGATCAAAGTTATTTACAAGCAATGGATGGAAGAAGCAGTCACACAGTGAATCGTTAGCTTATACTATTCAATTTACTTAACCCCAGGACAACGATCAGGACAGACGACGTTCACACTTACACGGGGGAAATTGCAGGCAGGAATGGCGGAGGTGGGTTGCTGGAGAGGGAGGCAGGGTCAGGTCCCTGCAACCGGCAGGGCTGGAGGTAGCAGCTCCCAATTCTTCGCGTTTTTGGCGGGAAAACCCTCGGTCGCGTCGACGCTGCTGATGCTGTGGACGTCACACGCTGGCTCGGTCACACCTGCTCCTCTCCTTCTGGTGGAGCCGTCTCCCTCCTCTCAGCGCGTCTCTCCAAAACTTGTTTCATCTCCAAGTACCTCTCCTTTTTGGTTTGGAGCGTCTCTCATCTCTCATCTCACAGCTCACAGCTCATCTCTCCTCTCATCTCTCATGTCATCTCCCGAAGCAGTCCCTTCCAGTCGCTTTTATTACTCGGGTAGGAATCAAGCCGCCGTCTGTGAGGGCACGCCTACCGGGTCGCTCACCGCGGTGCTGATTGGCTGTTAGGGCTGTCCGATTCCCCCTTTGATCATGACGACGTGCCACGCCTGTGAGTTGGCGGCTCCTACCCCCCTCTTCTCCGAGTTTAGCACATGGGCAATGGCGGCTTGCGGGATTGAACACCACTCGCACCACTTTTGAAAGGAACTTTGGAGAGTGGAGATGATTGGGGAAATTGAAAGGGGCCTACGCTTATTTCGTTTGATACAATACAATGCAGAGTCAATCTAGTGGGAAACACATATTTAGCCTACATAGAATAAGGAAATAAGCTATTTAAAAAGATATATCGTGGCCTGTGTGTAAGTTTCATGGAATTAACTAGGGGGACGTCCTTCGACCTTATTTACTCTACGAGGGTCAGTTAAAACACAGCAAACCAGTTCTCACATTCTTTACACTTTCCAAATTCGTTACAATATTTAAGCATGTTCCTTTTTTAATTTTTGTCATATAATTATTTGCCCGAACTCAATTAAGATCAGTTTGTTACTTTTTTTCTTTTTTTTTGCAGTGTGTCGAGCAAAAAAAGGAAGTGGTTGGAGGATTACGTGCGGTACGGGTTCACGTGTTTGACGGAACGGGACGGAAGTCAGCGTCCTGCATGCTTTGCTTTGCAATGTCAAGTTGAGCAACTCCAGCCGAGCACCAGCAAAACTACGGGAACACTTCAAAAAACTGCACGGGGAGGGGCAGTACAAAGACGCAACGCTGGATGAATTCAAATTGAAGAGAGTCCGATTCGATGGAAGTGCTACCTTGCCCACTCTCGGCTTCGTTCCAATTGACAAACCGATCTTCACCGCGTCGTATGAAGTTGCGTACCTGATCGCAAAGCAGGGCAAACCGCACACCGTTGGTGAGACACTCATCAAACCGGCCGCGTTGAAGATGGCCAACATCATGCTGGGAAAAGCTGCTGAAAACAAGTTGTCTCTCATTCCACTCTCAAATGACACCATCAGATGCAGAATCGACGACATGAGCGACCACATCCTCACCCAGGTAGTTGCAGATTTCGTTCCGAGCCCGACGAAATTCAGCCTTCAACTCGACGAGACCACCGACGTTTCGAAATTGAGCCAGCTCATCTTATTTGTGCGTTTTGTCAAAGAAGACGAGATCAAGGACGACTTTCTGTTCTGCAAGCCTCTCACAACAACGACGAAGGCAGCTGACGTGAAGAAGCTTGTGGACGACTTCTTCAGAAGCAACGGCCTCTCGTGGAACATGGTGTCTGCAGAGCTCCAGCCATGCTGGGATGCAACTCCGGTTTTGGAGCGCTGGTGAAGGCCTATGCACCACACATCATCGTCACGCACTGCGTCCTGCACAGACACGCGCTGGCATCAAAAACCCTGCCTCCAAAACTGGCCAATGTTCTGAAAATCGTCGTTGAAACTGTGATTTACGTGCGAAGCCGTGCTCTGAATCATCGCATCTTCAAAGAGATGTGCAATGAAATCGGCTCTGAATTTGAAGTCCTTCTCTACCACTCTAACGTTCGATGGTTGTCATGAGGGAAGGTAGTGAGCCGTGTTTTTGCCTTGCGTGTAGAATTAGCCCTGTTTTTGCGAGAACACCAGCATTGCCATGCAACACACTTCCAAGAGTCAGAGTTCATCCTCGCCTTGGCGTACTTGGCTGACATCTTCGACGCACTCAATCATCTCAATTGCCAGATGCAGGGCGGTGGAGTGAATGTCATCGAATCTGAAGAAAAGCTGAGTGCTTTCCGAAAGAAGTTACCGTTGTGGAGGCGGCGAACAGAGACCGACAACTTCGCGAAATTTTCGCTACTGGACGAGTGCGTGAGCGGGATCGAAGATGAGTCTGAAGTTGGAGGCACTGCTGTACCGGGGGAGCTGAAGCAAGCGATTGCCACGCACTTGGATGAACTGGGAAAGTCATTCGACGGCTACTTCCCTGACCAAGAGCAATACCCAGCATGGGTGCGGCAGCCGTTTACTTTCGACGTTGCAACGGCAGATGTCAACGACCAATACCTCGACGACCTCATCGAACTTCAGCAGAGCCAGACTCAACAACAACCCTTCGGCACACCAATGCTCTGAACGTTTTGGTGCCGCCAAATGGAAGAGTATCCTCACATCACTAAAATTGCCCTTGAGATCCTGACGCGTTTAGTTACAACTTATCTCTGTGAGCATGCGTTTTCGAAACTGGTGGACATTAAAAGAAAGAAAATGAGCAGGCTTGTGTTACGGATTCGTCACTTCCATTGTGGTTCTCATCCACTGCAAACATTTTTGGTTGCATGTACTATTGTACACCGCACCTTTCCTATGCCATCTCCAGGCATTGCAAATCGTCATTGCTGGGCACCAAAGGGGGCTCGGCAGTGACGCACGCTGAAAGGGAGTACTCAGTTTTCACTCCAATCTCACCCCTCCCCTCCAAATCCTCCCCATCACCCATCCCTTTCAAATCTCCCCCCTTGCCCCTTCCCTCCCCTCCCTCCTAAACTCCCCCCACACCCCTCCCCTCCGAGACTCTCCCTCGCTCCTCCCCTCCTAGACTCCCCTCTCACCCCTCCTCCTCAAAGCATCCTCCCTGCTTCTTCCTCCTTCCAACTTTCACCTTCATCTCCCCAAACCTTCTGCCTTGCTCTTCCTCCTCCTCAAATAACACCTCACTGTGCCTCACCCAATCTCCATCAAACCTTTTGTCCGCCCCATTCTTCCCTTTCTCCAAGCTATTCTGAAATCTCTGACACACCTTCAACAGCTCTCCCTACCTCTTCCTCCTCTTCCACATCTTACCCTACCCGTCCCCCCCCCTGTTCTGGACCCGATGCTCCCCCTTCCTCTTCATTAACGGTATGGACCTCAAACATCCGGGGCCTTCGCTCAAACTTGACTGACCTCTCCATACAGGTTGCTTCTGACAAACCAGATGTGATCTGCTTTACAGAAACTTTCCTCCTTCATGATGTCTCTGATGCCTTGGTATCTCTCCCAGGTTACTCCCTCCTCCGGTATGATAGACCTGAGCCTCGTCCTGGAGGTAGGGTTGCTATCTTTATAAAAAAACTCTCTTCCTCACTCGCCCTCCACTGCCCTCTCTCCACCTCACCCCCAGGAATACCTTTGGCTACGGCTTCCCCTTCACTCCCACCTTTTGTTCATATGTGTGTTGTACCGTCCACCAATCAGCGATGACTCCATCTACATCTCACTGTCTGATAATATGGACCAACTTCTATCTTCCCATCCCAACTCTCTCTTCCTCATATGTGGTGATTTCAATTGTCACCATGCCAGTTGGCTGGGTGCGGGTACCTCTCTCACCAGCCATGGCTCTTCAGCAAAGGACTTCTGTGACTCACTGGGACTGACACAATCTGTCAATTTCCCGACCCGGATCTCAGTCAACGGAGCATCTTCTCTTCTGGATTTGGTTATGACAAACTTCCCTGAAAATGTCTGCTGCTCTTCTTCTGCTCCAATCGGCTCATCTGATCATGTGCTTGTCAAAGTGGACATCTCTCTGACCATTCTCAGAGAGTCTCCTCAGCTTCGACGAGGCTGGCATTTCACTCAGGCCAACTGGCACGGTCTTCAAGCAGCCATCAATCATCTGGACTGGTCTCCCATCTCTACCGCCTCTGACATCAACTCATCCTGGGAATTCTTTCAAAGTAAATTGCTCTCTCTCATGCACAGATTTATACCATCTCGTCTTCAGTTGTCATACCCTTCCTCCCGTCCATGGTACACGGAATCTTGTGGTGAGGCTGTTGCCCTGAAACAACTTGCTTTCGTCTCCTGGAAAGCAAATCCAATGGAAGGAAATCTCATTTCCTTTCACAAAGCCCGAAACAAGTGTGTGTCCACCCTCAGGAGAGCCAGGAAACAATATCTCACCATTCTCAAGACCGAACTCTCTTATCTGTCTCCCTCTTCCAAATCCTGGTGGCGTCTGGTCAAATCTGTTTCTGGTGTTTGTTCCCCCTCCATCCCCTCCCTCACCTCAAACGGCTTAACGGCTGACTCCGCACGTGAAAAAGCTGAATGCCTCAACTCTGTGTTTGCCTCTAAATCTTGTGTCCCAAACCCATCCCTCTCTGTACCCACTGTACCCAGTCGTACCCAGCTGCTCCTGGACTCTGTGTCCTTTCCTCCTGACAAGGTGGAAAAGTTTCTGTCAACCCTCGACTCTGATTCTGCAACTGGTCCTGACGGCATCAGCCCACGGGTCCTAAAAGCATGTTCTTCTGCTCTTTCACTCCCTCTTTCTGTTCTCTTCACCCTCTCTTTTGCTCAAGGTCATCTGCCATCTGCTTGGAAATCAGCCAACATCACCGCTTTGCACAAAAAAGGTGCAAAAACAGATCCCAGCAACTACAGACCAATCAGCCTTCTCCCAATTATCAGCAAAGTCATGGAATCCATCATTGCTTCAGATATTAAATCTTTCCTCTTCTCCAATGGCTTGATCTCTGATCATCAATTTGGTTTCAGACCTGGTCACTCTACTCTGGACATGCTGCTTCTGCTTTCTCAACAATGGATGGAGGTCCTCAACGCCAAACAGGAAATTAGAGCTGTCTCCTTTGACATTTCACGTGCCTTCGATACGGTCTGGCACCCTGCTCTGCTCTCCAAACTCTCCTCCTTTGGTATCCATGGAAATCTCCATGCATGGCTGGCGGACTTCCTCTCTGGTCATAGTCAACGTGTGGCCCTGAATGGGTTTCTCTCATCTCCTCTTCCTGTTCAGGCTGGAGTTCCCCAAGGTAGTGTTCTGGGCCCTGTGCTTTTTCTGGTCTTCATCAATGATCTCTCTGACTCTCTTGAAAATCCTCTCTATCTCTTTGCTGACGACTCTACTCTCTGTCGCTCCATTCCTCATCCCTCAGATCGGCAGTCTGCAGCCTCCTCACTCTCTGCAGACCTGGACAAAATCACAGACTGGTCAAACAAGTGGAACATGTCTTTCAATCCTGACAAATCTCACACTCTTACAATGTCTCTCCGAAAGGACCGACTGGACAACCCTCCCATCCACTTTCTCAACAATCCTCTCCAAGAAGTTCTGTCGCTCAAGCTTTTGGGTCTCATTATCTGCCATGATCTTTCTTGGGAAAACCACATTTCCAAGCTGGCCTCCAAAGCCAGTCGCCGACTGGGCATCCTCCGTCGTGCGAAGTCCTTCCTTGGCACACCTGAGCTCCTCACCACATACAAGGCTTTCATCCGCAGCTCAATGGAATACTGTTCCCCCCTCTGGGCTGGTGCTCCTGCCTCACACCTTGCTCGGCTTCACGCTGTTGAGGCCAAAGCTTTCAGAATCATTGGAATCTCCTGCGATGTAGTCAACGCCGAGGGCCTTTCACTCACTCACCGCAGGCAGGTTGGTGGTCTTTCTGTCTTCTACCGACTCCTCTCCGGCCTTGCTCCCCCAGCTCTCTCTGTGCTCTGTCCCCCCAATATTCCTTCAGGTCGCACAAGATCTGCCTGCAACCCTCTTATGGTTAAACTGCCAAAGTCTAGGCTCTCTGCTCACCTTCACTCTTTCATTCCCCTTTTCTCCCGCCTCTGGAACAAACTCCCCCACTCCCTTCAATCCCACTCCTCCCTCCAGGTCTTTAAAACAGCTGTTCACCACCATCTCTTATCTTCCCCCATCGAAAAACTTGATCTTTTCTACCCCCGGTAATTCACCTCAGAGTCCTTGCAGTGTTCATATGTTTTAATTCTCTCCCACCTCCCCCCAAGTCCTCCCGATGTCCCTGCTCTCAAATGTTGTGTTTGTGTCTTTCCTCCTCTTCCCCCTCTCTTTTGTGTCCTTCCCCCTCTCTCCCCATCTTGTCTGCCGCTCCCCTTGTTTTTTGTTTTGTGTGTCGGTTTGTCTTTTTGTGTGATTAATGTTAGCTCTTTCACGAGCCTCGATCTTGTTTTCAAAAAAAAAAAAAAAAAAAAAAAAAATCAATTAATCGATTAATTATTTAATTATTCGATTAATGACTAAATTTTTTTTTTAGTTACAGATTCTGATGAAATGGTGGTGGTTTATGTGTTCTCTGACCGAATTGATTAATAATTTTATTTTTTTATGATTATTATTTCTTTATTTTCATTATTAATCATTTATTTATTTTCTTTCTCATTTGGCCAATATCTCAGGCACCTTTAGAGCTCGGAAGCTAATATTTGGACATGAGTGACCAAGTGATGTGGCTATCAAGGATATTTTTGATTTATTGATTAATCAATTAATCGATTAATTATTTAATTATTCGATTAATTACTAAAAAATACTTTTTTTCAGTGACAGATTCTGATGAAATGGTGGTGGTTTAAGTGTTCTGTGACCGAATTGATAATTAATTTAATTTTTTAATGATTGTTATTTATTTATTTTCATTATTGATCATTTATTTATTTTCTTTCTCATTTGGCCAATATCTGAGGCATCCTTTGAGCTGGGAAGCTAATATTTGGACATGACATTGACCAAGTGATGTGGCTATCAAGGATATTTTTGATTTATTGATTAATCATTTAATCGATTAATTATTTATTGATTAATCAATTAATTATTTAATTTTTTATTAATGACTTATTTAATTAGATTTCTAAAAGACACATCTTCGGATGAAGCACTAGTGGTTTAGTTATGCTATTAGCCAATTGATTAAGAAAATATTTTGTGATAATCTTTTATTGATTTTAATTATACAATTAATCAATCAATTAGTGTACACCTCTCCCTTCCAATGCAGCCTCTATGAGCTGCACTGCGGTATTGCCGGGCGCTGAAGACGCCCCGGCAATGCCGCGCTGCAGGATATTTAATTATTTGGCATGGGGGCGGTGTAATTTGAATGTATCTGTACTTGTTTGTTTTCTTCCTTGTTGTACACCGCACCTTTCCTATGCCATCTCCAGGCATTGCAAATCGTCATTGCTGGGCACCGAAGGGGGCTCGGCAGTGACGCACGCTGAAAGGGAGTACTCAGTTTTCACTCTGTTTGTTTGTTTGTTTGTTGTACACCGCACCTTTCCTATGCCATCTCCAGGCATTGGAAATCGTCATTGCTGGGCACCGAAGGGGGTTCGGCAGTGACGCACGCTGAAAGGGAGTACTCAGTTTTCACTCTGTTTGTTTGTTGTGCACCGCACCTTTCCTATGCCATCTCCAGGCATTGCAAATCGTCATTGCTGGGCACCGAAGGGGGCTCGGCAGTGACGCACGCTGATAGGGAGTACTCCGTTTTCACTCTGGTTGTTTGTTTGTTTGTTTACTTGTTTTCTTGTTTGTTTACTTGTTTTCTTGTTTGTTTACTTGTTTTCTTGTTTGTTTGTCCGGGCGGTATCTCAGCCATCCTTTGAGCAAGGAAGCTGAAATTTCGGCACAAGAGTGAGCATGTCCTTTGTCAAAAACTGTATTTTTTCTTTAGTGATTCATCAAATAATTGAGGAGTTATTTAATTATTAGCGATGAATTAAGTACTTATTTAATTAATTAAATTTCCTTTCTCTTCTGACCATTAACTCAGGCACCTTTTGAGTTAGGAAGCTGATATTTGGACATGCCAATGACCAGGTGATTTGGCTGCAAAAGCTATTTTTGATTTATTAATTAATCAATTAATCGATTAATTATTTAATTATTCGATTAATGACTAAAACATTTTTCTTTTATTTTTAAGTTACAGAATCTGATGAAATGGTGGTGGTTTACGTGTTCTCTGACCGAATTGATTAATAATTTAATTTTTTATGATTATTATTTATTTATTTTCATTATTAAGCATTTATTTATTTTCTTTCTCATTTGGCCAATATCTCAGGCACCTTTTGAGCTCAGAAGCTAATATTTGGACATGAGTGACCAAATGATGTGGCTTTCAAGGATATTTTTGATTTATTGATGAATCAATTAATCGATTAATTATTTAATTATTCGATTAATTACTTTAAAAAAAAAAATTCAGTTACAGATTCTGATGAAATGGTGGTGGTTTTTGTGTTCTGTGACCGAATTGATTAATAATTTAATTTTTTAATGATTATTATTTATTTATTTTCATTATTAATCATTTATTTATTTTCTTTCTCATTTGGCCAATATCTCAGGCACCTTTTGAGCTGGGAAGCTAATATTTGGACAAGACAGTGACCAAGTGATGTGGCTATCAAGGATATTTTTGATTTATTGATTAATCATTTAATCGATTAATTATTTATTGATTGATCGATTAATTATTTATTGATTAATCAATTAATTATTTAATTTTTTATTAACGACTTATTTAATTAAATTTCTAAAAGATACATCTTCGGATGAAGCACTAGTGGTTTAGTTATGCTATTAGCCAATTGATTAAGAAAATATTTTGTGATAATCTTTTATTGATTTTAATTATACAATTAATCAAACAATTAGTGTACACCTCTCCCTCCCAATGCAGCCTCTATGAGCTGCACTGCGGTATTGCCGCGCGCCGAAGGCGCCCCGGCAATGCCGCGCTGTAGGATATTTAATTATTTGGCATGGGGGCGGTGTACTTTGAATGTATCTGTACTTGTTTGTTTTCTTTCTTGTTGTACACCGCACCTTTCCTATGCCATCTACAGGCATTGCAAATCGTCATTGCTGGGCACCGAAGGGGGCTCGGCAGTGACGCACGCTGAAAGGGAGTACTCAGTTTTCACTCTGTTTGTTTGTTTGTTTGTTTGTTGTACACTGCACCTTTCCTATGCCATCTCCAGGCATTGGAAATCGTCATTGCTGGGCACCGAAGGGGGCTCGGCAGTGACGCACGCTGAAAGGGAGTACTCAGTTTTCACTCTGGTTGTTTGTTGTTTGTTTTCTTTCTTGTTTCTTTGTCCGGGCGATATCTCAGCCATCCTCTGAGCTAGGAAGCTGAAATTTCGGCATAGTAGTGAGCAAGTCCTTTGTCAGAAACGATATTTTTTGTTTTTTGATTAATCAATTAATTGAGGAGTTATTTAATTATTAGCGATTAATGAAATACTTATTTAATTAATCAAATTTCCTTTCTCTTCTGACCATTAACTCAGGCACCTTTTGAGTTAGGAAGCTGATATTTGGACATGCCAATGACCAGGTGATTTGGCTGCAAAGGCTATTTTTGATTTATTAATTAATCAATTAATCAATTAATCGACTAATTATTTAATTATTTGATTTATGACAAAAAAATTTTTTTTTTAAGTTACAGATTCTGATGAAATGGTAGTGGTTTATGTGTTCTCTGACCGAATTGATTAATAATTTAATTTTTTTATGATTATTATTTATTTATTTTCATTATTAATCATTTATTTTTCTTCTTTCTCATTTGGCCAATATCTCAGGCACCTTTTGAGCTGGGAAGCTAATATTTGGACATGACAGTGACCAAGTGATGTGGCTATCAAGGATATTTTTGATTTATTGATTAATCAATTAATCAATTAATCGATTAATTATTTAATTATTCGATTAAGTACTCAATTTGTTTTTTTTTCAGTTACAGATTCTGATGAAATGGTGGTGGTTTATGTGTTCTGTGACCGAATTGATTAATAATTTAATTTTTTAATGATTATTATTTATTTATTTTCATTATTAATCATTTCTTTATTTTCTTTCTCATCTGGCCAATATCTCAGGCACCTTTTGAGCTGCGAAGCTAATATTTGGACATGACAGTGACCAAGTGATGTGGCTATCAAGGATATTTTTGATTTATTGATTAATCAATTCATTATTTATTGATTAATTGATTAATTATTGATTAATCAATTAATTATTTAAGTTTTTGTTATTGACTTATTTAATTAAATTTCTAAAAGATACTTCTTCGGATGAAGCACTTGTGCTTTAGTTATGCTATTAGCCAATTGATTCAGAAAATATTTTCTGATAATCTTTTATTGATTTTAATTATACAATTAATCAATCAATTAGCGTACACCTCTCCCTCCCAATGCAGCCTTTATGAGGTGCATTGCGGTATTGCCGGGCGCCTTAGGCGCCCCGGCAATGCCGCGCTGTAGGATATTTAATTATTTGGCATGGGGGCGGTGTCCTTTGAATGTATCTGTACTTGTTATTGTTATCGTTTAAGTGAAATATAGATAACTGTTTTCAAAAGGTAAAAAAAGTTAGTGTTTCAAAAGAAACCAGAAACCGGATCGGGAACTGGACGAAGAAAAGAAGAAGAAGAGGAAGAAGCGGCGGAGTGAGTGATGTGGAGGAGAAGCCGAGCTGCTTTGAGGTCTTGAGCAAATGCTGGCGAACGGGGGTCACGAGTGAACTTTGGGTTTCCTGGGAAAGGGATTCCTGCGACAGAGTTGTTATCACTGTGACAGATAAACCTGCATGACAGGTTTTGCGGTTGATTCCGAAGAGAATCGTTGGAGTGCCGTTAAGCCTCGGGTACGGGGCATTGGCCATTTTGCCTCACACCCGATTTCACATCGCTCTAGGCTCTTCGCCTCCCTTCAACCATTTCACCGCATCTAGACCTTAACCTGGTGTGTGTGTAACGTGGATTTTGGAGTGGGAATTTGCGGTTCGCCGTTTGTGAGCCGTTGAACGTCCATACCCGAAGGTGTGATTTCCCAGTCGCCTCTCGAGGGTACCTTTGCCCATCTTTGGCAGTGTGACTGTCAACCGAACGGGATTCTGGTCTCAATACAACATCGTTCTGGCGATCACTGGAGCGTGGATCGACTTTGGTTTGAAGCTGGGACAGAGACATTGGGAATGTTCTTTTCGCTCACTTGGAGCACAGTGAGTTATATTGTACGAAACTGATGGTACCATCATAGGAATGATGTATTGGTTGTACAATTGATTAATATTGTTATTGTACTGTTATTCTTGTGTGACCTTAATACAATACTTGTTTGTTGGTAACAATTGGTGTGGTTTCACCATTGATCTTTGACACACAGAATAACACATCTTTCTGCCGTGACTCCTCTCGGTGCTCGGAGGTACACCGTGACCGGGGTTTGGGGAGGAGCACGTAACACTTGCATGCGAAAATGCTTTGAGGGTGGCCCTTGCCAAAACAAAACCACACATTTCCCAGATCGCCTCCCGAAAAGAACAAAAAACGCATGAAGATGCAATTCTTTTTAATTGTTTGGTCAAATTTGAAGGGTTCCGCGAGTGTTCGGTGGGTTTCGTTAGGGTTCCGCGCCTTTAAAAAGATTAAGAACCACTGGATGGTAACATGTTCTGTTAAATGTTCTGTTCAATGTTCTGTTAAAGCAGATCGTCCATCTGCCGTGTCGGGCCGTGGAATGCGGCGAAAGGTCCAGATATTTGAAAATATGCTTCTCTCCATTTGCCAGGATGTGCTTGTACCTGAAACAACTGTGCGCATTGCACATTGAGTTATCGTTCATGTGAATAACAAAGCTCAAAGTGACGCAGGAAACACAAACGGACCCCATCGTTTTCCGAACGCTGACGTTGATTTCTACCACGTCCGCTCCTTCACGCCCTCACGATAACAGGCGACGTGGCGAAGGGACGCTTTATTTGTGAAAGACTTAACTTTTTGGGTTTTCGTGTTACTTCTCATACTCTTGTTGGTGCGAAATGGCGGAGTCTGTTCCTGTTTCAGCAGAACTTTCAACTTCGGCCCCGTCTGTCAAGCGAGGGAAGAATAAACCTGGCGCTTCCAAGACCCCGAAGAAGACTGACGGCACCCTTTCGGAAAAGATTCTCAAGGTGGTGGGATCGAGCAAGGAGCGAAATGGTATGTCGCTTGTCGCCTTGAAAAAGGCCCTGGGGGCAGATGGCTACAATGTCCAACGGAATTCCGTTCGTATCAATTCGGCTGTGAAGAGGCTCGTTGCAAGTGGAAATCTTGTGCAGACCAAGGGAACGGGCGCTGCCGGCTCATTCAACTGAACAAGGAGAAGAGTGCCAAAGTGAAGAAGAGCACCAGTCCCAGACAAGTTGTGAAAAGCACAATCAAGTCTAAAGCGGCCAAGAAAGCGACCAAAAAGCCAGCAGTGAAGAAGGTGGTGCGGAAAGTTTCTCCGAAGAAACCGAAAATATTGTTACAGACACGACTTTGATGTTAAGGTGGGCCGAGCGGAATGGCCGTCGTGTCCGCACAAATTACCCGATTGTACTCGAACGTTGACGGAGCCGCGCTACGCTGGATCAATAAGGAAAAAGAAGACACCCGGCTGGATTATAATGACAGACACCAATGTTTCGATTCTCAATTATATTCGTACGGAAAAGGTTAGATTACAGGGGCTAGAGGTAAAGCACAGAAAGACAGGCACTTAGACACACTCTTATATTAACCCCGGACAGACGACAGGTAAACGGGACAACGGCTGACTCACACGGGGATTGATGGCGAGGAAAGGCAGATAGCGATGGCTCAAGGTGCACTCTTGGCTCAAAGCAGGGTACAGTCCGGTCCAAAGATGCGGGGAGGTCACAGCGCTCGGAGGGGACGTTCTTTCTCAGGCGGGTCTTTCTCTCTCAGCGATCGCAGGCAACGTTCTTTCTCAGGCGGGGCGCATCTGACTCAGCGCTCGCAGGTACCTCTTTCTCCAGCTGGGGGCGCATCTCTCTCAGCGCTCGCAGGTCCTTCTTTATCTTCAGCTGGGGGCGCATCTCACGTCACATCCGGCGCGGGGCCGCGTATATCCGGCGGGGAGTGACACGCCCTCGGCTCGTTAGCTCCGCCTCGTGGAATCGGCACGTTGCTTCTCATTGGGTGCGTGCGGGGGGGTTACCGGCTCCGCCCTTGACGAGGAGCTGACAAGGAGCCCCTTTGTGGTAACCCCGTGGAGCGCATGGTCTGGAGCGCGTTGTCTGGAGCGCGTTGTCTGGAGCGCATTGTCGATGGCGGCTAACCGAGCCGGTGGGAGGACGCACACTCCCCCCCGCGCAGCGCCGTGCCCCTCTGTTGTTGTAGACGGGGGAAGAAGATGGGAGGAGGTATGGGAAAGGTCCTAAACTCACTACTGGTGCCATATAATCACATTCTGGTGCAACGAAGAGTCATAATTAATGGAAACGAGGCCTTAACTGACATAGACTAAGAATAACTAGCAAGATGTCCGAAAGTTGTCTACGTGTGGTGCGGTGGACCTGGGCACGACATTTAATGGGGGAATAAGGGGAAGGTCGGCTCTACTGATTGTTGTTTACAGACAATGGGACTAGGGAATGGGGGATTGGGGATAGTTGGGGAGTATTGGGGAAAATAGGGGAATATTTACAAGCGGATATGGAGGCCAAATTCCATATTCGCAACAATATCTATCGCCGCCTCTTCGAAGCGATCCAGTAAGTCGCCTGCCAAGGTGAAGAAAAACCTGAAGAAGGTTCTGCCGAAGACCAAGGGAAAGACCAAGACGACGAAACCAAAGTTCAAACTTGCAACCAAGGGGTTGAAGAACAAGAAGGCGACGCTCAAAAATAAGTGAGAGGAAGGAAAGACGAGAGAGTCGAGGTGAAGTTTCTCTTGTTCCTCCTCGTCTCACTTGCCCAAAACCCACAACAGCTCTTTTCAGAGCCACCCACCTCGTTCACTTGAAAGGAGCTGATCCGATGGTTCATAAAATCACTGGTGGGGCTGGGACACTGCAAACAACAACTGGTGTGCATCCTACGTGCAGACATAATAGATATAACCTTTGTATGCAGTATTTGATGAAGTGGTTTGTGAAAGAGCTTTATAAACAAGAGCACGAGGTTCAAATTATTTGCAAGACCAACAAAAATGGTTCCAATTCATTCATAACTTATGTCAAACAATGACCAAAGAATGGCAAGTCACGTGACAACACGCAATGTTAAATATGCACCATTCAAGTGTGTCATCAGTCATCACGTCTACTACAATGACTTTGTATTTCACAAATTACTAATTTCTAAGATCACTTAGTAATTGAACCATTTGCCCCAATGTACAGGAAGAATGTCCGACCAAGAAATGAAACTTGCCCCATTTGACATTGACACAGGTCGTTGACCATCCCCGTTTACCTGTAAAACCCAGTGCCTCGTGTCTGGAAAAGCTCGTACATTGCACGATTCTTCGTCCTTCCTTTGAACTAAGTTTCCTCATTCGGAATCCAAATACAAAGTGCTCATAGTATTTATGAACCGTACAGTGGACTATGCATATACCTGCATCTCGTCAACGTATGAGCCCAACTAATTCAGACATGTCGATATTTCACTGAACCATCCTGAAGCCCCGTCCCGATCCACCCAGCACCCCCTGTCTCGTTCATCAAATCAATTCTCTGGGTCTTTATCTTTTCCCAGTCTTTGTTAAAAACAAAACAAAATGCTTCATAAAACGCGTCTGCGTCTCTTTCTGACACGTATACAATACACACACAAAAGGTCGTGAGAGGTGGCGAGTTCGGTCAATGGTCGATTACACTTTCAAGAAAGGTGTTGTGGCTCTGAAAAGAGCCGTTGGGTGGTGTGGTGCGGAAGGTGTGCACAAGACCTTGGACGAGCGGGTGAAGCTCACTCCCAGCGGGTACGTCGTGCCAGCTGGATCTGGATGTCCTTGTGCATGGGCACGATGGTGACACGTTTGCGTGAATCGCAAAGGTTCAAAAGGTCAAGGTTCAACGTTCAAAAGATTCTGTCTCATATGCAAATATATGGATCACAGAGAGTTTGGAGGCGGAATCCACAACCTGATGTTCAGTCATTGGATGGATAAAATGTGGGCGTGTATGATTCCTGATCCGACTTCACCCTTAAAACAACTCATTTCACACCATGACGTTCAGTCACGTTGAGGTTATTGAGATATTGGTTCTTCTCTACAAATCATGTCGGGACGTGGTAAAGGTGGAGGCGGTGGAAAGGCTCGTGCTAAGGCAAAGACGCGTTCTTCACGTGCTGGGCTGCAGTTTCCCGTGGGTCGTGTCCACAGACATCTTCGCAAAGGCAACTACGCCGAGCGCATCGGTGCCGGCGCTCCCGTCTATCTGGCGGCTGTGCTCGAGTACTTGTCTGCAGAGATCCTGGAGCTCGCCGGTAACGCTGCACGAGATAACAAGAAATCGCGCATCATCCCGCGTCATTTGCAGCTCGCCATCCGCAACGATGAGGAGCTGAACAAACTGCTGGGCGGGGTGACGATCGCGCAAGGTGGTGTGCTGCCGAACATCCAGGCCGTGCTGCTCCCCAAGAAAAGCCAGGGCAAGTAAACGGCTCCTCCGCCTCACACGAGTTCTTCAGCTCTCCCACAACGGCTCTTTTCAGAGCCACTCAAACCTTTCCGAAAGCAGCATCAGCGATACACGATCCGTGTTTTACACAAAACTCTGCTGTGTTGAAAAATCCTACACGGTTCTTTCTCGTTTCCTTTACATTTCAAAACCACATACAGAACTTTGAACTTGATGAATTTGCATTTATGCACAATTTTAACTTATGAATGCCCAATAATTATTAACTTTGCACTTACTCATGCATCTCGTCATCACAGAAACCCCAATCATTGTCCGTCTTGTACAGTAGGTTTATCGTATATTGACGACAGAGTTGCAGCACAGTATGATATAAAAGAGCAGGAGTGAGTGTTCAAGGGTGGAAACAGAAACAGAAAAGTAACAGAGCAAAAGGGGTTAGAGGTGTGGGGTGGGGGGGGGGGGGGGTGAGACTCACAATAACTTAGAAAAACAGGTGCTTGGGGTTATAAAAGGTACCTCTGCATTGGCATTTTCCAGTCTTTATTAACTGTTAAAATTTTGAACAAAAATTAATTCTGACATTTGCATTCACAAACAAGGGGATGTTTATGAGTTCTGGAAGCGCCAGTTTTATTATTGTCTCGTTTGAGAAACGAGGTCGAAAGTGCTGTCGTTAGGGGAACAATCTCCGCCATTTCACACCGAAAAGAGAAGGAATACGAGAATCCAAAATCAAGTGCAGTATTGTTCAAACAACGCGTCGTCTCGCCGCCGACGTTGTGACGGGAGAAGCGGACGTGGTAGAAATCAACGTCGGCGTTCGGAAACGAGAAGTGTTCTTTTGTTTCCGTTTGTTTCTCGCTCCACTTTGAGCTCAATTAATGAACGTAAACGATACATCCATGCGTCATGCGCACATCATTTTCAGGTACAAGCACATGCTGGTAAAAGGCAAGAAGCACATTTTCAATCCTCTGCACCTTTCACCATAGTCCACAGGCCGACACTGCAGATGGAAGAGCTGCTTTGACACAACATTGCTTGCTCGGGCGGATACGTTCTCGGGCTTCCCCCAAGGAGCTTCGTGAGGCTCATTTTCACGAGGTAAATCTATTCTCGGGCCTAACGTAAACGTTAAAATTTTCATTGTGAAGTATGCACCTGTCTGTAGCCATCTTTGCAAGGCAGACAAGCAAAGAAGAAAAATCAGCTTTTCGGAGGCTCATGTTGAGGCCATCTGAGCATGGACAAAACGGCTCTTTTCAAAACCACCAACGTGTTCATGAAAGAGCTTCAGGCGACTTGATCTTTGTATTATGTATTCTTTTGCACCAGAAATACAATGGTGAGAGCAGGGTTTATATTATTATTTTGGGATTGAGATGAACGGGTCAAATAATACAGGTTACGATTAAAATAAAAAAAGTGTTTAACATGAACCACCTTGCAAGCGACATTACATATGATCCCCAACAATTGTCACTTGTCAATCCTGTAGAGGTTTCGTTGAAACATTGTGAAACCCCATTCTCTGAAGACAGCCAACCTCCACCATCTTGTTCCAACGTTTTCGTCACCGTCATCAAAAAAAGGGAATCACAAAACGCATTTCCTTCCGGACCCGTATACACATTATACAAACAAAAGGTAGCGAAAGGTGGAGAGTTCGGTGAAAGGTCGATGCACTTTCAAGAAAGGTGTTGTGGCTCTGAAAAGAGCCGTTGGGTGTTGTGGTGCAGGTGTGCACAAGATCTTGGACGAGCAGCTGAAGCTCGCTCCCCACGGATACGTCGTGCCAGCTGGATGTCCTTGGGCATGATGGTGACACGTTTGGCGTGAATCGCGCACAAATTAGTGTCCTCAAACAGCCCAACGAGGTAGGCCTCGCTCGCCTCCTGCAGCGCCATCACTGCGGAGCTCTGGAATCGCAAATCGGTCTTGAAATCCTGTGCGATTTCACGGACGAGGCGCTGAAACGGCAGCTTGCGAATGAGCAGCTCCGTGGACTTTTGGTAGCGCCGGATCTCGCGCAGCGCCACAGTTCCTGGACGGTAACGATGCGGCTTTTTCACGCCACCGGTGGCTGGAGCACTTTTCCGTGCCGCCTTTGTCGCCAACTGCTTTCGTGGAGCTTTTCCACCTGTCGATTTGCGAGCGGTTTGCTTCGTACGAGCCATGGTGACAATAACACAAAATTGAAAAACAACTTTTTCACCAAACGCCAACAATGCGATTAAAACTGCGCTGTGCACCTTTATTTATGTCGGGAGACGCTTTCGCCGCTTTGCATTTGAGATTTGACTGCCACGATTTGCACGTTTTGCGATTGGCTTCCACGATTTGCTCGTTTGCTATTGGCTTCCACGATTTGCTCGTTTACTATTGGCTTCCACGATTTGCTCGTTTGCTATTGGCTTCCACGATTTGCTCGTTTGCTACTGGCTGCCTCAAAACCATTCCCATTCGCTGAAGAATTAAGCCCCACCTCACGCTCCATCCATTGGTCGAAACTTCACTCTCCCCTCTCCATTGGCTAAAATCTGAGCCCGATGTGATCCGCTCCGTGAGGGAAAGCTCCGTCCGCCTTCCCTTGCTCGTTTCTCCCACCAATATCTATCCTGAGCTCCTTTGGGCCTGTTCAGCGCTTCCGTGAACGTGAAGAAACAAAAGGCAAATCCTTGCCGATATTTCCGTTTGTGTCCCGTGATATAAAAAATTCACTCACGAATCGATTTCAAAATTGGGTAGTTTGTCTTGGTGGGACGGAACTCCATTTTTATTATACTAGGACGTGCCCGTACGTGGGTGCCCGTTCCTTGCCAAAAAAAAAAAAAAAAATGTCTTCGCCCATGCATGCATGGGCGTGCCCATGGGCCCATGGGCGTGCCCGTAAGTGCGTGATGTGACCGTACAATGAATGTATCGTCCCGACGCCGCAGCTCGGATGGCGCTGCAGTTAATCGGGCCTGCATCGGCAGAGTTATTATAAACGTGTACTACAATCGATCGTACCTTACAGCGTCTGCTCGCCACGTTCAGCATCAGTACGTCGTCACTATGACTATCCGTAAGTCCGGAAGTGACGTCCTCATTTGACTGTCCGGAAGGTCGCATATCGCAGTTACGATGAATCGCAAATTAGTTTTAATTAGTTTTAAAACATAGTTTAACGCCAACATAGCGCCAACATAGTTTGCCAACGTGAAATAAATGAATACGCTCTCAAATGTGCCGTCCGAGGCAGAGTCTGTTCGCCACGTTCGGCACACGTGATAGCTCGCTGCTCTCTGATTGGTTGAATCGTTTTTTGGACATAGCTCGGTAACTACTTCTCCGATTAATATGAAACCTTGAAAAGGCACATCCTCAGGTCCCCAGCAATATACCTGGCAAGTTTCAAGTATATCGGACCCGTGGTTGTCGAGAAACAGCGGTCACAGACACACACACACACACAGATTACTGGAATTAAAGATAGATAAATAAGTTATGAATGAATATGGAACAACTTTTGTTGGTCTTGCAAATAATTTGAACCTCGTGCTCTTGTTTATAAAGCTCTTTCACAAACCACTTCATCAAATACTGGATACAAAGGTTATATCTATTATGTCTGCACGTAGGATGCACCCGATTTGTTGTTTGCAATGTGCCAGCCCCACCAGTGATTTTATGAACCATCGGTTCAGCTCCTTTCAAGTGAACGAGGTGGGTGGCTCTGAAAAGAGCCGTTGTGGTTTTGGGCGAGTGAGACGAGGAGGAACAAGAGAAACTTCACCTCAAATCTCTTGTCTTCTCTTCCTCTCACTTCTTTTTGAGCGTCGCCTTCTTGTTCTTCAACCCCTTGGTTGCAAGCTTGGACTTTGGTTTCATCGTCTTGGTGTTTCCCTTGGTCTTAGGCAGAACCTTCTTCACGTTTTTCTTCACCTTGGCAGGCGACTTACTGGATCGCTTCGAAGAAGCGGCGATAGATCTTTTCGGTTTCTTGGGAGAAACCTTCCGCACCACCTTCTTCACTGCTGGCTTTTTGGTCGCTTTCTTGGCCGCTTTAGACTTGATTGTGCTCTTCACAACTTTTCTGGGACTGGTGCTCTTCTTCACTTTCGCACTCTTTTCCTTGTTCAGTTTGAACGAGCCGGCAGCGCCCGTTCCCTTGGTCTGCACAAGATTTCCACTTGCAACGAGGCTCTTCACAGCCGAATTTATACGAACGGAATTCCGATGGAGATTGTAGCCATCTTCTCCCAGGGCCTTTTTCAAGGCGGCAAGCGACACACCATTTCGCTCCTTGCTCGATCCCACCATCTTGATGATCTTTTCCGAAAGGGTGCCGTCAGTCTTCTTCGGGGTCTTGGTAGCGCCAGGTTTATTCTTCCCTCGCTTGACAGACGGGACCGAAGTTGAAAGTTCTGCTGAAACAGGAACAGTCTCCGACATTTCGCACCAACAAGAGTATGAGAGGTAACACGAAGTTGTAACACGAAGTTCCAAAACGAAGTACAGTACAGTGTTGCACAAATAAAGCGTCCCTTCACCACGTCGCCTGTTGTTCTTATAGTGACGGAGCGAAGAAGCGGACGTGGTAGAAATCAACGTCAGCGTTCGGAGTCGTTCACCGTATCCGTTTGTGTTTCCTGCATCACTTTGAGCTTTGTTATTCACATGAACGATAACTCCATGCGCAATGCGAACAATCGTTTCAGGTACAAGAACATCCCAGCAAACGGAGGGAAGCATCTTTTCAAATATCTGGACCTTTCACCGCATTCCACGGCCCGAGACGGCAGATGGACGATCTGCTTTGACAGAACATTGCTTACTCGAACACGTTCTCGGGCTTCGCCCAAGGGGTTTCTGTGCTCAGAATAAGATTTTCACGAGCAAAATATCTTCTTTGACCTGACATAAACCTCACAGAGTTAATGGTGAAATGTGCACCTGTCTGCAGCCACCTTTGCAAGGCAATGAAACAAACATGAAAAAACTCCTTTTTGGAGGTTCGTGTCGAGGTCATCTCAGCATGGACCATCACAAATGTGAAAATACTTGGTTACCACTTACCAACAGCACAAGGGTGTAAGCAATGGTTGGAAAGTTTTTTTTAATTTAAGCGCGAATAAAATCGTCGACCCGAATCTTGTGTCGTGCTTCGTGTGATGTTCTGTTTGCATCCAGGTTTTGTAAACGAACCTGTTGTGATATCTCATTCACATTGACCTGACTGGTTCAATTAATCCCCTGTCGTCCAAGAGAGGTGCAAGGTCTTCCATGCAGCATCTTCAAAGATCTTCCACGCGTTAAAGTAAAGCTTCGTAATAATAGCGAAAGGTTCTGCTGTTTACTGGTTGAACGTCACGATAATTTATTGTTTCAACCTTAATGAAATGACATTGATAATGGACGTTGGTTCATCGAGGTTAATGTCCGCCAAAAAGGGCACTTTTACTTTTCTTGAAATCCAAACTGTCATGAAAATGTCGATCCTTCAATTACTTGAGACCTTCGAAGCGTATTTGCAACTTCGGGTCGTTTGCGTTTGTTGTTTATTTTGACAAAGTTCTGCAGTTGTGTTCAGAATGAAATCGCCGGATATTACTGCCGAAGTTAAACCTCATTTGACAAGATTCTGTTTCTTTGAGCGAAAGTGAAGGGACCACAAGAGCGAGTGTGTTGCACATTGTTAAAGCTTAAGGACAACGTGCGCATGCGCAGCTGGAGGGGTGAAAAGGCAAGGAGCACATGCGCGGACGTGGTAGAAATCATAAAGGAAGCACCGTTTCACTTCAAGAAAGTAATGAACCGTATGAGGCAAAGTGCAAAGGTTAAATAACAAATAGTCACATCGAGCTCTCCACCAATATAAAGCCTCAGTACAACTATCATCCACACAGAGACGCAAAGGCGAACGTTCGTGGTTTTACTGATTTGGGTTAAGAAGCAAACGTTGCGGTCATGTCTGGACGTGGAAAAGGTGGAAAGGGTCTCGGAAAAGGAGGTGCGAAACGTCATCGCAAGGTACTGCGTGATAACATCCAGGGAATCACAAAGCCTGCTATTCGTCGCCTTGCTCGTCGTGGTGGGGTAAAGCGCATCTCGGGTCTCATCTACGAGGAAACCCGTGGAGTTCTCAAGGTGTTCCTGGAAAATGTTATCCGCGATGCTGTTACCTACACGGAGCACGCCAAGCGCAAGACCGTTACTGCCATGGATGTGGTGTACGCTTTGAAGCGCCAGGGCCGTACGCTCTACGGTTTCGGTGGTTAAACCTTTTGGGGGTGGTGTTCATCAGCAGCTACAACAACAAAACGGCTCTTTTCAGAGCCACCACCTCATTCATGAAAGAGCTTCAGGGGACTTGAACTTAGTATCGTATATTCTGTGGCACCAGAAATGCAATGGAGACAGCTCCGTTTATTACTTTGATTTCGACGAGGTGAAAAGGTGAGATATTGAAGTCTGAAAGATTAATTGGAGGCTCAAAAGCCAAGGAGCCCGAGCACTTTGTTGCAGTGATGTTTCGTGCAATTAGAGGCCACGCTCTGAACTGAAAGTTGTTTTCGGAGAACAGTTACATGGCTCGACGAAAGAGCTGTTCGGGCGAAGAGTAACTGAGAAATGGAATTGATAGATTTTCTGAGTTCGTGGTAACTGCCCCATCAGTTCCGATATACTAGAATATAAGACCCGTCTCTTCGCTGATGGCAATACCAATCTCTGCTGCAATGGCTAATCTTTGGGGAAACAAGAACGCCACTCATTCGAGCGCATACTCCCGCTGTGGGTCAAGTTGGAATGATACGTTTTGTTTAACATACCCTCTCCCCAAAACAATAAATAAAAAAGAAAGTAAGCCCTAATTGTCAGAATTTATTTTGATATATCTCGGAATTAGAGAGAAAACATCATTTAAGAATAAGAATAAAAGCTTTAATGCAGCAAAACAAAAAAGAAATTCCCAAATAAAATTCTTGGATATGGAATAATATCCTGAGCTTACCAAAAACTAATCAATTCTTCCTTATCCCAAGGGCAATAATCTCACCAACTTTCATCCAAATCCGTTGAGAACTTTTCCAGATATCTTTCTCACACACACGAACACATGCGCATACGGACGGACACCATCGGATGGATGCATTACTCCCGAAAGAAAAGGATTCCTGGGAGATTCTGTTCTCCGTGCAAGGATAACCAACCTCACGTGTTGGCATTTGCAGTTTTGACACGCGTGTCCATGTACCCATAATAAGAGGTATTTCTTTTTTGGGATCACAAACACCCAGGAGTTTCGTGAATTCACCGTAGTTGGATTTATTGAAATCTGTTAATCCGTCTCAAGTTATGTCACGACAAACAGACAGACACGGGTCCTTTTATAATATACATTGGAGCAGATTGGACAAACATGGTCCTCATCAAATTTAATCATGACTGCCGAACAAACATACCCACCTCACAATAAATTATGTTCCAACTCATGACACAAACTAAACCGATCCATAGAATAACAAGAAGTTTAAACAGGACTACTTTTTACTTCAGTACAATGCTGATGATTACCTGACCTGCACATTAATATGAACGACATTTCTAGTTACAGATAACATCACGTGGTGCTTTCACCAAGGAAGGACACGAAGAGGAAAAGTCGCACTCCATTAGAGAAACATTGAGTGGCTCTGAAAAGAGCCGTTTGGGGATGAACTAGAGAAACGAGTCCGAGCTCACTTGGAGCTGGTGTACTTGGTCACGGCCTTTGTACCTTCGGACACGGCGTGCTTGGCCAACTCCCCGGGAAGGAGCAGACGCACTGCCGTCTGGATCTCCCGCGATGTGATGGTGGAGCGCTTGTTGTAATGCGCCAGACGAGATGCTTCGGATGCGATGCGCTCAAAGATGTCGTTAACGAAGGAATTCATGATGCTCATCGCTTTGGAAGAAACACCCGTATCGGGGTGAACTTGTTTCAGCACCTTGTAGATGTAAATGGCGTAGCTTTCCTTTCTGCGATGACGCCGTTTACCGGGACCCTTCCGAGTCGCTTTGGAAACGGTTTTCTTCGAACCCTTCTTTGCTGCCACTTGCTTGGGCTGATCCGTAGGCATGACGAGTCGATATTGAACCAGTTAAATATGAACCTTCAGAGAAAGAATAAGAAGACGAGTGTGAACGATTCCCTCTTATAAAGGGTTCATATGCAAATATCTGGATCACAAAGCCTTTGGAGGTGGAGAACACAAGCTGATGCTCAGTCATTGGTTAGATGAAAAGTGGGCGTGTGTCATTCTTGATCCGAATTTCCCTTCAAAAGAACCAAATTCGTCACCTTCGCATGAAATTCAGTAAAGTTATTTGGATTTCTCTTTTTGTTTTGTAAGATTTCTCTTACAAATCATGGCGTTCTGTCACTTCCAAACCAAATACAGAAGATGGGATGATAATGAACTTTGCACTTAATGCACAATAACCTGGAAAACAACAATGCGTGAGAGTGGGGTCATCGCAGGTGTCTCCGTGTTGGCTTTTTCCAGCCTTAACAGTTCAAAGTTCGCAAGGAATTTAGACCCAGCAGGTGTCCATTCGGTCCGTCATTCTTGCACCTCATCAACACCAGACCAATTTATATCAGAAATGAGCAATGTTTTTTTTTTTAAATATCAGTTGTTTCTTTCCGGGGGTGGGGGATGGGGGACTTCTTCTTTGCTGAAGACGGTTTTTGTGGGAGAAACATCACATCGACCATACCCCACATCTTGACGAGCGAGACCCCTTCCCTCCCCCACCTGCCCCCTTCCCCCTCTCCTCCTCCCTCCACCCACCCTCCCTGCCCCCCACCCACTTCCCCCCCTCTCCCCCACAGCCAACAATGCGCAATGGTGTTCACTATGACCCATCCTTGCTCAAGCTGCCAAGAAGTTCTGCAAATATCCCTAAACGTCTCGATCTACATTATTTCCGGGTACTTCTCTCATTCCAATTTAGACGAATGTAGTTTCTGCTGCCACCACCTTTCCGGAGCGACCATTCCACACATTAACAACTGAGTGAAAGACCCTTGCCTTATTACCGTTTGATCTCCCCTCTTCTTTACTCTCAAGTTCTGTACAAATCCATTCTCACAGATAAATGCACAAAAAGGGATTTGTCGGTTTCGAGTTTTGTGGACTGTGGATGACGCTATCCTCGTGTCCTCAAACAGACCGACGAGGGAGGTCAAAATGTCGCCGGCAACGCCATCAGATCGGAGCTCTGGAAACAAAATAATTTAATCTTCTGCTTGTGTTCGGCGATGGAATTACCATTCTGCGGGGTTTGCGCAATTGCACGTTCGTCTTTCAAGCAAGCTTTTGTTGCGTCCATTTGCTGTTTCTCGGTTCATTGACAAATGTGCGGTTCCTGCAACATCGCAATGATGTTTTATTTACAAATAACGTACAACGACTAATCTATCTATAATTCCAGTAATCTCTGTGTGTGTGTGTGTGTGTGTGTGTCTGTGACCGCTGATTCTCGACAACCACGGGTCCGATATACTTGAAACTTGCCAGGTATATTGCTGGGGACCTGAGGATGTGCCTTTTCAAGGTTTCATATTAATCGGAGAAGTAGTTACCGAGCTATGTCCAAAAAACGATTCAACCAATCAGAGAGCAGCGAGCTATCACGTGTGCCGAACGTGGCGAACAGACTCTGCCTCGGACGGCACATTTGAGAGCGTATTCATTTATTTCACGTTGGCAAACTATGTTGGCGCTATGTTGGCGTTAAACTATGTTTTAAAACTAATTAAAACTAATTTGCGATTCATCGTAACTGCGATATGCGACCTTCCGGACAGTCAAATGAGGACGTCACTTCCGGACTTACGGATAGTCATAGTGACGCTGAACGTGGCGAGCAGACGCTGCCTCGGACGGCACATTTGAGAGCGTATTCATTTATTTGACGTTGCAATCTGTGTTGATTGTTGTAAGGTACGATCGATTGTAGTACACGTTTATAATAACTCTGCCGATACAGGCCCGATTAACTGCAGCGCCATCCGAGCTGCGGCTTTTTTTTTTGGCAAGGAACGGGCACCCACGTACGGGCACGTCCTAGTCTATCTATAATTCCAGTAATCTCTGTGTGTGTGTGTGTGTCTGTGACCGCTGTTTCTCGACAACCACGGGTCCGATATACTTGAAACTTGCCAGGTATATTGCTGGGGACCTGAGGATGTGCCTTTTCAAGGTTTCATATTAATCCAAATCAGTAAAACCACGAACGTTCGCCTTCGCGTCTCTGTGTGGATGATAGTTGTACTGAGGCTTTATATTGGTGGAGAGCTCGATGTGACTATTTGTTATTTAACCTTTGCACTTTGCCTCATACGGTTCATTACTTTCTCGAAGTGAAACGGTGCTTCCTTTATGATTTCTACCACGTCCGCGCGTGTGCTCCTTGCCTTTTCACCCCTCCAGCTGCGCATGCGCACGTTGTCCTTAAGCTTTAACAATGTGCAACACACTCGCTCTTGTGGTCCCTTCACTTTCGCTCAAAGAAACAGAATCTTGTCAAATGAGGTTTAACTTCGGCAGTAATATCCGGCGATTTCATTCTGAACACAACTGCAGAACTTTGTCAAAATAAACAACAAACGCAAACGACCCGAAGTTGCAAATACGCTTCGAAGGTCTCAAGTAATTGAAGGATCGACATTTTCATGACAGTTTGGATTTCAAGAAAAGTAAAAGTGCCCTTTTTGGCGGACATTAACCTCGATGAACCAACGTCCATTATCAATGTCATTTCATTAAGGTTGAAACAATAATTATCGTGACGTTCAACCAGTGAACAGCAGAACCTTTCGCTATTATTACGAAGCTTTACTTTAACGCGTGGAAGATCTTTGAAGATGCTGCATGGAAGACCTTGCACCTCTCTTGGACGACAGGGGATTAATTGAACCAGTCAGGTCAATGTGAATGAGATATCACAACAGGTTCGTTTACAAAACCTGGATGCAAACAGAACATCACACGAAGCACGACACAAGATTCGGGTCGACGATTTTATTCGCGCTTAAATTAAAAAAAACTTTCCAACCATTGCTTACACCCTTGTGCTGTTGGTAAGTGGTAACCAAGTATTTTCACATTTGTGATGGTCCATGCTGAGATGACCTCGACACGAACCTCCAAAAAGGAGTTTTTTCATGTTTGTTTCATTGCCTTGCAAAGGTGGCTGAAGACAGGTGCACATTTCACCATTAACTCTGTGAGGTTTATGTCAGGTCAAAGAAGATATTTTGCTCGTGAAAATCTTATTCTGAGCACAGAAACCCCTTGGGCGAAGCCCGAGAACGTGTTCGAGTAAGCAATGTTCTGTCAAAGCAGATCGTCCATCTGCCGTCTCGGGCCGTGGAATGCGGTGAAAGGTCCAGATATTTGAAAAGATGCTTCCCTCCGTTTGCTGGGATGTTCTTGTACCTGAAACGATTGTTCGCATTGCGCATGGAGTTATCGTTCATGTGAATAACAAAGCTCAAAGTGATGCAGGAAACACAAACGGATACGGTGAACGACTCCGAACGCTGACGTTGATTTCTACCACGTCCGCTTCTTCGCTCCGTTACTATAAGAACAACAGGCGACGTGGTGAAGGGACGCTTTATTTGTGCAACACTGTACTGTACTTCGTTTTGGAACTTCGTGTTACAACTTCGTGTTACCTCTCAATTCTCATACTCTTGTTGGTGCGAAATGTCGGAGACTGTTCCTGTTTCAGCAGAACTTTCAACTTCGGTCCCGTCTGTCAAGCGAGGGAAGAATAAACCTGGCGCTACCAAGACCCCGAAGAAGACTGACGGCACCCTTTCGGAAAAGATCATCAAGATGGTGGGATCGAGCAAGGAGCGAAATGGTGTGTCGCTTGCCGCCTTGAAAAAGGCCCTGGGAGAAGATGGCTACAATCTCCATCGGAATTCCGTTCGTATAAATTCGGCTGTGAAGAGCCTCGTTGCAAGTGGAAATCTTGTGCAGACCAAGGGAACGGGCGCTGCCGGCTCGTTCAAACTGAACAAGGAAAAGAGTGCGAAAGTGAAGAAGAGCACCAGTCCCAGAAAAGTTGTGAAGAGCACAATCAAGTCTAAAGCGGCCAAGAAAGCGACCAAAAAGCCAGCAGTGAAGAAGGTGGTGCGGAAGGTTTCTCCCAAGAAACCGAAAAGATCTATCGCCGCTTCTTCGAAGCGATCCAGTAAGTCGCCTGCCAAGGTGAAGAAAAACGTGAAGAAGGTTCTGCCTAAGACCAAGGGAAACACCAAGACGATGAAACCAAAGTCCAAGCTTGCAACCAAGGGGTTGAAGAACAAGAAGGCGACGCTCAAAAAGAAGTGAGAGGAAGAGAAGACAAGAGATTTGAGGTGAAGTTTCTCTTGTTCCTCCTCGTCTCACTCGCCCAAAACCACAACGGCTCTTTTCAGAGCCACCCACCTCGTTCACTTGAAAGGAGCTGAACCGATGGTTCATAAAATCACTGGTGGGGCTGGCACATTGCAAACAACAAATCGGGTGCATCCTACGTGCAGACATAATAGATATAACCTTTGTATCCAGTATTTGATGAAGTGGTTTGTGAAAGAGCTTTATAAACAAGAGCACGAGGTTCAAATTATTTGCAAGACCAACAAAAGTTGTTCCATATTCATTCATAACTTATTTATCTATCTATAATTCCAGTAATCTGTGTGTGTGTGTGTGTGTCTGTGACCGCTGTTTCTCGACAACCACGGGTCCGATATACTTGAAACTTGCCAGGTATATTGCTGGGGACCTGAGGATGTGCCTTTTCAAGGTTTCATATTAATGGGAGAAGTAGTTACCGAGCTATGTCCAAAAAAACGATTCAACCAATCAGAGAGCAGCGAGCTATCACGTGTGCCGAACGTGGCGAACAGACTCTGCCTCGGACGGCACATTTGAGAGCGTATTCATTTATTTCACGTTGGCAAACTATGTTGGCGCTATGTTGGCGTTAAACTATGTTTTAAAACTAATTAAAACTAATTTGCGATTCATCGTAACTGCGATATGCGACCTTCCGGACAGTCAAATGAGGACGTCACTTCCGGACTTACGGATAGTCATAGTGACGACGTACTGATGCTGAACGTGGCGAGCAGACGCTGTAAGGTACGATCGATTGTAGTACACGTTTATAATAACTCTGCCGATACAGGCCCGATTAACTGCAGCGCCATCCGAGCTGCGGCGTCGGGACGATACATTCATTGTACGGTCACATCACGCACTTACGGGCACGCCCATGGGCCCATGGGCACGCCCATGCAACATTTTTTTTTTTTTTTTTGGCAAGGAACGGGCACCCACGTACGGGCACGTCCTAGTATAATAAAAATGGAGTTCCGTCCCACCAAGACAAACTACCCAATTTTGAAATCGATTCGTGAGTGAATTTTTTATATCACGGGACACAAATGGAAATATCGGCAAGGATTTGCCTTTTGTTTCTTCACGTTCACGGAAGCGCTGAACAGGCCCAAAGGAGCTCAGGATAGATATTGGTGGGAGAAACGAGCAAGGGAAGGCGGACGGAGCTTTCCCTCACGGAGTGGATCACATCGGGCTCAGATTTTAGCCAATGGAGAGGGGAGAGTGAAGTTTCGACCAATGGATGGAGCGTGAGGTGGGGCTTAATTCTTCAGCGAATGGGAATGGTTTTGAGGCAGCCAGTAGCAAACGAGCAAATCGTGGAAGCCAATAGTAAACGAGCAAATCGTGGAAGCCAATAGCAAACGAGCAAATCGTGGAAGCCAATCGCAAAACGTGCAAATCGTGGCAGTCAAATCTCAAATGCAAAGCGGCGAAAGCGTCTCCCGACATAACTAAAAGCGCACAGCGCAGTTTTAATCGCATTGTTGGCGTTTGGTGAAAAAGTTGTTTTTCAATTTTGTGTTATTGTCACCATGGCTCGTACGAAGCAAACCGCTCGCAAATCGACAGGTGGAAAAGCTCCACGAAAGCAGTTGGCGACAAAGGCGGCACGGAAAAGTGCTCCAGCCACCGGTGGCGTGAAAAAGCCGCATCGTTACCGTCCAGGAACTGTGGCGCTGCGCGAGATCCGGCGCTACCAAAAGTCCACGGAGCTGCTCATTCGCAAGCTGCCGTTTCAGCGCCTCGTCCGTGAAATCGCACAGGATTTCAAGACCGATTTGCGATTCCAGAGCTCCGCAGTGATGGCGCTGCAGGAGGCGAGCGAGGCCTACCTCGTTGGGCTGTTTGAGGACACTAATTTGTGCGCGATTCACGCCAAACGTGTCACCATCATGCCCAAGGACATCCAGCTGGCACGACGTATCCGCGGGGAGCGAGCTTAAGCTGCTCGTCCAAGATCTTGTGCACACCTGCACCACAACACCCAACGGCTCTTTTCAGAGCCACAACACCTTTCTTGAAAGTGCATCGACCTTTCACCGAACTCTCCACCTTTCGCTACCTTTTGTTTGTATAATGTGTATACGGGTCGGAAGGAAATGCGTTTTGTGATTCCCTTTTTTTGATGACGGTGACGAAAACGTTGGAACAAGATGGTGGAGGTTGGCTGTCTTCAGAGAATGGGGTTTCACAATGTTTCAACGAAACCTCTACAGGATTGACAAGTGACAATTGTTGGGGATCATATGTAATGTCGCTTGCAAGGTGGTTCATGTTAAACACTTTTTTTATTTTAATCGTAACCTGTATTATTTGACCCGTTCATCTCAATCCCAAAATAATAATATAAACCCTGCTCTCACCATTGTATTTCTGGTGCAAAAGAATACATAATACAAAGATCAAGTCGCCTGAAGCTCTTTCATGAACACGTTGGTGGTTTTGAAAAGAGCCGTTTTGTCCATGCTCAGATGGCCTCAACATGAGCCTCCGAAAAGCTGATTTTTCTTCTTTGCTTGTCTGCCTTGCAAAGATGGCTACAGACAGGTGCATACTTCACAATGAAAATTTTAACGTTTACGTTAGGCCCGAGAATAGATTTACCTCGTGAAAATGAGCCTCACGAAGCTCCTTGGGGGAAGCCCGAGAACGTATCCGCCCGAGCAAGCAATGTTGTGTCAAAGCAGCTCTTCCATCTGCAGTGTCGGCCTGTGGACTATGGTGAAAGGTGCAGAGGATTGAAAATGTGCTTCTTGCCTTTTACCAGCATGTGCTTGTACCTGAAAATGATGTGCGCATGACGCATGGATGTATCGTTTACGTTCATTAATTGAGCTCAAAGTGGAGCGAGAAACAAACGGAAACAAAAGAACACTTCTCGTTTCCGAACGCCGACGTTGATTTCTACCACGTCCGCTTCTCCCGTCACAACGTCGGCGGCGAGACGACGCGTTGTTTGAACAATACTGCACTTGATTTTGGATTCTCGTATTCCTTCTCTTTTCGGTGTGAAATGGCGGAGATTGTTCCCCTAACGACAGCACTTTCGACCTCGTTTCTCAAACGAGACAATAATAAAACTGGCGCTTCCAGAACTCATAAACATCCCCTTGTTTGTGAATGCAAATGTCAGAATTAATTTTTGTTCAAAATTTTAACAGTTAATAAAGACTGGAAAATGCCAATGCAGAGGTACCTTTTATAACCCCAAGCACCTGTTTTTCTAAGTTATTGTGAGTCTCACCCCCCCCCCCCCCACACCTCTAACCCCTTTTGCTCTGTTACTTTTCTGTTTCTGTTTCCACCCTTGAACACTCACTCCTGCTCTTTTATATCATACTGTGCTGCAACTCTGTCGTCAATATACGATAAACCTACTGTACAAGACGGACAATGATTGGGGTTTCTGTGATGACGAGATGCATGAGTAAGTGCAAAGTTAATAATTATTGGGCATTCATAAGTTAAAATTGTGCATAAATGCAAATTCATCAAGTTCAAAGTTCTGTATGTGGTTTTGAAATGTAAAGGAAACGAGAAAGAACCGTGTAGGATTTTTCAACACAGCAGAGTTTTGTGTAAAACACGGATCGTGTATCGCTGATGCTGCTTTCGGAAAGGTTTGAGTGGCTCTGAAAAGAGCCGTTGTGGGAGAGCTGAAGAACTCGTGTGAGGCGGAGGAGCCGTTTACTTGCCCTGGCTTTTCTTGGGGAGCAGCACTGCCTGGATGTTCGGCAGTACACCACCTTGCGCGATCGTCACCCCGCCCAGCAGTTTGTTCAGCTCCTCATCGTTGCGGATGGCGAGCTGCAAATGACGCGGGATGATGCGCGATTTCTTGTTATCTCGTGCAGCGTTACCGGCGAGCTCCAGGATCTCTGCAGACAAGTACTCGAGCACAGCCGCCAGATAGACGGGAGCGCCGGCACCGATGCGCTCGGCGTAGTTGCCTTTGCGAAGATGTCTGTGGACACGACCCACGGGAAACTGCAGCCCAGCACGTGAAGAACGCGTCTTTGCCTTAGCACGAGCCTTTCCACCACCTCCACCTTTACCACGTCCCGACATGATTTGTAGAGAAGAACCAATATCTCAATAACCTCAACGTGACTAAACGTCATGGTGTGAAATGAGTTGTTTTAAGGGTGAAGTCGGATCAGGAATCATACACGCCCACATTTTATCCATCCAATGACTGAACATCAGGTTGTGGATTCCGCCTCCAAACTCTCTGTGATCCATATATTTGCATATGAGACAGAATCTTTTGAACGTTGAACCTTGACCTTTTGAACCTTTGCGATTCACGCAAACGTGTCACCATCGTGCCCATGCCCAAGGACATCCAGATCCAGCTGGCACGACGAACCCGCTGGGAGTGAGCTTCACCCGCTCGTCCAAGGTCTTGTGCACACCTTCCGCACCACACCACCCAACGGCTCTTTTCAGAGCCACAACACCTTTCTTGAAAGTGTAATCGACCATTGACCGAACTCGCCACCTCTCACGACCTTTTGTGTGTGTATTGTATACGTGTCAGAAAGAGACGCAGACGCGTTTTATGAAGCATTTTGTTTTGTTTTTAACAAAGACTGGGAAAAGATAAAGACCCAGAGAATTGATTTGATGAACGAGACAGGGGGTGCTGGGTGGATCGGGACGGGGCTTCAGGATGGTTCAGTGAAATATCGACATGTCTGAATTAGTTGGGCTCATACGTTGACGAGATGCAGGTATATGCATAGTCCACTGTACGGTTCATAAATACTATGAGCACTTTGTATTTGGATTCCGAATGAGGAAACTTAGTTCAAAGGAAGGACGAAGAATCGTGCAATGTACGAGCTTTTCCAGACACGAGGCACTGGGTTTTACAGGTAAACGGGGAGGGTCAACGACCTGTGTCAATGTCAAATGGGGCAAGTTTCATTTCTTGGTCGGACATTGTTCCTGTACATTGGGGCAAATGGGTCAATTACTAAGTGATCTTAGAAATTAGTAATTTGTGAAATACAGTCATTGTAGTAGACGTGATGACTGATGACACACTTGAATGGTGCATATTTAACATTGCGTGTTGTCACGTGACTTGCCATTCTTTGGTCATTGTTTGACATAAGTTATGAATGAATTGGAACCATTTTTGTTGGTCTTGCAAATAATTTGAACCTCGTGCTCTTGTTTATAAAGCTCTTTCACAAACCACTTCATCAAATACTGCATACAAAGGTTATATCTATTATGTCTGCACGTAGGATGCACACCAGTTGTTGTTTGCAGTGTCCCGGCCCCACCAGTGATTTTATGAACCATCGGATCAGCTCCTTTCAAGTGAACGAGGTGGGTGGCTCTGAAAAGAGCTGTTGTGGGTTTTGGGCAAGTGAGACGAGGAGGAACAAGAGAAACTTCACCTCGACTCTCTCGTCTTTCCTTCCTCTCACTTATTTTTGAGCGTCGCCTTCTTGTTCTTCAACCCCTTGGTTGCAAGTTTGAACTTTGGTTTCGTCGTCTTGGTCTTTCCCTTGGTCTTCGGCAGAACCTTCTTCAGGTTTTTCTTCACCTTGGCAGGCGACTTACTGGATCGCTTCGAAGAGGCGGCGATAGATATTTTCGGTTTCTTCGGAGAAACTTTCCGCACCACCTTCTTCACTGCTGGCTTTTTGGTCGCTTTCTTGGCCGCTTTAGACTTGATTGTGCTTTTCACAACTTGTCTGGGACTGGTGCTCTTCTTCACTTTGGCACTCTTCTCCTTGTTCAGTTGAATGAGCCGGCAGCGCCCGTTCCCTTGGTCTGCACAAGATTTCCACTTGCAACGAGCCTCTTCACAGCCGAATTGATACGAACGGAATTCCGTTGGACATTGTAGCCATCTGCCCCCAGGGCCTTTTTCAAGGCGACAAGCGACATACCATTTCGCTCCTTGCTCGATCCCACCACCTTGAGAATCTTTTCCGAAAGGGTGCCGTCAGTCTTCTTCGGGGTCTTGGAAGCGCCAGGTTTATTCTTCCCTCGCTTGACAGACGGGGCCGAAGTTGAAAGTTCTGCTGAAACAGGAACAGACTCCGCCATTTCGCACCAACAAGAGTATGAGAAGTAACACGAAAACCCAAAAAGTTAAGTCTTTCACAAATAAAGCGTCCCTTCGCCACGTCGCCTGTTATCGTGAGGGCGTGAAGGAGCGGACGTGGTAGAAATCAACGTCAGCGTTCGGAAAACGATGGGGTCCGTTTGTGTTTCCTGCGTCACTTTGAGCTTTGTTATTCACATGAACGATAACTCAATGTGCAATGCGCACAGTTGTTTCAGGTACAAGCACATCCTGGCAAATGGAGAGAAGCATATTTTCAAATATCTGGACCTTTCACCGCATTCCACGGCCCGACACGGCAGATGGACGATCTGCTTTAACAGAACATTGAACAGAACATTTAACAGAACATGTTACCATCCAGTGGTTCTTAATCTTTTTAAAGGCGCGGAACCCTAACGAAACCCACCGAACACTCGCGGAACCCTTCAAATTTGACCAAACAATTAAAAAGAATTGCATCTTCATGCGTTTTTTGTTCTTTTCGGGAGGCGATCTGGGAAATGTGTGGTTTTGTTTTGGCAAGGGCCACCCTCAAAGCATTTTCGCATGCAAGTGTTACGTGCTCCTCCCCAAACCCCGGTCACGGTGTACCTCCGAGCACCGAGAGGAGTCACGGCAGAAAGATGTGTTATTCTGTGTGTCAAAGATCAATGGTGAAACCACACCAATTGTTACCAACAAACAAGTATTGTATTAAGGTCACACAAGAATAACAGTACAATAACAATATTAATCAATTGAACAACCAATACATCATTCCTATGATGGTACCATCAGTTTCGTACAATATAACTCACTGTGCTCCAAGTGAGCGAAAAGAACATTCCCAATGTCTCTGTCCCAGCTTCAAACCAAAGTCGATCCACGCTCCAGTGATCGCCAGAACGATGTTGTATTGAGACCAGAATCCCGTTCGGTTGACAGTCACACTGCCAAAGATGGGCAAAGGTACCCTCGAGAGGCGACTGGGAAATCACACCTTCGGGTATGGACGTTCAATGGCTCACAAACGGCGAACCGCAAATTCCCACTCCAAAATCCACGTTACACACACACCAGGTTAAGGTCTAGATGCGGTGAAATGGTTGAAGCGAGGCGAAGAGCCTAGAGCGATGTGAAATCGGGTGTGAGGCAAAATGGCCAATGCCCCGTACCCGAGGCTTAACGGCACTCCAACGATTCTCTTCGGAATCAACCGCAAAACCTGTCATGCAGGTTTATCTGTCACAGTGATAACAACTCTGTCGCAGGAATCCCTTTCCCAGGAAACCCAAAGTTCACTCGTGACCCCTGTTCGCCAGCATTTGCTCAAGACCTCAAAGCAGCTCGGCTTCTCCTCCACATCACTCACTCCGCCGCTTCTTCCTCTTCTTCTTCTTTTCTTCGTCCAGTTCCCGATCCGGTTTCTGGTTTCTTTTGAAACACTAACTTTTTTTACCTTTTGAAAACAGTTATCTATATTTCACTTAAACGATAACAATAACAAGTACAGATACATTCAAAGGACACCGCCCCCATGCCAAATAATTAAATATCCTACAGCGCGGCATTGCCGGGGCGCCTAAGGCGCCCGGCAATACCGCAATGCACCTCATAGAGGCTGCATTGGGAGGGAGAGGTGCACGCTAATTGATTGATTAATTGTATAATTAAAATCAATAAAAGATTATCAGAAAATATTTTCTGAATCAAGTGGCTAATAGCATAACTAAAGCACAAGTGCTTCATCCGAAGAAGTATCTTTTAGAAATTTAATTAAATAAGTCAATAACAAAAACTTAAATAATTAATTGATTAATCAATAATTAATCAATTAATCAATAAATAATGAATTGATTAATCAATAAATCAAAAATATCCTTGATAGCCACATCACTTGGTCACTGTCATGTCCAAATATTAGCTTCCCAGCTCAAAAGGTGCCTGAGATATTGGCCAGATGAGAAAGAAAATAAAGAAATGATTAATAATGAAAATAAATAAATAATAATCATTAAAAAATTAAATTATTAATCAATTCGGTCACAGAACACATAAACCACCACCATTTCATCAGAATCTGTAACTGAAAAAAAAACAAATTGAGTACTTAATCGAATAATTAAATAATTAATCGATTAATTGATTAATTGATTAATCAATAAATCAAAAATATCCTTGATAGCCACATCACTTGGTCACTGTCATGTGCAAATATTAGCTTCCCAGCTCAAAAGGTGCCTGAGATATTGGCCAAATGAGAAAGAAGAAAAATAAATGATTAATAATGAAAATAAATAAATAATAATCATAAAAAACAAACAAGTACAGATACATTCAAAGTACACCGCCCCCATGCCAAATAATTAAATATCCTACAGCGCGGCATTGCCGGGGCGCCTTCGGCGCGCGGCAATACCGCAGTGCAGCTCATAGAGGCTGCATTGGGAGGGAGAGGTGACACTAATTGTTTGATTAATTGTATAATTAAAATCAATAAAAGATTATCACAAAATATTTTCTTAATCAATTGGCTAATAGCATAACTAAACCACTAGTGCTTCATCCGAAGATGTATCTTTTAGAAATTTAATTAAATAAGTCGTTAATAAAAAATTAAATAATTAATTGATTAATCAATAAATAATTAATCGATCAATCAATAAATAATTAATCGATTAAATGATTAATCAATAAATCAAAAATATCCTTGATAGCCACATCACTTGGTCACTGTCTTGTCCAAATATTAGCTTCCCAGCTCAAAAGGCGCCTGAGATATTGGCCAAATGAGAAAGAAAATAAATAAATGATTAATAATGAAAATAAATAAATAATAATCATTAAAAAATTAAATTATTAATCAATTCGGTCACAGAACACAAAAACCACCACCATTTCATCAGAATCTGTAACTGAATTTTTTATTTTTTTTTAGTAATTAATCGAATAATTAAATAATTAATCGATTAATTGATTCATCAATAAATCAAAAATATCCTTGAAAGCCACATCATTTGGTCACTCATGTCCAAATATTAGCTTCTGAGCTCAAAAGGTGCCTGAGATATTGGCCAAATGAGAAAGAAAATAAATAAATGCTTAATAATGAAAATAAATAAATAATAATCATAAAAAATTAAATTATTAATCAATTCGGTCAGAGAACACGTAAACCACCACCATTTCATCAGATTCTGTAACTTAAAAATAAAATAAAAATGTTTTAGTCATTAATCGAATAATTAAATAATTAATCGATTAATTGATTAATTAATAAATCAAAAATAGCTTTTGCAGCCAAATCACCTGGTCATTGGCATGTCCAAATATCAGCTTCCTAACTCAAAAGGTGCCTGAGTTAATGGTCAGAAGAGAAAGGAAATTTAATTAATTAAATAAGTACTTAATTCATCGCTAATAATTCAATAACTCCTCAATTATTTCATGAATCACTAAAGAAAAAATACAGTTTTTGACAAAGGACTTGCTCACTCTTGTGCCGAAATTTCAGCTTCCTTGCTCAAAGGATGGCTGAGATACCGCCCGGACAAACAAACAAGAAAACAAGTAAACAAACAAACAAACAACCAGAGTGAAAACTGAGTACTCCCTTTCAGCGTGCGTCACTGCCGAGCCCCCTTCGGTGCCCAGCAATGACGATTTGCAATGCCTGGAGATGGCATAGGAAAGGTGCGGTGCACAACAAACAAACAGAGTGAAAACTGAGTACTCCCTTTCAGCGTGCGTCACTGCCGAACCCCCTTCGGTGCCCAGCAATGACGATTTCCAATGCCTGGAGATGGCATAGGAAAGGTGCGGTGTACAACAAACAAACAAACAAACAGAGTGAAAACTGAGTACTCCCTTTCAGCGTGCGTCACTGCCGAGCCCCCTTCGGTGCCCAGCAATGACGATTTGCAATGCCTGGAGATGGCATAGGAAAGGTGCGGTGTACAACAAGGAAGAAAACAAACAAGTACAGATACATTCAAAGTACACCGCCCCCATGCCAAATTATTAAATATCCTGCAGCGCGGCATTGCCGGGGCGCCTTCAGCGCCCGGCAATACCGCAGTGCAGCTCATAGAGGCTGCATTGGAAGGGAGAGGTGTACACTAATTGATTGATTAATTGTATAATTAAAATCAATAAAAGATTATCACAAAATATTTTCTTAATCAATTGGCTAATAGCATAACTAAACCACTAGTGCTTCATCCGAAGATGTATCTTTTAGAAATCTAATTAAATAAGTCATTAATAAAAAATTAAATAATTAATTGATTAATCAATAAATAATTAATCGATTAAATGATTAATCAATAAATCAAAAATATCCTTGATAGCCACATCACTTGGTCAATGTCATGTCCAAATATTAGCTTCCCAGCTCAAAGGATGCCTCAGATATTGGCCAAATGAGAAAGAAAATAAATAAATGATCAATAATGAAAATAAATAAATAACAATCATTAAAAAATTAAATTAATTATCAATTCGGTCACAGAACACTTAAACCACCACCATTTCATCAGAATCTGTCACTGAAAAAAAGTATTTTTTTAGTAATTAATCGAATAATTAAATAATTAATCGATTAATTGATTAATCAATAAATCAAAAATATCCTTGATAGCCACATCACTTGGTCACTCATGTCCAAATATTAGCTTCCGAGCTCTAAAGGTGCCTGAGATATTGGCCAAATGAGAAAGAAAATAAATAAATGATTAATAATGAAAATAAATAAATAATAATCATTAAAAAATTAAATTATTAATCAATTCGGTCACAGAACACATAAACCACCACCATTTCATCAGAATCTGTAACTAAAAAAAAAATTTAGTCATTAATCGAATAATTAAATAATTAATCGATTAATTGATTTTTTTTTTTTTTTTTTTTTTTTTTTGTATACAAGATCGAGGCTCGTGAAAGAGCTAACATTAATCACACAAAAAGACAAACCGACACACAAAACAAAAAACAAGGGGAGCGGCAGACAAGATGGGGAGAGAGGGGGAAGGACACAAAAGAGAGGGGGAAGGACACAAACACAACATTTGAGAGCAGGGACATCGGGAGGACTTGGGGGGAGGTGGGAGAGGATTAAAACATATGAACACTGCAAGGACTCTGGGGTGAATTACCGGGGGTAGAAAAGATCAAGTTTTTCGATGGGGGAAGATAAGAGATGGTGGTGAACAGCTGTTTTAAAGACCTGGAGGGAGGAGTGGGATTGAAGGGAGTGGGGGAGTTTGTTCCAGAGGCGGGAGAAAAGGGGAATGAAAGAGTGAAGGTGAGCAGAGAGCCTAGACTTTGGCAGTTTAACCATAAGAGGGTTGCAGGCAGATCTTGTGCGACCTGAAGGAATATTGGGGGGACAGAGCACAGAGAGAGCTGGGGGAGCAAGGCCAGAGAGGAGTCGGTAGAAGACAGAAACCGACACCTGCCTGCGACACCAACCTGCCTGCGGTGAGTGAGTGAAAGGCCCTCGGCGTTGACTACATCGCAGGAGATTCCAATGATTCTGAAAGCTTTGGCCTCAACAGCGTGAAGCCGAGCAAGGTGTGAGGCAGGAGCACCAGCCCAGAGGGGGGAACAGTATTCCATTGAGCTGCGGATGAAAGCCTTGTATGTGGTGAGGAGCTCAGGTGTGCCAAGGAAGGACTTCGCACGACGGAGGATGCCCAGTCAGCGACTGGCTTTGGAGGCCAGCTTGGAAATGTGGTTTTCCCAAGAAAGATCATGGCAGATAATGAGACCCAAAAGCTTGAGCGACAGAACTTCTTAGAGAGGATTGTTGAGAAAGTGGATGGGAGGGTTGTCCAGTCGGTCCTTTCGGAGAGACATTGTAAGAGTGTGAGATTTGTCAGGATTGAAAGACATGTTCCACTTGTTTGACCAGTCTGTGATTTTGTCCAGGTCTGCAGAGAGTGAGGAGGCTGCAGACTGCCGATCTGAGGGATGAGGAATGGAGCGACAGAGAGTAGAGTCATCAGCAAAGAGATAGAGAGGATTTTCAAGAGAGTCAGAGAGATCATTGATGAAGACCAGAAAAAGCACAGGGCCCAGAACACTACCTTGGGGAACTCCAGCCTGAACAGGAAGAGGAGATGAGAGAAACCCATTCAGGGCCACACGTTGACTACGACCAGAGAGGAAGTCCGCCAGCCATGCGTGGAGATTTCCATGGATACCAAAGGAGGAGAGTTTGGAGAGCAGAGCAGGGTGCCAGACCGTATCGAAGGCACGTGAAATGTCAAGGGAGACAGCTCTAATTTCCTGTTTGGCGTTGAGGACCTCCATCCATTGTTGAGAAAGCAGAAGCAGCATGTCCAGAGTAGAGTGACCAGGTCTGAAACCAAATTGATGATCAGAGATCAAGCCATTGGAGAAGAGGAAAGATTTAATATCTGAAGCAATGATGGATTCCATGACTTTGCTGATAATTGGGAGAAGGCTGATTGGTCTGTAGTTGCTGGGATCTGTTTTTGCACCTTTTTTGTGCAAAGCGGTGATGTTGGCTGATTTCCAAGCAGATGGCAGATGACCTTGAGCAAAAGAGAGGGTGAAGAGAACAGAAAGAGGGAGTGAAAGAGCAGAAGAACATGCTTTTAGGACCCGTGGGCTGATGCCGTCAGGACCAGTTGCAGAATCAGAGTCGAGGGTTGACAGAAACTTTTCCACCTTGTCAGGAGGAAAGGACACAGAGTCCAGGAGCAGCTGGGTACGACTGGGTACAGTGGGTACAGAGAGGGATGGGTTTGGGACACAAGATTTAGAGGCAAACACAGAGTTTAGGCATTCAGCTTTTTCACGTGCGGAGTCAGCCGTTAAGCCGTTTGAGGTGAGGGAGGGGATGGAGGGGGAACAAACACCAGAAACAGATTTGACCAGACGCCACCAGGATTTGGAAGAGGGAGACAGATAAGAGAGTTCGGTCTTGAGAATGGTGAGATATTGTTTCCTGGCTCTCCTGAGGGTGGACACACACTTGTTTCGGGCTTTGTGAAAGGAAATGAGATTTCCTTCCGTTGGATTTGCTTTCCAGGAGACGAAAGCAAGTTGTTTCAGGGCAACAGCCTCACCACAAGATTCCGTGTACCATGGACGGGAGGAAGGGTATGACAACTGAAGACGAGATGGTATAAATCTGTGCATGAGAGAGAGCAATTTACTTTGAAAGAATTCCCAGGATGAGTTGATGTCAGAGGCGGTAGAGATGGGAGACCAGTCCAGATGATTGATGGCTGCTTGAAGACCGTGCCAGTTGGCCTGAGTGAAATGCCAGCCTCGTCGAAGCTGAGGAGACTCTCTGAGAATGGTCAGAGAGATGTCCACTTTGACAAGCACATGATCAGATGAGCCGATTGGAGCAGAAGAAGAGCAGCAGACATTTTCAGGGAAGTTTGTCATAACCAAATCCAGAAGAGAAGATGCTCCGTTGACTGAGATCCGGGTCGGGAAATTGACAGATTGTGTCAGTCCCAGTGAGTCGCAGAAGTCCTTTGCTGAAGAGCCATGGCTGGTGAGAGAGGTACCCGCACCCAGCCAACTGGCATGGTGACAATTGAAATCACCACATATGAGGAAGAGAGAGTTGGGATGGGAAGATAGAAGTTGGTCCATATTATCAGACAGTGAGATGTAGATGGAGTCATCGCTGATTGGTGGACGGTACAACACACATATGAACAAAAGGTGGGAGTGAAGGGGAAGCCGTAGCCAAAGGTATTCCTGGGGGTGAGGTGGAGAGAGGGCAGTGGAGGGCGAGTGAGGAAGAGAGTTTTTTTATAAAGATAGCAACCCTACCTCCAGGACGAGGCTCAGGTCTATCATACCGGAGGAGGGAGTAACCTGGGAGAGATACCAAGGCATCAGAGACATCATGAAGGAGGAAAGTTTCTGTAAAGCAGATCACATCTGGTTTGTCAGAAGCAACCTGTATGGAGAGGTCAGTCAAGTTTGAGCGAAGGCCCCGGATGTTTGAGGTCCATACCGTTAATGAAGAGGAAGGGGGAGCATCGGGTCCAGAACAGGGGGGGGGGGGGACGGGTAGGGTAAGATGTGGAAGAGGAGGAAGAGGTAGGGAGAGCTGTTGAAGGTGTGTCAGAGATTTCAGAATAGCTTGGAGAAAGGGAAGAATGGGGCGGACAAAAGGTTTGATGGAGATTGGGTGAGGCACAGTGAGGTGTTATTTGAGGAGGAGGAAAAGCAAGGCAGAAGGTTTGGGGAGATGAAGGTGAAAGTTGGAAGGAGGAAGAAGCAGGGAGGATGCTTTGAGGAGGAGGGGTGAGAGGGGAGTCTAGGAGGGGAGGAGCGAGGGAGAGTCTCGGAGGGGAGGGGTGTGGGGGGAGTTTAGGAGGGAGGGGAGGGAAGGGGCAAGGGGGGAGATTTGAAAGGGATGGGTGATGGGGAGGATTTGGAGGGGAGGGGTGAGATTGGAGTGAAAACTGAGTACTCCCTTTCAGCGTGCGTCACTGCCGAGCCCCCTTTGGTGCCCAGCAATGACGATTTGCAATGCCTGGAGATGGCATAGGAAAGGTGCGGTGTACAATAGTACATGCAACCAAAAATGTTTGCAGTGGATGAGAACCACAATGGAAGTGACGAATCCGTAACACAAGCCTGCTCATTTTCTTTCTTTTAATGTCCACCAGTTTCGAAAACGCATGCTCACAGAGATAAGTTGTAACTAACCGCGTCAGGATCTCAAGGGCAATTTTAGTGATGTGAGGATACTCTTCCATTTGGCGGCACCAAAACGTTCAGAGCATTGGTGTGCCGAAGGGTTGTTGTTGAGTCTGGCTCTGCTGAAGTTCGATGAGGTCGTCGAGGTATTGGTCGTTGACATCTGCCGTTGCAACGTCGAAAGTAAACGGCTGCCGCACCCATGCTGGGTATTGCTCTTGGTCAGGGAAGTAGCCGTCGAATGACTTTCCCAGTTCATCCAAGTGCGTGGCAATCGCTTGCTTCAGCTCCCCCGGTACAGCAGTGCCTCCAACTTCAGACTCATCTTCGATCCCGCTCACGCACTCGTCCAGTAGCGAAAATTTCGCGAAGTTGTCGTTCTCTGTTCGCCGCCTCCACAACGGTAACTTCTTTCGGAAAGCACTCAGCTTTTCTTCAGATTCGATGACATTCACTCCACCGCCCTGCATCTGGCAATTGAGATGATTGAGTGCGTCGAAGATGTCAGCCAAGTACGCCAAGGCGAGGATGAACTCTGACTCTTGGAAGTGTGTTGCATGGCAATGCTGGTGTTCTCGCAAAAACAGGGCTAAACCTACACGCAAGGCAAAAACACGGCTCACTACCTTCCCTCATGACAACCATCGAACGTTAGAGTGGTAGAGAAGGACGTCGAATTCAGAGCCGATTTCATTGCACATCTCTTTGAAGATGCGATGATTCAGAGCACGGCTTCGCACGTAATTCACAGTTTCAACGACGATTTTCAGAACATTGGCCAGTTTTGGAGGCAGGGTTTTTGATGCCAGCGCGTGTCTGTGCAGGACGCAGTGCGTGACGATGATGTGTGGTGCATAGGCCTTCACCAGCGCTCCAAAACCGGAGTTGCATCCCAGCATGGCTGGAGCTCTGCAGACACCATGTTCCACGAGAGGCCGTTGCTTCTGAAGAAGTCGTCCACAAGCTTCTTCACGTCAGCTGCCTTCGTCGTTGTTGTGAGAGGCTTGCAGAACAGAAAGTCGTCCTTGATCTCGTCTTCTTTGACAAAACGCACAAATAAGATGAGCTGGCTCAATTTCGAAACGTCGGTGGTCTCGTCGAGTTGAAGGCTGAATTTCGTCGGGCTCGGAACGAAATCTGCAACTACCTGGGTGAGGATGTGGTCGCTCATGTCGTCGATTCTGCATCTGATGGTGTCATTTGAGAGTGGAATGAGAGACAACTTGTTTTCAGCAGCTTTTCCCAGCATGATGTTGGCCATCTTCAACGCGGCCGGTTTGATGAGTGTCTCACCAACGGTGTGCGGTTTGCCCTGCTTTGCGATCAGGTACGCAACTTCATACGACGCGGTGAAGATCGGTTTGTCAATTGGAACGAAGCCGAGAGTGGGCAAGGTAGCACTTCCATCGAATCGGACTCTCTTCAATTTGAATTCATCCAGCGTTGCGTCTTTGTACTGCCCCTCCCCGTGCAGTTTTTTGAAGTGTTCCCGTAGTTTTGCTGGTGCTCGGCTGGAGTTGCTCAACTTGACATTGCAAAGCAAAGCATGCAGGACGCTGACTTCCGTCCCGTTCCGTCAAACACGTGAACCCGTACCGCACGTAATCCTCCAACCACTTCCTTTTTTTGCTCGACACACTGCAAAAAAAAAAAAAAAAGTAACAAACTGATCTTAATTGAGTTCGGGCAAATAATTATATGACAAAAATTAAAAAAGGAACATGCTTAAATATTGTAACGAATTTGGAAAGTGTAAAGAATGTGAGAACTGGTTTGCTGTGTTTTAACTGACCCTCGTAGAGTAAATAAGGTCGAAGGACGTCCCCCTAGTTAATTCCATGAAACTTACACACAGGCCACGATATATCTTTTTAAATAGCTTATTTCCTTATTCTATGTAGGCTAAATATGTGTTTCCCACGAGATTGACTCTGCATTGTATCAAACGAAATAAGCGTAGGCCCCTTTCAATTTCCCCAATCATCTCCACTCTCCAAAGTTCCTTTCAAAAGTGGTGCGAGTGGTGTTCAATCCCGCAAGCCGCCATTGCCCATGTGCTAAACTCGGAGAAGAGGGGGGTAGGAGCCGCCAACTCACAGGCGTGGCACGTCATCATGATCAAAGGGGGAATCGGACAGCCCTAATAGCCAATCAGCACCGCGGTGAGCGACCCGGTAGGCGTGCCCTCACAGCCGGCGGCTTGATTCCTACCCGAGTGTTACGTGGTCCCCTCGGTGAATACCTGGTCTCGGTGACCCCCGGACCGTGAGAGGAACTTCGCCAGAAAGCTGTATTAAATATGCGCTTTCGCCACGCAATCCATATGAATTTCACCCCAGAGACAACTGACGTTCAAGGATATATTTCAATGGGAATGACCATACAATTGCAATGACACAACCACGGAGATTTTCCCCGAGCAATCAACCATATACCACCATCAACAATTCCCAATTCACAAGCACTTTCCTATGAGTAAGATGGCCATCTTATATACGTGTGTCCCGGTGAGTACTCACGACACCCTTTTTGGTCTCGGTCCCGCACAATGTCTCTGGGCCCCTCCTGACCAAGATGATGGTCGCCGTCACCGCACTCGGGCGGTAGAACGAACCCCGGGTGGACGTGTTTCCACCGGGCAGGTATCGTACCAGGCACCATGGCTGCAGCCCCTCGTGGCCACGCGAGGCGGATACGGTAAAGCAAGCCAAACCCCACGCCGCTTGCAAGGCGGGTTAGGCCCCAACGTGCGACCCGCACGCGTCTGTTTGGACGGTGCCGCGAACGAGGCCAGGCGCGGGGTCGATGCACGGCCCCACGTCAACTTGCCGTCTCCACCGGGCAGGTACACGTCCCGGTAATTCCTCTCGCCAGACAGGCTTCGGATCGGAATGCCGCTTTTCCACGCAGCGCAAGGTCGATCCCACCTTTTGTCGGAGCGGGGCGAGGAAGAATAATACTCGTCCTTTTTTCCTCGTGTCTTTTCCTCTTCCGTTTCCGGTCACTTCCGTTTCCGGCCACTCCCTCAGAAGGGCTCCTGACCCTCCAACCACAACAACTACACAACAACTTAATATACTACACACGGATAAGCAAAGACCTGAATGGTAATTCACATACATTCACATAAATATGTAACACTCCCCCCCTTCAAGAAAGAAAGTTTGAACCCAGCGAAAACTTTCTTTGCCGGCCAATTTGGGGAAACAAACCAGATAACTCAACCCCCCCCCCCCCCCCCCCAGATTAACTCAATCTGGACAAAGCGTCCGCCACGACATTGTCCCGGCCCCGTACATGTTCAATTTCCAAGTTGAACCCCTGCAAAGCCAAACTCCATCTCATCAACCTCTGATTTTTATTTTTCATTCTTTGAATGAAGGTTAAGGGGTTGTGATCCGTAAAGACCTTTATGGGAAAGGACGTGATTCCTAAATACACCTCATAATGTTGAAGCCCTAGCAGGAGAGCCAGGGTCTCTTTCTCCACGGTGGCATAATTTGCCTGATGTTTATTGAACTTTTTGGAGTAGTAGCACACGGGGTGGTCCACCCCATCCTCATCTTCCTGTAACAAGACCGCTCCAGCCCCCACATCGCTTGCATCTACGGCCAACTTGAAAGGTGCCTGAAAGTCCGGAGCGGTTAGGACCGGAGAGCTCATTAGTATCGCTTTGACATGGGCAAAGGCCGCCTGACATTTGCCATCCCAAACGAATGGGGTCTCCTTTCTCAACAAACTCGTTAAAGGGGCTACCACATCCGAAAAATTCTTACAGAACCGCCGGTACCACCCCGCCATACCTAAGAATCTCATCAGCTCTTTCTTCCCCTTTGGGACTTGGAAGCGATCGATAGCTTCTACCTTGGCGGTCACTGGTTGTACTTGACCCTGCCCTACTACATGGCCGAGGAACACTACCTGTGCTCTTACAAATTCACTCTTGGCTAAGTTGATGGTCAGACCTGCCTCGGACATCGTCTGAAAAAATGCATGGATTTGCTTAATATGGTCTTCCATGGTCATGGTGTGGATGATTACATCATCCAGATATGCCTCCACCCCCTCCAGGTCTGCAATGAGCCTATTAATCAGTCGTTGAAATGTCGCCGGCCCGTTCTTCAACCCAAAAGGGAGGACCTTGTACTGATATAACCCATTCGGAGTGACCAAAGCTGAGATTTCTTTGGCTCTATCGGTAAGAGGGATCTGCCAATACCCTTTCAGCAAGTCAAATTTGGTAACAAATTTAGCTGGGCCTATTCGATCAATACAGTCGTCAATCCTCGGGAGCGGATAGGAGTCGGTCTTGGTCACTGCATTCACCCGTTTTAAATCCGTACAACACCGGAAGCTGCCATCGGGTTTCGGAACCAACACACATGGGGAGCTCCATTCACTGTTGCTTGGTTCGATGATGTCATTGTCCAACATATATTGCATCTCCTTCCGAAGGTACTCCATCTTCACCGGGTTCATCCGATAGGGGTGTTGTTTCACTGGAGTGGTCTCCCCCACCTCGATATCATGATATACTAAGTCCGTACGACCAGGTACATCTGTGAACAAATGTTTAAATTCGAACATTAGGCTGGACAGTTGTCCTGGCTGTTCCCTTGTTAAATGACCTAACTTCTCATCCAAATGATTCAACACTTCGGTGTTCGTCAATTTGGGGCAGGCCTGGTCATCCAAGTTATCAAACTTCACACCGGCGTTTCCGTCCATTGTCACCGGTACGACCGGTGAGACAGGAACTACGTCTTCCACCGGTTCCCTCTCATGATATTTCTTCAGTCGGTTGACATGACACAACTGTCGCTTTTTTCGTCGGCCGGGAGTGGTCACCACGTAGTCTGTCTCATTCACCCTCTCCTCCACTGCATACGGACCGAAATATCTAGCCTGGAGGGGCTGACCTGGAACGGGCAGCAATACTAACACCCGGTCCTGAGGACTGAAATTCCTTATCTGCGAGGTCTTGTCATGTCTCTCCTTCATTTTCCCCTGGGCCCTTCTCAAGTTCCGTCGTGCCACCTCACACGCCTTTGCCAATCGGTTTTTTACTGTGGCCACATACTCCCTCATCGGTGTCCGGAACTCCTGTAGTAACCACTGTTCTTTCACCAATTTCAACGGTCCCCGCACTGCGTGTCCAAACACCAGTTCAAACGGGCTGAATCCCAAGGAATCCTGCACGGACTCCCTCGCCGCAAACAACAATAGGGGTATCCCTTCATCCCAATCCTTGGCACATTCAAAACAATACGTTCGGATCATATTCTTTAAAGTCTGGTGAAACCTTTCCAGGGCCCCTTGGCTCTCGGGATGGTAGGCGCTGGATCTTACTTGTTCCACCACCAACAGGTGTACCACTTGCTGGAACAGTGTGGACATGAAATTGGTCCCCTGATCCGATTGAATGATCCTAGGTAGGCCAACCCAAGTGAAAAATTTAATCAAGGCTTTTGCAATAACTGCCGCCGTTATTTTCCTCAGAGGCACTGCCTCGGGGAACCTGGTGGACGCACACATGATGGTCAGTAAGTATTGATGTCCAGCTTTGGTTTTGGGTAAAGGGCCCACACAGTCCACAATGACTCGGCTGAATGGCTCTTCAAAAGCTGGAATTGGCTTTAACGGGGCGGGGGGGATTTTTTGATTCGGCTTTCCCACCAGCTGACAAGAATGGCAGGACTTGCAGAACTCCGCCACATCCCGTCGCAGTCCCGGCCAGAAAAAATGTACCAATATCCTGTCACAGGTCTTGTTCACTCCCAGGTGCCCGGCCCAAGGGGTCTCATGTGCCAAACTCAAGATCTCCTTCCGGTACAGCGGTGGCACCACAATCTGATAGTGAACTTTCCACTCATCGTCTGCGTGTACCTCCAGGGCCTCCATTTCCTCATTAGGGTTTCCCCCTTCATGAAATACCCCACAGGTATCTTCGTAGCCTCTTCTTCCGTAACGGCTTTCTCAATTAACCTCTGGATCTCCGAGTCTTCGTGTTGTTCTTCCACTAGTCTCCTTCGGACCAGCGCGGTTTGCTCCACTTCGTTCAACGCGGTCTCCGACGGACACTCCACGTCCCCTTGCGTTCCAGACGCTACCATTTCTCGAAATTCCTGGGAATCCCTCCCCTGGTTATTTCCCTTTTTCGAGTTGTCTTCCCGTACCTCTAAGGGTTCCAACTCCCCCTCTCTTTCTTCCTCCTTCTCTTCCGCGTGCTTTCTACCCATAGCCCGAGTCACTGCACAGGATGGAAAGATACCCGGAATCTCCATCTCTAACCGAGTGGTGTTATTTTCCTTACTGGGCTTGTCCACCATTATTGGATTACCCGAAACTCGCCCCCCGGCCAAATCATTCCCGATAATAAAAGAGATTCCCTCCACAGGAAGGGTGGCTTGTAAGCCTACGGTGACCGGCCCGGATACCAACTCAGAACTCAACTGGATGACATGAAGCGGAGCTTTAACATAGCCCCCGACCCCCTGTAAAAGCACACTAACCCCAGTTGCCGTCTTCTCCGACAATGGCAAAATGCCCTCCAGCATCAACGATTGGTGTGCTCCTGTGTCCCTCAATACCCTAACTGGCTTCTGGTTACTCGGGTCACCATCCAGCGACACGAACCCCTCTGAAATGAAATGTTTGTAGCCCTCCTGAACAAGGTTCTCCCGGGACGCCGTACCTTTGACAGGGGAATCTTCCCCCAGCTCTGCTCTCCAAGAATGATTTCTCACACTTGCCAGTGCATTCGGAGTCGCACTAGACTGATTCCGTTCCGGGTTCTCCCTTTTTCGGAGGTAACATTGGGACATCAAGTGTCCAGTTTTATGGCAAAAAGCACAAGTAGGCCCGGGGGAGAACCTCGGGGTCGGCCTTGAGCCCCCCGAAAAATAAGTTTGTCTTGGGCCCGTAGCCCTCGGATTTCTAACCGTTGGGGTATCATAGTTGTCCCCATAATCATCTCGAGGCCGCCGCCATGTAAGGTCGTTCTCCGCACCGGGTGTTCCATAACTCCCCTGCTGAAGTCTAGGCGAGGAGTTAGGTTTGTGGACCGCTATTCGGTGGGTTAAGGCATAATCATCTGCCATGGTGGCTGCGTCCCACAACTTCGGTACTTTCTTTTCCTGCAGGTACACTTTGATGTCCTCGTGGACACACTGCTGGAATTCCTCCACCAGGATCAAGTCCCGCAATGTTTCGAAGTCTTTCCCGACTCCTTTTGACTCACACCACCGATCAAACATGTTTTCTTTCACTCTGGCAAACTCCACATGGGTCTCACTCTCCCTCTTCCTGGCATTCCTGAATTTTTGCCTGTAAGCTTCCGGAACCAACTCATACGCTTTGAGGATGTGCGTCTTCAGTACCTCATAATCTGCACATTGGTCCATTGGTAGCGCCGAATAAATTTCCTGAGCTTTCCCCACCAGCACACTTTGCACGAGTATGGTCCAGGCCTCCTCCGGCCAGTTTAATTGTCGAGCCACTTTCTCAAAGTGTGGAAAAAATTTCGCGACTTCCTTTTCACTGAACGGTGGAACCAGCCTCACATGTCTGCCCACATCCCAGGTTTTCTGGTTAGGTGTCGACCCCGTCAGCAAGGGTGGTGCCTCTCCCCGTTCTCTCATTAACTCCAGCTCCTTGAATTTGATTTCTTGCTGAAGCTCCATGTCACGTTCCTTTAATTCCCTTTCCGCTTTTCTCTCCTCTGCTTCGAGGTCCCTTGCAGCTCTCCTCTCCTCTGCTTTTCTCCCTTCTAACCTTTCCTGGAGTTCTCGTTCCACTCTCCTTTCCTCTGCTTGTTTCTCTTCTCTCCTCGCTTCTGCTTTCCTTTCTTCTTCTGCTAACCTTTCCTGGAGTTCTCGTTCCACTCTCCTTTCCTCTGCTTGTTTCTCTTCTCTCCTCTCTTCTGCTTTCCTTTCTTCTTCTTTGATCCGTTCCTGGCTCCGTAATTGCAACTCCAGTTTCCGGAGCTCAACGTCTTCTGGTTCTTCGGGTAGCCACTCCCAGGCTAACTCGTCCCATGTTCCTAATCCCACCATAGATTGTATCACCGTGGCCTGCAACTCTGCCTTCCTCAAATTAGTTCGGACCTCCAAGTTAAAATGTTTGGCCAATTTCAAGAGGTCCGACTTTAGCAACGCTCGGAACTGTGCCTCACTCGGGGTTACCCCAAAGTTCTGTGCCACAAACGCTATGGTGCCTATCGTTAACACCTGTTAACCTTCACCCAAGACTTTACCCCAATTTCTCAAATTTTTTTTTTTACCAATTAATAATTAATTAATAAATTTTAATTAATAAAAAAAATTATTATTTTATTATTTTATACAATTTTAAATCCCGGACGTAGACCCAATTGCGAAACCGCAAATCGTAATTTGGACGAGCCCCCAATTCTGTTACGTGGTCCCCTCGGTGAATACCTGGTCTCGGTGACCCCCGGACCGTGAGAGGAACTTCGCCAGAAAGCTGTATTAAATATGCGCTTTCGCCACGCAATCCATATGAATTTCACCCCAGAGACAACTGACGTTCAAGGATATATTTCAATGGGAATGACCATACAATTGCAATGACACAACCACGGAGATTTTCCCCGAGCAATCAACCATATACCACCATCAACAATTCCCAATTCACAAGCACTTTCCTATGAGTAAGATGGCCATCTTATATACGTGTGTCCCGGTGAGTACTCACGACACCCTTTTTGGTCTCGGTCCCGCACAATGTCTCTGGGCCCCTCCTGACCAAGATGATGGTCGCCGTCACCGCACTCGGGCGGTAGAACGAACCCCGGGTGGACGTGTTTCCACCGGGCAGGTATCGTACCAGGCACCGTGGCTGCAGCCTCTCGTGGCCACGCGAGGTGGATACGGTAAAGCAAGCCAAACCCCACGCCGCTTGCAAGGCGGGTTAGGCCCCAACGTGCGACCCGCACGCGTCTGTTTGGACGGTGCCGCGAACGAGGCCAGGCGCAGGGTCGATGCACGGCCCCACGTCAACTTGCCGTCTCCACCGGGCAGGTACACGTCCCGGTAATTCCTCTCGCCAGACAGGCTTCGGATCGGAACGCCGCTTTTCCACGCAGCGCAAGGTCGATCCCACCTTTTGTCGGAGCGGGGCGAGGAAGAATAATACTCGTCCTTTTTTCCTCGTGTCTTTTCCTCTTCCGTTTCCGGTCACTTCCGTTTCCGGCCACTCCCTCAGAAGGGCTCCTGACCCTCCAACCACAACAACTACACAACAACTTAATATACTACACACGGATAAGCAAAGACCTGAATGGTAATTCACATACATTCACATAAATATGTAACACGAGTAATAAAAGCGACTGGAAGGGACTGCTTCGGGAGATGACATGAGAGATGAGAGGAGAGATGAGCTGTGAGCTGTGAGATGAGAGATGAGAGACGCTCCAAACCAAAAAGGAGAGGTACTTGGAGATGAAACAAGTTTTGGAGAGACGCGCTGAGAGGAGGGAGACGGCTCCACCAGAAGGAGAGGAGCAGGTGTGACCGAGCCAGCGCGTGACGTCCACAGCATCAGCAGCGTCGACGCGACCGAGGGTTTTCCCGCCAAAAACGTGAAGAATTGGGAGCTGCTACCTCCAGCCCTGCTGGTTGCAGGGACCTGACCCTGCCTCCCTCTCCAGCAACCCACCTCCGCCATTCCTGCCTGCAATTTCCCCCGTGTAAGTGTGAACGTCGTCTGTCCTGATCGTTGTCCTGGGGTTAAGTAAATTGAATAGTATAAGCTAACGATTCACTGTGTGACTGCTTCTTCCATCCATTGCTTGTAAATAACTTTGATCGCTCCTTCTTTTTGCTTGTGTGTATAATAAATCCTGTTATTCCTCCGTACTCTGTCTTCTCTCTTCCTCTTTACATTCGGTCGCTTTAGAGGTTTCCCGATTGAATACCTGTGGCGCGATTGGTCAACGTTGGGGGAGTCCGGCTAATCGGGGATCCTGTAACGGTCACGGTTGACCATCCGCTCGGCCCAAAGTAACATCTTGTCCGCGACCCGTAACAATTGGTGTCAGGAGTGGGATACGAGGCCCGAACCAAATTTTTAAAAACGTGTAGAAAAAAATTTGGTCAAAATTACGAGCTGCCGAAATTTTGTTGTTTTATAAAACCCGAATTTTGAGATCGCGCCATGGACAATCAAGGCGATCGGATGTCGGTAGGGGAGATAGACGGGTTAGGGGTACCCCAGGACCACGGGGAAATGTATGTGGAGGAAAGGGAGGAGGAGAGCAATGGCAATGTGGTTGAGGGAGTATCAGGCGCACAAAATGGCGTCCTCGCGCACGTGAGTGTAGCGGCACCAAATTTTGCCACGCCCGCGACCGCAGCAGCGCCACCGGTGGATTTGAATCTTTTTATGATACAAATGAAGGCCCTTATGGACAAGAATAGTGAGCGATTGGAAGGCCAAATGGGACAAATGGGGAACTGGATGGACACTCAAAATGAGCAAATGAAGGCAATGAGGGACGAAGCAAGGGCTGATAGTGAGCGATTGGGGGGCGAAATGGGGGGCAAAATGGGAGAAATGGGGGCCCTTATGGACAGAATGGGGGAGCGACTAGACAATAAATTTGAGAGGCTAGGAAGCAAAATGGAGCGAATCGGCAAGATTGGGGATAGAATGGGTGACCGCATGCAAAAATGTGGGGAGACAATGGATCGCATGGTGGGCGAAAGGGTCCCAGGGGTGCACGAGGAGGTAACGCGGGTCGAGAAGCGCCGGTTGAACGAAGCGGAGGAAAGCGCGGGTACAATGACGGGGGTAGAAATCGCGACACGGGGTTTGGAAAAGCCGGCGACCGATGAGGTAGAGGGTGTTTTATTAAAGCCAGCGGTCGTCGAGGTGAATAAAGAAAAAGCAGTGCTGGGAATTAAAATTGAAGAGATGACGGAGGTAGCCCGGGAATTGCAGGGAGAAATGGCAAATGTGCAAAGTCCCTGCTCACATCACGATGCTGTGCTTAACCCGAATGGAAGTTTGCAGGTTTTGGTGCAGGGAGGAAGAAGAACCCCGAAGGTGAGACGTGCTGTGTATTGTACGGGGAGATTTTGTAAAAGGATGTTTGGCGACAAAAGAATTTTCGCGCGCTTGGGATCGAGGAGGCATCCGGGCATTGGTGAAGGGTCCCGTGTGAGTGGAAATGGCACGCGTGGGAGGAAAAAGTGTGCGTCGGCGAGTGGGTGTGTAATAAAGTGTGGGAGTGAAACCGAGTGCGAGCGAGAATGCACGTCGGGGTGTACGTGCGAGGGTGAGAGTGACACGAGGAGTGAGTTGGTGGTGGAGCGGGTGCGAGAATGCACGCTTGGAATGGTTGAGGGTGTGCGAGGAAGCACACCTGAGTTGGTCATGGCGCGAGTGTGGGAGACCCCATCTGAGCGCGTTAGTGGGTGGATGCCAGAGTGCACGCCCATGGTGAGTGTTACGGAGGACGTAACGGAGGAGAGGTGTGGACCGAGGTGTGCGCAAGAGTGTGCGCGAGAGGTGTGGTGTGTAACAGGGAGAGCGTTGGTGGAATGTACGGACGGCGTTGGAACGCCGGGTTTTGTGAGGGTGAAAGGGGTAGCGTATGCGTGTGAGCATGCAGGTGAAGCATCGACGGTAACCGGGTTAGCGGTTAGGGCGACGGATAGCCAATGCGAGCACTCGGGGCGCGGTGTGCTTTGTTGGGTGCGAGGCCCGGCGCGGATCGATGCTGCGTCGCTTCTCTTCGAAGCGTCGTTGCCGATTCGGGCTTGGCCCTGCCCCGCACGGTCGAGTCCGGTCCTTGTCGGGCCAGGCGACCGGTCCGGTTCAAGGGCGAGTGGGAGGGAGCGGAACGGTGCCCCCTCGTGGGGACGGGGTTCCGACCGAGAGAGATTGAGCCATCGGGCCCGGGACCGCAAGGTGCCGCGCCGAGATGGTGCATGGAATCTCGGCCCAACCAAACCACCTCCCTTGAACCGAAAGCCGGACGGATTCAACCTGCAGGTGACCAAACCACCCGAATTCATTGCTCGGCTTTACGAACCGAGTTTAATGATGTCACGACGCACCGAGGCTAGGGTATAGTGGACTGTGATGATGGTGATGGTGATAGTGATAGTGATTTGATACGAAATTTATAATAGTGGGTAGAATTGGCAGTAAATGGAAAATTTTTGAATTGGTTGGAATTTGGACGAGCAAAATTGATAGTGGGACCTCCCCGATGTGGTGGGATGGCAACTCTGTCATCCCTCACAACGAGGGGGGCAAAGGAGCACTAGGTTTATGGGGTTGATGGCAGTGAAAACTAGCCCGGGTGGGTTAGGATATTGTGTGTAGGGATCTAGCGAAGATGACATTAGGTGACGTTAAGATTAGTTGGTGACAAGGATACCTGTAGTGGGGACGCAGGTAGTTTAGTGTGGATGATAATGACGTGGGAGCGCAATAGTTTAAAGGGGTGACTGGGAAGCGCAAGTTTCTAGAGGGTAACAGGTAGTTCAGATGATGCTGTGTGAGTGTTGGAGGTGTCTAGAAGTGTATTGAGCATGGTATGAGTAAATGATTGTGTGTGAGGAACAGGTGTGATTGCACAGGTGTGCAACTGAACAGGTGGATGGAGCAGTGTATGAGTGAGTGATGGTGATGTGTATTGTGATGACCAAATGGTCCAGGAAGAAAGGAGGGTGCAGGTGGCACCAGGTATGATTGCACAGGTGTGCAACAACAGGTGTATGGAATAAATGGTATGGAGTATTGGAATGGATGGTCGTGGAGTGAGTATGGTGGAAACAATGGAGTGGAGTGGATGGTGCGAAGGTGTGAAGGGGGGAAGAGTGGACCCCCATCACGAATACCCGGGGCGGGTAGTGTAAGTGTTAGGTAGAGGGTATAGGTAAATTGTGGTTCGATATTGGCATCTGTGGTGCGGGTGGAAGAATGGTGATTGGATGGGTGCATTAGTGTTGTGGAAATGGCTGGGCGTGTAGCCTGTTAGTGGGTGTAGTTGGTTTGGGCACTCCACCACTGTGAGGATGTCGGCCAGGTGAGGCCGCAGGTGGGCTCTGGGAGCCGGTAGAGTGGTTGTGGATGGGGCCCGAGGATCCGGAGGACGGACCCGGGTAGCCCAGTGCCAGAGGGCACCGAGTGGGGTGACAGAGCCAGGAGGGGCCTTCCCCAGCTAGATAGGGTAGGGTGAGGAGCTAGGTAAGCTCGGGTGGCAACTGCATTGGTGGAGGTGTGCAGGTGGGTAGACCTGCTGGGAGAGCTACACGTCGCAGCCCAGAAATTGTGCGAGGGCACCGGGAGATGAATCGGGGGAGTGAGACCCCAAATTGAGAAGCACCACAGTTTGGTCAATGGGAATTGGTTTTTAGAACCCATAGTGTAAGTTGGCCAATGGATTGGCAGGGAGAGACCCCGGGTAGTGTAAAGTGTGTTAATGTCATTCAGAGGATAGTTAGGATTGGAGTCTCCTCGCACCATCTGCATCCACTCACCTGAGGTGACAGGTACTCCACACCATGCCATGTTTTGATTATTTTTTACTGTGCAAATGTTTGGAATGTGAGACGCATCATGACGTGGGTGTGACATTGTGCTTGATGTTCCATCTCTTCCTCCTTATGAGGATTGATGATGAATTGGGTGATGGCAAATTTTGAAGTAGAGGGATTGGAGACGAATTTGGTGTAGAAGGGAAAGATGGGGAAGACGAGACGTAGTGATGAATTTGTAAAGGTGTAAATTGTTGTAAATATGGGGTAAGGGCAAGGGTAGTGTAGGTGACAGGGGGTTGACGTACGGTAGGGACGAGTTTTTCTCACTTCGCTCTCCGTACTCACTTCACCCTGCATTGCCTTTATTGACGTGTACCCTTGTGACCTTACCCCTCGCTCATTTGTCTTCCCCTCTTTTGTCTCCCACTTGAGGACCTGTGCGCCATTGGGCGCCAAGGGGAGCGTGCGTGAGATGGCCATTGTGCGCACGAGATTCTCAGAACCAGCATGCATTGCGTTGATGTACCACTTTATGGACCGCTGTTCTGCGGCCAAGTACCACTTGATGGACCCCAGGTTCTGGGGCAGGGCACCTCTGTTGGAGACCGGCCATAGTAGCCAGGGAATCTTGCTTGCGGACCTCGGTAAGGTGGCACCTATGCCAAACAGGTGGACCACCCTTCGTTGGCCCCTGAGGCCCTAAATAAAAATGAACACAAGTTGTGCTTTTTATTATTTCCAAGTAGGCCGCATGAAGCCAGAAGACGTCGGGAAGAACATCGGCCCAGCAGAGAAAGAGAAGACCACCACCAGTTGTTTTGTTGTGTTTATTATGAACAGTGGTGACTGTGCACCGAGTGGTGCTTTTGGTGCTTTTGTGGTGCTTTTGGTGCTTGGTGGTGCTTTTGGTGCTTTTGGGTGCTTTGATGGTATTGGTACTGGTGCATCGATGCAATGTGTGCTGTCTCCTCCCTCCCAACAGGAATTTCTTTTTCTTGTTCCCTAAAAAGAAAAAAAACACAGGTCCTGGGTTGCATTGTAAATAAGAAATAACGTCACTGTAAATAATGCTCCCCACCGTAAATGTATAGTTTGAGAACAATTCCGTAATTCGGTTAGCTGTGGGCTTAAGTCTGTTAGACAGGGTGCAATGCAATAGGGGGACATACTTATTTGTGTTTTAAAATCGTCACACTCAGGGTCAGGTTAAAAGTAGAGGGAATTACACCTACGTGTCACACTAAGTTAAAGTTTTGTAGGCCCGGGAACGGCCCTGAAGAAAGGAGGGTGCAGTGTAACGAATTTGGAAAGTGTAAAGAATGTGAGAACTGGTTTGCGGTGTTTTAACTGACCCTCGTAGAGTAAATAAGGTCGAAGGACGTCCCCCTAGTTAATTCCATGAAACTTACACACAGGCCACGATATATCTTTTTAAATAGCTTATTTCCTTATTCTATGTAGGCTAAATATGTGTTTCCCACTAGATTGACTCTGCATTGTATCAAACGAAATAAGCGTAGGCCCCTTTCAATTTCCCCAATCATCTCCGCTCTCCAAAGTTCCTTTCAAAAGCGGTGCGAGTGGTGTTCAATCCCGCAAGCCGCCATTGCCCATGTGCTAAACTCGGAGAAGAGGGGGGTAGGAGCCGCCAACTCACAGGCGTGGCACGTCGTCATGATCAAAGGGGGAATCGGACAGCCCTAACAGCCAATCAGCACCGCGGTGAGCGACCCGGTAGGCGTGCCCTCGCAGCCGGCGGCTTGATTCCTACCCGAGTAATAAAAGCGACTGGAAGGGACTGCTTCGGGAGATGACATGAGAGATGAGAGGAGAGATGAGCTGTGAGCTGTGAGATGAGAGATGAGAGACGCTCCAAACCAAAAAGGAGAGGTACTTGGAGATGAAACAAGCTTTGGAGAGACGCGCTGAGAGGAGGGAGACGGCTCCACCAGAAGGAGAGGAGCAGGTGTGACCGAGCCAGCGCGTGACGTCCACAGCATCAGCAGCGTCGACGCGACCGAGGGTTTTCCCGCCAAAAACGCGAAGAATTGGGAGCTGCTACCTCCAGCCCTGCCGGTTGCAGGGACCTGACCCTGCCTCCCTCTCCAGCAACCCACCTCCGCCATTCCTGCCTGCAATTTCCCCCGTGTAAGTGTGAACGTCGTCTGTCCTGATCGTTGTCCTGGGGTTAAGTAAATTGAATAGTATAAGCTAACGATTCACTGTGTGACTGCTTCTTCCATCCATTGCTTGTAAATAACTTTGATCGCTCCTTCTCTTTGCTTGTGTGTATAATAAATCCTGTTATTCCTCCGTACTCTGTCTTCTCTCTTCCTCTTTACATTCGGTCGCTTTAGAGGTTTCCCGATTGAATACCTGTGGCGCGATTGGTCAACGTTGGGGGAGTCGGGCTAATCGGGGATCCTGTAACGGTCGCGGTTGACCATCCGCTCGGCCCAAAGTAACATCTTGTCCGCGACCCGTAACAATATAATCAGTACCCCTCTGAAAACTGAGAAATTTTAACGAAAGAAACATAACTTATAGTGTTACATATTTATGTGAATGTATGTGAATTACCATTCAGGTCTTTGCTTATCCATGTGTAGTAGATTAAGGGTTGTTGTGGTTGGAGGGTCAGGAGCCCTTCTGAAAAGTGTCCGGAAACGGAAGTGACCGGAAACGGAAGAAAAAAAGACACGAGGAAGAAAAGCGACGAGGATTCTTCTTCCTCGCCCCGCTCCGACGAAAGGTGGGATCGACCTTGCGCCGCGTGGAAAAGCGGCGTTCCGAAGCCCGTCTGGCGAGAGGAGCTACCGGGACGTGTACCTACCCGGTGGAGACGTCAAGTTGACGTGGGGCCGTGCATCGACCCCGCGTCTGGCACCGTTCGCGGCACCGTCTAAAAAGACGCGTACGGGTCGCACGTTGGGGCCTAACACGCGTTGCAAGCGGCGTGGGGCTTTTGGGCTTGCTTTACCGTACCCGCTTCGCGTGGCCACGAGGGGCTGCAGCCGGGGTGCCTGATACGATACCTGCCCGGTGGAAACACGTCCACCCGGGGTTCGTTCAACCGCCCGAGTGCGGCGACGCCGACCATCATCTTGGTCAAGAGGGGCCCAGAGACATTGTGAGGGGCAGAGACCAAAAGGGGGTCGTGAGTACCGAAAGGGGACACACATATATAAGATGACCATCTTAATCATATAGGGAATTGATTGTGGATTGGGAATTGTTGATGGTTGTTTGTTGTTGATTGCTCGGGGAATATATCCGTGATTGTATCCTTGAAATTGTATGATATCCTTACCCTGGAAATATATCATTGAACATCAGTTTCTCTTGGGTGGAATTCATAGGGATTGCGTTGCATAACCGCATATATAATACTACTTTCTGGCGAAGGTCCTCTCACAGTCCGGGGGTCACCGAGACCAGGTAGTCACCGAGGGGACCACGTAACAGAATTGGGGGCTCGTCCAAATTACGATTTGCGGATTCGCAATTGGGTCTACGTCCGGGATCTAAAATTGTATAAAATAATAAAATAATATTTTTATTAATTAAAATTTATTAATTAAGTAGTAATTGGAAAATTTTTGGGAAAATTGGGGTAAAGTCTTCGGTGAAGGTTAACAGGTGTTAACGATAGTCACCATGGCGTTTGTGGCACAGAACTTTGCGGTAACACCGAGTGAGGCACAGTTCCGAGCGTTACTAAAGTCGGACCTCTTGAAATTGGCCAAACATTTTAACTTGGAGGTCCGAACTAATTTGAGGAAGGCAGAGTTGCAGGCCACGGTGATACAATCTATGGTGGGATTAGGAACATGGGACGAGTTAGCCTGGGAGGGGCTACCCGAAGAACCAGAAGATGTTGAGCTCCGGAAACTGGAGTTGCAATTACGGAGCCAGGAACGGATTAAAGAAGAAGAAAGGAAAGCAGAAAAGGAAAGAGCAGAAGAAGAAAGGAAAGCAGAAAAGGAAAGAGCAGAAGAAGAAAGGAAAGCAGAAAAGGAAAGAGCAGAAGAAGAAAGGAAAGCAGAAAAGGAAAGAGCAGAAGAAGAATGGAAAGCAGAAAAGGAAAGATCAGAAGAGGAAAGGAAAGCAGAAGAGAGGAGAGAAGAGAAACAAGCAGAGGAAAGGAGAGTGGAACGAGAACTCCAGGAAAGGTTAAAAGAAGAAGAAAGGAAAGCAGAAGAGAGGAGAGAAGAGAAACAAGCAGAGGAAAGGAGAGTGGAACGAGAACTCCAGGAAAGGTTAAAAGAAGAAGAAAGGAAAGCAGAAGAGAGGAGAGAAGAGAAACAAGCAGAGGAGAGGAGAGCTGCAAGGGAACTCGAAGCAGAGGAGAGAAAAGCAGAAAGGGAATTAAAGGAACGTGACATGGAGCTTCAGCAAGAAATTAAATTCAAGGAGCTGGAGTTAATGAGAGAACGGGGAGAGGCACCACCCTTGCTGACGGGGTCGACACCTAACCAGAAAACCTGGGATGTGGGCAGACATGTGAGGCTGGTTCCACCGTTCAGTGAAAAGGAAGTCGCGAAATTTTTTCCACACTTTGAGAAAGTGGCTCGACAATTAAACTGGCCGGAGGAGGCCTGGACCATACTAGTGCAAAATGTGCTGGTGGGGAAAGCTCAAGAGATTTATTCGGCGCTACCAATGGACCAATGTGCAGATTATGAGGTACTGAAGAAGCACATCCTCAAAGCCTATGAGTTGGTTCCGGAAGCTTACAGGCAAAAATTCAGGAATGCCAGGAAGAGGGAGAGTGAGACCCATGTGGAGTTTGCCAGAGTGAAAGAAAACATGTTTGATCGGTGGTGTGAGTCAAAAGGAGTCGGGAAAGACTTCGAAACATTGCGTGACTTGATCCTGGTGGAGGAATTCCAGCAGTGTGTCCACGAGGACATCAAAGTGTACCTGCAGGAAAAGAAAGTACCAAAGTTGTGGGACGCAGCCACCATGGCAGATGATTATGCCTTAACCCACCGAATAGGCGTCCACAAACCTAACTCCTCGCCTAGACTTCAGCAGGGGAGTTATGGAACACCCGGTGCGGAGAACGACCTTACATGGCGGCGGCCTCGAGATGATTATGGGGACAACTATGATACCCCACCTGTTCGAAATCAGAGGGATGCGGGCCCAAGACAAACTTATAGTTCGGGGGGCCCGTGGCAGACCACGAGTTTTTCCTCCGGGCCTACTTGCGCTTTTTGCAAGAAACCTAGACACTTGATGTCCAGTTGTTACCGCATGAAAAGGGAAGACCCAGAGCGGAGTCCGACTATTACGACTCCAAATGCAATGGCCATTGTGAGAAATCGCCATCAAAAGGGTTACCAACCATTTATTTCAGAGGGGTTTGTGTCACGGGATGGAGCCTCGACTAACCGGAAACCGGTTAGGATATTGAGGGACACAGGGGCACATCAATCTTTAATGCTGGAAGGCATTTTGCCATGGTCCGAGGAGACGGCAACGGGGGATAGTGTTCGTTTACAGGGGATCGGGGGCGGTGTTAGTGCTCCCCTTCATGTCATCCATTTGGAGTCCGATTTGGTGTCAGGACCGGTCACCGTCGGTTTACAAGCCACGCTTCCTGTAGAGGGTGTATCTGTGGTTATCGGGAATGATTTGGCCGGGGGTCAAGTTTATGGTAACCTGAGGGTTGGTAAAGAGCCCAGCAGGGAAAATAACACCACACCAGCTCGGGATGGCGACAAAAGTGCCAAGTTATTTGTAGGGGGACTGAACTTCAAAACAGAGGAAGAAGTTCTGACCTCTGTCTTCAACAGATATGGGCCGCTGGTGGAAGTGCGGTTGGTAAGAGACTGGGAAACGCAACAGTCAAGAGGGTTCGGCTTTGTCACGTTTGCCAGCACAAAAGACGCCAGAGAGGCAGAGAAGAATTGGAATGGCAAGGATTTGGAGGGTCGGACCATAACAGTAGGGAAGGCATTTCGTAGGCGTCGAGAGGTCTACAGGAGAGGACAACTGGGCGGTAGTTTTGGTGGTGGCCGCAATCAATATTATTATGGAGGCTCCCTGAGTTACGGCCGCTCCCGAAGGAAGGATTGGCAAAGTAGTGGCCGAGAAGGAGACCGCTATTCATGGGACTACAGGGACAAGTGGTCCCACCCTAATTATTAGGGAAGTTCTGAGAAGTTGAATAGTCTAGTAGGAAGATTAGGTCCCCCTGCACCCCCTGGAGATATACTTCTAATCAGTGTTTCTAGATTGGAAAAAATGTGTAGAAAATGCCTACCTATGGCCCCAAGCTGAAAAAATGTCCCACATACCATTTTTATGCAAATTACTGCTGCCATTATCAAAAAAACGATTTTTGACATATCTCAGCCAATATTGCAGATAATTGAAAAATGAAGGTGTCTAGACCCATGTTTTGAAGGGCATAGATCATGATAGAACTATTCATAACATGATTACATGTGTCTATGGTATACTAGTATGCATATTAATGCTGTAATTACAAAATAATCAGTTTTACAAATGATAAGGATACGTTAATACTGCAGATAACTTAACATGGTACATAAGGGGTCTAAACCCAGGTATTTTCAAGGTTAAATGTCAACAAGATGCTCCTGAGTCTTGCATAGGGGCGGGACATTGGCAGTAACATTGGTACCACTCAACTTTTCTTCCCACCATTGACTTTGTATTGCGAGAGATTTTCACTTGCTTATTTAAAGGTTTCTCACCCAGCCCACGTAAAATCTACCAACTCCTGCTGTTAACTCCCAAACATATTTTTTTATGTTATCCAATCACAGTGCAGAAATGACAGACTAGAGATCCAAATTAGTGCTGCTATAGCTGCCATTTTACATTTCCATCCATGTAACATGCGCGCTCGCGCGCTCGTATCAATTGGTAATGTCGCGCGCTCGTATCAATTGGTAACGTTGATGTTATTGAATACCTCAGTTGAAAGTTCAGTCTTCCATTCCATCTGTGTGTTGTTCTTGGTATTCATCCTCCAATCTAGCCAGGTAAGATGCTAACTATAATGTTACTCACACTCTTGACTTCAGTTTCTGCATGAAATCATAAACAGGCAGAATAACAGCTGAGCCAGCTAGCACCATGTTAGCTAACGTTAAAGCTAGCCTCATCTATGTACAGTATGTTCCTAATGTCGGTGTAACTTAAACTTTTGTTAATGCCAAACATGAGACATATCTGTTGACTTCTGTATATGAATTGAACCAGAAAGAGGCACGACAGCTGAGCTAGCTACAGTAACTTAGCACAATGTTTCATTGGCCTAGATAGCTAACGTTAGTGTGGAAGAATTTAGATGTTTTAGCTATTAGCACTTTTGATGCCACTAAACATGGTTTAGTCAGCTAAAAAGTACCCTAGTGTAGAACATGACTCAGAACCTCTGTTACCTCACTGAAAACTCAGAGCCTCCTTTCACAGGCACTTTTAACATCATTCGTGATTTCTTATTTGTCATTTAACAGTGATGGTAGACATCGACAGCAAGCATGCCCAAAAGAAAACGGAGTGTAGAACCTGCAGCCCAAAGCTCTCCTCCTACATGCATCCTTCATGTACCATCCATGTCTGATCATGGGGATTTCACGCCCCTCCGTAAAATTAAAGGATCTGCTTCAGAAAAACTGCAACTGCTTCAAAAGATCCGGGATAGACGTCTCAACCAACCGCATGACTCCCCATGTCGTATGCAATCAGTATGTGATCAGATCCCGGCAACTCTTCCTGATGACCTAGAAAGAGTAGGATATCACAGCAAGTGTTATAAGCACTTTGTCCGCCACTTTCATCGTCTGGGAGATGATACAGAACCAGGGCCATCAACCTCATCATGGCATCACTCTCCTCGTAAACCAGGAGGTTCTGCTGAACCCATCTTCCCGCCAGAGTGTATATTTTGTGAGAAAGTTGAGACCAAAGATGCTCATCGCAATACTGAGAGGCCTACAACCTTCCCATCCTTTAAAAACAAAGAAAATGCATGGGAGCAAATCGAAACACGGGCTGAGAAAATGGGTCTCTATCGACTCCATCGAAAGGTGAAAAACAAAGACCTCTTTGCATGTGAGGCCAAACACCATCCGTCATGTTTTAAAGCTTTCCGCACAGCATTCTACAACTATGAGCGTGCGATTCACAGAGCCGAAGCACCAAAGGAGCAGGCTTGCATGTCAGCCGCCCATGAAAAGGCATTCAACTCAGTACTGGAACACATTCAAACCCAGGTCATCCAGCAGAATAAAGTTCTACAGCTTTCTTCCTTGCGCTTGCTCTATGTCGAGGAACTGAAACTGAATGGATATGAGAACTCAAATTATCGGTCAGAGAAACTACTGAAACGCCTACAGAATGACCCAATCAAGGAGCATATCCACTTCACGAAGGTTGATCATGACAAATGTGATGTCATTTCTTTCTGGCTTGTGCACAGCTCAAACATAACAGTTTCCAATGCTCTCGCACGAGCATTCACACTCGGAAGCACAAACAAGAACCAAAATGTTGCCCTCCAACTTCGCCAGGGTATTCTACAGGCTTTCAGAGAGTGTAAAGACCAACCATGGCCACCAACAGCTGAAGACATGGAGCTCAATCCTGAAGACATCCTACCTCCAGACCTTGTCCGCTTTCTCAGCGTGCTAATGACTGGCAAGGAGGGCATCGAGACAGAAAAGGTGAAGCGTCTGGTCTTCTCCATTGGACAAGATCTGTGCCGTGCAGTGTCAGATGGAAAATGGAAGTTACCAAAGCACATTCTCCTCTGTGTGACTGTAAGGCACCTGTTCCGAAGCAAACAGCTCACCACAATACTACACAGGCTTGGACACTCTGAGAGCTACGATTTCGCCTTGGAGTTGGAAACTGCTCTCGCCAAGGTCCTGGATGAAGTCTCAACTTATCGTACACCACAAATTGTGACAGGAGAGGGCAACCTTGTATTCCACTGTGAGTGGGACAACTTGAATAAAACCACTACCAGTGTGCACGGCAGCAACATTGTAAACAGTGCTGGAGGAATCATGGTGCAGGAGGTCAAGCCCGGGTTCGAGAGCAGCAAGGACCGAATGCTACCTACCATCAATAGGTCACAACAGCGTAGCCTGAAGGTCGACACACCAAAAACTCTCCCACCCTTGCACTTTACTCGCGTTGGCCCGAAGTTCCCTGAAGGCTCATCATTCACACCGCCAGCAGAGAATGACACAGTCTATGCCACTACGATGCAAGAGTACTACATCTGGCTCTTCGGTGCGGTGCCTTTTTGTGTTTCAGGTCGAGGTACGTGAACTCCCCACGATCTACAGCAACCAGGAAGAGACTGATACCAGGGTGGTTCTGTACCTCCATCATGCTGCTACCATCGGATACAAGAACGCTGTAGTCAGAACACCGGACACAGACATCCTCCTGATCCTGCTCCACCATGCCCACAACATCAAGCTGACGGTGTACCTGGATACAGGGTCAGGGAAGCATCGCCAACTTGTCAACGTCTCTGAGCTGGCAGAATCCCTGGGAGAGGACTACTGTGCCACTCTCCTGGGGTACTATGTGTTCAGCGGAGAAGACTGCACCAGTGCCTTCAAAGGGAAGGGAAAAGTCGGGCCCTTGAAAAAGCTGGAGAAGAATCCCAGGTTTCACAGGGCATTCGGTGAACTGGGTGACAACTGGGATGCCAACCCTGAGGTGGAGAGGCAGTTAGAAAAATTCACCTGTGTGATGTACGGCCAGAGTCGCGAGTCATCAGTGGACATTGTCCGTGCCAAGCTGCTACGAAAAATGGTGGGAGAGGACAAGACCCTCACATCCAAGTCCAAGGTTGATCTGGCTCGCCTTCCTCCATGCCAGTCTGCCCTGAAGCCGCACATCCAGCGTGTGAACCACCGCGTAGCATTGTACAAAAGAGCCGATCAACCTATCATCGAAAAGCCAAAACCTTATGAGGAGCAAGGATGGATAAGGACTGATGAAGGACTGTTGAAACCAATGTGGTCCAGTGGTCCCATCCTACCAACCTCACTGGTGGATCTTCTGAACACAGGAGAGCACGAAGAGGAGGAGGAAGAGGAAGGAGAAGAAGAGTTTGACTCTGACGATTTCGATGAAAATGATGATGACTGACTCAGTGTAGAATCACTAATGCTAATGATGTTTATCTAAAACAAGCAAGAGAAGAGTGGTCACATTGAGTGCTAGGACTATTTTGACAGTTGTAATATTTAGAAAAATAAAACTTTGTGTTAACGTCTGTGTAGACGGACCTTAATATGAGTCTATTATTTCGTAAAACTGTGATTATTTTGTAAATAAAGCACTAATTAGCATACTAGCAAACCATAGACACAGGTGATCTTGTTATGAATAGTTCTATCATGATCTACACCCGTCAAAACATGAGTCTAGACACCTTATTTTTTCAATTATCTGCAATATTGGCTGAGATATGTCAAAAATCGTTTTTTTGATAATGGCAGCAGTAATTTGCATAACAATGGTATGTGGGACATTTTTTCAGCTTGGGGCCATAGCTAGTCATTTTCTACACATTTTTTCCAATCTAGAAACACTGATTAGAAGTATATCTCCGGGGGGTGCAGGGGGACCTAGTCTTCCTACTAGACTAGAAGCACTGAATGCGGCGGAGCCGCCGAGCCAAGATTCCTACACGGATTAACCGTGAACGCCGTTCCTAAAGGCGTCCATGTAGTGAACTTTCATGCACGGACTAACCGTGAACTCCACGTTCCTCAAGGCGCCCATGTAGAGAACTTTCCTGCACGGACTAACCGTGAACTCCACGTTCCTAAAGGCATCCATGTAGTGAATACTCGGCTTGGCCTCCCGGAAAAAGTGCTATCGAGTGGCTTAACTTTGGATCTTTGATCAACCCCTTAACCTTCATTCACAAGAAACTGACGGTCAAAGTCAGAGGGTCATGAGATGGAGTTTGGCTTGGCAGGGGTCCAACGGGAAATTGAACATGTAAAGGGCAGGGACAATGTCGTTGCTGGTGCTTAGTCCAGAGTGAGTAATCTGGGGGGGGTTGTGGTGAAATTTTGGTTGCTTTCTTTTTAAGTGATAACTGTGCCCAGGGGGAACGGATAATGTGGGGGGGGGTTGAGTTATCTGGTTTGTTTCTCCAAATTGGCCGGCAAAGAAAGTTTTCGCTGGGTTCAAACTTTCTTTCTTGAAGGGGGGGAGTGTTACATATTTATGTGAATGTATGTGAATTACCATTCAGGTCTTTGCTTATCCATGTGTAGTAGATTAAGGGTTGTTGTGGTTGGAGGGTCAGGAGCCCTTCTGAAAAGTGTCCGGAAACGGAAGTGACCGGAAACGGAAGAAAAAAAGACACGAGGAAGAAAAGCGACGAGGATTCTTCTTCCTCGCCCCGCTCCGACGAAAGGTGGGATCGACCTTGCGCCGCGTGGAAAAGCGGCGTTCCGAAGCCCGTCTGGCGAGAGGAGTTACCGGGACGTGTACCTACCCGGTGGAGACGTCAAGTTGACGTGGGGCCGTGCATCGACCCCGCGTCTGGCACCGTTCGCGGCACCGTCTAAAAAGACGCGTACGGGTCGCACGTTGGGGCCTAACACGCGTTGCAAGCGGCGTGGGGCTTTTGGGCTTGCTTTACCGTACCCGCTTCGCGTGGCCACGAGGGGCTGCAGCCGGGGTGCCTGATACGATACCTGCCCGGTGGAAACACGTCCACCCGGGGTTCGTTCAACCGCCCGAGTGCGGCGAGGCCGACCATCATCTTGGTCAGGAGGGGCCCAGAGACATTGTGAGGGGCAGAGACCAAAAGGGGGTCGTGAGTACCGAAAGGGGACACACATATATAAGATGACCATCTTAATCATATAGGGAATTGATTGTGGATTGGGAATTGTTGATGGTTGTTTGTTGTTGATTGCTCGGGGAATATATCCGTGATTGTATCCTTGAAATTGTATGATATCCTTACCCTGGAAATATATCATTGAACATCAGTTTCTCTTGGGTGGAATTCATAGGGATTGCGTTGCATAACCGCATATATAATACTACTTTCTGGCGAAGGTCCTCTCACGGTCCGGGGGTCACCGAGACCAGGTAGTCACCGAGGGGACCACGTAACAATAGTTACGATGACGGGATTTATTATCTACTCAACTCTATGTCACCTCAAATCCCATTATAATATTACATAGAAAACTGCGAATTGTTAGTTTTGAATTGCGACCAAAGGAGTTATATCACCTCCACCTAATTTTCTGAGTAATTCAATCATATTTTATAATCACCATCCACTTTTGACTTTAATATAACTCTGAACCCGCCCTGCATATCCAAACATTTCCAACTTACTTTTCAATTAATCAGTAACTCCAAAGTAAGGCACGACCAATGACGCACGGCACACGGCAAGCTAATCAAGGTTATTCACTGGAATTTGCGAACACCTGCAAAGTCCAAAATCCAATAAGTAAGTAAACAAGTAAGCACCATCAACAGAATAATTAGCAAGTTGCTCATTGATTCAACTTACGACAGTCAGTGTGAAACAACTTATCTTAAACACAGACCAGAGAAACCATGAATGGGATGGGAATACAATTACAAATAACATTTCCATTCGTTCATAACATACATAGCAAAATAATAATAATATGAATAGTAAGCGTAATTACACATAGATTCAAAATTGATACAAAACTAAAAACAAACAAAAAACAAATTGCAATGCGTTTCGGAGGCCCTCTGCCGAACCACTGAGACTGGCTCACTGAACCCCTGGGGTTCGGTTGAACCCAGGTTAAGAACCACGGGCTTAATCGAACACGTTCTCGGGCTTTGCCCAAGGTGTTTCTATGCTCAGGATCTGTTTTTCAAGAGTAAAATATTTTCTTTGACCTGAATTGAACCTCACAAAGTTCATGGTGAAATGTGCACCTGTCTGCAGCCACCTTTGCAAAGCAATGAAACAAACAAGAAAAAAAACTCCTTTTTGGAGGTTCGTGTCGAGGTCATCTTAGCATGAACCAGCACAAATGTGAAAATACTTGGTTACCACTTACCAACAGCAAACGGGTGTAAGCAATGCTTCGAACGTTTTTTAAAATCCAAACGCGAATAAAATCGTCGACCCGGTTTCTCCCCTGTTCTTGTGTCGTGCTTCGTGTGATGTTCTGTGTGCATCGAGGTGTTGTAAACGAAACTGTTGTGATATATCATGAACACTGTCTTACTTGACTAGTTCAATTAATCCCCTGTCGTCCAAGAGAGGTGCAAGGTCTTCCATGCAGCAACTTCAAAGATCTTCCACGCGTTAAAGTAAAGCTTCGTAATAATAGCGAAAGGTTCTGCTGTTTACTGGTTGAACGTCACGATAATTTATTGTGTTTCAACCGCAATGAAATTACATTTATAATGGCCGGTGGTTCATCGAGGTTAATGTCCGCCAAAAAGGGCAGTTTTACTTTTCTTGAAATCCTAAATCATGAAAATGTCGATCCTTCAATTACTTGAGACCTTCGAAGCGTATTTGCAACTTCGGGTCGTTTGCGTTTGTTGTTTATTTTGACAAAGTTCTGCAGTTGTGTTCAGAATGAAATCGCCGTATATTACTGCCGAAGTTAAACCTCATTTGACAAAATTCTGTGTTTCTTTGAGCGAAAGCGAAGGGACCGAAAGAGCGAGTGCAGTTGCACATTGCCAAAGCTTAAGGACAACGTGCGCATGCGCAGCTGGAGAGGTGAAAAGGCAAAGAGCACACGCGCGGACGTGGTAGAAATCATCAGGGAAGTACCGTTTCACTTCGAGAAAATAATGAAATGTATGAGGCAAAGTGCAAAGGTTCAAGAACAAATAGTCACATCGAGCTCTCCACCAACATAAAGCCTCAGTACAACCACCATCCACACAGAGACGCGAACGTTTGTGGTTTTGCTTTTAGAAGCAAACTGTGGTCATGTCTGGACGTGGTAAAGGTGGAAAGGGTCTCGGTAAAGGAGGTGCGAAACGTCATCGCAAGGTACTCCGTGATAACATCCAGGGAATTACAAAGCCTGCTATTCGTCGCCTTGCTCGTCGTGGTGGGGTAAAGCGCATCTCGGGTCTCATCTACGAGGAAACCCGTGGAGTTCTCAAGGTGTTCCTGGAAAATGTGATCCGCGATGCTGTTACCTACACGGAGCACGCCAAGCGCAAGACCGTTACTGCCATGGATGTGGTGTACGCTTTGAAGCGCCAGGGCCGTACGCTCTACGGTTTCGGTGGTTAAACATTGAGGGTGGTGTTCATCAACAGCAATAACAAAACGGCTCTTTTCAGAGCCACCAACTCGTTCATGAAGGAGCTTCAGGCGATTTGAACTTTGTATTATGTATTCTTTGGCACCAGAAATGCAATGGAGACAGCAGGGTTTACATTATTATTTTGGGTTTGAGGATATGAACGGATAAAATAATACATGTAATATGGTTGAAATAAAAAAAATGTGTATTTTAACATGAACCACCTTGCAAGAGACATTACATAGGAGCCCCAACAATTGTCAATCCTGTGGAGGTTTCATTGAAACATTGTGAAACCCCATCCCTGAAGACAGCCAACCTCCACATCTTGTTCAACGTTTCCCTCTGTCTTTATAAAAAGGGCATTACAAAACGCATTTCCTTCCGACCCGTATACACACAAAAGGTAGTCATAGGTGGCGAGTTCGGTGAAAGGTCGATTACGCTTTCAAGAAAGGTGTTGTGGCTCTGGAAAGAGCCGTTGGGTGGTGTGGTACGGAAGGTGTGCACAAGACCTTGGACGAGCAGCTGAAGCTCGCTCCCCACGGATACGTCGTGCCAGCTGGATGTCCTTGGGCATGATGGTGACACGTTTGGCGTGAATCGCGCACAAATTAGTGTCCTCAAACAGCCCAACGAGGTAGGCCTCGCTCGCCTCCTGCAGCGCCATCACTGCGGAGCTCTGAAATCGCAAATCGGTCTTGAAATCCTGTGCGATTTCACGGACGAGGCGCTGAAACGGCAGCTTGCGAATGAGCAGCTCCGTGGACTTTTGGTAGCGCCGGATCTCGCGCAGCGCCACAGTTCCTGGACGGTAACGATGCGGCTTTTTCACGCCACCGGTGGCTGGAGCACTTTTCTGTGCCGCCTTTGTCGCCAACTGCTTTCGGGGAGCTTTTCCACCAGTCGATTTACGGGCGGTTTGCTTCGTTCGAGCCATCGTGACCGGCAAAAATCAACACAAAACAAAACACCAGCGAATGAAATGAGATTATGAGATGAGAAATGCACGGTCTAATTTTGTTTGCGCCGCGAGAGCTTCCGCCGTTCGCGATTGGCTGGCATATTTTGCACGTTTGTTATTGGCTGCCTCAAACACTCTCCCATTCGCTGAAGACTTAAGCCCCACCTCATGCTCCATCCATTTGTCGAAACTTCACTCTCCACACTCCATTGGCTGAAATCCGAGCCCGACGTGATCCTCTCCGCGAAGGAAAGCTCCGTCCGCCCTCCCTTGCTCGTTTCTCCCATCAATATCTATCGTGAGCTCGTTTGGGCCTGTTTTAGCATTTCCCTGAAAGAAAAGAAGCAAAGGCAAATCTTTGCCAAATAAATGTGAGTTTGCCCCGTAAGACAAAAAAAATCATTCATTAATCGATTTCAGAATTGGGTCTTTTGGCAAGGGGAACTTCGTGAAATGCATTTATTTGAGATTGGTGGAACTGAACATGATTTGCAAATAATACAAATTTGTATTGTACAGTTGAGTTTCTCACACTTGTGGCTCTCAATTTATTGGATGAATAAAGCACAAGATCAACTATCCTCTATTAAAGAATACATAAAGCAAAGTTCAAGACGACTGAAGCTCCTTCATGAACGAGTTTGTGGCTCTAAAAAGAGCCGTTTTGTTGTTGTGGCTGTTGATGAACACCACCACCAAAATGTTTAACCATCGAAACCGTAGAGCGTACGGCCCTGGCGCTTCAAAGCGTACACCACATCCGTGGCAGTAACGGTCTTGCGCTTGGCGTGCTCCGTGTAGGTAACAGCATCGCGGACAACATCATCAGGAACACCTTGAGAACTCCACGGGTTTCCTCGTAGATGAGACCCGAGATGCGCTTTACCCCACCACGACGAGCAAGGCGAAAGGATAGCAGGCTTTGAATAGCAGGCTTTGAATAGCAGGCTTTGTGATTCCCTGGATGTTATCACGCAGTACCTTACGATGATGTTTGTCACCTCCTTTGCTGAGACTTTTTCCACCTTTACCACGTCCAGACATGACACCAACGTTTGATTCAAGCAAAATATGTAATGTGATGATGTGATGATGTAAGATGTAATGTGATGATGGAATGTGAAAAAATGTTTCACAAAAAAATTGTGAAAAATTGTGAAAAAAATTTCACAAAAAAATGTGAAAAAAAAAATGAAAAAATGAATGTGAAAAAATGATGATGTAAAATGTAATGTGATGATGGAATGTGAAAAAATGTAACGTGATGATGTTATGTAAAAGAAAAAAAATGTAACGTAAAGCAAGCGCCTCCATTCCAGGCCGATCTGCCATTTTGTACTTGAAGAGGTTGTCCGCTTGGTGCATCTTGTTTTGCCGTTGGGATTTCCATCTCGACCTCATCGTGTTGATTGACGTTGGTTTTCCTATTGGCTCAGTTCCCATATCGACCTCTCACCTCGTCACTCCTCACCCGCAGCCGCGCAAATACCTGCCTGTTGTTTTGCCGTTCTGCGCGATTTCGACCTTCACTGCGTTGGGTTTCGTGCACGGACTTTGGGGAATGTTACATTCCACTCTTGCTTGGTGTATCGCGAGTTTATTGCTTTGAGAGCATTGGGGAATGATGGTACCATCATATGTATTGTTCAGTTCATGCAAATGACATTTTCATTGTACTCTCTTTCATAGTGTTATTATTGTGTATGTGAGAGTTCTTTATACAATTACTTGTTTGTTCTGCAATCGCATTGGTGTGGTTTTATTATGGTTTATTAGAACTCTCAAAATAACAAATCTGTCTGCCGTGTTCCCACTCCAGACTGAGGTGCACCGTAATCAGGGTTTGGGGAGGTAATACGTAACATTAGCACGAACCTTTCCACCACCTTTACCACGTCCTGACATGATTTGTGGAGGGGAATACAGAATCAGAGAACCTTCACTGTTTGTCAGGTCAATGCCGATTGGTTGGGGAATTGGGTTATTTTGAGGTGGAATTCGGATCAAGAATGACACACGCCCACTTTTCATCCATCCAATGACTGAGCATTAGATTGTGTTCTCTGTCTGAAACCCTCTGTGATCCACATATTTGCATATGAACCCTTTATAAGAGGGAATCGCTCACACACGTATTCTTATTCTTACTCTTTCTCTGCAATTTCATGCTTGGTTGTTTCGCTCTCTGTTTTCTTTTCTCTACTCGTCATGCCTCCGGATCAGCCCAAGCAAGTGGCAGCAAAGAAGGGTTCGAAGAAAGCCGTTTCTAAAGCGACTCGAAAGGGTCCCGGTAAACGGCGTCATCGCAGAAAGGAAAGCTACGCCATTTACATCTACAAGGTGCTGAAACAAGTTCACCCCGATACGGGTGTTTCTTCCAAAGCGATGAGCATCATGAATTCCTTCGTTAATGACATCTTTGAGCGCATCGCATCCGAAGCATCTCGTCTGGCGCATTACAACAAGCGCTCCACCATCACATCGCGGGAGATCCAGACGGCAGTGCGTCTGCTCCTTCCCGGGGAGTTGGCCAAGCACGCCGTGTCCGAAGGTACAAAGGCCGTGACCAAGTACACCAGCTCCAAGTGAGCTCGGACTCGTTTCTCTAGTTCATCCCCAAACGGCTCTTTTCAGAGCCACTCAATGTTTCTTTAATGGAGTGCGACTTTTCCTATTCGTGTCCTTCCTTGGTGAAAGAACCACGTCATATCTAACTATTAATGTGGTTCATATCAAAGTGCAGGTCAGGTAATCATCAGCACTATACTGAAGTAAAGAGTCGTCCTGTTAAAACTTCCTATTATTCCGTGGATAGGGTTGGTATTTGTCATGATGACTTGGAACATAATTGATTGTGAGGTGGGTATGTATGTTGGGGTGTCAGGATCAAATTTGATGAGAGGACCAACGTTTGGGGGAGCATCGGGTACAGAACAGGTGGGGGGGAAAGGGGTAGGGTAAGATGTGGAAGAGGTAGGGAGAGCTGTTGACAGTGTGTGAGAAATTTCAGAATAGCTTGGAGAAAGGGAAGTATGGGGTGGACAAAAGGTTTGATGGTGACTGGGTGAGGAACAGTGAGGTTTTATTTGAGGGGAGGGGGGCAGAGCAAGGCAGAAGGTTGGGGGAGATGGAGGTGAGAATTGGAAGGGGGAAGAACTGGGGAGGACGCTTTGAGGAGGAGGGGTGAGGGGGGAAATGGAGGAAAAATGAGGGTGGGGGGGAGGAGTTTATGAGGGGAGGGGTTAGGGTCGAGGATTCTGAAATTTGTTGGAAAACTTGCATTTCATTATGTATGTGATCATATAAGATCATGTACGACATTTCACCCTATCAGGAAGCGAACAATGTCATAAAGCCATCAAAAATCGACTTTTCTAAATTTCGTGACCTTGAGGCGAAAACGAAAAATCGAGCTCCGTGGGGCTAGACACGTGACAATGGCCGAACCAAATATCGAAACCCCTGTCAGATTCCACCAAAACCCTCGGAGAAGATGTAGCTTGAAATCGATTGCCCCCGAAAAACATCTTTTTCGGGCGTGGCTCCGCCCACAATGGGCGTAATCCGCCCAGTCGACGCAGGACACAACGAGCTCATGATATCAACCTCCCACCCAAGTTTCATGAAGATCGGATGATATCATCAGGTAGTTATGCTGCGGACAGACACACACACATGACAAATATAGTGGTCACTTGATAACTCGTGAACCCAAAAAAAAAAAGCCCCTAAAAAAATAAATAAATAAATAAATAAACAAGAAAACGTCATGCGTAGCACGATACTTGCAAAATACGCCCTCCCCCAAAAGTTTACCATTGATACAGCAAATTGTCCATTTCATGAAGTTTAAAATTTACAATCTTGATAAAAGCTTGGGTCAACAGGATGAAAAGTGACGATTTTTCAGATGAAAAATGATGATTTTGGAAGGTTGACCTTCAGTTGACCTTTGACCTTTTGACCTCAAAAATAGTTAGTTTCCCTATTTAGTGACTCAATGTGCAAATGCTGTTCAATTTTCAAGTCAATTCGATGAAAATTGAGGATTTTAGAAATTTGGCCTATGTTGACCTTTTGGCCGATGTTGACCTCAAGAATACTTGGTGGTTGAATTCAGTGACCAGATGTGCAAGTCCTCTCCAAATTTCAAGTCAATTGGATGAAAATTGAGGATTTTAGAAATTTGGCCTATGTTGACCATTTGGCCTATGTTGACTTCAAAAATTCTTGGTGGTTGAATTCAATGACCAGATATGCAAGTGGTCTTCAAATTTCAAGTCAATCGGATGAAAATTGAGGATTTTAGAAATTTAGCAAAGTTGGTGACCTTTGGCCTATGTTGACCTTTTGACCTATTGACCCCAAAACAATAGGCTTCTGGCATTTGACCAACTCTACCACTTGGTGAAGTTTGGTGAAGATCGGTTGAAAATTGTGACCTGTAGGCCGGTGACAAATTAACAGAGTCACAAACACAACCGACCAATATACTTGAAAAATCTTCGATTTTGCAAGTAATAAATAAATACAGATACATTCAAAGCACACCGCCCCCATGCCAAATAATTAAATATTCTACAGCGCGGCATTGCCGGGGCGCCTCTGGCACCCGGCAATACCGCAGTGCAGCTCATGGAGACTGCATTGGGAGGGAGAGGTGCACAATAATTGATTGATTAATTGTATAATTAAAATCAACAAAAGGTTATCACAAAATATTTTCTTAATCAATTGGCTAATAGCATAACTAAACCACTCGTGCTTCATCCGAAGATGTATCTTTTAGAAATTTAATTAAATAAGTCATGAATAAAAAATTAAATAATTAATTGATTAATCAATAAATAATTAATCAATAAATAATTAATCGATTAAATGATTAATCAATAAATCAAAAATATCCTTGACAGTCACATCACTTGGTCAGTCATGTCCAAATATTAGCTTCCCAGCTCAAAAGGTGCCTGAGATATCGGCAAAATGAGAAAGAAAATAAATAAATGATTAATAATGAAAAGAAATAAATAATAATCATTAAAAAATAAATTATTAATCAATTCGGTCACAGAACACATAAACCACCACCATTTCATCAGAATCTGCAACTGAAAAAAAACAAGCGTTACGCCTCGGTCCCCCGTCGGTGAAGTGATGAGTTGAAAAAGTGGAAGACGCAAGGCGGACATCTTGGATTTTGACGTGGCGACCCAATTTTCAATAGCGTTCTTCTTGATGCGTAGATACACCCACACACCAGATTAGAAGTTAGTAGTTCGTTTATATTTCAAGATATTTCGCTCACAAGGTTCAGACGTATATATGGTGGTGGTCATCTTGGATTTTGACGTGGCGACCCAATTTTCAATAGCGTTCTTCCTGATGCGTAGATACACCCACACACCAGATTAGAAGATAGTAGTTCGTTTTTTTTTCAAGATATTTCGCTCACAAGGTTCATACGTATATATGGCGGTGGCTATCTTGGATTTTGACGTGGCGACCCAATTTTCAACAAGTGCAGATACATTCAAAGTACACCGCCCCCATGCCAAATAATTAAATATCCTACAGCGCGGCATTGCCGGGGCGCCTTCGGCACGCGGCAATACCGCAGTGCAGCTCATAGAGGCTGCATTGGGAGGGAGAGGTGACACTAATTGTTTGATTAATTGTATAATTAAAATCAATAAAAGATTATCACAAAATATTTTCTTAATCAATTGGCTAATAGCATAACTAAACCACTAGTGCTTCATCCGAAGATGTATCTTTTAGAAATTTAATTAAATAAGTCGTTAATAAAAAATTAAATAATTAATTGATTAATCAATAAATAATTAATCGATTAATCAATAAATAATTTATCGAATAAATGATTAATCAATAAATCAAAAATATCCTTGATAGCCACATCACTTGGTCACTGTCTTGTCCAAATATTAGCTTCCCAGCTCAAAAGGTGCCTGAGATATTGGCCAAATGAGAAAGAAAATAAATAAATGATTAATAATGAAAATAAATAAATAATAATCATTAAAAAATTAAATTATTAATCAATTCGGTCACAGAACACATAAACCACCACCATTTCATCAGAATCTGTAACTGAATTTATTTTTATTTTTTTTAGTAATTAATCGAATAATTAAATAATTAATCGATTAATTGATTCATCAATAAATCAAAAATATCCTTGAAAGCCACATCATTTGGTCACTCATGTCCAAATATTAGCTTCTGAGTTCAAAAGGTGCCTGAGATATTGGCCAAATGAGAAAGAAAATAAATAAATGCTTAATAATGAAAATAAATAAATAATAATCATAAAATATTAAATTATTAATCAATTCGGTCAGAGAACACGTAAACCACCACCATTTCATCAGATTCTGTAACTTAAAAAAAAAAAAAAATGTTTTAGTCATTAATCGAATAATTAAATAATTAATCGATTAATTGATTAATTAATAAATCAAAAATAGCTTTTGCAGCCAAATCACCTGGTCATTGGCATGTCCAAATATCAGCTTCCTAACTCAAAAGGTGCCTGAGTTAATGGTCAGAAGAGAAAGGAAATTTAATTAATTAAATAAGTACTTAATTCATCGCTAATAATTAAATAACTCCTCAATTATTTGATGAATCAATAAAGAAAAAATACAGTTTTTGACAAAGGACTTGCTCACTCTTGTGCCGAAATTTCAGCTTCCTTGCTCAAAGGATGGCTGAGATACCACCCGGACAAACAAACAAGAAAACAAGTAAACAAACAAATAAACAACCAGAGTGAAAACTGAGTACTCCCTTTCAGCGTGCGTCACTGCCGAGCCCCCTTCGGTGCCCAGCAATGACGATTTGCAATGCCTGGAGATGGCATAGGAAAGGTGCGGTGCACAACAAACAAACAGAGTGAAAACTGAGTACTCCCTTTCAGCGTGCGTCACTGCCGAACCCCCTTCGGTGCCCAGCAATGACGATTTCCAATGCCTGGAGATGGCATAGGAAAGGTGCGGTGTACAACAAACAAACAAACAAACAGAGTGAAAACTGAGTACTCCCTTTCAGCGTGCGTCACTGCCGAGCCCCCTTCGGTGCCCAGCAATGACGATTTGCAACGCCTGGAGATGGCATAGGAAAGGTGCGGTGTATAACAAGAAAGAAAACAAACAAGTACAGATACATTCAAAGTACACCGCCCCCTTGCCAAATAATTAAATATCCTGCAGCGCGGCATTGCCGGGGCGCCTTCAGCGCCTGGCAATACCGCAGTGCAGCTCATAGAGGCTGCATTGGAAGGGAGAGGTGTACACTAATTGATTGATTAATTGTATAATTAAAATCAATAAAAGATTATCACAAAATATTTTCTTAATCAATTGGCTAATAGCATAACTAAACCACTAGTGCTTCATCCGAAGATGTATCTTTTAGAAATCTAATTCAATAAGTCATTAATAAAAAATTAAATAATTAATTGATTAATCAATAAATAATTCATCGATTAAATGATTAATCAATAAATCAAAAATATCCTTGATAGCCACATCACTTGGTCAATGTCATGTCCAAATATTAGCTTCCCAGCTCAAAGGATGCCTCAGATATTGGCCAAATGAGAAAGAAAATAAATAAATGATCAATAATGAAAATAAATAAATAACAATCATTAAAAAATTAAATTATTAATCAATTCGGTCACAGAACACTTAAACCACCACCATTTCATCAGAATCTGTAACTGAAAAAAAGTATTTTTTTAGGAATTAATCGAATAATTAAATAATTAATCGATTAATTGATTAATCAATAAATCAAAAATATCCTTGATAGCCACACCACTTGGTCACTCATGTCCAAATATTAGCTTCCGAGCTCTAAAGGTGCCTGAGATATTGGCCAAATGAGAAAGAAAATAAATAAATGATTAATAATGAAATTAAAGAAATAATAATCATAAAAAAATTAAATTATTAATCAATTCGGTCAGAGAACACATAAACCACCACCATTTCATCAGAATCTGTAACTAAAAAAAAAAAAAAATTTAGTCATTAATCGAATAATTAAATAATAAATCGATTAATTGATTTTTTTTTTTTTGATTTTTGTTTGTATACAAGATCGAGGCTCGTGAAAGAGCTAACATTAATCACACAAAAAGACAAACCGACACACAAAACAAAAAACAAGGGGAGCGGCAGACAAGATGGGGAGAGAGGGGGAAGGACACAAAAGAGAGGGGGAAGAGGGGGAAGGACACAAACACAACATTTGAGAGCAGGGACATCGGGAGGACTTGGGGGGAGGTGGGAGAGGATTAAAACATATGAACACTGCAAGGACTCTGGGGTGAATTACCGGGGGTAGAAAAGATCAAGGTTTTCGATGGGGGAAGATAAGAGATGGTGGTGAACAGCTGTTTTAAAGACCTGGAGGGAGGAGTGGGATTGAAGGGAGTGGGGGAGTTTGTTCCAGAGGCAGGAGAAAAGGTGAATGAAAGAGTGAAGGTGAGCAGAGAGCCTAGACTTTGGCAGTTTAACCATAAGAGGGTTGCAGGCAGATCTTGTGCGACCTGAAGGAATATTGGGGGGACAGAGCACAGAGAGAGCTGGGGGAGCAAGGCCGGAGAGGAGTCGGTAGAAGACAGAAAGACCACCAACCTGCCTGCGGTGAGTGAGTGAAAGGCCCTCGGCGTTGACTACATCGCAGGAGATTCCAATGATTCTGAATGCTTTGGCCTCAACAGCGTGAAGCCGAGCAAGGTGTGAGGCAGGAGCACCAGCCCAGAGGGGGGAACAGTATTCCATTGAGCTGCGGATGAAAGCCTTCTATGTGGTGAGGAGCTCAGGTGTGCCAAGGAAGGACTTCGCACGACGGAGGATGCCCAGTCGGCGACTGGCTTTGGAGGCCAGCTTGGAAATGTGGTTTTCCCAAGAAAGATCATGGCAGATAGTGAGACCCAAAAGCTTGAGCGACAGAACTTCTTGGAGAGGATTGTTGAGAAAGTGGATGGGAGGGTTGTCCAGTCAGTCCTTTCGGAGAGACATTGTAAGAGTGTGAGATTTGTCAGGATTGAAAGACATGTTCCACTTGTTTGACCAGTCTGTGATTTTGTCCAGGTCTGCAGAGAGTGAGGAGGCTGCAGACTGCCGATCTGAGGGATGAGGAATGGAGCGACAGAGAGTAGAGTCGTCAGCAAAGAGATAGAGAGGATTTTCAAGAGAGTCAGAGAGATCATTGATGAAGACCAGAAAAAGCACAGGGCCCAGAACACTACCTTGGGGAACTCCAGCCTGAACAGGAAGAGGAGATGAGAGAAACCCATTCAGGGCCACACGTTGACTACAACCAGAGAGGAAGTCCGCCAGCCATGTGTTACGTGGTCCCCTCGGTGACTACCTGGTCTCGGTGACCCCCGGACCGTGAGAGGACCTTCGCCAGCAAGTAGTATTATATATATGCGCTTTCGCAACGCAATCCCTATGAATTCCACCCAAGAGAAACTGATGTGCAATGATATATTTCCAGGGTAAGGATAGCATACGATTTCAATGATACAATCACGGATATTCCCCGAGCAATCAACAACCAACAATCATCAACAATTCCCAATCCACAATCAATTCCCTATATGATTAAGATGGCCATCTTATATAGGTGTGTCCACTTCTGTACTCACGACCCCCTTTTGGTCTCTGCCCCTCACAATGTCTCTGGGCCCCTCCTGACCGAGATGCTGGTCGGCGTCGCCGCACTCGGGCGGTTGAACGAACCCCGGGTGGACGTGTTTCCACCGGGCAGGTATCGTACCAGGCACCGCGGCTGCAGCCCCTCGTGGCCACGCGAAGCGGGTACGGTAAAGCAAGCCAAAAGCCCCACGCCGCTTGCAAGGCGTGTTAGGCCCCAACGTGCGACCCGTACGCGTCTGTTTAGACGGTGCCGCGAACGGTGCCAGACGCGGGGTCGATGCACGGCCCCACGTCAACTTGACGTCTCCACCGGGTAGGTACACGTCCCGGTAACTCCTCTCGCCAGACGGGCTTCGGAACGCCGCTTTTCCACGCAGCGCAAGGTCGATCCCACCTTTCATCGGAGCGGGGCGAGGAAGAAGAAGAATACTCGTCGCTTTTCTTCCTCGTGTCTTTTTCTCTTCCGTTTCCGGTCACTTCCGTTTCCGGACACTTTCTCAGAAGGGCTCCTGACCCTCCAACCACAACAACCCTTAATCTACTACACACGGATAAGCAAAGACCTGAATGGTAATTTACATACATTCACATAAATATGTAACACATGCGTGGAGATTTCCATGGATACCAAAGGAGGAGAGTTTGGAGAGCAGAGCAGGGTGCCAGACCGTATCGAAGGCACGTGAAATGTCAAGGGAGACAGCTCTAATTTCCTGTTTGGCGTTGAGGACCTCCATCCATTGTTGAGAAAGCAGAAGCAGCATGTCTAGAGTAGAGTGACCAGGTCTGAAACCAAATTGATGATCAGAGATCAAGCCATTGGAGAAGAGGAAAGATTTAATATCTGAAGCAATGATGGATTCCATGACTTTGCTGATAATTGGGAGAAGGCTGATTGGTCTGTAGTTGCTGGGATCTGTTTTTGCACCTTTTTTGTGCAAAGCGGTGATGTTGGCTGATTTCCAAGCAGATGGCAGATGACCTTGAGCAAAAGAGAGGGTGAAGAGAACAGAAAGAGGGAGTGAAAGAGCAGAAGAACATGATTTTAGGACCCGTGGGCTGATGCCGTCAGGACCAGTTGCAGAATCAGAGTCGAGGGTTGACAGAAACTTTTCCACCTTGTCAGGAGGAAAGGACACAGAGTCCAGGAGCAGCTGGGTACGACTGGGTACAGTGGGTACAGAGAGGGATGGGTTTGGGACACAAGATTTAGAGGCAAACACAGAGTTGAGGCATTCAGCTTTTTCACGTGCGGAGTCAGCCGTTAAGCCGTTTGAGGTGAGGGAGGGGATGGAGGGGGAACAAACACCAGAAACAGATTTGACCAGACGCCACCAGGATTTGGAAGAGGGAGACAGATAAGAGAGTTCGGTCTTGAGAATGGTGAGATATTGTTTCCTGGCTCTCCTGAAGGTGGACACACACTTGTTTCGGGCTTTGTGAAAGGAAATGAGATTTCCTTCCGTTGGATTTGCTTTCCAGGAGACGAAAGCAAGTTGTTTCAGGGCAACAGCCTCACCACAAGATTCCGTGTACCATGGACGGGAGGAAGGGTATGACAACTGAAGACGAGATGGTATAAATCTGTGCATGAGAGAGAGCAATTTACTTTGAAAGAATTCCCAGGATGAGTTGATGTCAGAGGCGGTAGAGATGGGAGACCAGTCCAGATGATTGATGGCTGCTTGAAGACCGTGCCAGTTGGCCTGAGTGAAATGCCAGACTCGTCGACGCTGAGGAGACTCTCTGAGAATGGTCAGAGAGATGTCCACTTTGACAAGCACATGATCAGATGAGCCGATTGGAGCAGAAGAAGAGCAGCAGACATTTTCAGGGAAGTTTGTCATAACCAAATCCAGAAGAGAAGATGCTCTGTTGACTGAGATCCGGGTCGGGAAATTGACAGATTGTGTCAGTCCCAGTGAGTCGCAGAAGTCCTTTGCTGAAGAGCCATGGCTGGTGAGAGAGGTACCCGCACCCAGCCAACTGGCATGGTGACAATTGAAATCACCACATATGAGGAAGAGAGAGTTGGGATGGGTAGATAGAAGTTGGTCCATATTATCAGACAGTGAGATGTAGATGGAGTCATCGCTGATTGGTGGACGGTACAACACACATATGAACAAAAGGTGGGAGTGAAGGGGAAGCCGTAGCCAAAGGTATTCCTGGGGGTGAGGTGGAGAGAGGGCAGTGGAGGGCGAGTGAGGAAGAGAGTTTTTTATAAAGATAGCAACCCTACCTCCAGGACGAGGCTCAGGTCTATCATACCGGAGGACGGAGTAACCTGGGAGAGATACCAAGGCATCAGAGACATCATGAAGGAGTAAAGTTTCTGTTAAGCAGATCACATCTGGTTTGTCAGAAGCAACCTGTATGGAGAGGTCAGTCAAGTTTGAGCGAAGGCCCCGGATGTTTGAGGTCCATACCGTTAATGAAGAGGAAGGGGGAGCATCGGGTCCAGAACAGGGGGGGGACGGGTAGGGTAAGATGTGGAAGAGGAGGAAGAGGTAGGGAGAGCTGTTGAAGGTGTGTCAGAGATTTCAGAATAGCTTGGAGAAAGGGAAGAATGGGGCGGACAAAAGGTTTGATGGAGATTGGGTGAGGCACAGTGAGGTGTTATTTGAGGAGGAGGAAGAGCAAGGCAGAAGGTTTGGGGAGATGAAGGTGAAAGTTGGAAGGAGGAAGAAGCAGGGAGGATGCTTTGAGGAGGAGGGGTGAGAGGGAGAGTCTCGGAGGGGAGGGGTGTGGGGGGAGTTTAGGAGGGAGGGGAGGGAAGGGGCAAGGGGGAAGATTTGAAAGGGATGGGTGATGGGGAGGATTTGGAGGGGAGGGGTGAGATTGGATTTTGAAAAGTGTACGATTCATGGGAAACGAACATTTTTTGCAAAATGAGTTTGAGACCTTCAATTAATTAATAAATCAAAAATAGCCTTTGCAGGCAAATCACCGGGTCATTGGCATGTCCAAATATCAGCTTCCTAACTCAAAAGGTGCCTGAGTTAATGGTCAGAAGAGAAAGGAAATGTGATTAATTAAATAAGTACTTCATTAATCGCTAATAATTAAATAACTCCTCAATTAATTGATCAATCAAAAAACAAAAAATATCATTTTTGAAAAAGGACTTGCTCACTGTTGTGCTGAAATTTCAGCTTCCTAGCTCAAAGGATGGCTGAGATATCGTCCGGACAAATAAACAAGAAAACAAACAAGTACACATACATTCAACGTACACCGCCCCATGCCAAATAATTAAATATGCTGCAGCGCGCCATTGCCGGGTCACCATTGCGCGCAAATCACCGGGTCATTGGCATGTCCAAATATTAGCTTCCCAGCTCAAAGGATGCCTCAGATATTGGCCAAATGAGAAAGAAAATAAATAAATGATCAATAATGAAAATAAATAAATAACAATCATTAAAAAATTAAATTATTAATCAATTCGGTCACAGAACACTTAAACCACCACCATTTCATCAGAATCTGTAACTGAAAAAAAGTATTTTTTTTAGTAATTAATCGAATAATTAAATAATTAATCGATTAATTGATTAATCAATAAATCAAAAATATCCTTGATAGCCACATCACTTGGTCACTCATGTCCAAATATTAGCTTCCGAGCTCTAAAGGTGCCTGAGATATTGGCCAAATGAGAAAGAAAATAAATAAATGATTAATAATGAAAATAAAGAAATAATAATCATAAAAAATTAAATTATTAATCAATTCGGTCAGAGAACACATAAACCACCACCATTTCATCAGAATCTGTAACTAAAAAAAAAAAAAATTAAGTCATTAATCGAATAATTAAATAATTAATCGATTAATTGATTAATTAATAAATCAAAAATAGCCTTTGCAGCCAAATCACCTGGTCATTGGCATGTCCAAATATCAGCTTCCTAACTCAAAAGGTGCCTGAGTTAATGGTCAGAAGAGAAAGGAAATGTGATTAATTAAATAAGTACTTCATTAATCGCTAATAATTAAATAACTCCTCAATTAATTGATCAATCAAAAAACAAAAAATATCATTTTTGAAAGAGGACTTGCTCACTGTTGTGCTGAAATTTCAGCTTCCGAGCTCAAAGGATGGCTGAGATATCGTCCGGACAAACAAACAAGAAAACAAACAAGTACACATACATTCAAAGTACACCGCCCCATGCCAAATAATTAAATATGCTGCAGCGCGCCATTGCCGGGGCGCCTCAGGCGCCCGGCAATACCGCAGTGCAGCTCATTGAGGCTGCATTGGGAGGGAGAGGTGTACACTAATTGATTGATTAATTGTATAATTAAAATCAATAAAAGATTATCACAAAATATTTTCATAATCAATTGGCTAATCGTATAACTAAACCTCTAGTGCTTCATCCGAAGATGTATCTTTTTCGAAATTTAATGAAATAAGTCATTTATAAAAAATTAAATAATTAATTGATTACTCAATAAATAATTAATCGATTAATCAATAAATAATTAATAGATTAAATGTTTAATCAATAAATCAAAAATATCCTTGATAGCCACATCACTTGGTCACTCATGTCCAAATATTAGCTTCCCAGCTCAAAAGGTGCCTGAGATATTGGCCAAATGAGAAAGAAAATAAATAAATGATTAATAATGAAAATAAATAAATAATAATCATTTAAAAATCAAATTATTAATCAATTCGGTCATAGAACACATAAACCACCACCATTTCATCAGAATCTGTAACTTAAAAAAAAAATTTTTTTAGTCATTAAACGAATAATTACATAATTAATCGATTAATTGATTAATTAATAAATCAAAAATGGCCTTTTCGTGGAGCAGCTTAACTTAGATGTTTATAAGGATTGTGCATTTTGTGATAAAAGCAACACACTTGCCACACATAAAGACAATTATAATATGAACAGATTTGGATATTGGGCCACCTCACATTTTGCCCATGGTGGCTATAGCAGCCATTTTCCAAAATGGCCGCCAGCGGTCACTTTTATTTTCTATATATGATGTACTGGGGAAGACAGTGGGTCGACCGTGGATGCTAATGTGCTTTTAAAAGTCCAAGACTGTTTAGGGAGTGCCTATTATTTCATTTGGTACCACAATAGATAACTATAATTGAATTAGTTAGTATAAATAGGTTTGCGACACGGCATCTGGTGAGATTCCAAATGGATATTAATTGTGAAAATCATGCACATTGATGAAAAAAAGGGGATTTTCATTTTCTTGGTCCACTTTTCCTGAAAAGCAAGTACCAATGTAATAATAACATAAATGCACAAAGAAATAAATCCATGCGGTTCCCATTATATTACAAGTCACTCTTTCCCGATTGCACTTTTGGTGTCTCACCATTTCGTTACGTTGTTATTTTTTGCGCACTATCCGCTAAACATCGGTTTCATATTTGCGAATGAAAGTCACCGTAACCAAGAGCCCCGGATGAGGCCTGTAGTGAAATTATACCGAAGGTGAACCCAGGGTGTGCTCGCTTCAAAAGGGGCGTCTATAAGACCCGGGACAACCGGGGCGCACGAACACTCCAGCGGCACTTACTGTGACATAGTCCTGTAGTTTGAATGGTATGTACGCCCCTATATGCCGCGCTGATTTGTTTTACCTATTGATATCGGACTTTGCCCATGTAATACTCTGATTCTAATGTCTGTTGCATGAATGTATTTTTACAGGATGTTACTTCAGATCTAAATGATATTAAACCTACCCAAGGGACAAGTCGTGTCTGAGCTTGATTTTCACGACATTTAATATCATTTAGATCGCCGAAATGACTGAACACAAGATGATCATGGTACCGGTTCTCGGAGCCGACACTCAAGCTGAGGGGACGGGATCGGAGTTCACCCACTGGCTCAAAACGCTGGATAATTACTTTGCCGCTCACGAAACAGAGCCCAACGCTGTGGTGAAGCTGTCCGTGTTACAGTTGAAGGTCCATCACACCGTTTACCGGAGCATTGCTCGATTTGTGACGTACGCTACGGCTCTGGCCGAGCTGAAGCGACTATACGTAAAAACACGGAGCGCTGTGCACGGCCGGCATCAACTCTCCCAGCGGCGACAACAACCATCGGAATCGATCGATCGCTATGCACAGGAGCTGCGTTACCTATTGGCGGACTGCGTGCAGGAGGTACGGACCCACGAGCAAGTGCAGGATGACCTGCTCCGAGATTCATTCGTCTCCGGAATTAATTCTGGAGTCTTGAGGCTCCGACTCCTGGAGACCCCGGATCTGACATTTACGGAGGCACTGCGGCTGGCACGCGTCTTTACAGATGCCCGTGAACAATCCACCGCTTATGATCACCCACGAGTCGGGGCGGGGACTTCTCAACTCGCGCGACCGGAGAGGGGTACCGCCGAGGATATGGGGGAGGACCCGACCACCACGGCCGAGTCTCTGGGTGCTCCTGAAGCGGACTCCGCTTCCGGCCTAACTGCTGCCGCCGCTGCCCGGCCACGGCCTGACCGGTACGCAAAATGTTATTTTTGTGGGAATCGGCAGCACCCTCGATCTGACTGCCCGGCTCGGGAAGCCATATGCCACCTGTGCTCCACCAAGGGCCATTTTGCAAAGGTCTGCAGGAAGGCCGCTCGGGGCACGCGCCCCCGTGCGACCTTGAATGGACTTATCGCTGAGCCAACGGATCGAGCACCGGACGGGGCGCCTCACTCGGCTTTGATGAGCCGACCTCCTTCTCGCGGGCCTCTGGCTGCACGCACGACCTTGGTGAGATACACCGGGCCGCCGAAACAAATGGCGCGAACGCGACCGGCCGCGGCGCGACCGACCTTGACTGGCGTTCGAACGCCTACTTCAAACAAGCGACATGCTCCTGCTTTGGAAACTCCTCTTGATGTGCGGCAAACACAGCACGTGACTCGAGCCCCATCTGACGGCGGCTCTTACGAATTACATGCACCCACTCTGGCATATGAATCTGCAGATGGCAGTGATCCTTCTCACGTGACTCGAGCGCCATCTGGCGGCGGCTCTTACGACCTACACACACTCACTCCGGCAAATGAAACTGCTGATGAGCCAACGATGCGCTTGTCACGAGGATCCTCCTCGGGCTGCCCGAATGACCGGCAAACTGCAGCCGGCGTGGGAACGTCCTCTGACAGTGGGTATTACGATTTCTATGCTCCTGCTGAGGCCCAACCTGCCGACGATGCCCGGAAGATTGCAGCCAGAGTGGGATCCACCCGCGAGGCGCGATCTTCTCGCCCGGCCGGTACAATACCTGCCGGGTCTGCCGGCCTTGCGTAAGACACACCCCCGGACAGACAGACAGACGGACAGAATCACCGGAGCCTATTATAGTATAGATGAATTAAATTAAATATTGAATTAAATGTTTATTATATTATTACTTAATTAAATATTGAATGTTTTCATGAATTAAATATTGAAGCAGAACATACACAAAAGCATAATCTCCACATATGCATCGTACAGTGTGCGGTTCATAAATATTGCAAGAACTCTGTATTTGGCTTCCGAATGAGGAAACTTCGTGCAGAGGAAGGACGAAGAATCGTGTGAAGTGCGAGCCTTTCCTGACACGAGGCACTGTGTTTACAGGTAAACGGGGATGGTCAACGACCTGTGTCAATGTCAAATGGGGCAAGCTTAGTTTCTTGGTGGGACATTGTTCCTGCACATTGGGGCACGTGGGTCAATTACAAAGTGATCTTAGAAATTAGTTATTTATTAAATACCAAGTAATCGCAGTCGTGATGGCACACTTTGAATGTTGCATATTTAACAACATTGCATGTTTCGTCACGTGACTTGCCATTCTTTGGTCATTGTTTGATACTAGGACGTGCCCGTACGTGGGTGCCCGTTCCTTGCCAAAAAAAAAAAAAAAAATGTCTTCGCCCATGCATGCATGGGCGTGCCCGTAAGTGCGTGATGTGACCGTACAATGAATGTATCGTCCCGACGCCGCAGCTCGGATGGCGCTGCAGTTAATCGGGCCTGTATCGGCAGAGTTATTAGAAACGTGTACTACAATCGATCGTATCTTACAGCATCTGCTCGCCACGTTCAGCATCAGTACGTCGTCACTATGACTATCCGTAAGTCCGGAAGTGACGTCCTCATTTGACTGTCCGGAAGGTCGCATATCGCAGTTACGATGAATCGCAAATTAGTTTTAATTAGTTTTAAAACATAGTTTAACGCCAACATAGCGCCAACATAGTTTGCCAACGTGAAATAAATGAATACGCTCTCAAATGTGCCGTCCGAGGCAGAGTCTGTTCGCCACGTTCGGCACACGTGATAGCTCGCTGCTCTCTGATTGGTTGAATCGTTTTTTGGACATAGCTCGGTAACTACTTCTCCGATTAATATGAAACCTTGAAAAGGCACATCCTCAGGTCCCCAGCAATATACCTGGCAAGTTTCAAGTATATCGGGCCCGTGGTTGTCGAGAAACAGCGGTCACAGACACACACACACACACAGATTACTGGAATTATAGATAGATAAATAAGTTATGAATGAATATGGAACAACTTTTGTTGGTCTTGCAAATAATTTGAACCTCGTGCTCTTGTTTATAAAGCTCTTTCACAAACCACTTCATCAAATACTGGATACAAAGGTTATATCTATTATGTCTGCACGTAGGATGCACCCGATTTGTTGTTTGCAATGTGCCAGCCCCACCAGTGATTTTATGAACCATCGGTTCAGCTCCTTTCAAGTGAACGAGGTGGGTGGCTCTGAAAAGAGCCGTTGTGGTTTTGGGCGAGTGAGACGAGGAGGAACAAGAGAAACTTCACCTCAAATCTCTTGTCTTCTCTTCCTCTCACTTCTTTTTGAGCGTCGCCTTCTTGTTCTTCAACCCCTTGGTTGCAAGCTTGGACTTTGGTTTCATCGTCTTGGTGTTTCCCTTGGTCTTAGGCAGAACCTTCTTCACGTTTTTCTTCACCTTGGCAGGCGACTTACTGGATCGCTTCGAAGAAGCGGCGATAGATCTTTTCAGTTTCTTGGGAGAAACCTTCCGCACCACCTTCTTCACTGCTGGCTTTTTGGTCGCTTTCTTGGCCGCTTTAGACTTGATTGTGCTCTTCACAACTTTTCTGGGACTGGTGCTCTTCTTCACTTTCGCACTCTTTTCCTTGTTCAGTTTGAACGAGCCGGCAGCGCCCGTTCCCTTGGTCTGCACAAGATTTCCACTTGCAACGAGGCTCTTCACAGCCGAATTGATACGAACGGAATTCCGATGGAGATTGTAGCCATCTTCTCCCAGGGCCTTTTTCAAGGCGGCAAGCGACACACCATTTCGCTCCTTGCTCGATCCCACCATCTTGATGATCTTTTCCGAAAGGGTGCCGTCAGTCTTCTTCGGGGTCTTGGTAGCGCCAGGTTTATTCTTCCCTCGCTTGACAGACGGGACCGAAGTTGAAAGTTCTGCTGAAACAGGAACAGTCTCCGACATTTCGCACCAACAAGAGTATGAGAGGTAACACGAAGTTGTAACACGAAGTTCCAAAACGAAGTACAGTACAGTGTTGCACAAATAAAGCGTCCCTTCACCACGTCGCCTGTTGTTCTTATAGTGACGGAGCGAAGAAGCGGACGTGGTAGAAATCAACGTCAGCGTTCGGAGTCGTTCACCGTATCCGTTTGTGTTTCCTGCATCACTTTGAGCTTTGTTATTCACATGAACGATAACTCCATGCGCAATGCGAACAATCGTTTCAGGTACAAGAACATCCCAGCAAACGGAGGGAAGCATCTTTTCAAATATCTGGACCTTTCACCGCATTCCACGGCCCGAGACGGCAGATGGACGATCTGCTTTGACAGAACATTGCTTACTCGAACACGTTCTCGGGCTTCGCCCAAGGGGTTTCTGTGCTCAGAATAAGATTTTCACGAGCAAAATATCTTCTTTGACCTGACATAAACCTCACAGAGTTAATGGTGAAATGTGCACCTGTCTGCAGCCACCTTTGCAAGGCAATGAAACAAACATGAAAAAACTCCTTTTTGGAGGTTCGTGTCGAGGTCATCTCAGCATGGACCATCACAAATGTGAAAATTCTTGGTTACCACTTACCAACAGCACAAGGGTGTAAGCAATGGTTGGAAAGTTTTTTTTAATTTAAGCGCGAATAAAATCGTCGACCCGAATCTTGTGTCGTGCTTCGTGTGATGTTCTGTTTGCATCCAGGTTTTGTAAACGAACCTGTTGTGATATCTCATTCACATTGACCTGACTGGTTCAATTAATCCCCTGTCGTCCAAGAGAGGTGCAAGGTCTTCCATGCAGCATCTTCAAAGATCTTCCACGCGTTAAAGTAAAGCTTCGTAATAATAGCGAAAGGTTCTGCTGTTCACTGATTGAACGTCACGATAATTTATTGTTTCAACCTTAATGAAATGACATTGATAATGGACGTTGGTTCATCGAGGTTAATGTCCGCCAAAAAGGGCACTTTTACTTTTCTTGAAATCCAAACTGTCATGAAAATGTCGATCCTTCAATTACTTGAGACCTTCGAAGCGTATTTGCAACTTCGGGTCGTTTGCGTTTGTTGTTTATTTTGACAAAGTTCTGCAGTTGTGTTCAGAATGAAATCGCCGGATATTACTGCCGAAGTTAAACCTCATTTGACAAGATTCTGTTTCTTTGAGCGAAAGTGAAGGGACCACAAGAGCGAGTGTGTTGCACATTGTTAAAGCTTAAGGACAACGTGCGCATGCGCAGCTGGAGGGGTGAAAAGGAAAGGAGCACACGCGCGGACGTGGTAGAAATCATAAAGGAAGCACCGTTTCACTTCGAGAAAGTAATGAACCGTATGAGGCAAAGTGCAAAGGTTAAATAACAAATAGTCACATCGAGCTCTCCACCAATATAAAGCCTCAGTACAACTATCATCCACACAGAGACGCGAAGGCGAACGTTCGTGGTTTTACTGATTTGGGTTAAGAAGCAAACGTTGCGGTCATGTCTGGACGTGGAAAAGGTGGAAAGGGTCTCGGAAAAGGAGGTGCGAAACGTCATCGCAAGGTACTGCGTGATAACATCCAGGGAATCACAAAGCCTGCTATTCGTCGCCTTGCTCGTCGTGGTGGGGTAAAGCGCATCTCGGGTCTCATCTACGAGGAAACCCGTGGAGTTCTCAAGGTGTTCCTGGAAAATGTTATCCGCGATGCTGTTACCTACACGGAGCACGCCAAGCGCAAGACCGTTACTGCCATGGATGTGGTGTACGCTTTGAAGCGCCAGGGCCGTACGCTCTACGGTTTCGGTGGTTAAACCTTTTGGGGGTGGTGTTCATCAGCAGCTACAACAACAAAACGGCTCTTTTCAGAGCCACCACCTCATTCATGAAAGAGCTTCAGGGGACTTGAACTTAGTATCGTATATTCTGTGGCACCAGAAATGCAATGGAGACAGCTCCGTTTATTACTTTGATTTCGACGAGGTGAAAAGGTGAGATATTGAAGTCTGAAAGATTAATTGGAGGCTCAAAAGCCAAGGAGCCCGAGCACTTTGTTGCAGTGATGTTTCGTGCAATTAGAGGCCACGCTCTGAACTGAAAGTTGTTTTCGGAGAACAGTTACATGGCTCGACGAAAGAGCTGTTCGGGCGAAGAGTAACTGAGAAATGGAATTGATAGATTTTCTGAGTTCGTGGTAACTGCCACATCAGTTCCGATATACTAGAATATAAGACCCGTCTCTTCGCTGATGGCAATACCAATCTCTGCTGCAATGGCTAATCTTTGGGGAAACAAGAACGCCACTCATTCGAGCGCATACTCCCGCTGTGGGTCAAGTTGGAATGATACGTTTTGTTTAACATACCCTCTCCCCAAAACAATAAATAAAAAAGAAAGTAAGCCCTAATTGTCAGAATTTATTTTGATATATCTCGGAATTAGAGAGAAAACATCATTTAAGAATAAGAATAAAAGCTTTAATGCAGCAAAACAAAAAAGAAATTCCCAAATAAAATTCCTGGATATGGAATAATATCCTGAGCTTACCAAAAACTAATCAATTCTTCCTTATCCCAAGGGCAATAATCTCACCAACTTTCATCCAAATCCGTTGAGAACTTTTCCAGATATCTTTCTCACACACACGAACACATGCGCATACGGACGGACACCATCGGATGGATGCATTACTCCCTGGCGGGAGTAATAAATAAAGTAGAGGATTCCTGGGAGATTCTGTTCTCCGTGCAAGGATAACCAACCTCACGTGTTGGCATTTGCAGTTTTGACACGCGTGTCCATGTACCCATAATAAGAGGTATTTCTTTTTTGGGATCACAAACACCCAGGAGTTTCGTGAATTCACCGTAGTTGGATTTATTGAAATCTGTTAATCCGTCTCAAGTTATGTCACGACAAACAGACAGACACGGGTCCTTTTATAATATAGATTGGAGCAGATTGGACAAACATGGTCCTCATCAAATTTAATCATGACTGCCGAACAAACATACCCACCTCACAATAAATTATGTTCCAACTCATGACACAAACTAAACCGATCCATAGAATAACAAGAAGTTTAAACAGGACTACTTTTTACTTCAGTACAATGCTGATGATTACCTGACCTGCACATTAATATGAACATTTCTAGTTACAGATAACATCACGTGGTGCTTTCACCAAGGAAGGACACGAAGAGGAAAAGTCGCACTCCATTAAAGAAACATTGAGTGGCTCTGAAAAGAGCCGTTTGGGGATGAACTAGAGAAACGAGTCCGAGCTCACTTGGAGCTGGTGTACTTGGTCACGGCCTTTGTACCTTCGGACACGGCGTGCTTGGCCAACTCCCCGGGAAGGAGCAGACGCACTGCCGTCTGGATCTCCCGCGATGTGATGGTGGAGCGCTTGTTGTAATGCGCCAGACGAGATGCTTCGGATGCGATGCGCTCAAAGATGTCGTTAACGAAGGAATTCATGATGCTCATCGCTTTGGAAGAAACACCCGTATCGGGGTGAACTTGTTTCAGCACCTTGTAGATGTAAATGGCATAGCTTTCCTTTCTGCGATGACGCCGTTTACCGGGACCCTTCCGAGTCGCTTTGGAAACGGTTTTCTTCGAACCCTTCTTTGCTGCCACTTGCTTGGGCTGATCCGTAGGCATGACGAGTCGATATTGAACCAGTTAAATATGAACCTTCAGAGAAAGAATAAGAAGACGAGTGTGAACGATTCCCTCTTATAAAGGGTTCATATGCAAATATCTGGATCACAAAGCCTTTGGAGGTGGAGAACACAAGCTGATGCTCAGTCATTGGTTCGATGAAAAGTGGGCGTGTGTCATTCTTGATCCGAATTTCCCTTCAAAAGAACCAAATTCGTCACCTTCGCATGAAATTCAGTAAAGTTATTTGGATTTCTCTTTTTGTTTTGTAAGATTTCTCTTACAAATCATGGCGTTCTGTCACTTCCAAACCAAATACAGAAGATGGGATGATAATGAACTTTGCACTTAATGCACAATAACCTGGAAAACAACAATGCGTGAGAGTGGGGTCATCGCAGGTGTCTCCGTGTTGGCTTTTTCCAGCCTTAACAGTTCAAAGTTCGCAAGGAATTTAGACCCAGCAGGTGTCCATTCGGTCCGTCATTCTTGCACCTCATCTACACCAGACCAATTTATATCAGAAATGAGCAATGTTTTTTTTTTTAAATATCAGTTGTTTCTTTCCGGGGGTGGGGGATGGGGGACTTCTTCTTTGCTGAAGACGGTTTTTGTGGGAGAAACATCACATCGACCATACCCCACATCTTGACGAGCGAGACCCCTTCCCTCCCCCACCTGCCCCCTTCCCCCTCTCCTCCTCCCTCCACCCACCCTCCCTGCCCCCCACCCACTTCCCCCCCTCTCCCCCACAGCCAACAATGCGCAATGGTGTTCACTATGACCCATCCTTGCTCAAGCTGCCAAGAAGTTCTGCAAATATCCCTAAACGTCTCGATCTACATTATTTCCGGGTACTTCTCTCATTCCAATTTAGACGAATGTAGTTTCTGCTGCCACCACCTTTCCGGAGCGACCATTCCACACATTAACAACTGAGTGAAAGACCCTTGCCTTATTACCGTTTGATCTCCCCTCTTCTTTACTCTCAAGTTCTGTACAAATCCATTCTCACAGATAAATGCACAAAAAGGGATTTGTCGGTTTCGAGTTTTGTGGACTGTGGATGACGCTATCCTCGTGTCCTCAAACAGACCGACGAGGGAGGTCAAAATGTCGCCGGCAACGCCATCAGATCGGAGCTCTGGAAACAAAATAATTTAATCTTCTGCTTGTGTTCGGCGATGGAATTACCATTCTGCGGGGTTTGCGCAATTGCACGTTCGTCTTTCAAGCAAGCTTTTGTTGCGTCCATTTGCTGTTTCTCGATTCATTGACAAATGTGCGGTTCCTGCAACATCGCAATGATGTTTTATTTACAAATAACGTACAACGACTAATCTATCTATAATTCCAGTAATCTCTGTGTGTGTGTGTGTGTGTGTGTCTGTGACCGCTGATTCTCGACAACCACGGGTCCGATATACTTGAAACTTGCCAGGTATATTGCTGGGGACCTGAGGATGTGCCTTTTCAAGGTTTCATATTAATCGGAGAAGTAGTTACCGAGCTATGTCCAAAAAACGATTCAACCAATCAGAGAGCAGCGAGCTATCACGTGTGCCGAACGTGGCGAACAGACTCTGCCTCGGACGGCACATTTGAGAGCGTATTCATTTATTTCACGTTGGCAAACTATGTTGGCGCTATGTTGGCGTTAAACTATGTTTTAAAACTAATTAAAACTAATTTGCGATTCTTTCGCTTTGCGATATGCGACCTTCCGGACAGTCAAATGAGGACGTCACTTCCGGACTTACGGATAGTCATAGTGACGCTGAACGTGGCGAGCAGACGCTGCCTCGGACGGCACATTTGAGAGCGTATTCATTTATTTGACGTTGCAATCTGTGTTGATTGTTGTAAGGTACGATCGATTGTAGAACACGTTTATAATAACTCTGCCGATACAGGCCCGATTAACTGCAGCGCCATCCGAGCTGCAGCTTTTTTTTTTGGCAAGGAACGGGCACCCACGTACGGGCACGTCCTAGTCTATCTATAATTCCAGTAATCTCTGTGTGTGTGTGTGTGTGTGTCTGTGACCGCTGTTTCTCGACAACCACGGGTCCGATATACTTGAAACTTGCCAGGTATATTGCTGGGGACCTGAGGATGTGCCTTTTCAAGGTTTCATATTAATCGGAGAAGTAGTTACCGAGCTATGTCCAAAAAACGATTCAACCAATCAGAGAGCAGCGAGCTATCACGTGTGCCGAACGTGGCGAACAGACTCTGCCTCGGACGGCACATTTGAGAGTGTATTCATTTATTTCACGTTGGCAAACTATGTTGGCGCTATGTTGGCGTTAAACTATGTTTTAAAACTAATTAAAACTAATTTGCGATTCATCGTAACTGCGATATGCGACCTTCCGGACAGTCAAATGAGGACGTCACTTCCGGACTTACGGATAGTCATAGTGACGACGTACTGATGCTGAACGTGGCGAGCAGACGCTGTAAGGTACGATCGATTGTAGTACACGTTTATAATAACTCTGCCGATACAGGCCCGATTAACTGCAGCGCCATCCGAGCTGCGGCGTCGGGACGATACATTCATTGTACGGTCACATCACGCACTTACGGGCACGCCCATGGGCCCATGGGCACGCCCATGCATGCATGGGCGAAGACATTTTTTTTTTTTTTTTGGCAAGGAACGGGCACCCACGTACGGGCACGTCCTAGTATCAAACAATGACCAAAGAATGGCAAGTCACGTGACGAAACATGCAATGTTGTTAAATATGCAACATTCAAAGTGTGCCATCACGACTGCGATTACTTGGTATTTAATAAATAACTAATTTCTAAGATCACTTTGTAATTGACCCACGTGCCCCAATGTGCAGGAACAATGTCCCACCAAAAAATTAAGCTTGCCCCATTTGACATTGACACAGGTCGTTGACCATCCCCGTTTACCTGTAAACACAGTGCCTCGTGTCAGGAAAGGCTCGCACTTCACACGATTCTTCGTCCTTCCTCTGCACGAAGTTTCCTCATTCGGAAGCCAAATACAGAGTTCTTGCAATATTTATGAACCGCACACTGTACGATGCATATGTGGAGATTATGCTTTTGTGTATGTTCTGCTTCAATATTTAATTCATGAAAACATTCAATATTTAATTAAGTAATAATATAATAAACATTTAATTCAATATTTAATTTAATTCATCTATACTATAATAGGCTCCGGTGATTCTGTCCGTCTGTCTGTCTGTCCGGGGGTGTGTCTTACGCAAGGCCGGCAGACCCGGCAGGTATTGTACCGGCCGGGCGAGAAGATCGCGCCTCGCAGGTGGATCCAACTCCGGCTGCAATCTTCCGGGCATCGTCGGCAGGTTGGGCCTCAGCAGGAGCATAGAAATCGTAATACCCACTGTCAGAGGACGTTCCCACGCCGGCTGCAGTTTGCCGGTCATTCGGGCAGCCCGAGGAGGATCCTCGTGACAAGCGCATAGTTGGCTCATCAGCAGTTTCATTTGCCGGAGTGAGTGTGTGTAGGTCGTAAGAGCCGCCGCCAGATGGCGCTCGAGTCACGTGAGAAGGATCACTGCCATCTGCAGATTCATATGCCAGAGTGGGTGCATGTAATTCGTAAGAGCCGCCGTCAGATGGGGCTCGAGTCACGTGCTGTGTTTGCCGCACATCAAGAGGAGTTTCCAAAGCAGGAGCATGTCGCTTGTTTGAAGTAGGCGTTCGAACGCCAGTCAAGGTCGGTCGTGCCGCGGCCGGTCGCGTTCGCGCCATTTGTTTCGGCGGCCCGGTGTATCTCACCAAGGTCGTGCGTGCAGCCAGAGGCCCGCGAGAAGGAGGTCGGCTCATCAAAGCCGAGTGAGGCGCCCCGTCCGGTGCTCAATCCGTTGGCTCAGCGATAAGCCCATTCAAGGTCGCGCGGGGGCGCGTGCCCCGAGCGGCCTTCCTGCAGACCTTTGCAAAATGGCCCTTGGTGGAGCACAGGTGGCATATGGCTTCCCGAGCCGGGCAGTCAGATCGAGGGTGCTGCCGATTCCCACAAAAATAACATTTTGCGTACCGGTCAGGCCGTGGCCGGGCAGCGGCGGCAGCAGTTAGGCCGGAAGCGGAGTCCGCTTCAGGAGCACCCAGAGACTCGGCCGTGGTGGTCGGGTCCTCCCCCATATCCTCGGCGGTACCCCTCTCCGGTCGCGCGAGTTGAGAAGTCCCCGCCACGACTCGTGGGTGATCATAAGCGGTGGATTGTTCACGGGCATCTGTAAAGACGCGTGCCAGCCGTACTGCCTCCGTAAATGTCAGATCCGGGGTCTCCAGGAGTCGGAGCCTCAAGACTCCAGAATTAATTCCGGAGACGAATGAATCTCGGAGCAGGTCATCCTGCACTTGCTCGTGGGTCCGTACCTCCTGCACGCAGTCCGCCAATAGGTAACGCAGCTCCTGCGCATAGCGATCGATCGATTCCGATGGTTGTTGTCGCCGCTGGGAGAGTTGATGCCGGCCGTGCACAGCGCTCCGTGTTTTTACGTATAGTCGCTTCAGCTCGGCCAGAGCCGTAGCGTACGTCACAAATCGAGCAATGCTCCGGTAAACGGTGTGATGGACCTTCGACTGCAACACGGACAGCTTCACCGCAGCGTTGGGCTCTGTTTCGTGAGCGGCAAAGTAATTATCCAGCGTTTTGAGCCAGTGGGTGAACTCCGATCCCGTCCCCTCAGCTTGAGCGTCGGCTCCGAGAACCGGTACCATGATCATCTTGTGTTCAGTCATTTCGGCGATCTAAATGATATTAAATGTCGTGAAAATCAAGCTCAGACACGACTTGTCCCTTGGGTAGGTTTAATATCATTTAGATCTGAAGTAACATCCTGTAAAAATACATTCATGCAACAGACATTAGAATCAGAGTATTACATGGGCAAAGTCCGATATCAATAGGTAAAACAAATCAGCGCGGCATATAGGGGCGTACATACCATTCAAACTACAGGACTATGTCACAGTAAGTGCCGCTGGAGTGTTCGTGCGCCCCGGTTGTCCCGGGTCTTATAGACGCCCCTTTTGAAGCGAGCACACCCTGGGTTCACCTTCGGTATAATTTCACTACAGGCCTCATCCGGGGCTCTTGGTTACGGTGACTTTCATTCGCAAATATGAAACCGATGTTTAGCGGATAGTGCGCAAAAAATAACAACGTAACGAAATGGTGAGACACCAAAAGTGCAATCGGGAAAGAGTGACTTGTAATATAATGGGAACCGCATGGATTTATTTCTTTGTTCATTTATGTTATTATTACATTGGTACTTGCTTTTCAGGAAAAGTGGACTGTTACGTGGTCCCCTCGGTGAATACCTGGTCTCGGTGACCCCCGGACCGTGAGAGGAACTTCGCCAGAAAGTTGTATTATATATGCGCTTTCGCCACGCAATCCATATGAATTCCACCCAAGAGAAAACTGATGTTCAAGGATATATTTCAATGGTAACGATACCATACAATTTCAATGATACAACCACGGAGATTTTCCCCGAGCAATCAATAACAAACAACCATCAACAATTCCCAATCCACAATCAATTCCCTATATGATTAAGATGGCCATCTTATATATGTGTGTCCACTTCGGTACTCACGACCCCCTTTTGGTCTCTGCCCCTCACAATGTCTCTGGGCCCCTCCTGACCAAGATGCTGGTCGGCGTCGCCGCACTCGCGCGGTTGAACGAACCCCGGGTGGACGTTTTTCCACCGGGCAGGTATTGTACCAGGCACCGCGGCTGCAGCCCCTCGTGGCCACGCGAAGCGGGTATGGTAAAGCAAGCCCAAAAGCCCCACGCCGCTTGCAAGGCGCGTTAGGCCCCAACGTGCGACCCGCACGCGTCTGTTTAGACGGTGCCGCGAACGGTGCCAGACACGGGGTCGATGCACGGCCCCACGTCAACTTGACGTCTCCACCGGGCAGGTACACGTCCCGGTAACTCCTCTCGCCAGACGGGCTTCGGAACGCCGCTTTTTCACGCAGCGCAAGGTCGATCCCACCTTTTGTCGGAGCGGGGCGAGGAAGAGGAAACCTCGCTTTTTTTCCTTGTGTCTTTTCCTCTTCCGTTTCCGGTCACTTCCGTTTCCGGACACTTTTTCAGAAGGGCTCCTGACCCTCCAACCACAACAACCCTTAATCTACTACACAGGGATAAGCAAAGACCTGAATGGTAATTCACATACATTCACATAAATATGTAACACTCCCCCCCTTCAAGAAAGAAAGTTTGAACCCAGCGAAAACTTTCTTTGCCGGCCAATTTGGATAAACAAACCAGATAACTCACCCCCCCCCCCCCCCCCCACATTATCAGTTCCCCCCGGACACAGTTATCACTCAAAAATAAAGCAACCAAAATTTCACCACAACCCCTCCAGATTACTCACTCTGGACTAAGCACCAGCAACGACATTGTCCCTGCCAAATCAAGCTCCATCTCATGACCCTCTGACTTTGACCGTCAGTTTCTTGTGAATGAAGGTTAAGGGGTTGATCAAAGATCCAAAGTTAAGCAACTCGATAGCACTTTTTCCGGGCGGCCAAGCCGAGTATTCACTACATGGATGCCTTTAGGAACGTGGAGTTCACGGTTAGTCCGTGCAGGAAAGTTCACTACATGGACGCCTTTAGGAACGGCGTTCACGGTTAATCCGTGTAGGAATCTTGGCTCGGCGACTCCGCCGCATTCAGTGCTTCAACTTCTCAGAACTTCCCTAATAATTATGGTGGGACCACTTGTCCCTGTAGTCCCATGAATAGCGGTCTCCTTCTCGGCCACTACTTTGCCAATCCTTCCTTCGGGAGCTGCCGTAACTCAGGGAGCCTCCATAATAATATTGATTGCGGCCACCACCAAAACTACCGCCCAGTTGTCCTCTCCTGTAGACCTCTCGACGCCTACGAAATGCCTTCCCTACTGTTATGGTCCGACCCTCCAAATCCTTGCCATTCCAATTCTTCTCTGCCTCTCTGGCGTCTTTTGTGCTGGCAAACGTGACAAAGCCGAACCCTCTTGACTGTTGCGTTTCCCAGTCTCTTACCAACCGCACTTCCACCAGCGGCCCATATCTGTTGAAGACAGAGGTCAGAACTTCTTCCTCTGTTTTGAAGTTCAGTCCCCCTACAAATAACTTGGCACTTTTGTCGCCATCCCGAGCTGGTGTGGTGTTATTTTCCCTGCTGGGCTCTTTACCAACCCTCAGGTTACCATAAACTTGACCCCCGGCCAAATCATTCCCGATAACCACAGATACACCCTCTACAGGAGGCGTGGCTTGTAAACCGACGGTGACCGGTCCTGACACAAATCGGACTCCAAATGGATGACATGAAGTGGAGCACTAACACCGCCCCCGATCCCCTGTAAACGAACACTATCCCCCGTTGCCGTCTCCTCGGACCATGGCAAAATGCCTTCAAGCATTAAAGATTGATGTGCCCCTGTGTCCCTCAATATCCTAACCGGTTTCCGGTTAGTCGAGGCTCCATCCCGTGACACAAACCCCTCTGAAATAAATGGTTGGTAACCCTTTTGATGGCGATTTCTCACAATGGCCATTGCATTGGGAGTCGTAATAGTCGGACTCCGCTCTGGGTCTTCCCTTTTCATGCGGTAACAACTGGACATCAAGTGTCCAGGTTTCTTGCAAAAAGCGCAAGTAGGCCCGGAGGAAAAACTCGTGGTCTGCCTCGGGCACCCCGAACTATAAGTTTGTCTTGGGCCCGCATCCCTCTGATTTCGAACCGGTGGGGTATCCGCGTTGTCCCCATAATCCTCTCGAGGCCGCCGCCATGTATGGTCGTTCTCCGCACCTGCTGTTCCCCACCTCCCCTGCGGAGATCTAGGCGAGGAGTTAGGTTCGTAGACCCCTATTCGGTGGGTTAAGGCATAATCATCTGCCATGGTGGCTGCGTCCCACAACTTTGGTACTTTCTTTTCCTGCAGGTACACTTTGATGTCCTCGTGGACACACTGCTGGAATTCCTCCACCAGGATCAAGTCACGCAATGTTTCGAAGTCTTTCCCGACTCCTTTTGACTCACACCACCGATCAAACATGTTTTCTTTCACCCTGGCAAACTCCACATGGGTCTCACTCTCCCTCTTCCTGGCATTCCTGAATTTTTGCCTGTAAGCTTCCGGAACCAACTCATAGGCCTTGAGGATGTGCTTCTTCAGTACCTCATAATCTGCACATTGGTCCATTGGTAGCGCCGAATAAATCTCTTGAGCTTTCCCCACCAGCACACTTTGCACTAGTATGGTCCAGGCCTCCTCCGGCCAGTTTAATTGTCGAGCCACTTTCTCAAAGTGTGGAAAATATTTCGCGACTTCCTTTTCACTGAACGGTGGAACCAGCCTCACATGTCTGCCCACATCCCAGGTTTTCTGGTTAGGTGTCGACCCCGTCAGCAAGGGTGGTGCCTCTCCCCGTTCTCTCATTAACTCCAGCTCCTTGAATTTAATTTCTTGCTGAAGCTCCATGTCACGTTCCTTTAATTCCCTTTCTGCTTTTCTCTCCTCTGCTTCGAGGTCCCTTGCAGCTCTCCTCTCCTCTGCTTTTCTCCCTTCTAACCTTTCCTGGAGTTCTCGTTCCACTCTCCTTTCCTCTGCTTGTTTCTCTTCTCTCCTCTCTTCTGCTTTCCTTTCTTCTTCTGCTCTTTCCTTTTCTGCTTTCCTTTCCTCTTCTTTTCTTTCCTTTTCTGCTTTCCTTTCTTCTGCTGCTCTTTCCTTTTCTGCTTTCCTTTCTTCTTCTGCTCTTTCCTTTTCTGCTTTCCTTTCTTCTTCTGCTCTTTCCTTTTCTGCTTTCCTTTCTTCTTCTGCTAACCTTTCCTGGAGTTCTCGTTCCACTCTCCTTTCCTCTGCTTGTTTCTCTTCTCTCCTCTCTTCTGCTTTCCTTTCTTCTTCTGCTCTTTCCTTTTCTGCTTTCCTTTCTTCTTCTTTAATCCGTTCCTGGCTCCGTAATTGCAACTCCAGTTTCCGGAGCTCAACGTCTTCTGGTTCTTCGGGTAGCCACTCCCAGGCTAACTCGTCCCATGTTCCTAATCCCACCATAGATTGTATCACCGTGGCCTGCAACTCTGCCTTCCTCAAATTAGTTCGGACCCAAGTTAAAATGTTTGGCCAATTTCAAGAGGTCCGACTTTAGTAACGCTCGGAACTGTGCCTCACTCGGTGTTACCGCAAAGTTCTGTGCCACAAACGCCATGGTGACTATCGTTAACACCTGTTAACCTTCACCCAAGACTTTACCCCAATTTCCCCAAAAAATTTCCAATTAATACTTAATTAATAAATTTTAATTAATAAAAATATTATTTTATTATTTTACACAAATACACTTTTAGATCCCGGACGTAGACCCAATTGCGAATACGCAAATCGTAATTTGGACGAGCCCCCAATTCTGTTACGTGGTCCCCTCGGTGAATACCTGGTCTCGGTGACCCCCGGACCGTGAGAGGAACTTCGCCAGAAAGTTGTATTATATATGCGCTTTCGCCACTGTTACGTGGTCCCCTCGGTGAATACCTGGTCTCGGTGACCCCCGGACCGTGAGAGGAACTTCGCCAGAAAGTTGTATTATATATGCGCTTTCGCCACGCAATCCATATGAATTCCACCCAAGAGAAAACTGATGTTCAAGGATATATTTCAATGGCAATGACACCATACAATTTCAATGATACAACCACGGAGATTTTCCCCGAGCAATCAATAGCAAACCACCATCAACAATTCCCAATCCACAATCAATCCCCTATATGATTAAGATGGCCATCTTATATATGTGTGTTCACTTCGGTACTCACGACCCCCTTTTGGTCTCTGCTCCTCACAATGTCTCTGGGCCCCTCCTGACCAAGATACTGGTCGGCGTCGCCGCACTCGGGCGGTTGAACGAACCCCGGGTGGACGTTTTTCCACCGGGCAGGTATCGTACCAGGCACCGTGGCTGCAGCCCCTCGTGGCCACTAGAGCAAGCCAAAAGCCCCACGCTGCTTGCAAGGCGCGTTAGGCCCCAAGGTGCGACCCGCACGCGTCTGTTTAGACGGGGCCGCGAACGGTGCCAGACGCGGGGTCGATGCACGGCCCCACGTCAACTTGACGTCTCCACCGGGCAGGTACACGTCCCGGTAATTCCTCTCGCCAGACGGGCTTCGGAACGCCGCTTTTCCACGCAGCGCAAGGTCGATCCCACCTTTCGTCGGAGCGGGGCGAGGAAGAATACTACTCGTCGCTTTCTTCCTCGTGTCTTTTCCTCTTCCGTTTCCGGTCATTTCCGTTTCCGGACACTTTTCAGAAGGGCTCCTGACCCTCCAACCACAACAACCCTTAATCTACTAAACATGGATAAGCAAAGACCTGAATGGTAATTCACATACATTCACATAAATATGTAACACTCCCCCCCTTCAAGAAAGAAAGTTTGAACCCAGCGAAAACTTTCTTTGCCGGCCAATTTGGAGAAACAAACCAGATAACTCAACCCCCCCACATTATCAGTTCCCCCCGGGCACAGTTATCACTTAAAAATAAAGCAACCAAAATTTCACCACAACCCCTTCAGATTACTCACTCTGGACTAAGCACCAGCAACGACATTGTCCCTGCCAAATCAAACTCCATCTCATGACCCAAACCCCTCTGAAATAAATGGTTGGTAACCCTTTTGATGGCGATTTCTCACAATGGCCATTGCATTTGGAGTCGTAGTAGTCGGACTCCGCTCTGGATCTTCGCTTTTCATGCGGTAACAACTGGACATCAAGTGTCCAGGTTTCTTGCAAAAAGCGCAAGTAGGCCCGGAGGAAAAACTCGTGGTCTGCCTCGGGCCCCCCGAACTATAAGTTTGTCTTGGGCCCGCATCCCTCTGATTTCGAACAGGTGGGGTATCATAGTTGTCCCCATAATCATCTCGAGGCCGCCGCCATGTATGGTCGTTCTCCGCACCGGGTGTTCCATAACTCCCCTGCTGAAGTCTAGGCGAGGAGTTAGGTTTGTGGACCCCTATTCTGTGGGTTAAGGCATAATCATCTGCCATGGTGGCTGCGTCCCACAACTTTGGTACTTTCTTTTCCTGCAGGTACACTTTGATGTCCTCGTGGACACACTGCTGGAATTCCTCCACCAGGATCAAGTCCCGCAATGTTTCGAAGTCTTTCCCGACTCCTTTTGACTCACACCACCGATCAAACATGTTTTCTTTCACTCTGGCAAACTCCACATGGGTCTCACTCTCCCTCTTCCTGGCATTCCTGAATTTTTGCCTGTAAGCTTCCGGAACCAACTCATAGGCTTTGAGGATGTGCTTCTTCAGTACCTCATAATCTGCACATTGGTCCATTGGTAGCGCCGAATAAATCTCTTGAGCTTTCCCCACCAGCACACTTTGCACGAGTATGGTCCAGGCCTCCTCCGGCCAGTTTAATTGTCGAGCCACTTTCTCAAAGTGTGGAAAAAATTTCGCGACTTCCTTTTCACTGAACGGTGGAACCAGCCTCACATGTCTGCCCACATCCCAGGTTTTCTGGTTAGGTGTCGACCCCGTCAGCAAGGGTGGTGCCTCTCCCCGTTCTCTCATTAACTCCAGCTCCTTGAATTTGATTTCTTGCTGAAGCTCCATGTCACGTTCCTTTAATTCCCTTTCCGCTTTTCTCTCCTCTGCTTCGAGGTCCCTTGCAGCTCTCCTCTCCTCTGCTTTTCTCCCTTCTTACCTTTCCTGGAGTTCTCTTTCCACTCTCCTTTCCTCTGCTTGTTTCTCTTCTCTCCTCTCTTCTGCTTTCCTTTCTTCTTCTGCTCTTTCCTTTTCTGCTTTCCTTTCTTCTTCTGCTCTTTCCTTTTCTGCTTTCCTTTCTTCTTCTGCCCTTTCCTTTTCTGCTTTCCTTTCTTCTTCTGCTCTTTCCTTTCTGCTTTCCTTTCTTCTTCTGCTAACCTTTCCTGGAGTTCTCGTTCCACTCTCCTTTCCTCTGCTTGTTTCTCTTCTCTCCTCTCTTCTGCTTTCCTTTCTTCTTCTGCTCTTTCCTTTTCTGCTTTCCTTTCTTCTTCTTTAATCCGTTAATGGCTCCGTAATTGCAACTCCAGTTTCCGGAGCTCAACGTCTTCTGGTTCTTCGGGTAGCCACTCCCAGGCTAACTCGTCCCATGTTCCTAATCCCACCATAGATTGTATCACCGTGGCCTGCAACTCTGCCTTCCTCAAATTAGTTCGGACCTCCAAGTTAAAATGTTTGGCCAATTTCAAGAGGTCCGACTTTAGTAACGCTCGGAACTGTGCCTCACTCGGTGTTACCGCAAAGTTCTGTGCCACAAACGCCATGGTGACTATCGTTAACACCTGTTAACCTTCACCCAAGACTTTACCCCAATTTCCCCAAAAATTTTCCAATTAATACTTAATTAATAAATTTTAATTAATAAAAATATTATTTTATTATTTTATACAAATACACTTTTAGATCCCGGACATAGACCCAATTGCGTAATCGTAATTTGGACGAGCCCCCAATTCTGTTACGTGGTCCCCTCGGTGAATACCTGGTCTCGGTGACCCCCGGACCGTGAGAGGAACTTCGCCAGAAAGTTGTATTATATATGCGCTTTCGCCACGCAATCCATATGAATTCCACCCAAGAGAAAACTGATGTTCAAGGATATATTTCAATGGCAATGACACCATACAATTTCAATGATACAACCACGGAGATTTTCCCCGAGCAATCAATAGCAAACCACCATCAACAATTCCCAATCCACAATCAATCCCCTATATGATTAAGATGGCCATCTTATATATGTGTGTTCACTTCGGTACTCACGACCCCCTTTTGGTCTCTGCTCCTCACAATGTCTCTGGGCCCCTCCTGACCAAGATACTGGTCGGCGTCGCCGCACTCGGGCGGTTGAACGAACCCCGGGTGGACGTTTTTCCACCGGGCAGGTATCGTACCAGGCACCGTGGCTGCAGCCCCTCGTGGCCACTAGAGCAAGCCAAAAGCCCCACGCCACTTGCAAGGCGCGTTAGGCCCCAAGGTGCGACCCGCACGCGTCTGTTTAGACGGGGCCGCGAACGGTGCCAGACGCGGGGTCGATGCACGGCCCCACGTCAACTTGACGTCTCCACCGGGCAGGTACACGTCCCGGTAATTCCTCTCGCCAGACGGGCTTCGGAACGCCGCTTTTCCACGCAGCGCAAGGTCGATCCCACCTTTCGTCGGAGCGGGGCGAGGAAGAATACTACTCGTCGCTTTCTTCCTCGTGTCTTTTCCTCTTCCGTTTCCGGTCATTTCCGTTTCCGGACACTTTTCAGAAGGGCTCCTGACCCTCCAACCACAACAACCCTTAATCTACTAAACATGGATAAGCAAAGACCTGAATGGTAATTCACATACATTCACATAAATATGTAACACCACGCAATCCATATGAATTCCACCCAAGAGAAAACTGATGTTCAAGGATATATTTCAATGGTAATGATACCATACAATTTCAATGATACAACCACGGAGATTTTCCCCGAGCAATCAATAACAAACAACCATCAACAATTCCCAATCCACAATCAATTCCCTATATGATTAAGATGGCCATCTTATATATGTGTGTCCACTTCGGTACTCACGACCCCCTTTTGGTCTCTGCCCCTAACAATGTCTCTGGGCCCCTCCTGACCAAGATGCTGGTCGGCGTCGCCGCACTCGGGCGGTTGAACGAACCCCGGGTGGACGTTTTTCCACCGGGCAGGTATCGTACCAGGCACCGCGGCTGCAGCCCCTCGTGGCCACGCGAAGCGGGTATGGTAAAGCAAGCCCAAAAGCCCCACGCCGCTTGCAAGGCGCGTTAGGCCCCAACGTGCGACCCGCACGCGTCTGTTTAGACGGTGCCGCGAACGGTGCCAGACGCGGGGTCGATGCACGGCCCCACGTCAACTTGACGTCTCCACCGGGCAGGTACACGTCCCGGTAACTCCTCTCGCCAGACGGGCTTCGGAACGCCGCTTTTTCACGCAGCGCAAAGTCGATCCCACCTTTTGTCGGAGCGGGGCGAGGAAGAGGAAACCTCGCTTTTTTTCCTCGTGTCTTTTCCTCTTCCGTTTCCGGTCATTTCCGTTTCCGGACACTTTTTCAGAAGGGCTCCTGACCCTCCAACCACAACAACCCTTAATCTACTACACAGGGATAAGCAAAGACCTGAATGGTAATTCACATACATTCACATAAATATGTAACATGGACCAAGAAAATGAAAATCCCCTTTTTTTCATCAATGTGCATGATTTTCACAATTAATATCCATTTGGAATCTCACCAGATGCCGTGTCGCAAACCTATTTATACTAACTAATTCAATTATAGTTATCTATTGTGGTACCAAATGAAATAATAGGCACTCCCTAAACAGTCTTGGACTTTTAAAAGCACATTAGCATCCACGGTCGACCCACTGTCTTCCCCAGTACATCATATATAGAAAATAAAAGTGACCGCTGGTGGCCATTTTGGAAAATGGCTGCTATAGCCACCATGGGCAAAATGTGAGGTGGCCCAATATCCAAATCTGTTCATATTATAATTGTCTTTATGTGTGGCAAGTGTGTTGCTTTTATCACAAAATGCACAATCCTTATAAACATCTAAGTTAAGCTGCTCCACGAAAAGGCCATTTTTGATTTATTAATTAATCAATTAATCGATTAATTATGTAATTATTCGTTTAATGACTAAAAAAATTTTTTTTTAAGTTACAGATTCTGATGAAATGGTGGTGGTTTATGTGTTCTATGACCGAATTGATTAATAATTTAATTTTTTAATGATTATTATTTATTTATTTTCATTATTAATCATTTATTTATTTTCTTTCTCATTTGGCCAATATCTCAGGCACCTTTTGAGCTGGGAAGCTAATATTTGGACAAGACAGTGACCAAGTGATGTGGCTATCAAGGATATTTTTGATTTATTGATTAATCATTTAATCGATTAATTATTTATTGATTGATCGATTAATTATTCATTGATTAATCAATTAATTATTTAATTTTTTATTAACGACTTATTTAATTAAATTTCTAAAAGATACATCTTCGGATGAAGCACTAGTGGTTTAGTTATGCTATTAGCCAATTGATTAAGAAAATATTTTGTGATAATCTTTTATTGATTTTAATTATACAATTAATCAAACAATTAGTGTCACCTCTCCCTCCCAATGCAGCCTCTATGAGCTGCACTGCGGTATTGCCGCGCGCCGAAGGCGCCCCGGCAATGCCGCGCTGTAGGATATTTAATTATTTGGCATGGGGGCGGTGTACTTTGAATGTATCTGTACTTGTTTGTTTTCTTTCTTGTTGTACACCGCACCTTTCCTATGCCATCTACAGGCATTGCAAATCGTCATTGCTGGGCACCGAAGGGGGCTCGGCAGTGACGCACGCTGAAAGGGAGTACTCAGTTTTCACTCTGTTTGTTTGTTTGTTTGTTTGTTTGTTGTACACTGCACCTTTCCTATGCCATCTCCAGGCATTGGAAATCGTCATTGCTGGGCACCGAAGGGGGCTCGGCAGTGACGCACGCTGAAAGGGAGTACTCAGTTTTCACTCTGGTTGTTTGTTTGTTTGTTTTCTTTCTTGTTTCTTTGTCCGGGCGATATCTCAGCCATCCTCTGAGCTAGGAAGCTGAAATTTCGGCACAGTAGTGAGCAAGTCCTTTGTCAGAAACGATATTTTTTGTTTTTTGATTAATCAATTAATTGAGGAGTTATTTAATTATTAGCGATTAATGAAATACTTATTTAATTAATCAAATTTCCTTTCTCTTCTGACCTTTAACTCAGGCACCTTTTGAGTTAGGAAGCTGATATTTGGACATGCCAATGACCAGGTGATTTGGCTGCAAAGGCTATTTTTGATTTATTAATTAATCAATTAATCAATTAATCGACTAATTATTTAATTATTTGATTTATGACAAAAAATTTTTTTTTAAGTTACAGATTCTGATGAAATGGTAGTGGTTTATGTGTTCTCTGACCGAATTGATTAATAATTTAATTTTTTTATGATTATTATTTATTTATTTTCATTATTAATCATTTATTTTTCTTCTTTCTCATTTGGCCAATATCTCAGGCACCTTTTGAGCTGGGAAGCTAATATTTGGACATGACAGTGACCAAGTGATGTGGCTATCAAGGATATTTTTGATTTATTGATTAATCAATTAATCAATTAATCGATTAATTATTTAATTATTCGATTAAGTACTCAATTTGTTTTTTTTTCAGTTACAGATTCTGATGAAATGGTGGTGGTTTATGTGTTCTGTGACCGAATTGATTAATAATTTAATTTTTTAATGATTATTATTTATTTATTTTCATTATTAATCATTTCTTTATTTTCTTTCTCATCTGGCCAATATCTCAGGCACCTTTTGAGCTGGGAAGCTAATATTTGGACATGACAGTGACCAAGTGATGTGGCTATCAAGGATATTTTTGATTTATTGATTAATCAATTCATTATTTATTGATTAATTGATTAATTATTGATTAATCAATTAATTATTTAAGTTTTTGTTATTGACTTATTTAATTAAATTTCTAAAAGATACTTCTTCGGATGAAGCACTTGTGCTTTAGTTATGCTATTAGCCAATTGATTCAGAAAATATTTTCTGATAATCTTTTATTGATTTTAATTATACAATTAATCAATCAATTAGCGTACACCTCTCCCTCCCAATGCAGCCTCTATGAGGTGCATTGCGGTATTGCCGGGCGCCTTAGGCGCCCCGGCAATGCCGCGCTGTAGGATATTTAATTATTTGGCATGGGGGCGGTGTCCTTTGAATGTATCTGTACTTGTTATTGTTATCGTTTAAGTGAAATATAGATAACTGTTTTCAAAAGGTAAAAAAAGTTAGTGTTTCAAAAGAAACCAGAAACCGGATCGGGAACTGGACGAAGAAAAGAAGAAGAAGAGGAAGAAGCGGCGGAGTGAGTGATGTGGAGGAGAAGCCGAGCTGCTTTGAGGTCTTGAGCAAATGCTGGCGAACGGGGGTCACGAGTGAACTTTGGGTTTCCTGGGAAAGGGATTCCTGCGACAGAGTTGTTATCACTGTGACAGATAAACCTGCATGACAGGTTTTGCGGTTGATTCCGAAGAGAATCGTTGGAGTGCCGTTAAGCCTCGGGTACGGGGCATTGGCCATTTTGCCTCACACCCGATTTCACATCGCTCTAGGCTCTTCGCCTCGCTTCAACCATTTCACCGCATCTAGACGTTAACCTGGTGTGTGTGTAACGTGGATTTTGGAGTGGGAATTTGCGGTTCGCCGTTTGTGAGCCGTTGAACGTCCATACCTGAAGGTGTGATTTCCCAGTCGCCTCTCGAGGGTACCTTTGCCCATCTTTGGCAGTGTGACTGTCAACCGAACGGGATTCTGGTCTCAATACAACATCGTTCTGGCGATCACTGGAGCGTGGATCGACTTTGGTTTGAAGCTGGGACAGAGACATTGGGAATGTTCTTTTCGCTCACTTGGAGCACAGTGAGTTATATTGTACGAAACTGATGGTACCATCATAGGAATGATGTATTGGTTGTACAATTGATTAATATTGTTATTGTACTGTTATTCTTGTGTGACCTTAATACAATACTTGTTTGTTGGTAACAATTGGTGTGGTTTCACCATTGATCTTTGACACACAGAATAACACATCTTTCTGCCGTGACTCCTCTCGGTGCTCGGAGGTACACCGTGACCGGGGTTTGGGGAGGAGCACGTAACACTTGCATGCGAAAATGATTTGAGGGTGGCCCTTGCCAAAACAAAACCACACATTTCCCAGATCGCCTCCCGAAAAGAACAAAAAACGCATGAAGATGCAATTCTTTTTAATTGTTTGGTCAAATTTGAAGGGTTCCGCGAGTGTTCGGTGGGTTTCGTTAGGGTTCCGCGCCTTTAAAAAGATTAAGAACCACTGGATGGTAACATGTTCTGTTAAATGTTCTGTTCAATGTTCTGTTAAAGCAGATCGTCCATCTGCCGTGTCGGGCCGTGGAATGCGGCGAAAGGTCCAGATATTTGAAAATATGCTTCTCTCCATTTGCCAGGATGTGCTTGTACCTGAAACAACTGTGTGCATTGCGCATTGAGTTATCGTTCATGTGAATAACAAAGCTCAAAGTGACGCAGGAAACACAAACGGACCCCATCGTTTTCCGAACGCTGACGTTGATTTCTACCACGTCCGCTCCTTCACGCCCTCACGATAACAGGCGACGTGGCGAAGGGACGCTTTATTTGTGAAAGACTTAACTTTTTTTTTTTTTTTTTTTTTTTTTTGTTTGTTTGTTTGTTTGTTTGTATACAATATCGAGGCTCGTGAAAGAGCGAACATTAATCACACAGAAAGACAAACCGACACATAAAACATATAACATAGGGAGCGGTAGACAAGATGGGGAGAGAGGGGGAAGGACACAAACACAACATTTGAGAGCAGGGACCGAGAGACATGGAGACATCGAGAGATCTGAGAGAGGGCGAGGGCTTTGGGGGGGGGGGGGGCGTGGGAAGGGGGCAGTGGGAGAGGTATAAAACATATGGACACTGCCAGGACTTCCAGGAAAGAAGTTGGAATTTCAAACAAGGTGGATCTGGGGTGAATTAGCGGGGGTAGAAAAGATCAAGGTTTTGGATGGGGGAAGATAAGAGATGGTGGTGAACAGCTGTTTTAAAGACCTGGAGGGAGGAGTGGGATTGAAGGGAGTGAGGGAGTTTGTTCCAGAGGCGGGAGAAAAGAGGAATGAAAGAGTGAAGGTGAGCGGAGAGCCGAGATTTCGGCAGTTTAACCATCAGAGGGTTGCTGGCAGATCTTGTGCGACCTGTAGGAATATTTGGGCGACAGAGCACAGAGAGAGCTGGGGGTGCAAGGCCGGAGTGCTGTGCTTTTCGCTGTGCTTTTCGTGTTACTTCTCATACTCTTGTTGGTGCGAAATGGCGGAGTCTGTTCCTGTTTCAGCAGAACTTTCAACTTCGGCCCCGTCTGTCAAGCGAGGGAAGAAAAAACCTGGCGCTTCCAAGACCCCGAAGAAGACTGACGGCACCCTTTCGGAAAAGATTCTCAAGGTGGTGGGATCGAGCAAGGAGCGAAATGGTATGTCGCTTGTCGCCTTGAAAAAGGCCCTGGGGGCAGATGGCTACAATGTCCAACGGAATTCCGTTCGTATCAATTCGGCTGTGAAGAGGCTCGTTGCAAGTGGAAATCTTGTGCAGACCAAGGGAACGGGCGCTGCCGGCTCATTCAACTGAACAAGGAGAAGAGTGCCAAAGTGAAGAAGAGCACCAGTCCCAGACAAGTTGTGAAAAGCACAATCAAGTCTAAAGCGGCCAAGAAAGCGACCAAAAAGCCAGCAGTGAAGAAGGTGGTGCGGAAGGTTTCTCCCAAGAAACCGAAAAGATCTATCGCCGCCTCTTCGAAGCGATCCAGTAAGTCGCCTGCCAAGGTGAAGAAAAACCTGAAAGAAGGTTCTGCCGAAGACCAAGGGAAAGACCAAGACGACGAAACCAAAGTTCAAACTTGCAACCAAGGGGTTGAAGAACAAGAAGGCGACGCTCAAAAATAAGTGAGAGGAAGGAAAGACGAGAGAGTCGAGGTGAAGTTTCTCTTGTTCCTCCTCGTCTCACTTGCCCAAAACCCACAACAGCTCTTTTCAGAGCCACCACCTCGTTCACTTGAAAGGAGCTGATCCGATGGTTCATAAAATCACTGGTGGGGCCGGGACACTGCAAACAACAACTGGTGTGCATCCTACGTGCAGACATAATAGATATAACCTTTGTATGCAGTATTTGATGAAGTGGTTTGTGAAAGAGCTTTATAAACAAGAGCACGGGGTTCAAATTATTTGCAAGACCAACAAAAATGGTTCCATATTCATTCATAACCTTTGTCAAACAATGACCAAAGAATGGCAAGTCACGTGACTCAACACGCAATGTTAAATATGCACCATTCAAGTGTGTCATCAGTCATCACGTCTACTACAATTACTTTGTATTTCACAAATTACAAATTTCTAAGATCACTTAGTAATTGACCCATTTGCCCCAATGTACAGGAACAATGTCCGACCAAGAAATGAAACTTGCCCCATTTGACATTGACACAGGTCGTTGACCATCCCCGTTTACCTGTAAAACCCAGTGCCTCGTGTCTGGAAAAGCTCGTACATTGCACGATTCTTCGTCCTTCCTTTGAACTAAGTTTCCTCATTCGGAATCCAAATACAAAGTGCTCATAGTATTTATGAACCGTACACTGTACTATGCATATACCTGCATCTCGTCAACGTATGAGCCCAACTAATTCAGACATGTCGATATTTCACAGAACCATCCTGAAGCCCCGTCCCGATCCACCCAGCACCCCCTGTCTCGTTCATCAAATCAATTCTCTGGGTCTTTATCTTTTCCCAGTCTTTGTTAAAAAGAAAACAAAATGCTTCATAAAACACGTCTCTGCGTCTCTTTCTGACACGTATACAATACACACACAAAAGGTCGTGAGAGGTGGCGAGTTCGGTCAATGGTCGATTACACTTTCAAGAAAGGTGTTGTTGCTCTGAAAAGAGCCGTTGGGTGGTGTGGTGCGGAAGGTGTGCACAAGACCTTGGACGAGCGGGTGAAGCTCACTCCCCGCGGGATCGTCGTGCCAGCTGGATCTGGATGTCCTTGGGCACGATGGTGACACGTTTGCGTGAATCGCCAAGGTTCAAAAGGTCAAGGTTCAACGTTCAAAAGATTCTGTCTCATATGCAAATATATGGATCACAGAGAGTTTGGAGGCGGAATCCACAACCTGATGTTCAGTTGTCACTTGTCAATCCTGTAGAGGTTTCGTTGAAACATTGTGAAACCCCATTCTCTGAAGACAGCCAACCTCCACCATCTTGTTCCAACGTTTTCGTCACCGTGGTCAAAAAAGGGAATCACAAAACGCATCTCCTTCCCACCCATATACACATTATACAAACAAAAGGTAGCGACAGGTGGAGAGTTCGGTGAAAGGTCGATGCACTTTCAAGAAAGGTGTTGTGGCTCTGAAAAGAGCCGTTGGGTGTTGTGGTGCAGGTGTGCACAAGATCTTGGACGAGCAGCTTAAGCTCGCTCCCCGCGGATACGTCGTGCCAGCTGGATGTCCTTGGGCATGATGGTGACACGTTTGGCGTGAATCGCGCACAAATTAGTGTCCTCAAACAGCCCAACGAGGTAGGCCTCGCTCGCCTCCTGCAGCGCCATCACTGCGGAGCTCTGGAATCGCAAATCGGTCTTGAAATCCTGTGCGATTTCACGGACGAGGCGCTGAAACGGCAGCTTGCGAATGAGCAGCTCCGTGGACTTTTGGTAGCGCCGGATCTCGCGCAGCGCCACAGTTCCTGGACGGTAACGATGCGGCTTTTTCACGCCACCGGTGGCTGGAGCACTTTTCCGTGCCGCCTTTGTCGCCAACTGCTTTCGTGGAGCTTTTCCACCTGTCGATTTGCGAGCGGTTTGCTTCGTACGAGCCATGGTGACAATAACACAAAATTGAAAAACAACTTTTTCACCAAACGCCAACAATGCGATTAAAACTGCGCTGTGCGCTTTTATTTATGTCGGGAGACGCTTGCGCCGCTTTGCATTTGAGATTTGACTACCACGATTTGCACGTTTTGCGATTGGCTTCCACGATTTGCTCGTTTGCTATTGGCTTCCACGATTTGCTCGTTTGCTATTGGCTTCCACGATTTGCTCGTTTGCTACTGGCTGCCTCAAAACCATTCCCATTCGCTGAAGAATTAAGCCCCACCTCACGCTCCATCCATTGGTCGAAACTTCACTCTCCCCTCTCCATTGGCTAAAATCTGAGCCCGATGTGATCCTCTCCGTGAGGGAAAGCTCCGTCCGCCTTCCCTTGCTCGTTTCTCCCACCAATATCTATCCTGAGCTCCTTTGGGCCTGTTCAGCGCTTCCGTTAACGTGAAGAAGCAAAAAGCAAATCCTTGCCGAATATTTCCATGTGTGTCCCGTGATATAAAAAATTCACTCACGAATCGATTTCAAAATTGGGTAGTTTGTCTTGGTGGGACGGAACTCCATTTTTATTATATTAGTCGTTGTACGTTATTTGTAAATAAAACATTATTGCGATATTGCAGGAACCGCACATTTGGCAATTGTTACATATTTATGTGAATGTATGTAAATTACCATTCAGGTCTTTGCTTATCTGTGTATAGTAGATTAAGGGTTGTTGTGGTTGGAGGGTCAGGAGCCCTTCTGAAAAGCGTCCGGAAACGGAAGTGACCGGAAACGGAAGAGGAAAAGACACGAGGAGGAAAGCGACGGGTAGTATTCTTCCTCGCCCCGCTCCGACGAAAGGTGGGATCGACCTTGCGCTGCGTGGAAAAGCGGCGTTCCGCAGCCCGTCTGGCGAGAGGAATTACCGGGACGTGTACCTGCCCGGTGGAGACGTCAAGTTGACATGGGGCCGTGCATCGACCCCGCGTCTGGCACTGTTCGCGGCACCGTCTAAACAGACGCGTGCGGGTCGCACGTTGGGGCCTAACGCGCCTTGCAAGCGGCGTGGGGCTTTTGGCTTGCTCTACCGTACCCGCTTCGCGTGGCCACGAGGGGCTGCAGCCACGGTGCCTGGTACGATACCTGCCCGGTGGAAAAACGTCCACCCGGAGTTCGTTCAACTGCCCGAGTGCGGCGACGCCGACCAGTATCTTGGTCAGGAGGGGCCCAGAGACATTGTGAGGAGCAGAGACCAAAAGGGGGTCGTGAGTACCGAAGTGAACACACATATATAAGATGGCCATCTTAATCATATAGGGGATTGATTGTGGATTGGGAATTGTGGATGGTTGTTTGCTATTGATTGCTCGGGGAAAATCTCCGTGGTTGTATCATTGAAATTGTATGGTGTCATTACCATTGAAATATATCCTTGAACATCAGTTTTCTCTTGGGTGGAATTCATATGGATTGCGTGGCGAAAGCGCATATATAATACAACTTTCTGGCGAAGTTCCTCTCACGGTCCGGGGGTCACCGAGACCAGGTATTCACCGAGGGGACCACGTAACAGAATTGGGGGCTCGTCCAAATTACGATTTGCGGATTCGCAATTGGGTCTACGTCCGGGATCTAAAAGTGTATTTGTATAAAATAATAAAATAATATTTTTATTAATTAAAATTTATTAATTAAGTATTAATTGGTAAATTTTTGGGGAAATTGGGGTAAAGTCTTGGGTGAAGGTTAACAGGTGTTAACGATAGTCACCATGGCGTTTGTGGCACAGAACTTTGCGGTAACACCGAGTGAGGCACAGTTCCGAGCGTTACTAAAGTCGGACCTCTTGAAATTGGCCAAACATTTTAACTTGGAGGTCCGAACTAATTTGAGGAAGGCAGAGTTGCAGGCCACGGTGATACAATCTATGGTGGGATTAGGAACATGGGACGAGTTAGCCTGGGAGTGGCTACCCGAAGAACCAGAAGACGTGGAGCTCCGGAAACTGGAGTTGCAATTACGGAGCCAGGAACGGATCAAAGAAGAAGAAAGGAAAGCAGAAGAGAGGAGAGAAGAGAAACAAGCAGAGGAAAGGAGAGTGGAACGAGAACTCCAGGAAAGGTTAAAAGAAGAAGAAAGGAAAGCAGAAGAGAGGAGAGAAGAGAAACAAGCAGAGGAAAGGAGAGTGGAACGAGAACTCCAGGAAAGGTTAGCAGAAGAAGAAAGGAAAGCAGAAAAGGAAAGAGCAGAAGAAGAAAGGAAAGCAGAAAAGGAAAGAGCAGAAGAAGAAAGGAAAGCAGAAGAGAGGAGAGAAGAGAAACAAGCAGAGGAAAGGAGAGTGGAACGAGAACTCCAGGAAAGGTTAGAAGGGAGAAAAGCAGAGGAGAGGAGAGCTGCAAGGGACCTCGAAGCAGAGGAGAGAAAAGCAGAAAGGGAATTAAAGGAACGTGACATGGAGCTTCAGCAAGAAATTAAATTCAAGGAGCTGGAGTTAATGAGAGAACGGGGAGAGGCACCACCCTTGCTGACGGGGTCGACACCTAACCAGAAAACCTGGGATGTGGGCAGACATGTGAGGCTGGTTCCACCGTTCAGTGAAAAGGAAGTCGCGAAATTTTTTCCACACTTTGAGAAAGTGGCTCGACAATTAAACTGGCCGGAGGAGGCCTGGACCATACTAGTGCAAAGTGTGCTGGTGGGGAAAGCTCAAGAGATTTATTCGGCGCTACCAATGGACCAATGTGCAGATTATGAGGTACTGAAGAAGCACATCCTCAAGGCCTATGAGTTGGTTCCGGAAGCTTACAGGCAAAAATTCAGGAATGCCAGGAAGAGGGAGAGTGAGACCCATGTGGAGTTTGCCAGGGTGAAAGAAAACATGTTTGATCGGTGGTGTGAGTCAAAAGGAGTCGAGAAAGACTTCGAAACATTGCGTGACTTGATCCTGGTGGAGGAATTCCAGCAGTGTGTCCACGAGGACATCAAAGTGTACCTGCAGGAAAAGAAAGTACCAAAGTTGTGGGACGCAGCCACCATGGCGGATGATTATGCCTTAACCCACCGAATAGGGGTCCACAAACCTAACTCCTCGCCTAGACTTCAGCAGGGGAGTTATGGAACACCCGGTGCGGAGAACGACCTTACCTGGCGGCGGCCTCGAGATGATTATGGGGACAACTATGATACCCCAACTGTTAGAAATCAGAGGGCTACGGGCCCAAGACAAACTTATTTTTCGGGGGGCTCAAGGCCGACCCCGAGGTTCTCCCCCGGGCCTACTTGTGCTTTTTGCCATAAAACTGGACACTTGATGTCCCAATGTTACCTCCGGAAAAGGGAGAACCCGGAACGGAATCAGTCTAGTGCGACTCCGAATGCACTGGCAAGTGTGAGAAATCATTCTTGGAGAGCAGAGCGGGGGCAAGATTCCCCTGTCAAAGGTACGGCGTCCCGGGAGAACCTTGTTCAGGAGGGCTACAAACATTTCATTTCAGAGGGGTTCGTGTCGCTGGATGGCGACCCGAGTAACCAGAAGCCAGTTAGGGTATTGAGGGACACAGGAGCCCACCAATCGTTGATGCTGGAGGGCATTTTGCCATTGTCGGAGAAGACGGCAACTGGGGTTAGTGTGCTTTTACAGGGGGTCGGGGGCTATGTTAAAGCTCCGCTTCATGTCATCCAGTTGAGTTCTGAGTTGGTATCAGGGCCGGTCACCGTAGGCTTACAAGCCACCCTTCCTGTGGAGGGAATCTCTTTTATTATCGGGAATGATTTGGCCGGGGGGCGAGTTTCGGGTAATCCAATAATGGTGGACAAGCCCAGTAAGAAAAATAACACCACTCGGTTAGAGATGGAGATTCCGGGGATCTTTCCATCCTGTGCAGTGACTCGGGCTATGGGTAGAAAGCACGCGGAAGAGAAGGAGGAAGAAAGAGAGGGGGAGTTAGAACCCTTAGAGGTACGGGAAGACAACTCGGAAAAGGGAAATAACCAGGGGAGGGATTCCCAGGAAGTTCGAGAAATGGTAGCGTCTGGAACGCAAGGGGACGTGGAGTGTCCGTCGGAGACCGCGGGGAACGAAGGGGAGCAAACCGCGCTGGTCCGAAGGAGACTAGTGGAAGAACAACACGAAGACTCGGAGATCCAGAGGTTAATTGAGAAAGCCGTTACGGAAGAAGAGGCTACGAAGATACCTGTGGGGTATTTCATGAAGGGGGAAACCCTAATGAGGAAATGGAGGCCCCGGAGGTGCCCGCAGACGATGAGTGGAAAGTTCACTATCAGATTGTGGTGCCACCGCTGTACCGGAAGGAGATCTTGAGTTTGGCACATGAGACCCCTTGGGCCGGGCACCTGGGAGTGAACAAGACCTGTGACCGGATATTGGTACATTTTTTCTGGCCGGGATTGCGACGGGATGTGGCGAAGTTCTGCAAGTCCTGCCATTCTTGTCAGCTGGTGGGAAAGCCGAATCAAAAAATCCCACCCGCCCCGTTAAAGCCAATTCCAGCTTTTGAAGAGCCATTCAGCCGAGTCATTGTGGACTGTGTGGGCCCTTTACCCAAAACCAAAGCTGGACATCAATACTTACTGACCATCATGTGCGCATCCACCAGGTTCCCCGAGGCAGTGCCTCTGAGGAAAATAACGGCGGCAGTTATTGCAAAGGCCTTGATTAAATTTTTCACTTGGGTTGGTCTACCTAAGATCATCCAATCAGATCAGGGTTCCAATTTCATGTCCACACTGTTCCAGCAAGTGGTACACCTGTTGGGGGTGGAACAAGTAAGATCCAGCGCCTACCATCCCGAGAGCCAAGGGGCCCTGGAAAGGTTTCACCAGACTTTAAAGAATATGATCCGAACGTATTGTTTTGAATGTGCCAAGGATTGGGATGAAGGGATACCCCTATTGTTGTTTGCGGCGAGGGAGTCCGTGCAGGATTCCTTGGGATTCAGTCCGTTTGAACTGGTGTTTGGACACGCAGTGCGGGGACCGTTGAAATTGGTGAAAGAACAGTGGTTACTACAGGAGTCCCGGACACCGATGGTGGAGTATGTGTCCACAGTGAAACACCGATTGGCAAAGGCGTGTGAGGTGGCACGACGGAACTTGAGAAGGGCCCAGGGGAAAATGAAGGAAAGACATGACAAGACCTCGCAGATAAGGAATTTCAGTCCTCAGGACCGGGTGTTAGTATTGCTGCCCGTTCCAGGTCAGCCCCTCCAGGCTAGATATTTCGGTCCTTATGCAGTGGAGGAGAGGGTGAATGAGACAGACTACGTGGTGACCACTCCCGACCGACGGAAAAAGCGACAGTTGTGTCATGTCAACCGACTGAAGAAATATCATGAGAGGGAACCGGTGGAAGACGTAGTTCCTGTCTCACCTGTCGTACCGGTGAAAATGGACGGAAACGCCGGTGTGAAGTTTGATAACTTGGATGACCAGGCCTGCCCCAAATTGACGAACACCGAAGTGTTGAGTCATTTGGATGAGAAGTTAGGTCATTTAACAAGGGAACAGCAAGGACAACTGTCCAGCCTAATGTTCGAATTTAAACATTTGTTCACAGATGTACCTGGTCGTACGGACTTAGTATATCATGATATCGAGGTGGGGGAGGCCAGTAGTGTAATAATGTTGCTTCTGGGACACCTCCGTTTAACATGGGAAATCCCTATCTAATGTCATTTACCCCCTTGTCTTTTTCAAAAATCATAAACACCTCTATTTCTCCCACCCTCATCTTTATGAACCTTTTGTCTGTAGTACCTATCCTTAATGTTGTTCATTAGACCACTCAAACACTACAAATATTTGTTTTCTCTTATAGACCTATCATCCTTCTTCTACATATCATCTGGCAGATTAATCTTTGACCCACTCAAACATTGACCCATTCACTTCCATATTAATTCTTTCCCTCCCTCATTGCCCCTAAACACCTATATTTCTCTCACCCTGTTCTTTACGAACCTTCTAACCTTTTGACATGTTATCCTTATTCATTAGACCACTTAAACACCTGTGATCCTTCTGACCTCATGGACCTTTTAACCTTTTACTCTTAATATCATCTGGTGAATATAACCCACTCAAACAACGACCCTACAAATATTTGTTTATGCGTGGGAAATAATTTAATTCTCCTACAACTCTCTTCACCATCTAATATATTAACAAAAAATATGTTTGAGTTTGGTTCTTTATTAAGATATTTTAACTGAGCTAAGATAAAATGGTAAACCTCCCTCAATGTTCTTGCTTGAGCGCCTCCAGTGCCACATACCATTTTTAAATTAAAGTATATATTTTCCTGACAACCATCAAAGTTTTCCGTCCACTCAAAAATATTTCCATCTTTTTTACCCAATTCACCGGTATTTAAATTAATTCTCTTATTTGTTTTGTGAACTTTTTTACCAGTTGCCTTTTCAATTATACCTATTTGATATTTTTCACATTCATTATGTTTTCCATTTATATACCAAGGTTGATTACACCTCCACTCTTTAGTCTGGTTGATACTTGGTTCTATCATTTATATAATAGTAAAAAAGGCGGCGGTAGCCCGTTAAAATCCCCAACCCCCCCCCTTTTTAACTTATCACTTATATATATCTTATCACTTATATATATCTTATCACTTATGTATATCTTATCACTTATATATATATCTTATCACTTATATATATATCTTATCACTTATATACTTATATAACCATAAGGGAGACTATCAATTCCATTTTCTAAAATAAACCTCTTATCATCAAAAGCCCCCAATGCTTTCTTATTTATCTCTTCTGAATATAATTGATGTTTATAACTTCTTATTCCATTAATCTTTCTAAACTCTTCTTTCTTTGTTGTTAAACAGTTATAATAATCCTTAAAGTTTATTGTTTCTTTAATAACATTTTTCTTTACACCTTTTAACTTCTTATCAGTCTTTTCAACGTTATTCACAATGTATTTATAAGCATAAGCCTTTGACCTCAATCCCACAAATTCACTCATAACATTTCCTCCTAATTCATCCTTGAACTTTCCAATCACCTTTTTATTTTTAGAAGAGAACAACTCACTCTCTGGACTGTAATTACTCGTGTCATAGATATTAATGTCTCTTTTCATGTCTGAATAAACATCGTTGGTATTAATTTTCAAAATAAAACTATCTGTATCCATATAAAGTAGATTAACATCATTTTGATATTTCTTCCTCAAGTTATTATAAAAGTAATCATACATTAATGACTTTGATAAATCAAGAATTGTTGTTCCAATATAAATAGGTTTGTTCATTTCAATACTCTCTTTAATCAAATGGATCGCACAAAAGTTCTCAGTAAAGACCTCAGCTCGAGTAAAACTCGGTCTATTAATTAATTTTGATGCTTGTTCCCAAGATGTTGATAGTCTGATATTTTGTCTTTTCCTCACATTCTCCATAGTCTTACCAAAGACCGCATTATTCATCAATTTATAAAAGTCTTTCTCAAAATCTGTTTTTGACTCTGTTCTTCTTTGTGTATTAAAATCAATGTACCCCTTTAACCAATGACTTTGATTGAACTTTAGAACCCTATGGATCTTCTCTACTCTTAGACCTTTTGATAAATATTGTCGCAAATTTCTTTGGTGTAGAACATAATTTTTCTTGTTATATAATGTAGTAAGTAATTTTTCTGTTGATTCACCTATATCAAACGATCGTTGATAATCACTCAACCATTCTTTCTTTGGACTTGCTTTCTCACAAGCAAATGGGAGATCTTTGTGTAGGTTATGGAGTTCCTCTGGATATTTTAAATCAATTTCAAAATAATAACCAACTTTTTCTTCATCCAATTCTTTTTGTGTAGAGATACATACATCTTGTAAAACGTTTTTGTAGTCTTTTTCCTTTACCCATCTAAGTTTTCCATAAGGAAGAGCCTGAGACATTGCCCAGCCATACAGGTTGTTCGCGTCATAGTACATCAAGTAAGAACTCTCTTTCGTTGGATCATAATTTGGAAGATATTTGTTATTTGCTTTTGCGTATCTACTCGAGCAGACTTGTGAAATTCCACCTCTTTTTGCCTTTTCAATCATCAAAAGCATATCAACATCGGTTATCAAATCCAAATCTTGTTTTGTCATTTTCAACATCGCACTCCAGGCCAATCCAGGTGCTGTGTAGTAGTGAGCAGGATCCAATCCATATCCAGTGCGACAAACAGATCTAAAGGCTTCAAATACATCGGCCAATAAAAGCACATCAGTTTTGAGATACAAATCGTGATACTCGCCAAGATTCTTGATGTTATATTTTTCCCAAACATTTTGTGCGTGTACATAATCTTTATCAGATATATGACTATTATTTAATTTGTTATAGAAATTTTCTTTTGAAGGAAGTTGTGTTTCATTGAATCTCTCAAATGAGTCCATATAGTCATAGGGGTAAATTCCCTTTTGTGTTAGAAAATCTTTATCTAAAAAATACTCTGAAAGACATGGAAACTCTTTTAGATTTTGAACCAAGTTAACCAATGGACTTGCCATGAATTTAAATGTATCAAGAAATCTGATATGAGTAATAGGAGATGTGTGAATTGTTTTTGTGAATGAAATGTATTTCTGATCCGTGTTTGGAATTGCTGAGATACTTCCAGAAGTCTTTGAGAGTTCCTTGATAAATAGATGTGTATCATAATGAGCGTTGTTATGAAGAAAGACAGGAATGAAAGAGGGGAGTTGATAATTAATATTACAACTTTGATGAGCCGGACCTCTATATTTACCAGTGAGATGACAATGGTCTCTAACCTTTAGACCTTTACCAATTTTCTCCTCACAAATATGACAGACATTGTTTTTTATAAATTCCCTTTTTTCTTTACTTGTTAAGGACATTGGTTTATTGGTTTCTCTCATTATCTTGGTTAATCGAACACAGTCTTTTTCTAGTCGTTTCACAAACTCCTCTGGGGTATTTGAGCCTCTATACATCTCTAACTTGTTATATTTATCACCAACGGATGATTTGATATAATAACAAAAACCACAAGGAGTATGTTTTTGATATTTATTTGTGTATGATTCTTTTGGATCTTGAGAAGCAGTATCAATTTTTTCTAAAATACTTTCAAAATCAGCATATATAACAAATGGATGTTTGATCTTTTTATTTTCATCTTTGAATGTGATCTTTGAGCCTTCTTTAGGCATATTGATTACCGTTGATTTATGTTCGCCACAATAATTTGAATGTTTATCTAATCTTTCTTGTGAATTGAAGAAGTTAAGACAACGCAAACAAATATATATTTTATTTGTTCTCTTACAGACTTGTGGTTTTATTAATTTAGCAATATCTTTGATGTATGTATAATGTGAATTTTCGTCTGAATTAAAATATAGAAGATTAATATGAGTTTGTTTACAATTGTCAGAAAGCTTTAAAACCTGAATGTTGTTTGTTTCTGTTAGACCATAAACATTAACTGATAAATTATTCATCTTTTCAAATTTAGGAATATCATTTAAAGTCATCGGAAACTTTAGATCTTTCGTATTTAATGTATTCTCATATTTTTTATAATGAGATACTCTTTCATCATGAAAATGTGGAGGATGTAAGTGTGCTAAAATAGACCAGAGAAAACATTTATTGTCTTTATTTTTGATATTGATAACTGCTTTTCTATTTTTGATAACACTGGGTAAATCAATGTAAGAAGAAGCTTTTAGAGGATCTGATTTAAGAATATGAATGTCTATGTAAATAATTTTTCCTATATTGAATCCACTTCCTACGATTGAATTATCCACATCTTGCTCTTGTTTAATAAGTTCATCATAGACTCCTGATGTTTTAAAATCTTGATATGAAGATATAAAGTGTGGCTCAGTTCTCATGTATGGTGCATCTATAACTCCTTCATCCTTTGTCATTTCTAATTTTACTCCCATATAAAATTTAAGTGGTTTCATTTCCTTTAGTGTTTTTTCAATCAACGTTTGAACAGCAGGTTTAACTATTTCTACAGCATCAACTATAGACTCTGGTTCAGGAGGTTTGAAGTTAAAGACTCTTATTTTAATATGTCCTTTGAATGCTCCATCAGAGTTTTTAGTTGTGATAAAATTTGATAAATGTAGATTTGTTTTAAGATGTATTTTGAAGCCTTTCTTGAGGATATTTTTATTACATGTAGAACAGTGTTTTGTTTCAGGTGGAAGAGGGGAAAGTTTGTTTAAAATGTTGTATGTATGTTTTGCGGTGAGAATATGTTGTTTATAATATTTTACTTCCTTCTCGCAAGTATCACAATAAACCATATTTATAGCGTGAGAAAACGTGGTGTTTTATATATATCACTGTGCTTAAAATAAAACACTTTTGAGCTTTACAGCTCCGTTTTATATATATCGCTGTGCTTAAACTAAAACACTTTTTCACTCAGAATCATCTAAGTCATAACTATCACATGAATACTCAGAATCATACTCAGAGTCATCAATAAAGCTACTCTCATAACTATCATTTGAGCACAAACTATTAGTATCATAACTATCATCTGTGTTCAATGAAATACTATCATCACCATCGTCCAAGTTCAATGAAATACTATCATCACTATCGTCTGAGTTCAATGAAATAGTAAAATCTTCACTGCTGTATTGACTCATATTTAATTAGCAAGAAAAATATTCCCATCAATATCTATATACTTTCTTTCATTAACAGATTCAATCTCTACAATTTTTATATCAAAAGTTATCTTTAAATAATCTCTAACTATCATAGAACGAAATGACATTTCACCAGAAATATTAACATCATTCATTTTACTTAGATCTACACCCTTTGGATTATTAAAGAAAATACAAATGTCTCCTCTAGAATTATTAATGGTCTTATCATTCTTTTTCAAAGTATCGTGGTCAATCACTTTTTCAAGCTTTGAATAAATTGCCAGGAGTAGAGGAGAAACTTTTGTTAGATTTACTTTAATGGATGTCTTTCCAGGTATAGTTAGAGCTCTTCCTTTAAATGAAATAGAGGGGCTCATGTTATTTTCCATAACTGGTTTTACCCAAAAATTTCCATATTTATCTTTGTTCAATTTAACATCTTTGACATATTTTTCTATATCTTCCACCGAAGTAGAGATTGATTGAAATTTGTCTTTTGTGCTTTGAAACATTGTATTTATTAATGAATAAACTTGCGTTTAGTTTAAGTAAAAATTTACCACATAAATATGATAAGTTCTGAAGGATATTTAGAATTTCCAGACTCTCCATATGATAAATTAGAGAATTGTCCGGCTTGTGATAGAGTGGGGCTTAATGATGAGGATTCATATAAACAATGTATTTTCTGTGATTTAATTTTAATTAATGATAATAAGAAATATAAAAAAATATATAACTCTTTTAAATTAGAACCAAAAATGAATTACTTTACAAGATTAATAAGAGAGATGAATGTTAAGTATTGTGATGATAATACACCATTTCTTTCAAGGGAAGAGACTAATTGTATTGAGGAAATGTATAAGGGTTTAATGATATTTATTATTCAAAATAATTTTAATGGAAATGTTAATACAAGATACTATATAAATAAAATAATGGATTATTTTGAAATTAAACCCGAACTCAGGATAAAATATAGAGTTTCTCAAATAGCTCAAAAAAAGTTGGATAACTTGTTTTCCAAATATATAAATGAATGATTTTTTACCCGTTTGGGAAAATAAGATAAAATTTAATAACCATAAAAACATTCCAAATTCATTGAGATGTCTAATAGTTGGTTCAAGCGGATGTGGAAAAACCTGTTTACTTTTAAAGATGCTCCTTGGTTCTAATTTTTTAGATTATGATAATTTAATAATTTTTACAAAGTCAAGTTTTCAACCCGAGTATCAACTACTCTCACAGGGTTTTAATGCGGGTCTTAAAAAGGAAGACATTATCGGTTTATTTAAACTTCAAAACAAACTAAATGATTATAATATTGATGATATAATACAATTATTTTGTGATACACAGAAATCAAAATCGAAACCCATAACTTGTATTCTCAGTGATAATACGGATGATATACCTTCACCTCAAGATTTAGATAAATCAAAAAAGAACCTTGTCATCTTTGATGATTGTGTTAATGAGAGAAACCAAACAGTAATGGATAGCTACTATACAAGAGGGAGACATTCTTCTTGTAATTGTATATATCTTAGTCAATCATATTTTCAACTCCCTCGACGCTCAATAAGAAACAATGCCAATACTTTTATTTTATTTAAGTTAAATTCAATAGATGTAAATAATTTTTGGAGAGATAATTGCTCTACGTTATGTAGTAAAAAAGAATTTGAAAATTATATGAAACACACGATTGGAAAATATAAATATATTGTTGTGAAACAAGATGAGATACTAAATGATATTTTTCAATAAATAAATACAGAAAATGAATACTGAAGAAAGAGAAAGAAAGTTTAAGGAACATCAACAATTAGTTTCAAAAGTTGTTAAACAACAGGAAGAGATAAAGAAGAAACAGAGACAGAAACTAACTGGTGAAGAAGCCTTTGAAAGAAAACAAGAGAAATTCTTTAAACCACTTTTGAAAACTCAACACCCTACAGTTCCCACGGTAGAATTTACTCCGAAAAAACTTCAAATGCTCAAAGATTTTAGTCAGATAACAAAACAAGAACTTGGTGAATTAGAATATGATGACGAGGGATTATTTCGGAAACTTGAGCAGGTAAATCAACCCCCTAATTATGTTGTGGAAGCTCTTCAAAACAATGAATATTCTGCGGGTTCAAAAACCAGAGCAGGTCTCATTCCAACAGAAGAACCAGCAGTGTTTCATCTTGTGGAAGAAAAGGTATTGATATTTAATGATGAATTGATGTTCTTGAGTTCTACTCAACCAAATGTTAAATTAACTCCAAGATTAATGTTTCTTCTAACAAACCCCGGATTCAGCGGTTCAAAATATTTTGAGGAACCACTTGATATGGAAAGAGAGGAAGATAGGGTATATATTGAGTTGTTAAATACACTTGATTATGGAGTTTCTGTTGCTGGTAAAAGTAAGAAGAATGAGAAGGAGAAACATATTATTGATGCTTTAAGTAAGCTTGGTTCGGGTGTTAGTTTTCTTCCAAATGACCCATCACAATTAGTTAATAGGCTATTATTGTTGTTAGGTAGTAAGAAGGCTGGAAACAACAATTGTTTTAATGAATCCTCAGCCATTTTAGATCAGTTGATGAACATGAAAATAATTAATAAATGTCAATACAAAGATATTTTATTAGATATTAAATAAGATGAGAAGCACAATTCTTAGTTTTAATTTCACAACGAGCGATTACACAGCTTCATTCCCTTACCCACTACAACTTGACCCCCTTACCTCATATGAGGCATCTTTGTTGTCAATGGAAACTTACAATACCCTTTTTAATATCACAGAGAAAAACAACAAGTTTAGTTATAATCCAGGAAGTGGATATAAAACTATAACCGTTTCACCTGGAGCTTACGAGATTTCTCAAATATCTTCAGAAGTCTCTCGCCTTATGAAAGAAAAAGGTGATGAACCAAAAAATATTGTAATAGATATTCAAAAACACACTTCAAAATCAACTATTAAACTTTAAAATAATTATAAAGTTGATTTCACGATTGAAAATTCGTTTAGAGAGCTATTGGGTTTCTCTTCAAAAAAGATTGAAAATAACGGGACGTTTTACAGTGATAATGTTATCCAAATATCCTCCGGTATAAATTCAGTATTAATTCATTGTGATTTGATTGATGGTGCTTATAACGATGGAATAAGAACAAATACAATATTTTCATTCAGTGCATACTCAACCCCGATTGGTTATAAATTTAATATGGAACCAAAAAATCTTGTCTATTTACCTGTGTCAGGAAAAACCATATACAGAGTAAGTTTTTGGATAACCGACCAAGATAATCGTATGATATCCTTTAATGATGAAATTATATCCATCAGAATTCACCTACGTGAAGTTTTTCAATAAATAAATAATGGTTATTGTGAGAAAACACGAGTTGGGAAAATATAAAATAATTACAGGGGAGGGCATGTTCCTTTCACCAGACTATACAAGGTATGTGGGTAGAGGATACTATAAACCTAAGAGACAACGAGGTGTAGGTCATCAATTTCGAAATAAAGGAGATGGGATAATTGATACTCTAATGGGTATTGGTTCAACCATCCTTAAACATAAAGACCTAATTGATTCAACTGCTTCTGCCGTGGGCTCCGTTGCGGGTGCTATAAAGAGTATAAAAGATGCTCAAAAGGAGTCTCATAAATTACAAGCAATCAAAGAAATAAAAAAAGGTAAAACTCAACTATCTTCACAAGAACGACAAAAAATCATTAAAATACTTGGGTCAGGGTTTCAACAATTTTAATGCTATATAAATACAAGTATGGAAGCGATTGATAGTATCTATGATTTGGATGATACGATTATCATTTCAAACTCCACTAAAAAGGAAGACTATTTTAAGGTAAATGCTATAACAGGAACAGACTGGAATTCAAACGGAACAAAAAGTTTTGAAATAAATAATCAACAAACTTACTTGAATATAGCTGATAGTTTCTTGCTGTGTAAATTTAAATTCACTAAGGCTGCGAATAATACTAATGCTACACTCGTAAATGATTTCTTCTGGAAAATGTTTGACAGTGTCCGCCTGTATATTGGAACACAAGAGGTTGAAGCGGTTGATTATGTCTCTGCTACATCTGAAATGATGAAATTTACACTATATTCGTTTAGTGATAGAATGGGTAAGGGAGCTGTTGAAGGTTTTATTCCTGATATGTCAACGGGTACAAACGCAGACCCTGGTTATAGTCAAAGGAAGTCAATGTATAATGATGACGCAAAAGCTGAGAATAGTTTTACCGTAGCAGTACCTCTTAAAGGTATATTTGGATTTTGCGATTATGATAAAGTTTTGTATGGTCTTAAAATTAGATTTCAACTACAAAGGAATGATAATGTAAATAGATTGCTTTTTGGGGCTGAAAATGCTTTTGGAGACAACAATAAATTTGTTATTAATGATTTGTGTTGGTATATCAGTGAATATACTCCTAATCTTAAAACGGAAGAGATGTTAAATAGAAGACTTAACTCAAAGAAACCGCTAAATGTATCATACCTTAAAAGAAGATGTCAACACGTTAAACTGGAACACACTACCTACACTTGGAATTTGGGTGTTCTTCAAGGAAAGCCACGATACCTCTGGCTCATTTTTAAAAAACCAGATGGAGAGGACGGTACTAATAAGAATAATGCGCTGAGTGATAATGCTAAGGTGAAACAACTTCGGGTTTCTCTTGATGGCACATTTTATCCGCGAGATAGATTGGAAATTGATTGGGAAAAAAATGATTATGCGGAAGCCTACAAGTCCTACCAAAAGGTGTGTGAAAGTAATGGTAATAATGATCCTATTTTGGATATGGTTGCATTTAAAGGTTTATATACAATCTACGCAATTGACCTGAGTTCTCAAAAGGAAACTATAAAGTCTAATCGAGTGGATACTTCTCTATACATTGAAAGAGGGGAGAATGAAGAAGTTGATGCTTATTGTTTGCTTTTGGAGGAAACAGAATTACAGATTAATACAGATAATGGTGTTATGATTAATATCACATAGGTTTTTTCTCATAAATAAATGGTAGGGGTATATGTTAATCAAATCAATCTTAATAAATTAACATCTTGTATTCAAAATCAAAAGCCTTGTATTATTAATGTTAATACAATTCAAAGAAAAGGAGCTGTAAGAATTGATGTTTTACTCACACACACACAAGTAAAAACACTAAATGATGTTGGATCACTTAAAATTAAAATGACGAAACCTATGTTAAAGAAATATTCAATAGACGAGTCAAGAGGAGGATTTCTCCCGTTTCTAATTCCTTTATTTGCTGGTTTAAGTGCGGCGGGAGCATTGACTGGTGGTATTTCAGCAGCGGTAAAAACTGCTAACGAAAGGAAGGCACAACTAAAAGCTCAAAAAGAATTGGAAAGACATAACAAGGAGTTGGAGAAACAAATTAGTGGAAGTGGTGTAATTGTAGATTTTGCTCAAAAACTTGAAAGTCTACCTGATAAAGCTAGATTGTTGGTTGGTGATATGCTTTCCTCTATCGCTCAAGCGGGTGTTAAACTAACTAAACGGGGTAATGGATTGTATCTTTCTCATAAATAAATGGATAAATGGTTTAAACAATTTGGAAAGAATACAACGTCAAATATAGAACTAGCCAAGTATTGTAAAACACTAAAAATTGATAATGTGGTAATCTGTATGAGAGATGAATTAATACATATAAATAAGAATACAAAGAATATTATTATGAATTTAGACACACAGAATGGTTCTCATTGGGTTTGTATTCATAATAGTCAGGATAAATATTATTTTGATAGTTATGGTATGCCACCACCTGTTGAAGTAATACAATTCTTACAGAATGGTGTTTATCAAACATTTCAAGTTCAAGAAATTAATTCTAAATGTTGTGGTCAATTATGTTTATATGTATTATTTCAACTCAACAATAATGAAAATTTTTATGATATCATTTTTAATCTAATATAAATGACTTATGTTGGAAAAGATGGTTCTATCTTTGGAAAATCCTCTCAGGATATTGATTTATCAAATTATTATACAAAGGCACAGGCTGAACGACAAAAATATAGTGTAAGTAAAAATATTAATATGAAGAATACTTATAAATTAATCAATTATCCAAACCCTACAGATGCGAATGACTTAATTAGATTAAGTGATTTATCACAATATATATTTTTAAAGAAAACAGCACGTTTTGTGAAACAAGTAAAATTTACAACCACAACACCTGGTTATACTGACCATACACCTTTCCTCATTGAATTTAACTACCTGCTTACAATTGAATTTTATAAAGAAGGACATTTAGTTAATATGCGAATTAATAAATGGGGGTATGATATGCCTGATTTAGGGTATAATTGGTCTTTTTCAATAAACATAGAAGACCTACATGATTTAAATCAGTCTCGTAAAGAAGAATATTATCCACTTGGTGAGGATAAGGATTTATGTGGAAGTACAATTAGTAAACAACAAATACGTTATTTTAAGAAAAGAAAAATATATGATAGTATAGCGATGGTTCGCATGACAAAGAAGGAAGGTAATGAGATAAGGATAGAAAGCCGAGGAATACAAACCGATTTGGTAGTGGGAAGATGGGGTGGTATTACCTGTCATAATATTAATCTCACATATATTTCTGATACATAAATGGCAGGAAGAAGACTACAAGAGAATTATAATTTTTGTATTCAAGGATACCTACAAGAAAAGGGTGCTCGGTATTACATACCTTATGATTTGGAGCATATACATGGGAATTTTGTCATTAAAAACTGGCCTTATACTGATATTGTTAAACCCACAAATAGAGACTTGTTTAAAATATTAAATAAAAATGAACTTCTCAAAGTTATGAAATATAAAACTCTTTTAGAAATCGTCAACAAATCTTATTGGTATCCTATTATGAGAAAAATAATTATAGATACAAGAATATCTCAAAATCCAGATGAGTATATGTATAATATTCTTTGGGGTTCAAACTCAAGGGTAGCAAGGGATGAGGAAGGAGTTGAAGAAGAGAAGGAGGAAAGAGAGAAAAAGGAGAAGGAGGAAAGGGAGAGGGAGGAGAAGGAGGAGAGGGAGAAAAAGGAGGAGAAGGAGGAGAGGGAGAAAAATGAGAAGGAGGAAAGGGAGAAAAGGGAGAAGGAGGAAAGGGAGAAAAGGGAGAAAAAGGAGAAGGAGGAGAGGGAGAAAATGGAGGAGGAGGAGAGGGAGCAAAGAGAGAGGGAGGAAAAATATAAAAAGATGGAAATCATTGAGATTCATAAAAGATTGAGTGTATTAAAGCAAATAAATCAATCTCAACGCACCGAAGAGGAAATTAAAGAATTAACAACTCTTATGAAGATAATGGTTTCAAAAATAAGAACGTCAATGTCTTCAATTTCAGGGAGGAGATTTAAACGAGAAAGTGGTGAAGAAGAAGAAGAAGAAGAAGGAAAAGATTATGTGATTGATGATGTTGGTGTCATTGACTTTAGTTAGTTTTTATTTGTAAATAAATGGAGGAGAGAGTGAAGGCATTCCTTAGGATTCTTTATGTTTAAAAAATAAAGATTGAAATGTATATGTTGAAAACCAAAAAGGTTTTGATACTCTGTCGGAATTTTTCTGATAAATAAATATGAGTTATTGTCTCAAATGTAAAAAGAAAACTAAATCTAAAAATATCTCTTATGTTAAAGCTAAAAATAATAGAGTTTATCAAAAAGGAATATGTCAAGTATGTGGCTCTAAAAAGTGCCAATTCATCTCTCCTAAAAGAGGAGGAGACATACAAAAGTTTCTGTCAGGAAGTAAATTTACAACAACTGGAATTCCAGGGGAATTACACCTTCCAGGGTATTCTTTCTGTGGTCCAGGAACAAACTTGGATAAAAGATTAGATGAGGCTGACAATCCTAAACCTTGGTCTAAACCTACAAATAGGGTTGACGAAGTGTGTATGAAGCATGATATTGCTTATGGAAATACCACTACGTTGACTGAAAAACATAAAGCCGACAGCGAAATGTTGTATAATTTGTCTTTGATACAAAATCCAACGTTGAGAGAGAAAGTTGATAGGTTTATTGTGAGAAATTTGATAAATGCTAAATTGAAACTTGGTCTTGGTTATTCCTCAAAAAACTATTAGGCTCTAATGATGTCATCAAGACTGAGGAGCTTTTGGCTGAAGAATTACACAAACCTATAATCACAAAGTTTAAAAGAAGGAAGGTTTATTCTAAATACACCGACCACATATGGTCCGCTGATTTAATTGAATTGAATAATGACAGGGGATACAGGTATGCTTTAACCGTTATTGATTTGAGGAGTAGATTTGCCTGGGTTGTCCCTTTAAAAATAAAAGGGGTGATACTTTAATGTTAGCCTTTAAGCTAATATTTGATCGGGATAAAAGGAAACCAAAGAAGTTATGGACTGATGAGGGAACAGAGTTCTATAACAAAATATTCATGAAATTTCTTAAGGGGAAGGGTATTAAATTATACAGCACCTTTAATGAAGGAAAGGCAGTTGTTATTGAGCGTTTTAATCGTACTTTAAAAGAGAAATTATATAAAAAATTCACACAACTCGGTTCTCAAAAATGGGTGTATTTAATTCAGGATATTGTAGATAATTACAATAATACAGTTCATTCATCAACACAATCAAAACCATCAGAAACATTTACAAAATTAGAATATGAAAAGGAGATTAATTTGAGAAAGCCCAAGTTTAAAGTTGGTGATATTGTAAGAATATACAAATGGAAAAGTCATTTTGAGAAAGGTTATACACAAAAATGGACTCTTGAATTATTTAAAATCATTGATGTAATGGATACAGTCCCTTGGACCTACAAATTATATGATTTAAATGGAGAAGAAATCTTGGGTTCATTTTACTCACAAGAATTACAAAAAACACAAGTAAGCAGATAATACCCTTGAAAATAATAAATAAATAAATAAAATGTAATGGGGATACGTTTTTAAATCTGTGAACCCCAAACACAGAATCCCACAACTTTTTAGTTGGGGCTTAACTTTTGTGTGTGTATAATGGGGATACGTTTTTAAATCTGTGAACCCCAAACACAGAATCCCACAACTTTTTAGTTGGGGCTTAACTTTTGTGTGTGTATAATGGGGATACGTTTTTAAATCTGTGAACCCCAAACACAGAATCCCACAACTTTTTAGTTGGGGCTTAACTTTTGTGTGTGTATAATGGGGATACGTTTTTAAATCTGTGAACCCCAAACACAGAATCCCACAACTTTTTAGTTGGGGCTTAACTTTTGTGTGTGTATAATGGGGATACGTTTTTAAATCTGTGAACCCCAAACACAGAATCCCACAACTTTTTAGTTGGGGCTTAACTTTTGTGTGTGTATAATGGGGATACGTTTTTAAATCTGTGAACCCCAAACACAGAATCCCACAACTTTTTAGTTGGGGCTTAACTTTTGTGTGTGTATAATGGGGATACGTTTTTAAATCTGTGAACCCCAAACACAGAATCCCACAACTTTTTAGTTGGGGCTTAACTTTTGTGTGTGTGTGTATGTGCGAGTGAGTCATAATAATATACAAACCCTAACCCAACCCAAGCCCTAACCCAACCCCATCCCTAACCCAAACCCATCCCTAACCCAACCCATCCCTAACCCAACCCCATCCCTAACCCAACCCCATCCCTAACCCAACCCCATCCCTAACCCAACCCCATCCCTAACCCAACCCCATCCCTAACCCAACCCCAACCCTAACCCAACCCCATCCCTAACCCAACCCCATCCCTAACCCAACCCATCCCTAACCCTCACATTCAAAATCCCAACCCTAACCCAATCCCATCCCTAACCCAACCCCAACCCTAACCCTCACATTCAAAATCCCAACCCTAACCCAACCCATCCCTAACCCAACCCCATCCCTAACCCAACCCCATCCCTAACCCAACCCCAACCCTAACCCTCACATTCAAAATCCCAACCCTAACCCAACCCCATCCCTAACCCTCACATTCAAAATCCCACCCAAACCCTAACATAATCTTTCTTTTCTTCTTTTTTAAATACGTATTTCTTTTTTTTTTTTTCCTCTTCCTCCAATTCTGTCTTTCAAGGCTTTTAAGTTTGAAGAAGTAGAAATGGGAAGAAAGAATTTTCCAGCATTTTCTTCCTCGAACTTTCTTGATATTGCTTAAATCAAGCGTCATTAAATAAAGAACATTGTTCATTGCTTTAGAATCCAAAGAGTCTCCAAGAGGAACCCCACAGGTAGAGTCTCCAAAATAAAACCAACTTTCCAAGTTCCCAAGGTATAACCACATTCCTGTTGAGCCTCCAAGATAGGTATCACATTCCGAGTCATCAAAACAAAACCCCCATTCCGAGTCTCCAAAAATATAACCATCTTTCCAAGTCCCCAAGGTAAAACCACAATTTTCAGAAATATTGGGGGTTTCCGTGATAAGTCTCACATAGTATAACTGCGGACCATCAGGGAAAACTTCCCTTTCCCAATTTTTTAGGGTTTCTATGATGTGTCTCACATAGTATAACTGCGGACCATCAGGGAGAATTCCCATTTCACAATTTTTTAGGGTTTCTATGATGTGTCTCACATAGTATAACTGCGGACCATCAGGGAGAACTCTCCTTGCCCAATTTTTTAGGGTTTCTATGATGTGTCTCACATAGTATAACTGCGGACCATCAGGGAGAACTCTCCTTGCCCAATTTTTTAGGGTTTCTATGATGTGTCTCACATAGTATAACTGCGGACCATCAGGGAGAACTCTCCTTGCCCAATTTTTTAGGGTTTCTATGATGTGTCTCACATAGTATAACTGCGGACCATCAGGGAGAACTCTCCTTGCCCAATTTTTTAGGGTTTCTATGATGTGTCTCACATAGTATAACTGCGGACCATCAGGGAGAACTCTCCTTTCCCAATTTTCAGAAATTTGTGGGTCTCCAATGTATGACTTGTATTCTGGCTCATCAAGGTAGAACTTGTTCAGTGGGTTTTGTTTTGATAACTCACAACAAGTATCATCATGGTAAAACTCTTTTTCAGGATTTTGTGGATCTCCAAGGTATAACTCTTTGGCTGGGTCATCAAGGTAGAACTCGTTCTGGGGGTCTTGGTTGTTCAAAATGTCTTCAAACAAAAAAATAACTTCATCCCAAGTTGTGTTAAAAGCAGAATTTTCATTTCGTATCTCAGATACAATTTCCTGTGAAAGAAAATAACAATGTATTAATTTAATACAATATTTTTTATTTGTATAAATCAAGCTCTATGAATATTAAAATAAACTTTGTTAACTCTTACACGAGTCTCATCTTAAAAAAAAAAAAAAAAAAAAAAAAAAAAAATTAAATAAATAAATAAATAAATAAACAAACTTACCTCCATTGATAAGAGGTTCGAGTCCAGTTCATCAATCTGAAGGTTGAGTTCTACACAGGTAGTAGGACTCCATGGAATAGCAAAGTTATCCCATTCCATTTCGGCATAGTAGTCCATTCTCAAGTGAAGCAGAAAGCGTGTTTGAAAAAGCCTGTGTGGTCGGTGCCTTTTATAAGGACTGGGTGTGTCTTCCTGTGGAAATTCCCTGGGCGTGTCTTAACTGGAAATGATGTGATGGAAATTCCCTGAAAATGATGTAATGTATTACCTGGAAATGATACAATGCTGAAGAGTTTATAAAGTGGGTGGGACTTAGCAAAAGTGGGAGGAGCTTAGCAAAAGTGGGCGGGGCTTAGTAAAAAGTGGGCGTGGCTTAACAAAAAGTGGGCGGGCTTAGTAAAAATGGGCGTGGTTTACCAAAAAGTGGGCGGAGCTTACCAAAAAATGGTATGTGGCACTGGAGGCGCTCAAACAAGAACATTGAGGGAGGTTTACCATTTTATCTTAGCTCAGTTAAAATATCTTAATAAAGAACCAAACTCAAACATATTTTTTGTTAATATATTAGATGGTGAAGAGAGTTGTAGGAGAATTAAATTATTTCCCACACATAAACAAATATTTGTAGGGTCGTTGTTTGAGTGGGTTATATTCACCAGATGATATTAAGAGTAAAAGGTTAAAAGGTCCATGAGGTCAGAAGGATCACAGGTGTTTAAGTGGTCTAATGAATAAGGATAACATGTCAAAAGGTTAGAAGGTTCGTAAAGAACAGGGTGAGAGAAATATAGGTGTTTAGGGGCAATGAGGGAGGGAAAGAATTAATATGGAAGTGAATGGGTCAATGTTTGAGTGGGTCAAAGATTAATCTGCCAGATGATATGTAGAAGAAGGATGATAGGTCTATAAGAGAAAACAAATATTTGTAGTGTTTGAGTGGTCTAATGAACAACATTAAGGATAGGTACTACAGACAAAAGGTTCATAAAGATGAGGGTGGGAGAAATAGAGGTGTTTATGATTTTTGAAAAAGACAAGGGGGTAAATGACATTAGATAGGGATTTCCCATGTTAAACGGAGGTGTCCCAGAAGCAACATTATTACACTACTGAGGCCACTCCAGTGAAACAACACCCCTATCGGATGAACCCGGTAAAGATGGAGTATCTTCGGAAGGAGATGCAATATATGTTGGACAATGACATCATCGAACCAAGCAACAGTGAATGGAGCTCCCCATGTGTGTTGGTTCCGAAACCCGATGGCAGCTTCCGGTGTTGTACAGATTTAAAACGGGTGAATGCAGTGACCAAGACCGACTCCTATCCGCTCCCGAGGATTGACGACTGTATTGATCGAATAGGCCCAGCTAAATTTGTTACCAAATTTGACTTGCTGAAAGGGTATTGGCAGATCCCTCTTACCGATAGAGCCAAAGAAATCTCAGCTTTGGTCACTCCGAATGGGTTATATCAGTACAAGGTCCTCCCTTTTGGGTTGAAGAACGGGCCGGCTACATTTCAACGACTGATTAATAGGCTCATTGCAGACCTGGAGGGGGTGGAGGCATATCTGGATGATGTAATCATCCACACCATGACCATGGAAGACCACATTAAGCAAATCCATGCATTTTTTCAGACGATGTCCGAGGCAGGTCTGACCATCAACTTAGCCAAGAGTGAGTTTGTAAGAGCACAGGTAGTGTTCCTCGGCCATGTAGTAGGGCAGGGTCAAGTACAACCAGTGACCGCCAAGGTAGAAGCTATCGATCGCTTCCAAGTCCCAAAGGGGAAGAAAGAGCTGATGAGATTCTTAGGTATGGCGGGGTGGTACCGGCGGTTCTGTAAGAATTTTTCGGATGTGGTAGCCCCTTTAACGAGTTTGTTGAGAAAGGAGACCCCATTCGTTTGGGATGGCAAATGTCAGGCGGCCTTTGCCCATGTCAAAGCGATACTAATGAGCTCTCCGGTCCTAACCGCTCCGGACTTTCAAGCACCTTTCAAGTTGGCCGTAGATGCAAGCGATGTGGGGGCTGGAGCGGTCTTGTTACAGGAAGATGAGGATGGGGTGGACCACCCCGTGTGCTACTACTCCAAAAAGTTCAATAAACATCGGGCAAATTATGCCACCGTGGAGAAAGAGACCCTGGCTCTCCTGCTAGGGCTTCAACATTATGAGGTGTATTTAGGAATCACGTCCTTTCCCATAAAGGTCTTTACGGATCACAACCCCTTAACCTTCATTCAAAGAATGAAAAATAAAAATCAGAGGTTGATGAGATGGAGTTTGGCTTTGCAGGTGTTCAACTTGGAAATTGAACATGTACGGGGCAGGGACAATGTCGTGGCGGACGCTTTGTCCAGATTGAGTTAATCTGGGGGGGGTTGAGTTATCTGGTTGGTCTCTCCAAATTGGCCGGCAAAGAAAGTTTTCGCTGGGTTCAAACTTTCTTTCTTGAAGGGGGGGAGTGTTACATATTTATGTGAATGTATGTAAATTACCATTCAGGACTTTGCTTATCCGTGTATAGTAGATTAAGGGTTGTTGTGGTTGGAGGGTCAGGAGCCCTTCTGAAAAGTGTCCGGAAACGGAGGTGACCGGAAACGGAAGAGGAAAAGACACGAGGAGGAAAGCGACGGGTAGTATTCTTCCTCGCCCCGCTCCGACGAAAGGTGGGATCGACCTTGCGCTGCGTGGAAAAGCGGCGTTCCGCAGCCCGTCGTTCCTCTCACGGTCCGGGGGTCACCGAGACCAGTGTTACGTGGTCCCCTCGGTGAATACCTGGTCTCGGTGACCCCCGGACCGTGAGAGGAACTTCGCCAGAAAGCTATATTATATATGCGCTTTCGCCACGCAATCCATATGAATTCCACCCAAGAGACAACTGATGTTCAAGGATATATTTCAATGGTAATGATACCCTACAATTTCAATGATACAACCACGGAGATTTTCCCCGAGCAATCAACAATAAACAACCATCAACAATTCCCAATCCACAATCAATTCCCTATGATTAAGATGGCCATCTTATATATGTGTGTTCACTTCGGTACTCACGACCCCCTTTTCGTCTCTGCTCCTCACAATGTCTCTGGGCCCCTCCTGACCAAGATACTGGTCGGCGTCGCCGCACTCGGGCGGTTGAACGAACCCCGGGTGGACGTTTTTCCACCGGGCAGGTATCGTACCAGGCACCGTGGCTGCAGCCCCTCGTGGCCACGCGAAGCGGGTACGGTAGAGCAAGCCAAAAGCCCCACGCCGCTTGCAAGGCGCGTTAGGCCCCAAGGTGCGACCCGCACGCGTCTGTTTAGACGGGGCCGCGAACGGTGCCAGACGCGGGGTCGATGCACGGCCCCACGTCAACTTGACGTCTCCACCGGGCAGGTACACGTCCCGGTAATTCCTCTCGCCAGACGGGCTTCGGAATGCCGCTTTTCCACGCAGCTCAATCAATCCCACCTTTCGTCGGAGCGGGGCGAGGAAGAAGAATACTCGTCCTTTTTCCTCGTGTCTTTTTCTCTTCCGTTTTCGGTCACTTCCGTTTCCGGCCACTTTTTCAGAAGGGCTCCTGACCCTCCAACCACAACAACCCTTAATATACTACACACGGATAAGCAAAGACCTGAATGGTAATTCACATACATTCACATAAATATGTAACACTCCCCCCCTTCAAGAAAGAAAGTTTGAACCCAGCGAAAACTTTCTTTGCTGGCCAATTTGGAGAAACAAACCAGATAACTCAACCCCCCCACATTGTCAGTTCCCCCCGGGCACAGTTATCACTTAAAAATAAAGCAACCAAAATTTCACCACAACCCCTCCAGATTACTCACTCTGGACTAAGCACCAGCAACGACATTGTCCCTGCCAAATCAAACTCCCTCTCATGACCCTCTGACTTTGACCGTCAGTTTCTTGTGAATGAAGGTTAAGGGGTTGATCAAAGATCCAAAGTTAAGCCACTCGATAGCACTTTTTCCGGGAGGCCAAGCCGAGTATTCACTACATGGATGCCTTTAGGAACGTGGAGTTCACGGTTAGTCCGTGCAGGAAAGTTCACTACATGGACGCCTTTAGGAACGGCGTTCACGGTTAATCCGTGGAGGAATCTTGGCTCGGCGGCTCCGCCGCATTCAGTGCTTCAACTTCTCAGAACTTCCATAATACTTAGGGTGGGACCACTTGTCCCTGTAGTCCCATGAATAGCGGTCTCCTTCTCGGCCACTACTTTGCCAATCCTTCCTTCGGGAGCGGCCGTAACTCAGGGAGCCTCCATAATAATATTGATTGCGGCCACCACCAAAACTACCGCCCAGTTGTCCTCTCCTGTAAACCTCTCGACGTCTACGAAATGCCTTCCCTACTGTTATGGTCCGACCCTCCAAATCCTTGCCATTCCAATTCTTCTCTGCCTCTCTGGCATCTTTTGTGCTGGCAAACGTGACAAAGCCGAACCCTCTTGACTGTTGCGTTTCCCAGTCTCTTACCAACCGCACTTCCACCAGCGGCCCATATCTGTTGAAGACAGAGGTCAGAACTTCTTCCTTTGTTTTGAAGTTCAGTCCCCCTACAAATAACTTGGCACTTTTGTCGCCATCCCGAGCTGGTGTGGCGTTATTTTCCCTGCTGGGCTCTTTACCAACCCTCAGGTTACCATAAACTTGACCCCCGGCCAAATCATTCCCGATAACCACAGATACACCCTCTACAGGAAGCGTGGCTTGTAAACCGACGGTGACCGGTCCTGACACCAAATCGGACTCCAAATGGATGACCTGAAGGGGAGCACTAACACCGCCCCCGATCCCCTGTAAACGAACACTATCCCCCGTTGCCGTCTCCTCGGACCATGGCAAAATGCCTTCAAGCATTAAAGATTGATGTGCCCCTGTGTCCCTCAATATCCTAACCGGTTTCCGGTTAGTCGAGGCTCCATCCCGTGACACAAACCCCTCTGAAATAAATGGTTGGTAACCCTTTTGATGGCGATTTCTCACAATGGCCATTGCGTTGGGAGTCGTAGTAGTCGGACTCCGCTCTGGGTCTTCGCTTTTCATGCGGTAACAACTGGACATCAAGTGTCCAGGTTTCTTGCAAAAAGCGCAAGTAGGCCCGGAGGAAAAACTCGTGGTCTGCCTCGGGCCCCCCGAACTATAAGTTTGTCTTGGGCCCGCATCCCTCTGATTTCGAACAGGTGGGGTATCATAGTTGTCCCCATAATCATCTCGAGGCCGCCGCCATGTATGGTCGTTCTCCGCACCTGCTGTTCCATAACTCCCCTGCTGAAGTCTAGGCGAGGAGTTAGGTTTGTGGACCCCTATTCTGTGGGTTAAGGCATAATCATCTGCCATGGTGGCTGCGTCCCACAACTTTGGTACTTTCTTTTCCTGCAGGTACACTTTGATGTCCTCGTGGACACACTGCTGGAATTCCTCCACCAGGATCAAGTCCCGCAATGTTTCGAAGTCTTTCCCGACTCCTTTTGACTCACACCACCGATCAAACATGTTTTCTTTCACTCTGGCAAACTCCACATGGGTCTCACTCTCCCTCTTCCTGGCATTCCTGAATTTTTGCCTGTAAGCTTCCGGAACCAACTCATAGGCTTTGAGGATGTGCGTCTTCAGTACCTCATAATCTGCACATTGGTCCATTGGTAGCGCCGAATAAATTTCCTGAGCTTTCCCCACCAGCACACTTTGCACGAGTATGGTCCAGGCCTCCTCCGGCCAGTTTAATTGTCGAGCCACTTTCTCAAAGTGTGGGAAAAATTTCGCGACTTCCTTTTCACTGAACGGTGGAACCAGCCTCACATGTCTGCCCACATCCCAGGTTTTCTGGTTAGGTGTCGACCCCGTCAGCAAGGGTGGTGCCTCTTCCCGTTCTCTCATTAACTCCAGCTCCTTGACTTTGATTTCTTGCTGAAGCTCCATGTCACGTTCCTTTAATTCCCTTTCCGCTTTTCTCTCCTCTGCTTCGAGGTCCCTTGCAGCTCTCCTCTCCTCTGCTTTTCTCCCTTCTAACCTTTCCTGGAGTTCTCGTTCCACTCTCCTTTCCTCTGCTTGTTTCTCTTCTCTCCTCGCTTCTGCTTTCCTTTCTTCTTCTTTTAACCTTTCCTGGAGTTCTCGTTCCACTCTCCTTTCCTCTGCTTGTTTCTCTTCTCTCCTCGCTTCTGCTTTCCTTTCTTCTTCTTTTAACCTTTCCTGGAGTTCTCGTTCCACTCTCCTTTCCTCTGCTTGCTTCTCTTCTCTCCTCTCTTCTGCTTTCCTTTCCTCTTCTGATCTTTCCTTTTCTGCTTTCCTTTCTTCTTCTGCTCTTTCCTTTTCTGCTTTCCTTTCTTCTTCTGCTCTTTCCTTTTCTGCTTTCCTTTCTTCTTCTGCTCTTTCCTTTTCTGCTTTCCTTTCTTCTTCTTTAATCCGTTCCTGGCTCCGTAATTGCAACTCCAGTTTCCGGAGCTCAACATCTTCTGGTTCTTCGGGTAGCCACTCCCAGGCTAACTCGTCCCATGTTCCTAATCCCACCATAGATTGTATCACCGTGGCCTGCAACTCTGCCTTCCTCAAATTAGTTCGGACCTCCAAGTTAAAATGTTTGGCCAATTTCAAGAGGTCCGACTTTAGCAACGCTCGGAACTGTGCCTCACTCGGGGTTACCACAAAGTTCTGTGCCACAAACGCCATGGTGCCTATCGTTACCACCTGTTAACCTTCACCCAAGACTTTACCCCAATTTCTCAAAAATATTTACCAATTAATAATTAATTAATTAATTTTAATTAATAAAAAAATATTATTTTATTATGTTATACAATTTTAAATCCCGGACGAGCCCCCAATTCTGTTACGTGGTCCCCTCGGTGAATACCTGGTCTCGGTGACCCCCGGACCGTGAGAGGAACTTCGCCAGAAAGCTATATTATATATGCGCTTTCGCCACGCAATCCATATGAATTCCACCCAAGAGACAACTGATGTTCAAGGATATATTTCAATGGTAATGATACCCTACAATTTCAATGATACAACCACGGAGATTTTCCCCGAGCAATCAACAATAAACAACCATCAACAATTCCCAATCCACAATCAATTCCCTATGATTAAGATGGCCATCTTATATATGTGTGTTCACTTCGGTACTCACGACCCCCTTTTGGTCTCTGCTCCTCACAATGTCTCTGGGCCCCTCCTGACCAAGATACTGGTCGCCGTCGCCGCACTCGGGCGGTTGAACGAACCCCGGGTGGACGTTTTTCCACCGGGTAGGTATCGTACCAGGCACCGTGGCTGCAGCCCCTCGTGGCCACGCGAAGCGGGTACGGTAGAGCAAGCCAAAAGCCCCACGCCGCTTGCAAGGCGCGTTAGGCCCCAAGGTGCGACCCGCACGCGTCTGTTTAGACGGGGCCGCGAACGGTGCCAGACGCGGGGTCGATGCACGGCCCCACGTCAACTTGACGTCTCCACCGGGCAGGTACACGTCCCGGTAATTCCTCTCGCCAGACGGGCTTCGGAATGCCGCTTTTCCACGCAGCTCAATCAATCCCACCTTTCGTCGGAGCGGGGCGAGGAAGAAGAATACTCGTCCTTTTTCCTCGTGTCTTTTTCTCTTCCGTTTCCGGTCACTTCCGTTTCCGGCCACTTTTCCAGAAGGGCTCCTGACCCTCCAACCACAACAACCCTTAATATACTACACACGGATAAGCAAAGACCTGAATGGTAATTCACATACATTCACATAAATATGTAACACCAGGTATTCACCGAGGGGACCACGTAACACAATGAATCGAGAAACAGAAAATGGACGCAACAAAAGCTTGCTTGAAAGACGAACGTGCAATTGCGCAAACCCCGCAGAATGGTAATTCCATCGCCGAACACAAGCAGAAGATTAAATTATTTTGTTTCCAGAGCTCCGATCTGATGGCGTTGCCTGCGACATTTTGACCTCCCTCGTCGGTCTGTTTGAGGACACGAGGATAACGTCATCCACAGTCCACAAAACTCGAAACCGACAAATCCCTTTTTGTGCATTTATCTGTGAGAATGGATTTGTACAGAACTTGAGAGTAAAGAAGAGGGGAGATCAAACGGTAATAAGGCAAGGGTCTTTCACTCAGTTGTTAATGTGTGGAATGGTCGCTCCGGAAAGGTGGTGGCAGCAGAAACTACATTCGTCTAAATTGGAATGAGAGAAGTACCCGTAAATAATGTAGATCGAGACGTTTAGGGATATTTGCAGAACTTCTTGGCAGCTTGAGCAAGGATGGGTCATTGTGAACACCATTGCGCATTGTTGGCTGTGGGGGAGAGGGGGGAAGTGGGTGGGGGGCAGGGGGGAAGTGGGTGGGGGGCAGGGAGGGTGGGTGGAGGGAGGAGGAGAGGGGGAAGGGGGCAGGTGGGGGAGGGAAGGGGTCTCGCTCGTCAAGATGTGGGGTATGGTCGATGTGATGTTTCTCCCACAAAAACCGTCTTCAGCAAAGAAGAAGTCCCCCCTCCCCCACCCCCGGAAAGAAACAACTGATATTAAAAAAAAACAACATTGCTCATTTCTGATATAAATTGGTTTGGTGTTGATGAGGTGCAAGAATGACGGACCGAATGGACACCTGCTGGGTCTAAATTCCTTGCGAACTTTGAACTGTTAAGGCTGGAAAAAGCCAACACGGAGACACCTGCGATGACCCCACTCTCACGCATTGTTGTTTTCCAGGTTATTGTGCATCAAGTGCAAAGTTCATAATCATCCCATCGTCTGTATTTGGTTTGGAAGTGACATAACGCCATGATTTGTAAGAGAAATCTTACAAAACAAAAAGAGAAATCCAAATAACTTTACTGAATTTCATACGAAGGTGACGAATTTGGTTCTTTTGAAGGGAAATTCGGATCAAGAATGATACACGCCCACTTTTCATCTAACCAATGACTGAGCATTAGGTTGTGTACTCCACCCAGAAACGCTTTGTGATCCAGATATTTGCATATGACCCCTTTATAAGAGGGAATCGTTCACACTCATCTTCTTGTTCTTTCTCTGAAGGTTCATATTTAACTGTTTCAATATCCGCTCGTCATGCCTACGGATCAGCCCAAGCAAGTGGCAGCAAAGAAGGGTTCGAAGAAAACCGTTTCCAAAGCGACTCGGAAGGGTCCCGGGAAACGGCGTCATCGCAGAAAGGAAAGCTACGCCATTTACATCTACAAGGTGCTGAAACAAGTTCACCCCGATACGGGTGTTTCTTCCAAAGCGATGAGCATCATGAATTCCTTCGTTAACGACATCTTTGAGCGCATCGCATCCGAAGCATCTCGTCTGGCGCATTACAACAAGCGCTCCACCATCACATCGCGGGAGATCCAGACGGCAGTGCGTCTGCTCCTTCCCGGGGAGTTGGCCAAGCACGCCGTGTCCGAAGGTACAAAGGCCGTGACCAAGTACACCAGCTCCAAGTGAGCTCGGACTTGTTTCTCTAGTTCATCCCCAAACGGCTCTTTTCAGAGCCACTCAATGTTTCTTTAATGGAGTGCGACTTTTCCTCTTCGTGTCCTTCCTTGGTGAAAGAACCACGTGATCTTATCTGTAACTAGAAATGTCGTTCATATTAATGTGCAGGTCAGGTAATCATCAGCATTATACTGAAGTAAAAAGTAGTCCTGTTAAAACTTCCTGTTATTCTATGGATCGGTTTAGTTTGTGTCATGAGTTGGAACATAATTTATTGTGAGGTGGGTATGTTTGTTCGGCAGTCATGATTAAATTTGATGAGGACCATGTTTGTCCAATCTGCTCCAATCTATATTATAAAAGGACCCGTGTCTGTCTGTGGTGACATAACTTGAGACGGATTAACAGATTTCAATAAATCTAACTACGGTGAATTCACGAAACTCCTGGGTGTTTGTGATCCCAAAAAAGAAATACCTTTTATTATGGGTACATGGACACGCGTGTCAAAACTGCAAATGCCAACACGTGAGGTTGGTTATCCTTGCACGGAGAACAGAATCTCCCAGGAATCCTTTTCTTTCGGGAGTAATGCATCCATCCGATGGTGTCCGTCCGTATGCGCATGTGTTCGTGTGTGTGAGAAAGATATCTGGAAAAGTTCTCAACGGATTTGGATGAAAGTTGGTGAGATTATTGCCCTTGGGATAAGGAAGAATTGATTAGTTTTTGGTGAAGCTCAGGATATTATTCCATATCCAGGAATTTTATTTGGGAATTTTTTTTTTGTTTTGCTGCATTAAAGCTTTTATTGTTATTCTTAAATGATGTTTTCTCTCTAATTCCGAGATATATCAAAATAAATTCTGACAGTTAGGGCTTACTTTCTTTTTTATTTATTGTTGTGGGGAGAGGGTATGTTAAACAAAACGTATCATTCCAACTTGACCCACAGCGGGAGTATGCGCTCTACTGAGTGGCGTTCTTGTTTCCCCAAAGATTAGCCATTGCAGCAGAGATTGGTATTGCCATCAGCGAAGAGACGGGTCTTCTATTCTAGTATATCTGAACTGATGTGGTGTGGCAGTTACCACGAACTCAGAAAATCTATCAATTCCATTTCTCAGTTACTCTTCGCCCGAACAGCTCTTTCGTCGAGCCATGTAACTGTTCTCCGAAAACAACTTTCAGTTCAGAGCGTGGCCTCTAATTGCACGAAACATCACTGCAACAAAGTGCTCGGGCTCCTTGGCTTTTGAGCCTCTAATTAATCTTTCAGACTTCAATATCTCACCTTTTCACCTCGTCGAAATCAAAGTAATAAACGGAGCTGTCTCCATTGCATTTCTGGTGCCACAGAATACATGATACTAAGTTCAAGATGCCTGAAGCTCTTTCATGAACGAGTTGGTGGCTCTGAAAAGAGCCGTTTTGTTGTTGTAGCTGTTGATGAACACCACCCCCAGAATGTTTAACCACCGAACCCGTAGAGCGTACGGCCCTGGCGCTTCAAAGCGTACACCACATCCATGGCAGTAACGGTCTTGCGCTTGGCGTGCTCCGTGTAGGTAACAGCATCGCGGATAACATTTTCCAGGAACACCTTGAGAACTCCACGGGTTTCCTCGTAGATGAGACCCGAGATGCGCTTTACCCCACCACGACGAGCAAGGCGACGAATAGCAGGCTTTGTGATTCCCTGGATGTTATCGCGCAGTACCTTGCGATGACGTTTCGCACCTCCTTTTCCGAGACCCTTTCCACCTTTTCCACGTCCAGACATGACCGCACCGTTTGCTTCTTAACCCAAATCAGCAAAACCACGAACGTTCGCCTTCGCGTCTCTGTGTGGATGATAGTTGTACTGAGGCTTTATATTGGTGGAGAGCTCGATGTGACTATTTGTTCTTTAACCTTTGCACTTTGCCTCATACGGTTCATTACTTTCTCGAAGTGAAACCGTACTTCCTTTATAATTTCTACCACGTCCGCGCGTGTGCTCTTTGCCTTTTCACCCCTCCAGCTGCGCATGCGCACGTTGTCCTTAAGCTTTAACAATGTCCAACTGCACTCGCTCTTGTGGTCCCTTCACTTTCGCTCAAAGAAACAGAATCTTGTCAAATGAGGTTTAACTTCGGCAGTAATATCCGGCGATTTCATTCTGAACACAACTGCAGAACTTTGTCAAAATAAACAACAAACGCAAACGACCCGAAGTTGCAAATACGCTTCGAAGGTCTCAAGTAATTGAAGGATCGACATTTTCATGACAGTTTGGATTTCAAGAAAAGTAAAAGTGCCCTTTTTGGCGGACATTAACCTCGATGAACCAACGTCCATAATTATCAATGTCATTTCATTAAGGTTGAAACAATAAATTATCGTGACGTTCAACCAGTAAACAGCAGAACCTTTCGCTATTATTACGAAGCTTTACTTTAACGCGTGGAAGATCTTTGAAGATGCTGCATGGAAGACCTTGCACCTCTTGGACGACAGGGGATTAATTGAACCAGTCAGGTCAATGTGAATGAGATATCATAACAGGTTCGTTTACAAAACCTGGATGCAAACAGAACATCACACGAAGCACGACACAAGATTCGGGTCGACGATTTTATTCGCGCTTAAATTAAAAAAAAACTTTCCAACCATTGCTTACACCCTTGTGCTGTTGGTAAGTGGTAACCAAGTATTTTCACATTTGTGATGGTCCATGCTGAGATGACCTCGACACGAACCTCCAAAAAGGAGTTTTTTCATGTTTGTTTCATTGCCTTGCAAAGGTGGCTGCAGACAGGTGCACATTTCACCATTAACTCTGTGAGGTTTATGTCAGGTCAAAGAAGATATTTTGCTCGTGAAAATCTTATTCTGAGCACAGAAACCCCTTGGGCGAAGCCCGAGAACGTGTTCGAGTAAGCAATGTTCTGTCAAAGCAGATCGTCCATCTGCCGTGTCGGGTCGTGGAATGCGGTGAAAGGTCCAGATATTTGAAAAGATGCTTCCCTCCGTTTCCCAGGATGTGCTTGTACCTGGAACGATTGTTCGCATTGCGCATGGAGTTATCGTTCATGTGAATAACAAAGCTCAAAGTGATGCAGGAAACACAAACGGATACGGTGAACGACTCCGAACGCTGACGTTGATTTCTACCACGTCCGCTTCTTCGCTCCGTCACTATAAGAACAACAGGCGACGTGGTGAAGGGACGCTTTAGTTGTGCAACACTGTACTGTACTTCGTTTTGGAACTTCGTGTTACAACTTCGTGTTACCTCTCATACTCTTGTTGGTGCGAAATGTCGGAGACTGTTCCTGTTTCAGCAGAACTTTCAACTTCAGCCCCGTCTGTCAAGCGAGGGAAGAATAAACCTGGCGCTTCCAAGACCCCGAAGAAGACTGACGGCACCCTTTCGGAAAAGATTCTCAAGGTGGTGGGATCGAGCAAGGAGCGAAATGGTATGTCGCTTGTCGCCTTGAAAAAGGCCCTGGGGGCAGATGGCTACAATCTCCAACGGAATTCCGTTCGTATAAATTCGGCTGTGAAGAGGCTCGTTGCAAGTGGAAATCTTGTGCAGACCAAGGGAACGGGCGCTGCCGGCTCGTTCAAACTGAACAAGGAAAAGAGTGCCAAAGTGAAGAAGAGCACCAGTCCCAGAAAAGTTGTGAAGAGCACAATCAAGTCTAAAGCGGCCAAGAAAGCGACCAAAAAGCCAGCAGTAAAGAAGGTGGTGCGGAAGATAACTCCCAAGAAACCGAAAAGATCTATCGCCGCCTCTTCGAAGCGATCCAGTAAGTCGCCTGCCAAGGTGAAGAAAAACGTGAAGAAGCTTCTGCCTAAGACCAAGGGAAAGATCAAGACGATGAAACCAAAGACCAAGCTTGCAACCAAGGGGTTGAAGAACAAGAAGGCGACGCTCAAAAAGAAGTGAGAGGAAGCGAAGACGAGAGAGTCGAGGTGAAGTTTCTCTTGTTCCTCCTCGTCTCATTTGCCCAAAACCCACAACGGCTCTTTTCCGAGCCACCCACCTCGTTCACTTGAAAGGAGCTGAACCGATGGTTCATAAAATCACTGGTGGGGCTGGGACACTGCAAACAACAAATCGGGTGCATCCTACGTGCAGACATAATAGATATAACCTTTGTATACAGTATTTGATGAAGTGGTTTGTGAAAGAGCTTTATAAACAAGAGCACGAGGTTCAAATTATTTGCAAGACCCACAAAAGTTGTTCCATATTCATTCATAACTTATTTATATCAAACAATGACCAAAGAATGGCAAGTCACGTGACGAAACATGCAATGTTGTTAAATATGCAACATTCAAAGTGTGCCATCACGACTGCGATTACTTGGTATTTAATAAATAACTAATTTCTAAGATCTCTTTGTAATTGACCCACGTGCCCCAATGTGCAGGAACAATGTCCCACCAAGAAATTAAGCTTGCCCCATTTGACATTGACACAGGTCGTTGACCATCCCCGTTTACCTGTAAACACAGTGCCTCGTGTCAGGAAAGGCTCGCACTTCACACGATTCTTCGTCCTTCCTCTGCACGAAGTTTCCTCATTCGGAAGCCAAATACAGAGTTCTCGCAATATTTATGAACCGCACACTGTACGATGCATATGTGGAGATTATGCTTTTGTGCATGTTCTGCTTCAATATTTAATTCATGAAAACATTTAATATTTAATTAGGTAATAATATAATAAACATTTAATTCAATATTTAATTTAATTCATCTATACTATAATAGGCTCCGGTGATTCTGTCCGTCTGTCTGTCTGTCCGGGGGTGTGTCTTACTTCGTTTCGACAGTAGCTCCACCCATTCTAGGAGAGGCTTCGTATAAACAAATATCCACCATTATGGAAGCCCAGTGTAGAGAAAGAGGCAAGGCCATCCACTTACAACTCCACGCTGGTTCTCTGGCCGTTGTTGGAGCAATGACATAAAGTCACAGCGTCCAGTAGAAGTTGCAAGTAACATGTCATCCAACAATTGCTGATGTGTTAGATGTTCCAGGCACTGAACTGGAGCAAGTGATCGCCTTTCGCCCACTTATTACAATTGATCCACGCAAATGGTCACAAAAATTTTCTTGGTGAAGGTGAACATCCTTTTCCAAACTTACAGAGGAAGATGCCTTTGCCATTCTTCAAAGGGAGGGTGTATGCCACACATAATCTCATCTCTTGCCAAAAAAATTTCTGTTCGCTCTCTTTCCAAAGCAGTTATCGCTTTATTTATCTCTGTTCCTCATTCAGCCATATCTGAATCTGCTCTCAACACACTCTAGTCCTAGATCAGGTCAGGTACACCTTGGCATGATGTTGCCATGTTCTAACTTAGTTGTTCTTTACCTTTTTGGCCCAACGACCCAATCAGACATTCTTGGTCAGTACCATGACCCACGAAACAAAAATTTATTACATTTATTAAAACATGTCTGCCAATACTCAGTCAATGGGATGGCTGAAATTGCTTTGCAGCCATCAGGTGATCAAAACGAGGACGAATGCTCGACAGGCAGCACCTCATGTCAGCGTCGATCATAAGCCTATTGTGTGCCTTCGTTTTCAGAGTTACCATGTTTGAGAATCCAGCCTCACAGCGATAGGTTGAGGGGGACTGGACCAATAGGGTCAGGGCCATTTTCAAAAGAACAGGACAGTCCTTCAATTTCAGCCAAAACGTGGCGATCTCTTGTTCCATAAAGTCACGTTTGAGCTGCGCATCTTCACGAATTCGGTAAAATTCAACCTTCGCAGCCACATCAGTATCGCTGATGGCACCATCTTCAACGAAAAAGGGTCGGACGATCCACTCATCATGAGAGCGGTCGTCCAATCTGGGGAAGTAACGTTCGATGGCTTCACTAATTGCCAGAAGGTAGGTTGAGATCTCCTCGTGGAAGTGGCATTCAGCATCTGGCATAGCATCCAGTAGAGTCGTCATCTCAGGGAAGATAGTCGTGTCACCGTCCTGGACTCTTCTCTGGTAAAGGTGAATCTTTCTCCTGAACGCTGCCACTTTGTCAAGAGCCGTGTGTAGCATTGGGAGGTCTCCTTGAAGTGACAGGTTCAAGGAATTCACCTCGGCGAAGAAGTCAGCCAAGTAAACAACTTTCATCACGAACAGTTCATCCTGCATCTTTCCATGAAGCTGATTCTCCTTCTCGGTACACCCTCTCTCCAAGAACAGCGCTATTTCCTCTCGAAGTTGAATCACACGATTGAGAACTTTACCACGCGAAAGCCAGCGCACCTCTGTGTGGAATATCAGAACAGTGAAATCGGCGCCCATTTCTTCACACATCGCTTTGAAGATTCTTGAGTTTGTTGCGCTCCCTCGGATGTGGTTCACAATCTTCACCACATCTGAAAGCACTTCTTGAAGACCAGGAGGGAGAGTCTTCATCGGTAAAGCATGGCGATGCATCCTGCAGTGGGTGAAGGAGGCATGGGGAGCGACATCCATCACAAAGGCTTTGAAGCCGGATTTGCATCCGACCGTGGAAGGTGCCCCATCTGTACACACCCCGACAAGTCATTCCCAGCCAAGCTCATGTTTGATGAGTAAGGCTTCCAGCATTCTGAACACATCTTCTACCCGAGTGGTAGTGGCCAATGGCTCTGAGAACAAGTGCTCCTCCTTCATGGCTTCTCCGTCGAGGTAACGAACGTAGACTAGCAGTTGGGAACATGAGGCAACATCTGTTGATTCGTCCAGTTGCAGTGAATACACTGGACTGCTCTTCACAGCGCTCACTACTTGCAGCAGAATATCATTACTCATATCCGAGATTCGACTTTTGACTGTCATTCGAAAGGGAAATCTGCCTGAACTTGTTTGACTGCTGTTCCCCCAGCACCAACTTGGCTGCTTCGAGAAGGCATGGCTTGATAAACTCTTCACCGATGGTGTGAGGTTTCTTAGTTTGTGCGATTCGATAAGCAATCCAGTATGAAGCCTCCAGCGCTGCTTCATTTTGACGAGCGCAGTGACCCGTCGAATCGATGCGGGAACCCTTGAGTGCGGCTTCTTTTCGTTTGAAATAGTCCACGCCCTTCCCCGCCAGGTCGCTGTGACAAGACTCCAAATGGATCTTCATTTTGCTGAGCTTCATGCTCTCGTGGCTCAAAACCTTGGCACAGATAACACATTGCGGCTTGACCACGGATTTTTGAACAATGCTTGTGAAACCGAACTTGAGAAATGCTTCACTATATGTGCGCTTCTTGGCAGACATGGTTCACAACCTGTGAAGCAAAATAAGACATGAGAAAGGTGATGAGAATGTGACGGAATGCACGAACAAAAGGCAAAATCACAGTGAACTTATATAGGCCATCAGCCAGACCCCCAAAATAGGGTCCATTGGTACCAAAATGAGGGAGTAAGCCTAATATTGATTTTTGGATAGGTCTTTACCCCTAGAATATGAAAATATGTGATAGCAAATTCAACCATGTAGCTAAATGGGTATCACCTCATTTTCGAAATGGCCGCCAAAATGCATGTTTTTCTATTAAAAACACCATGTTTCATATTCTTGTAGGAATTTGTAACAAATAGCATTGCGTTTTGAGATGTTTAAGACTTTACAACTCTCTTAAAGTATGAAATACATCATCTGAACTTTAATCCAAGAAGATAGAATCCAATATGGCACCCAATTTCACAAAATGGCTGCCATCATAGCAACAACTTTATGCACAAAATATGCACGAAAATAACTGGCATTCAGTAGATTTGCAAGTATACACATGGAAAAAAGTATCACACCACCACGTATTTTCGACATAGTGGAAATGTATCAATGAATGTTCGCACCTTTTCGTTGCGGTGTAGGGTAATCTTGTGCAACATTTTGTCCAGATGTTGGAACGCAATGAAGAGAACAAAATTGGGTGACACATTCCTGCCTGTCCTTCACATAATTTGTTTGTTGATACTTTCTTATCAAACGACTAATACTGGTATGGTGATGTCCCAATTGGTTAGCAATCTGTCTCATGGAATTGCCAGCAGTCCACATACCAATGGCCTGCCATCTTTCAGCTGTTGTTAGCTGCGGAGGTCCCATTTTGACGTGCTGTTTGAGATGAAGTTTCAACACAACTTTATCTTTCAATTTTACCGGTGGAATGTCTTCTCCCTATACCTGTGTTTAGAGCATGCTGAAGCTAACAGTTGAATATATAGCCACAATGTTAGTTGAAGAGTTGCCCAGAAACAACTTGCCTTCGTCTCCTGGAAAGCAAATCCAACGGAAGGAAATCTCATTTCCTTTCACAAAGCCCGAAACAAGTGTGTGTCCACCCTCAGGAGAGCCAGGAAACAATATCTCTCCGTTCTCAAGACCGAACTCTCTTATCTGTCTCCCTCTTCCAAATCCTGGTGGCGTCTGGTCAAATCCGTTTCTGGTGTTTGTTCCCCCTCCATCCCCTCCCTTACCTCAAACGGCTACACAGCTGACTCCGCACGTGAAAAAGCTGAATGCCTCAACTCTGTGTTTGCCTCTAAATCTTGTGTCCCAAACCCATCCCTCTCTGTACCCACCATACCCAGTCGTACCCTGCTGCTCCTGGACTCCGTGTCCTTTCCTCCTGACAAGGTGGAAAAGTTTCTGTCAACCCTCGACTCTGATTCTGCAACTGGACCCGACGGCATCAGCCCACGGGTCCTAAAATCCTGCTCTGCTGCTCTATCTCACCCTCTCTCTGTTCTCTTCACCCTCTCTTTTGCTCAAGGTCAACTGCCATCTGCTTGGAAATCAGCCAACATCACCGCTTTGCACAAAAAAGGTGCAAAAACAGATCCTAGCAACTACAGACCAATCAGCCTTCTCCCAATTATCAGCAAAGTCATGGAATCCATCATTGCTTCTGATATGAAATCTTTCCTCTTCTCCAATGGCTTGATCTCTGATCATCAATTTGGTTTCAGACCAGGTCACTCTACTCTGGACATGCTGCTTCTGCTGTCTCAACAATGGATGGAGGTCCTCAATGCCAAACAGGAAATTAGAGCTGTCTCCCTCGACATATCACGTGCCTTCGACACGGTCTGGCACCCCGCTCTGCTCACCAAACTCTCCTCCTTTGGTATCCATGGAAATCTCCACGCATGGCTGGCGGACTTCCTCTCTAGTCGTCGTCAACGTGTGGCCCTGAATGGGTTTCTCTCATCTCCTCTTCCTGTTCAGGCTGGAGTTCCCCAAGGCAGTGTTCTGGGCCCCGTGCTTTTTCTGGTCTTCATCAATGATCTCTCTGACTCTCTCGAAAATCCTCTCTATCTCTTTGCTGATGACTCCACTCTCTGCCGCTCCATTCCTCTTCCCTCAGATCGGCAGTCTGCTGCCTCCTCACTCTCTGAAGACCTGGACAAAATCACAGACTGGTCAAACAAGTGGAACATGTCTTTCAATCCTGACAAATCTCACACTCTTACTATGTCTCTCCGAAAAGATCGACTGGACAACCCTCCCATCTACTTTCTCAACAATCCTCTCCAAGAAGTTCTGTCGCTCAAGATTTTGGGTCTCACTATCTGCCATGATCTTTCTTGGGAAAACCACATTTCCAAGCTGGCCTCCAAAGCCAGTCGCCGACTGGGCATCCTCCGTCGTGCGAAGTCCTTCCTCGGCACACCTGAGCTCCTCACCACATACAAGGCTTTCATCCGCAGCTCAATGGAATACTGTTCTCCCCTATGGGCCGGTGCTCCTGCCTCACACCTAGCTCGGCTTCACGCTGTTGAAACCAAATCTTTCAGAATTATTGGAATCTCCCGCGATGAAGCTATCTCTGAGGGCCTTTCACTCACTCACCGCAGGCAGGTAGGTGGTCTTTCTGTCTTCTACCGACTCCTCTCCGGCCTTGCACCCCCAGCTCTCTCTGTGCTCTGTCCCCCAAATATTCCTACAGGTCGCACAAGATCTGCCAGCAACCCTCTGATGGTTAAACTGCCGAAATCTCGGCTCTCCGCTCACCTTCACTCTTTCATTCCTCTTTTCTCCCGCCTCTGGAACAAACTCCCTCACTCCCTTCAATCCCACTCCTCCCTCCAGGTCTTTAAAACAGCTGTTCACCACCATCTCTTATCTTCCCCCATCCAAAACCTTGATCTTTTCTACCCCCGCTAATTCACCCCAGATCCACCTTGTTTGAAATTCCAACTTCTTTCCTGGAAGTCCTGGCAGTGTCCATATGTTTTATACCTCTCCCACTGCCCCCTTCCCACGCCCCCCCCCCCCCAAAGCCCTCGCCCTCTCTCAGATCTCTCGATGTCTCCATGTCTCTCGGTCCCTGCTCTCAAATGTTGTGTTTGTGTCCTTCCCCCTCTCTCCCCATCTTGTCTACCGCTCCCTATGTTATATGTTTTATGTGTCGGTTTGTCTTTCTGTGTGTTCATGTGATTAATGTTCGCTCTTTCACGAGCCTCGATATTGTATACAAAAAAAGAAAAAAAAAGAAAAAAAAAAAAGAGCGACTGACCCTCAGTGGAGCTGTAGAGAGATGCGAGTCTTGGAGTCTTAGCCTATACTGAGTTTTGGTCTAGTTCACCTCAGTTCACATTTCTTTGTGTATTGTGCATGAGGTTTGAGCAAGCATTCAACAATTGCTTAGTAATCCTCATCGTCCTCATCCTCATCTTCATCTGTATCTGGTTGGTTGATATCATCATCTGAAGGTCGATTATTGCAGTCCTTCAGCTTACACATATCAGTGCACATGAGTCCATTTACCAAGCATACGCAGCGTGGTAGCTCACACTTTCGCGTACACTTGCAAGCGAGAAGATCCAACATAGCGTCAGGTGCGGGCTGACCATCCATCCAGTCAACTCTAAGTTCATGTTTCCCTTCAACCTTTACAGTCTTCCATCCCTTTCCGACAGGACTTGGGACTTTGGGATCCTTCTCCAAGCATCTTCTCCATATTGCAGCTTGATAGTTTGCCCTCTGTGCATGTTTGACAAGGCAGTCCCTGCATGGTGGAAGCTGATAACTCTCCATCTCGCCTTTCTTTGCACAGAACAGATGATATCTGAGAGTATTCACCTCGGTGGATAGAGTCTTGGGTACATAGATGCAGCATGTGAAGGCCTCTAACTGGTCCATGAGCTCTGGAGAGAGATTCCAATCTTGACCTACTTGGAGGAACATCTCTGTTACATCTCTGTCAGTGGTTAGAAGTGTCAGGGAACTTGATTTCCCTTTACCAGCAAAAGCACTCGTCGTGTCGCATCCTGTGTATGCATGCATTCCAAGCAGAGCTCTGCATGTACTTATTCCAAGTGACCCAGCAACTTTCCTCACATCAACTACTCTTCGTCTGGTCTTAGAATGGAACTTCTGGAATAACGGTGCTCCAAACTTGTCATGGAAAGCAACACACATGATGAAAACATCTGTGTCCTCTGAAGAGATTACTACAGCTGGGAAGCAAGCCCTCCTTAGCAGCATGGGCAGCATGGAAGAGAAGCCTTCCATCTGCTTCTTCTTGTTGGCATTGGAGCTCTGGAACCACCTCATGGCCTTTGGAGGTTATCTTGTGGCACTTGTCACCGACGGTTGCATAAAGGGTTTTCCCTTTGAGCTTGTCTCTGCACTTGTCTGTTTGCCATTCATGTACGATGAATGAGATAAGACGGGTTTTGTTGCTTATTCGTGTTAGGATGCTTCTCCACTGCCTCATTTTCTGACTACTTGTTATGTCTTTCACCTCGAATCCAGTCTCTTCACCCCGTAGTGATCGTTCGCTATTCTTGATTGAGTTCTCTACGTACACGTGTACGTCTACGTACACGCCTCACCCATCTATCCGGTTGCTCTTTTTTCCATCGTTTAGTGCCATTGCCAGAATTGTGGTTGCTACTTCTCCGTAAGTACTTTGGTCTCCTCTTATCCTCTGGACTAGGCTCATTCCGTCTATTATTGTAGCAGAATTATCTGGAATTTCATCAACGGCTGAATCTGATACGTTCTTCTGCAAGCTGTGTGCTAGTTTCGCCTTGTCAGTCTTCCACAACAGGCCATCGGGTGTACAAAGGGACCATGGTACAGGACCAAGTGGATGGGTGAGGACATCTTCCATATGCAGGTTGCGTCCTTCTAACCCCTAAAACCAGGTATAAGATACCCAAATTTGGGGTATAGGGTGAATAGTGAAAAAAACACTACATTGACCATTGATATTTTGAGAAATTTGGCGGCCATTTTGAAAATGGGTGATAACACACATTTAGCTACATCGTTGAATTTGCTATCACATATTTTCTTATTCTAGAGGTAAAAACCTTGTCAAAAATCATTATTAGCCTTACTCCCTCAATTTGGTACCGGTTGACCCCCCTAGCTGATAGCCTAAGTGAAAATGGGTATATGTAAGGCCTACTCTACTCACAGTTTGGCCATGCACGAACGCTAACACATGGCAGTTGACAAGCATGAGCCTCGATCACACATGATCCAGGCCACACACCGTTCGTGTGCATATACGTACGCGCATACGCAAACAAAATACTGTGTGTGGTATGTATCTTTGTTAGGTTCCTAAAAATGGCCTCAACAAATTGATATGTTATTTATGACCCCTTCATGACCCCCAGAAAAACCCCAAACGACCCCCATGGGCATCACGACACCCAGGTTAAGAACCGCTGTGCTAACTGATCATGTATATCTTATTTACATGCTTTACATGTAACAGTTTGCTGTTTTCCTTTAACCATTCAAAAGGTTATATTTATTCATATACTTCACAAAGGTTAACATAAAGTTTATAAAAATAAAAAGTTAAAGTTAAAGTTATAAAAAGTTGCTTTCAGGTTAACATAGTTCGAAAAATTAAATCATGTAGTCTTTGTAATGCAAATCAAAGAGGAATAAGTTCTTTAATAATAGGTAAATATAACTAAAATCACAAACAGGAATACCTAATCCCACACAAACTATGCATAATGTATTCATAATCATAGATTCCTCACTTTTTATTTTATTTTGATTTTTTTCCTTGAGGAATTATTTTAATAGTTTCTACTCGTCGTATTTGATCTTTAAAAATGGTGCTTTATGCCACATCAATTTTCATGGTTTCAAACTTCTGGTGATATCAGTTCACAGGCCTTTTAAGACTGGCACAATTCATAACATTCTATTTATGGTATTATTCCGACTCTATCTCGTCCATTTGTATCAGTATGTGATTCAGTCTTTTTATTTCTGTTTCCAAGTTACCATAAAGGTCTTCCTCATTTGAGTTCACATTTGGTTCCTCTCTCAGCACCATTTCATGGTTAGTTATATTGTTCAGACACACTGTCACCAAAGCTTTTAAGCAAGCCACCACTAAAACTATTGTCAATATAATTACCAATCCAACAAATAGGTATTGGAGTATTTTAGCTGCTACTCCTCCAAATATATTCATCTCAACCTTGTAAACATTTATGCAATCATAGAATTTTGCTCCCTTATCCCTCAACTCTTAGACATTTTATTTACAATCGTACTAATACATCTTACAATCGTACTAATTACAATCGTACTAATAAAGGAGGGTTTACCGTGGGAGTTGTTGTATGCAGATGATCTGGTGTTGATTGCACAAAGTATGGATGGACTGAAGGAAAAGATGAACAAGTGGAAGGAATGTATGGAGACAAAACCATTCTCAGAGAGCCTCCTCAGCGTCGACGAGTCTGGCATTTCACTCAGGCCAACTGGCACGGTCTTCAAGCAGCCATCAATCATCTGGACTGGTCTCCCATCTCTACCGCCTCTGACATCAACTCATCCTGGGAATTCTTTCAAAGTAAATTGCTCTCTCTCATGCACAGATTTATACCATCTCGTCTTCAGTTGTCATACCCTTCCTCCCGTCCATGGTACACGGAATCTTGTGGTGAGGCTGTTGCCCTGAAACAACTTGCTTTCGTCTCCTGGAAAGCAAATCCAACGGAAGGAAATCTCATTTCCTTTCACAAAGCCCGAAACAAGTGTGTGTCCACACTCAGGAGAGCCAGGAAACAATATCTCACCATTCTCAAGACCGAACTCTCTTATCTGTCTCCCTCTTCCAAATCCTGGTGGCGTCTGGTCAAATCTGTTTCTGGTGTTTGTTCCCCCTCCATCCCCTCCCTCACCTCAAACGGCTTAACGGCTGACTCCGCACGTGAAAAAGCTGAATGCCTCAACTCTGTGTTTGCCTCTAAATCTTGTGTCCCAAACCCATCCCTCTCTGTACCCACCGTACCCAGTCGTACCCAGCTGCTCCTGGACTCTGTGTCCTTTCCTCCTGACAAGGTGGAAAAGTTTCTGTCAACCCTCGACTCTGATTCTGCAACTGGTCCTGACGGCATCAGCCCACGGGTCCTAAAATCATGTTCTTCTGCTCTTTCACTCCCTCTTTCTGTTCTCTTCACCCTCTCATTTGCTCAAGGTCATCTGCCATCTGCTTGGAAATCAGCCAACATCACCGCTTTGCACAAAAAAGGTGCAAAAACAGATCCCAGCAACTACAGACCAATCAGCCTTCTCCCAATTATCAGCAAAGTCATGGAATCCATCATTGCTTCAGATATTAAATCTTTCCTCTTCTCCAATGGCTTGATCTCTGATCATCAATTTGGTTTCAGACCTGGTCACTCTACTCTGGACATGCTGCTTCTGCTTTCTCAACAATGGATGGAGGTCCTCAACGCCAAACAGGAAATTAGAGCTGTCTCCCTTGACATTTCACATGCCTTCGATACGGTCTGGCACCCTGCTCTGCTCTCCAAACTCTCCTCCTTTGGTATCCATGGAAATCTCCACGCATGGCTGGCGGACTTCCTCTCTGGTCGTAGTCAACGTGTGGCCCTGAATGGGTTTCTCTCATCTCCTCTTCCTGTTCAGGCTGGAGTTCCCCAAGGTAGTGTTCTGGGCCCTGTGCTTTTTCTGGTCTTCATCAATGATCTCTCTGACTCTCTTGAAAATCCTCTCTATCTCTTTGCTGATGACTCTACTCTCTGTCGCTCCATTCCTCATCCCTCAGATCGGCAGTCTGCAGCCTCCTCACTCTCTGCAGACCTGGACAAAATCACAGACTGGTCAAACAAGTGGAACATGTCTTTCAATCCTGACAAATCTCACACTCTTACACTGTCTCTCCGAAAGGACCGACTGGACAACCCTCCCATCTACTTTCTCAACAATCCTCTCCAAGAAGTTCTGTCGCTCAAGCTTTTGGGTCTCACTATCTGCCATGATCTTTCTTGGGAAAACCACATTTCAAAGCTGGCCTCCAAAGCCAGTCGCCGACTGGGCATCCTCCGTCGTGCGAAGTCCTTCCTTGGCACACCTGAGCTCCTCACCACATACAAGGCTTTCATCCGCAGCTCAATGGAATACTGTTCCCCCCTCTGGGCTGGTGCTCCTGCCTCACACCTTGCTCGGCTTCACGCTGTTGAGGCCAAAGCTTTCAGAATCATTGGAATCTCCTGCGATGTAGTCAACGCCGAGGGCCTTTCACTCACTCACCGCAGGCAGGTTGGTGGTCTTTCTGTCTTCTACCGACTCCTCTCCGGCCTTGCTCCCCCAGCTCTCTCTGTGCTCTGTCCCCCCAATATTCCTTCGGGTCGCACAAGATCTGCCTGCAACCCTCTTATGGTTAAACTGCCAAAGTCTAGGCTCTCTGCTCACCTTCACTCTTTCATTCCCCTTTTCTCCCGCCTCTGGAACAAACTCCCCCACTCCCTGCAATCCCACTCCTCCCTCCAGGTCTTTAAAACAGCTGTTCACCACCATCTCTTATCTTCCCCCATCGAAAACCTTGATCTTTTCTACCCCCGGTAATTCACCCCAGAGTCCTTGCAGTGTTCATATGTTTTAATCCTCTCCCACCTCCCCCCAAGTCCTCCCGATGTCCCTGCTCTCAAATGTTATGTTTGTGTCCTTCCCCTTCTTCCCCCTCTCTTTTGTGTCCTCCCCCCTCTCTCCCCATCTTGTCTGCCGCTCCCCTTGTTTTTTGTGTTTTGTGTGTCGGTTTGTCTTTTTGTGTGATTAATGTTTGCTCTTTCACGAGCCTCGATCTTGTATACAAAAAAAAAAAAAAAAAAAAAAAAAAAAGGTCTGAAGGTGAATATCGGAAAGACGAAGGTGATGGCAAGTGGTAAAGCATGTGGTGAGGTGGAAAGAACTGGGAAGTGGCCCTGTGCTGTGTGCAGGAAGGTTGTAGGAGTGAACTCCATTCAATGTACAATGTGCGCTGAGTGGGTTCATCAAAAATGTAGTGGTCTGAGAGGGTCATTAACCAGTGTGGCAGCTATATTCAAATGTAAGGTGTGCACAGATGGAGCTGCAGATGGAGGAAATGTTGAGTTGGATCTTGGAGACGGCGTGAAGCTGGAAGGTGTGAAACCATTTTGCTACCTCGGAGACATGCTGAATGGAGAAGGTGGATCAGACTCGGCAATGGTTGCTAGAGTGAGATGTGCATGGAAGAAGTTTCTGGAACTGAGTGGCGTGCTGATGAGGAGGGGAGTGTCGTTGAAGCTGAAGGGAAAGGTGTATGCTGCATGTGTGAGAAGTGTTATGATTTATGGGAGCGAGACATGGGTAATGAACATAGAGCAGCAACGAAGGTTGGAAAGGGTGAAAATGCGAATCGTTCGATGGATGTGCGGAGTATCGTTGAGAGAGAGGAAGACAAATGATGAATTGCGAAAGATGATGGGAATAGAGCCTGTGATTGATGCTGTGAAGAGGAACAGGTTGAGATGGTTTGGTCATGTGTTGACGAAGGATGAAAGTGACTGGTTGAGAAGAGTGATGGAAATGAATGTAGAAGGAAGTAGAGGACGGGGAAGACCGAGAAAGACTTGGCTAAAGATGGTGGAAGAACAAATGCGGGCAAGGGGGTTAACAAGGAGAGATGCAGAAAATAGGGCAAGATGGAGAAGATTGTCATGGGGACCGCAAGGCTAACCCCCGCTCTAGCAGGGAAAATGGCCTTAAAATGCATGTTGTGTTGTTGTACTAATACAGATCTTATTCATCCAATGGGGTTTTTTCCTTGACAATTGTCACACTGTAACATTTTAATGGACCTTTGGAAACATTTTCCAAATAAAGTTTGTTTACCCAAATTGGTTTTCCAAAATACTCATCTGCAAATTACGTATGTAATTACAGTTTTTCCCAATTTGTTTGGCCTTTATGGCTGTCGAAGTTTCTGTTTACATGCAGTATCTTTTTATCTACCAAGCAATTATACTTCCATATGAGACCTCCACCAGATATAAAACCTGGGATTCTAATCATATTGATGCATAACCCCAGGACAATGAGGCTGCACGTAAAATTCCGCTATCGTTTACTGCCATAAATGCATTCTATTATTATTTTTATTATTTTTCGAGCACAAACAAAATATATTGTCGTGTGGCCGTCTTTGATTAAAATCAGACGGTCACGGAAGCCGATTGCGAAGGCCTTAGCCCTTGTGGTGAAAACTCAATGGCGGACTCCAAAAACAAAAAGCTACACCAAAGTGCATGGGATGGTGGGGGGTGCGAGACTCCTGCAGTCTTACTACCTGTTAAATCAACCACACGGGAAACTGCGTTCAGATATATACAGGAAAATAAAACAAGGGTTTATTAACGGTTTCGAGAACAAAGAAATGTGATGCTCTAAACCCCCTATATGGAGTACTCCCACTCGACAGACTTATTAAACAAACCACAGGGCAGACGATGAAATGAACAAAGAGGGTGTGTGTGTGTGGTGCGTTCTTAGCTTTGCTCGCTCGGGAGCATTGCGTGAAGATAGTGCAGGCCTCGGACAGTTAGGCCCTGACACGTGGGCCAGGAGGGGTCTCCCCGACACGACTCGCTCGCTGGCCCCGGTCCTCTCGCACCGCAACTCTCAAACGCTCGCCCCGTCCAAAGGACCACGGTTCCTGGGGCTGTCGTCTCTGCTCGGTGCTTTTGAGATCGTGGGTAGTTGGCGATGGTATGCACGAGGCCACAAATGCGGCAACCAATGGGGCGAACCTCGGCACAACAGCCGCCCATGAAAGCACGCGATCCGATCGCAGGGAAGATGGGAGGGAACGAAGACAGGAAGGAACAAGAGGGAAAAATGTCCGGTGCACTCTATCACGACTGAATTCTCCCAGCTCTCCCAAATTGCGTCTGCTCTGCCTCGTGTCCAACTCCGAACTCTTCTTCTTCTCCTTGTCGTCACTTCCCTCATGTCCCCCGTCCCGCCCTCTCGTGACGTCCATTCATCCGCCCTCCCCCATGACGTCAAAAGAACCGCCCCCTTCTCATCGTGTCTCGGCAGGGCGTGTCTCAGCCTGCCCGTTTTGGTGGGTGTTGTTCCATTGATGTGAAAGGGAAGGGAATTAATTAATGTAGGTGCGCTAGGGGCATGAATTCCTACTGTCTAGGTGTGGTGCCAAAAGGGACATTGGATTGACCACAGGGGTGGGAAAACACACAAAGTTACCCTTATCGCCCTGACTACTTAGCACTTCCTGTCCCCGTACAGGAAATGCATACGCAATTATCCCGGCATACGCCTACTGTTACGGATACCGGCCCTAATAATGGTGGTTCTTGTTATCATGGTTGATGCTTCTTGCTTGTTGATGATGCTGATGTTGATGAGGATGGATGAACTGAATGAACTGAATGGCAAGGATTTGGAGGGTCGGACCATAACAGTAGGGAAGGCATTTCGTAGGCGTCGAGAGGGCTACAGAAGAGGACAACTTGTCGGTAGTTTTGGTGGTGGCCGCAGCCGATATTACTATGGAGGCTCCCAGAGTTACGGCATCTCCCGAAAGTATGATTATCAGGGTAGCGGCCGAGAAGGAGACCGCTATTCCCGTGACTACTGTGACAAGTGGTCCCACCGTAATTATTAGGAGTCCGGAGAAGTTGAAGCACGGAATGCGGCGGAGCCGCCAAGCCCAGATTCCTACACGGACTAACCGTGAACGCCACGTTCCTAAAGGCGTCCAGGTAGTGAACTTTCCTCCCCGGACTAACTGCGAACTCCACCTTCCTAAAGGGGTCCATGTAGTGAATACTCGGCTTGGCCTCCCGGAAAAAGTGCTATCGAGTTACTTAACTTTGGATTTTTTGATCAACCCCTTAACCTTCATTCAAAAAATGAAAAATAAAAAATCAGAGGTTGATGAGATGGAGTTTGGCTTTGCAGGGGTTCAACTTGGAAATTTAACATGTGAAGGGCCGGGACAATGTCGTGGCGGACGCATTGTCCAGAGTGAGTTAACTTTGGGGAATTCTGTGGGGGGGGGGGGGGGCGGTGTGGTGTCTCCTATCACCTGTTTGTCACTTTATTTTTTGGGAACTATGGATGGTTGTTGCTCACAGGAATTGATGATTTGGGGGTGAGCTTACTCTTGTTGGTGAAAATAATTTTGCCAACAACGAAAGTTTTCCCTATGTTCAAACTTTCTTTCTTGAGGGGGGGAAGTGTTACGGATACCGGCCCTAATAATGGTGGTTCTTGTTATCATGGTTGATGCTTCTTGCTTAGTGATGATGCTTATTGATGATGCTGATGTTGATGATGCTTTTTGTGGTTAAAATGGTTAAAAGCGCTCCGGGTAAAATGTGGCCGGAAATCGGATCGTGACCCGGAAGAAGTTGAGGGAAAAAAGGAGGACGGGAGAAAAAGGAAAAGGAGGTGTTCTGACGAAGCTCCGCACCTGACTTGGGCGAGCTTACATGGCGAGAGAACTTTGAGTCTGGGAAGGGAATCTTGAGCGATTGGTGATCGCTGGAATTGTGGAAAAGCCTGCGAAGCCAGGTACAGGTGTGACTCCGGAGAATCTTGGCCGAGCAGCGACGGCTCGAGGACGAGCCAGCCACCATTACCGGGACCTCGCGCGTCGCTCACGGAACCTTGGGTTGGCTGCATCCGCGGGTCCCGCCATCTGGTGATTTGCCCGAAATAGGTGTGTGCACTAAAGCGGCGTTGGAAGATTGCCCTGCGGTTCGTTGATGGAACGGGGAAGGTGCACATCCGGATCGCTTATTTGGGATTCCCTGTCCACGGTCAGGTTGCGGTTGGATTAGACCACGTGACGGTCCATGCCTTACCTACACCGCCGTACTCGCCTCTTCACGTCTCCGCCTCATCTCCGTTGAGTTATAGAGACATTGAAGGGTTGGGCTCCATTTACTCAGAGCACGGATCACTGCCGAGCTGCTGCTGAGCTGGGACTGGGATCTGTGAGTTTCTGTTACGTAATAAGGTGGTACCATCTTGAGGTTAATTGTATGACTGATTGCTTTCCTTGCTGTATGTTTTTCCTGTGTGCTTTTAATACAATCGGTTCATTTACAATCTTTGGGTGTGGTTCCACTATTGATTTGTTTTTGACACCGGATAATATAGTCAGGTTCACCATGTCAATAAATTATATTTCGTTCAAAATCATGGTAGATTAGCCAACCTATACATTTTTGGAAAGGTTATAGCATAAGGAAACTAAAAATCAATGTTTACATTTGGAGAGATACCTGTATGGCGGCCATTTTGGATTTTCAAAATGGCCACTGTAAAATACATATTTTGTTATATGTCTGCCTCTAATTACCCTAACAACTTTTTAAAATATACTAAACCTATATTTTCAGGGACAAGGAATCCAATGAAAGTATCAAATTAGTGCTATGGGGAATGGTAAGACACGAATCAAAGGTTTTGAATTGCAAAATACTTACTTACTTACTGCGTCGAGCTCGCTCGGCATTCCATGAATTATTGAGACACATTTTGATGTTATTAACTGCCTGTACAAAATGATAACATGTATTTGATTATGCAACTTATCGCGAATATAAAGACAGTATTGCAAAATACTGTCTTTATATTCGCGATAAGTTGCATAATCAAATACATGTTATCATTTTGTACAGGCAGTTAATAACATCAAAATGTGTCACAATAATTCATATCACCAAACATACACAGGCAGTCAGCAAAATCATATGTACACATGCAGTCAGTATAACTTCACATCTACACAGGCAGTCAATGACAAAATATACACAGGCAGTCAATGGCATCAAACATACACGATTACAGAATATGCCATTTAGAGTTCGTCATCACTGTCCTGTGTGTCGTATCCGACAATTTAGTCCGCATCGTTTTCACAGTCCGTTCCACACAAGCAAAGGTCGGTCAAATTGATTGGCAAATCGAATTGGTCGAATGGTCGATCGAATCGAATTCGATGAATCGAATCGAATCGAATCGATCGAATAGGTCGAATGGTCGATCGAAGCGATTGGTCGAATGGTCGAATGGAATTGGTCGATTGGTCGAATCGAATTGGTCGAATCGAATTGGTCGGAATTGGCAAATGTAAACATTGATTTTCAGATTTTCCATGTAATAACGTTTCCAAAAATGTATAGTTTTGCTAATCTACCATGATTTTGAACGAAAAAACATCGTGAACCTGACTATTATATTTTTTTCTGCCGGGGCTCCTCGCGGGGTTCGGAGGTTTACCGAGACCAGGAGATCGGTGAGGACCCCGTAACACTACACATACTAACTTAAAGGTACATAGTGGGTTCTAGCTATCGCGACATCCCGGAGCATTCGACCTACACAGATCTATCTGGCTCTAGATATTCCTCTACCCCTCCCGACATAACAATATCATCCATACTTTAGGGTATTATAAATCCATTGATTTGGAGCTGTCTTCCAACTTCCATGAGGAAGAATCATAACTCTATGAGTCTCAGTAATATCTCATCTAATTTAACCAGTTTCATAAAATTATTCACTCATTACGTCATTCTACTTCCATAAGTCAAGATACATTGAGGTCTACCATTACGTTTTCTTGTATTATCAATTCAACAAATTTTTACCTACCCAGAACCAATTCCCTGGTACTTATCAAAATATTACTATTCTCAGGGAGTATTTTAAAATCTCCTTTCATAAATCATCCAGCTCATCTTAGTGAGCTCTTCCCCATTATCACATCTGTCTTCGTTTATTAAAACATATCATCTACACCTAATACACATCCATACCTACAGCACAATTTTACATTCTGAGAAAATCCAAATTTATAGGTATCAGAAATCCGTGAGCAGAGAAACTCTCTAAGAGACTCTGCTAAGTCCGTGTAAGATCCCTTACAAATTTGGCTAATTTTAACTAAGTTAACTTACTTAATTTAACTAATTTAACTAAGTAATTCTAACTAATTTTACCCTCATATCCATAAATAGTGTTATGAATTAGGGTAGAGGAATATCTAGATCCAAGTCGATCTGCATAGGTAGGTGTCCTGTGAGCATCCCAGTGTCCCTTATGGCAATACATCCCATAGACATTAGATAGGCCCATTAGCGCACCACACATTAAATAATTCCCCCACCACCACAATGACTTTGGAAGAGCCAACAGGCAGCAGTCACGCAGTAGGCCACCATGGGCGACAAACATCGTGCCAGGCAGGCTGGAGCCACGCCCAGGAGAACGTGTAATTGGTCGGGGAAGGGACAAAAAGCTTCCCCATAATTGGAGGGTAAGAAAGGTAAAGGAGCGGCACACTGATTGGCCACTGACCGTTGACACCTCGGCCAATCAGTGCAGAAGGCGCGAACATTCGGCCAATCAGTGATTGCGCAAAACGTGAAGTGAAGGCGCAAAAGTGAAGTGAAGGAGCAAAACGACAACTTAGAAGCAGGTCGCTGATTGAAGGACAAGCGCCGGTGATGTCAGAAGGCGCGAAAGACCACCAAGAAACGAGGCACTGGTTGGGGGAGAGAAAGGGCTGACATGAGACCGGGAGTGACAAGAACGACTCGCTTGCCGGCATTTTGCTCTCTTCTTTGCGCTCTACTTTGCTCTTCTTCGCTCTCTTCCCTCGCTTCTCTTCCCTTGGCCTCTTGCTCCTGACTGTCCCTTCGCGATGGGCCTTCTGTTGCTTCGGACCTGGTGAACGAGCAGTTCGAAAGACAGTGGAGAGAAGGAACGCCGTCGATTCTCTTCCTTGTGTTGGTGTGCGAACGCCGAACGACGAGCGGGGTTCGCGTTGGAGCGCTGACGAGCGGGCGTGCTGAGGGCCAGGCAGTTCGCGCCAACCGGAGCTGTGTCGGACGACGCGCTCGAGCCAGACGATCCCTCACACTATCAGACGCAGATAAGCTCGCATCCACAAATGCACAAACAACGTTTCTTTTATTTACTGATGTCCCTTGTCTTGTATGTGAAGTGAGGTGTGCGGGATCCCGATTTAGGATTTAGTTTTTATCGTCGCGTTTCCCTGTCCCAATATTTATTTTGAATAAACCCTTGTATTATTTTCCCTTTCCATTCAAAACCCCATTTTGGTTTGATTTATTAATTTGCAGGGTTGAAGACTGCTCGGAACGCGTCAGGTAAGATATCGCCGCTTCTTCCTTTTCCTTCTTCCTCCCGTGCTTGCATAGTCAAATCCGTCATTGAATAAACGCCTCCATTAAAGTTCGTTTGGCCATCTGCGACCCCATGGTATTAACCGAGGGCAATAGCTTTGTGTCCTCATAAAAGCATTATCAAAAATAGAATCCCAAGGTTACTCACAATTTCCTACTGTTAATTAATGGCTGCTTGTAACTCAGCACATCAAAAAGAGGAGCAATCTCTACATTTCCATCTCCTTTTTCAAATGAGATTACCTATAGAATCAAATTCTGTCGTTTATTTCATGGATATTTTATCCCAATCATATAATGTTATTTATTTTAAGACAGGTATACTGCCATTTTCAGCAATCTTTTGAAAACTACACAGACTCATGCATTCTGTACACTTGTTCATGTCTGTACCATTATTTCCATATCAGGATTGGTGGCATTTTATAAAATCTGTCCATCAATTTTCGTCCATTAATTTTTTTTTTTAGAAACACAGACAATGTCCACATTTGTCCATTAATGTCCACATTTAGACCAACGTTTTGTCCCACAATAGATTATCCAGTTTTTCCCCATCTGGTCTATCGTTATTAAAATGTGCAGCTCCCTTTTACCTACTGGTAAAATATTCCCATATTATTTAACTCAAAATGGATAAACGCACACCCTCACACACCAGATGAACAATGCCAATTTGTCCCACAAACCCACATTATCATCCTGTGACTTCCATGGCGTTCCCCACCAATTGGTAAATCAATTGTTCCAAAAATTTGTCTTTTATTTCAATTCTCCATGATGCCCCGTAAACACACATTTACTGTTTTGCAAGTATGGGATTTCCTGAACTATATCCAACTAGTAACGGTACCCGCCCTTTGGGCGGGGCTTCAATTGGGAGGCCCAAATGAAAAGGCTAAATATCAGAAATTGAAGCCTTTTTTTCTTTTAAACGATTTATATAAACATCCGTTAAATCTCGATCGGTGCAGCCGTTTGTGCGGCACCCGGGAAAATAACGTCATGCGGGAGCAAGTATCAGCAGGATGTGGTAGTGTGGGAGTCCACGTTTCTGATCCTCCTTCATGCCGAAGCAGCCCACCACTTCTCTAAGATCTTCATATCCGCCATGACAAATTTAAGCTTGATACTGAAGACGTGTGCAGTTAGTCCTCCCGATGTCGTATGTACTCCCAATACGTGTTTCCTTCATTGTAAAAACTTCCAAATCAACAGTTAAAAGGATTTTGAGCCGATAGCTGTTACGACCTTGGCAAGATCGATGGAGACAGCGATCTGTTAGCGTATTCACCACCCAAATAGCTATGTGGAATTCTCTCATGTGGAGATTAAACTAATTGTGTTCACAATCGCTATGTCGTATGTACTCCCGATACGTGTTTCCTTCAGTTGAAATGGGTTAGAATTCTATCAAGCAGGGATTCAACCCGTGTCCTTATAAAAGGTCTTTGTCCAAGGTCACCGAGTTCGATTGGTGCAGCCGTGCACCGATCGGTGCAGCCGTTCGTGCGGCACCCAGGAAAACAACATCGTCACAATGAGAACAATGAACGTTATGTGAACGTGAATGTTATGCGTGAGTCCAAACCTGAGAATGCTGGAGTCTAAATCTGAAATTGGGAAAACTAAATAGCCTATTTTACTCCTGGAGATCCCAGGATTATCCATCCAAAATATCGTTGAGATCGGTTCAGCAGTTTTTATGGTACCTTCGAACAGACAGACAGACGAACGGACATTTGGTGAATTATAGTAAGATAATTAAGTCCAATCTTGGGTCTTTTACTTCCAGTTTTTTTCAGAATTTCCCAATTTCTGCATTTAATTTTAATATCTTCCTTTTCTGGAAATTCTATGGAACTTAAACAATTAAGTATTACATTGCCAATGAACAAAAATGAATTATTCTTGCTCAGAAGACTTTGCAGCCAAAGGAAGCACAGACATTTGCTCCCCTTGGTCTAGTTATAGGGTTTAGATGACCATCTAGTCTGTTGAGGCCAATCCTTGTTTGGGGTCTGCAACAACGGAGGCCTGTCTGTTGTCTGAGGTGCGGGTGGTTGCTGGTACCCTCGATCTTGTTTTTCCCTGCCAAATTGTCTCCTGTTGGAATACGGTCAGTTTCTTTTCCAGTGTCCTCGTTCTCCACACCTGAAACACTGGTCATTGTCATCCTTTGTTCTTTCCACTTTTTCTCTTCTATCTCTTCCTTGCTGATCAGATCTTTGATTTTTCGTTGGGTCATAGGAGGACCTTCTATGCTGTTCTGTTTGGGGACACAGGTCGGGATTGGGTGGGGCAAATGTCACTTTCATTCCTACGTTCAGGGGCATTTGCGCATTTCCCTCCTCAAATATATCCTGTATCTCCTTTAGTTTATGTTCTTGGTCCATTATCCTTTCTTGCTGTTCCCACTTCCTAGACTCAACATCCCAATGATGGAATGCCAGCCAGTCTACCATTAGGTTCTGTCTCTTCCTGGCTTCCAATTCTTCTCCTAATCTCTCCAATCGGCTTCGCTCAAATGTACAGTCTCTTGGAAACCCCTTGGCATGTCCTTTTGTCCACAAATACAAGTTCTCAACCTCTTTAATGGCCTCGATACCACAATGGTTGTACATATAATATGTACAAGTACCTTTTTGTGGAATATCTGGTTGGCCTCCCTTTCCTTTACAGACTGCACTACCCATGTTGTCGTTTCCTAGATTGTTCGTAATTCCAGGAAGAAACTCCACTCCACTCAATTTCCGATTTCAGCTGACTTCAGGAGCACCATCCTTTATTTGTGGCTGTTCCCCGAACGAATCTCCCTGATTGGTTCGTAGTTGAGTCTACAGATTTTTTTGTAGTCTTGTAGTTGTTGTAGTTTGTAGTTGTTGAGTCTACAGACAGGTCAGGAGCACCACAGATGCCAATATCCAACCACAATTTACCTGTACCCTCTACCTAACACTTACACTACCATCCCCGGGTATTCGTGATGGGGTCCATCCTCCTTTCCCCCATCCACCCTTCGCACCATCCACTCCACTCCACAGTTTCCACCATACTCACTCCACGACCATCCATTCCAATACTCCATATACTCCAGACCATTTATTCCATACACCTGTTCTTCATTCACCTGTTGTTGCACACCTGTGCAATCACACCTGGTGCCACCTGCACCCTCCTTCCTCCCTGGACCATTTGGTCAGCACAACTCACATCACTATCACTCACTCAAACACTGCTCCATACACCTGTCCAGTTGCACACCTGTGCAATCACACCTTTTAACCACACACACGGCATCATCTAATCTACCTGTTGCCCTGCTAACTTAGTGCTCCCCGTCTTCCCTTTAAACTAAGCACATACCACGTCATTATCATCCACACTAATCTACCTGCGTCCCCACTACAGGTATCCTTGTCACTAACTAATCTTACCGTTACCTAAGGTCATCTCTCTAGATCCCTACATACGATATATCCTAACCCTCCCGGGCTAGTTTTCACTGCCATCAACCCCATAACTAGTGCTCCTTTGCCCCCCCCTGTGAGGGATGACAGAGTTGCCATCCCACCACATCGGGGACGTTCCACTACCAATTTTGCTCACCAAATTTCAGCCAATCAAAAATTTGCCAATCATCTGCCAATCACTGTACCATTACCAATCATCAATCTGCCAATCCTTTGCCAATCATCAAATTTTGTTTTTCTAATTTCGGGGCCAAAACACTATCCTCGTCATCACAGTCTACTTACTAGTGCCTCTCGGTGTGCCAATTCACTTCCAGAGCTCGGCTTCGTAAAGCCGAGCAATGAATGCGGGTTGTTTTGTGCCAGCGGCTGGATACGTCCCGCATTCGGTGCAGGGACGGGGGCTTACCCGGGCTGAGATCCCACGCACCACCTCGGCACGGAGCCATCCCATGGCCCGATCTCGACCTGCCGGAACGTCTCAACAAAAAGGGGTCGCCATGACGACCCTTCCTATCGGGCTGCCCGTTCCGCCTAGTGGAGCACGGACGCGGCCGTTCAAAGCGAGGCACAGTGTGGATCATGTACGGCGGTCCTTTCGAACCCGCCGTGGTTCGGATCCCCGCTGGTCCTCGCGGCACGCGAAGCTGCCCGACGCGCACCGATGGCCCGATTCGGCTATAAGTCGCTCTAACCGCTAACCCGGTTACCGTCGATGCCTCACCTGCATGCTTACACCCCGCAGCCCGTTCCTTGCTCAGACATCCAGCTGTTCCCATGCTCCTCGTCATTGCACCTTCTCTTACACACCCAGGTGCACTCATTCCGCTCACAGACTTGGTCACACACCTGACCACCGAACACCTTGGCACACATTCGTTGTTCGCACACCTCACCAACACACCTCTTCGCGCCCCCTTCTCGGTCACCTCCTCTGTGACAACCACAGGTGTGCTCTTACTCGCACACCCAACCACGTGTCTCACTACTAATTCCAGCGTGCATTCCCATACACGCTCTACCATTCCAGGTGTGCGTCCTTCCATTCCAGGTGTACATCCTCTCTCACCTGTCACAACCAACTCACGCTCCGTGTCACTCTCACTACTTTCACCACCACTCTTGACAGCGCACTCACCCTTACTCTCGACAGCGCACTCTTTCCTCATGCACCTGTCCGTTACACACCTTTCTCGCACACACTCTCGCGCACACTCTCCCGTTACATCCTCTGTAACACTCACCACAGGTGTGCATTCTTCCTTACTTTTGACAGCGCACCCTTTCCCCATGCACCCGTCCGTTACACACCTTTCTCGCGCATCCTCTTGCGCACACTCTCTCGTTACTTCCTCCGTAACACTCACCACAGGCGTGCATTCTCCCTTACTCTCGACCGCGCACTCTTTCCTCATGCACCCGTCCGTTACACACCTTTCTCGCGCACACTCTTGCACACACTCTCCCGTTACACCCTCTGTAACACTCACCACAGGCATGCATTCTCCCTTACTCTTGACAGCGCGCTCTTTCCCCATGCACCCGTCCGTTACACACCTTTCTCGCGCACACTCTCCCGTTACACCCTCTGTAACACTCACCACAGGCGTGCATTCTCCCTCACTCTTGACAGCGCACTCACTACTCGGCGCGCACTTTTTCCTCACACACCCCCGAGTCGGACATTCTCGCACACCTCCTTTTTCGCACACCGTACCTGTCGCACACTTCACCAATGGCCTCTCACGAACACCCGGGTCCAAAGCAACCCCCAAGCCGACTGAAGCTCCCCTCACATCATGTACATTTCCTCGTATATCGCCACTCACCTTCGCACCTCGTCTCCGCACCTCCTTCACCACCTGCAAACTCTTTATTTGGTTAGTGAGCACAACATCACGATTTGAGCACCGACCTTGTACATATTCCATTACTTCCGGTTACCGTCGTAATGGTAACCTTTATCTCCCTCTTAGTTTCTGTCCGTCCCTTTTTAATTTCACTCACCTCTTCTTCCACTTCCTCTAATTTTTGCTTCACCTCTTTTATTTCCCGGTGCGTCTCCTCAAGTTCGTCCTCTAAGGCTATCTTGACCGTCTCTATGTGCGTCCTCACCTGCCGGTCCTTCGTCTCCATTATCTCTGTCACCTCGTCCAACCTCGTTGTCAGTCCCTCACGTACCATCTGACATTGCCTCTGTGTCGCTATTAAGTCGTCCTTGATGTCTCTTTGTGTCGCTTTCAACCCTCCTAGTACCGCAGTGTTCCTTTGAACCTGCTCCACTAACTCCGTCTGTCCCACCGTCAGCTGTTCCACCTCCTCCGTCAGGTCCTCTATGCCCCCTTGTAACTTTGCCGTCCCATTTCTCACCTCTTTCTCTATATGCTTTTCACCTCGCTTTACCTCCTCGCGTACCCCCGAGACCTCCTCACTTACACCTCGTCGTATCTCCTCCTTCATCTCTTCCCTCTTTTGTAGATGCCACCCTCATCTGTCCCAATTCATCCCTCTGAGCATCCAATTTGGTTTCTACCCCGATTTTTACCTCCTCTATCTGCTCTCCCATTTGTTTAATTTCTCGGGCGGATTGCTCCCCTATTTCCCGCAATTTGCCTTCCATCCTATTTTCTAACCCCATTAACCCATTTTTCACCCCCTCTATCTGATTCTCCTGGGCAGCCATTCTATTTCCCACCCCCATTAACCCATGTTTCACCCCTTCTATCCCATTGTCTAACCCCTCAAATTTAGCTTCTAGCCCCCCGATTTGATTTCCTAGTCGCTCCCCCATTTCTCCCATTTGGCCCCCCATTTCTCCCATTTTGCCCCCTATTCTGTTTTCCATCCCTTTGAAATTATCGTCTGTTTTTACCATAAAGGCCATCATCTGTTTCATAAACAGGTCCAAATTCATTGGCATCTCTGGCTCGGCTGCCGCAACCACGGGCACGGCTAAATTTGGTGCCGCAATAATCATGTGCGCGAGGGCGCCATTTTGTGCGCCTGATACCTCCTCAACCACATTGCCAATGTTCTCCTCCTCTCTTTCCTCCACATACATTACCCCGAGGTCCTGGGTCGATTCCACCCCGTCTATCTCTCCCACCGGCATCCCGTCGCCTTGACCAGCCATGGGGCGATTTCAAAATTCGGGTTTTTCTTTAAAAACAAAACAATTTCCAGCAGCTTGTAATTTTGAGCGTGTTAAGCGTGCTTCGGGTCCGATCCCACACTTCTGACACCAATTGTTACGGTACGCGGTTAAGGATGTTGTTTGCCGAGCGAAGGTTCCGCGACCGAACAGTTGTTCCCCGACTCACCCGATTCACCCAGACGTTGGCCGTATCGTGCCACCGCTATTCAATCGGGAAAAGACTAAGACGACGGATGTGAAGAAAAAGGAAGACGAAGGCAAAGAAAGGTTTGGAAATACGATTACTATTTATTACTATTTTGTACTTAATTTTACTTAATTAATTTTGTACTTTTACTTAATTTAGCGGTGGGAGATTGTCACCTATCAGGCCCTCGTGGCCAACCTCTCTTTTCTCCGAGTCTCCACGCTGTGGTTGTACATGTTGTAGTTGTAACAGCTCTCCTTTGGCAGCCAGACCTGAAGCTAGATTGACGGGGATTAGACTCGCACTGAGAGCTTGTAATACATAGGAAGAAACAGGAACAGACAATTCCCGCACCCACAGGGGATTTTGTAAAAAATCATCACAATCATCAAAAGCATCAAAAACATCAGGATTACATTCATTTAGGACAAGGGGAGACATACGTGGGGAATTAGCCGATACTAGTTGGGAGAGGTTTGGGGAAGAGCAATCATTGCTATCTAACGACGCATCATCCAAGTACTCATTCAGATCGGCAGACAGGACCATAGTCTTTACCGGCGCTTCCTTCGACGCCCATCCTGTAAAGTATTTCTTTACGCACATAAGCACAAAGGCTTTCATTAGTGCCCCCCAAATTACGACCCCGATTACCACCGCAAGTGCGGTCAACAACCACTTAACAATCGTGCCTGTCCTTCCTTTGAACAAATCTGCGATCCATCCAACATTCCAAGAGTTTTCACGTGAGACGCGATCAATAGTCAGCGTGTCACTTGTCTTTCTTCGTCTTGCTATCGCAGCTGACACGCCCTTGGTTGGATCCGGTATGTACGTGCAACACTGTCCTTCTATTACCCCGCATACCCCTCCTTTCTCTGCCAATAGCATATCCAAAGCTACCCGGTTCTGCATTACCATCGTGCGCATGTGAACTACTGTATTCAATAATTCGTTATGGGCTGTAGCGGTGTCGTTAGCTACCTTTTCCAAAACTAAAGCCATCTTATTTATCCAGAAGCTACTCATAACGGTACCTGCTCCCAGGAAGAAAAATGCTAGCACCTTTTCCCATCCCGCTCCATGTAACTTAGTCGTTCCGTCTTCGTTCCAAATTGCTCTCTTGCTTCGCCTATTTTGAGGCCTTTGTTCTAAGTCATCTAGTATCTCGATATCGGGAAGAATCGATCCTAGATAACATGTGCCACCACAATTATCTGGTAAATAGGGGTATGCTTTATCATCGTATATGAACATCATCCCAAGGGGTGGGATCAGGTGAGTGGATAGACACTGAATTCCTGTTGTCACCCCCATTGGTCCTACTAACCCCCCTAGAGAATGTTATAGCCGTTATGTTGTGGGTGTGCTTGTCTTGTCGCATCACTTGTAGTGTAATCCCGTTTTCCCCTTTTCTCATCTTTCCGGGAAGAGTGTAAGTACATACCGATTCCCCCATACGTAAATGGCCAGAGCCCTGGAGGCAGACTGCCCCCTTTTGTGGTTTAACCCAGACGGGGGGGGGGGGGCTCTCAGCCACATGGGCAGTCACCGGAGGTCGATAACTAAACGGCCTATTACACCCCCGGTCATTGTTAACACCCTCTCTCTCTAAAGTGGTAACCAAACATGGGGAATCGATGGGCTGGGAGCAGAGATCATTAAGGGACAAGGGTAAAACTATCATTTGTATCCCAGCAGTGCTAGTTTGGGGAAATTTCATGCATGACCAGCACCGAGTCCTGTTCTGAGTTGTTGCCACCTCTCTTGCTACTTTCCAAGATGTGTTCTCATCATTTCTTACTCAGGCCTCGTCTCGGGGGTATGGTCTAACTGTAATTTAGAGGTTTGCAACGTCGCCATCCGTCTTTCCCCTTTTTGTCCATGCTCTACACCTGAGCTTCATAAACATACCTTCCTCTAAATGTGTGCGTGTCAGTACCCTTAAGTCGGGTGTTCCCCATTTGTATCTCAGCAGTCGCTTCGTTGCTCGTGGCGTATGAACCTTTTTCAATACCAGTTTCCATTCACTTCCATTCAATGACACCTCCCAAATCACGAATCTCCATGCCTGATTCGTGCTTTCATTAAAACATGGGAGTGATATCTCCTGCCCCATCACTACGGTGAGGTTTTGTGTTTTCCAGATATTCCCTTGTGCGCTACCAATAGACACTGCTGCTATCAGTCGCATTATTCCTGGGGCTGAGAACATCATTACTGTGTTGTGGTGTCTGGTGCTTTAATGGCCAATTTGCAGTGTGTGGCGTGGATCCAGGAGGGCTTACACTTGCAGAAGACTGCGGTTGGTGTAGTCAACAGTACCTGGAATGGCCCCGTCCACCTTGGTTCCAGGGCGTTCTTGCGGGTGAAGTGCTTCACAAGCACGGAGTCGTCAGCTTGAAAGTCGTGGATGGCGTAGTCTGTTAGATTTCGGGCACAATCTCTTGGATCAGTCAATTGCACAAAATTGTTGCATCCAACAGAAACCATTATTTCAACGATTATTTTAAACAAACCTATTTTCTATAATCCACCCGGCCCCCGCCCGGGTCCCACTCTCAGCATATCATGCACCTGTTCCCTGCACCTGTTTCGGCCTCTGGCTGTCATATATTGTCTTACATTTTACAGGGATCCATGGCGTTTCTCACCAATCGGAAAATGAGTTGTTCCAAAAATTGTAATCAAGTCCAATCCTGGGTCTCTCCACTTCAATCCTCCAGAGTTGCCCAATATCTACTATGAATCTCAATATCTATATAATAGTAACCCAATATCCCAATTATATAAATATCCCAATATTAATATTAATATCCCAATAAATCCCAATATCTACTATGACCTAGAATGGCACTCGGTGGACATCACTCAATGGTGAAGAATCACTTCAACAAAAATTAAATAATTCTCACATCCGAATCCAATCGTCTGTCCCCGTGAAACACTTGCACTGCACTTGCACACTTGCACTTGCAAACAATTGCACTGGTCCTCTCATCAATCATCATCATCAATCATTGCCTTGAAACCACCATTAACCTCCCTTATTTATTTATTTATTTATTTATTATAAATAAAACAAATAAAAAATAACCTCGTCCGTTTATCAAAAACAAAAATAGTTCTCATATGTGTTACTGTCGTCAAGACTCACTGTTTGTCTGAGTGCAGGTGTCCTGTTTACTCTCTCCTGGGTTGGTATGTCTAGAGGTGCCCTTTGTTGACAATGTGATGCATGTATCAGGTGGTTTTACCTCCATCAACCCGTGATGCCACAACCACAACCACAGTACCCATGACGTCATTGTCAAGAACCAGGCCACAACATAAACGGAGATCCACAACATCCTGGCCGAACAACATTTCCACACTCGCCAACCGGCGTTCTCCACAATGACATTGCATACCACAACACCACAACACAACTGCTCGGCGCAATCAGCACCACCACCCTTTTAGGTCAAATTCCATCCACTACTCACACCACTGGATCTTCTTTCAGACTCGTCCTCACCCCTCCTCTTGTTCCAAAAAGGTGACCTGACAGACAAGCAGAGCAGACAGACAGACAAATGAACATACTCGGGGAAAACATAACCATCCATCCTATTTAACTCGGCACACATGGCATCAGACAAAGCAACCCTCCACAATTCATAAACATTGTCATTTTGACAATCACACAAGGTGCCACTCACATTTCCATCATGTTGACAGTACAGTCACTCAGACTTGACAGACTCCGTCTGACAACGATTCATCTTTTTGGTAATACGTCTCAATTTCAAAACAAGGCCTCCACCACGAATAACACCGTCATGGCCAACATCTCATATTAAATTGTTTTCCAATAGAATATTCATTAACAATACTGACAGCCGAAATCCAAACCTGGACCTCACAATTCTCAATTTCACCAAGCAAAATATCTTGTTCCAAAACATGACCAAAATGCCCAGTTCAATCCCGGACAGATAGACATCATTTCAATTGGGCAGTCAATTTTCTCATGGTCGAAAATTAATAACCATCGACACCAAAATTACACAGGAATTCCTGCTACCACAAGCCACTGATATCTCAATCGAAATGCGAAACGCTTGCTCCCATCTCACCATTTCACAGCCCTTCATGGGGGGCATGCTCCACCATGCAGCCCAATCTCTACTTGGTGCGCACCTCCTGCACCGAACACCCCAGACATCACTCCAACTCGGCCCACAAATGTCACATGACAAAAACCTCAACCTCCGACACTGTCCGCAACGCAAGCCGCCGCGCCCAGCAACAGCACCTCCATGATACACGCTCCTGCAGCCCCATTCACATTTCATTGACACGGCGCAAGCCACAACAATACCGACAGTTGAAAACCGAAAACCCGACAGTCAGATGGACGTTAAACCCACACATCTCCCTTCTCAAATCTCAAATATTTCACCGTATCCGCCTGTGGGGCAACTTACCAAGCATTACCTGCCTTCAGAACCAAATGCATTTTCATAACTATACCACCATCACTCGAAGCACCTTGGTACGTACGTTCCTGTAGCCTTATTCACATAGTACGTACTGTTACGGATTCGTCACTTCCGTTGTTGTGGTTTTCATCCACTGTAAACATTTTTGATTCCATGTAATGTACTATTATTGTTGTCGTTTAAGGGAAAATAGTTATTACTATTTTCAAAAGGTAAAAAAGTTAATGTTTGAAATGAAACATGAACCGAACGATGACGAAAAGGAAGAAGGGGAGGAGAAGAAGGCGGAGCGAGTGAGTCGGGGAAGAAGCCTAGCTGCTTCGAGGTCTGAAGCAAACGTTGACGAACGGAGGTCACTAGCGAACTTCGGGTTTCCCGGGAAAGGGATTCTTGCGACAGAGTTGTTATCGCTATGACAGATCAACCTGCGTGTCAGGTTTTGGCGGTTGATTCCAAGGAGAATCATCGTCGTGCCGTTACGCCTCGAGAACGGGCCGTCGGCCATTTTGACTCGCACGCTTTGCGCATCGCCCAAGGTTTTTCGCTTCGCTTCAACCATTTTCACCGCATCCAGACGTTTTCTAGTGTGTGTGTGTGTGTCACGTGGATTTTGAAGGTAAATCTGCGGTTCGCCGGTTTGGAGCCGTGAAACGTCCATACCCGAGGGTGTGGTTTCCCAGTCGCCTGGAGGGCGCCTTTGGATTTCCCCGTCGACTTGAGGGCACCTTTGCGCAGCTTTGGCCGCGTGACTGTGACTGTCATCTGAACGGGATTCTGGTCTCGATTGGACATCGTTCTGATTATCGCTGGAGCAGATCGACTTGGGCTTGATGCCGGAATACGACTTTGGCTTGATGCTGGAATACGACTTTAGCTTGATGCCGGAATACGACTTTGGCTTGATGCCGGAATACGACTTTGGCTTGATGCGGGAATAGAGACATTGGGAATGTTCTTCTTTTCGCTCACTTGGAGCACAGTGTGTTTTATTGTACGAACCTGATGGTACCATCACAGGAAATATATATTGGTTGTACAATTGATTACTATTGTTGTTGTACTGTTATTCTTGTGTGATCTTAATACAATATTTGTTTGTTGGTAACAATTGGTGTGGCTTCACCATTGATCTTTGGCATACAGAATAACACATTTTTCTGCCGTGACTCCTCTCGGGGCTCGGAGGTGCACCGTGACTGGGGGTTGGGGAGGAGCACGTAACAGAAATTGGGGGCCCGTCCGGGATAGAATTCCCTAACATCCTCATCCGGGATAGAATGCCCGAACATTCCCAAAATTCCCAAATTTGAAATTTTTCTAACATTCCCAAATTTTTCAAAAAAAAATTTTGAACATTTTTGTGTGAAGGTTAACAGGTGCTAACTAATAGTCACCATGGTGTTTGACGCAGAAAAGTTTGCGACGTCCCCTAATGAGGCATAGTTCCAAGTGTTAAAAAGATCGGAACTCTTGATATTGGCCAAATATTTTAACTTGGAGGTCCGAGCTCATATGAAGAAAGCAGAGATGCAGACATTGGTGGTAGAATCTCTGGTGGGACAAGGAACATGGAAAGAGGTAGCCTTGGATTGGTTACCCGAGGAAAAAGAAAATGTGGAGCTCCGGAAAATGGAGATGCAACTGCAGAGCCAGGAAAGGTTAAAAGCAGAGGAAAGGAAAGCAGAAAAGGAAAGAGCAGAACAGGAACAAGAACTCGAGGAGAGAAGAGCCGAGGAAAAGAGAGCTGAAAGGGAACTCGAGGAAAGAAGAGCAGAACAGGAACGAGAACTCGAGGAGAGAAGAGCAGAGGAAAGGAGAGCTGAAAGGGAACTCGAGGAAAGAAGAGTAGAACAGGAACGAGAACTCGAGGAGAGAAGAGCAGAGGAAAGGAGAGCTGAAGAAGAAAGAAGAGCAGAGGAAAGAGCAGAGGAAAGGAGAGCCGAAAGGGAGTTAAGGGAACGTGACATGGAGTATCAGAAGGAACTTAAACTCAAGGAGCTGGAATTAATGGGAGAACGGAGAGAAGTAGTATCCATGCCGGCTAGTTCGACAACTAGTCAGAACACTTGGGATGTTGGTAGGCATGTGAGGCTGGTTCTACCCTTCAATGAAAAGGAGGTAGCCAAGATTTTTTTACACTTTGAGAAAGTGGCTCAAATGCTAAAATGGCCTGTGGGGTCCTGGACTATGTTAGTGCAAAGTGTTCTGGTGTGTAAAGCTCAAGATATCTATTTGGGTTTACCGATTGACCAATGTGCAGATTATGAGATAGTGAAGAAAACCATTCTCAAAGCCTATGAATTTGGTCCCTGAAGCTTACCGGCAAAAATTCAGGAATGCCAGGAAGAGGGAGAGTGAGACCCATGTGGAGTTTGCCAGAATGAAGGAAACCATGTTTGATCGGTGGTGTGACTCGAAGGGGATTGGGAAAGACTTCAACCTGTTACGACAATTGATCTTGGTGGAGGAATTCAAACAGTGTGTCCACGCAGACATTAAAGTACATCTGGATGAAAAGAAAGTACCAGAGTTGTATGAGGCAGCAACCGTGGCAGATGAATATGCCTTGACACACAGGATGGGGTTCCACAAACCTAACTTCCCGCCAAAAATTCAGGAATGCCAGGAAGAGGGAGAGTGAGACCCATGTGGAGTTTGCCAGAATGAAGGAAACCATGTTTGATTGGTGGTGTGACTCGAAGGGGATTGGGAAAGACTTCAACCTGTTACGACAATTGATCTTGGTGGAGGAATTCAAACAGTGTGTCCACGCAGACATTAAAGTACATCTGGATGAAAAGAAAGTACCAGAGTTGTATGAGGCAGCAACCGTGGCAGATGAATATGCCTTGACACACAGGATGGGGTTCCACAAACCTAACTTCCCGCCTAGAGTTAGCCAGGGGAGTTATGGTAAATTAGGTGCGGAGACCAAATATTCATGGAGGCAGCCTAGAGATGACTATGGGGACAAATCTGATACCGCGACTTTTAGGGATCAGAAGACAACAGTTCCAAGACAGACTTCTCTTCCGGGGGGCCCGAGGCAGACCACGAGTTTTTCCTCTGGGCCTACTTGCGCTTTTTGGAAGAAACCTGTGCATTTGATGTCCCAATGTTATGCCCTGAAAAAGAAAAATCAGGAGCGGAGTCAGACTAGTACAACTCCGAATGCATTGGCCAAAGCGAGAAATCGTCCTTGGAGGACAGTGGCTTGTGAAGGTTCCCATGCCAAAGTTACGGCATCGCAGAACGAGCTTGTTCAAGAGGGTTACAAACCTTTTATTTCAGAGGGGTTTGTGTCACTGGATGGGGACTTAATGAACCAGAGACCTGTTAGGGTATTGAGGGACACAGGAGCACATCAATCTTTGATGCTTGAAGGCATTTTGCCATTGTCAGAGAAGACGGCAACTGGTGTTAGTGTTCTTTTACAGGGGGTTGGTGGCTATGTTAAAGCTCCACTTCATGTCATCCATTTGAAGTCTGATTTGGTGTCAGGACCGGTCACCGTAGTTTTACAAGCCACTCTTCCTGTAGAGGGAATCTCTTTTGTTATCGGGAATGATTTGGCCAGTGATTGAGTTTCTGGTAATCCAATGCTGATTGAAAATCCCAGTATGGAAAATAACACCGCGCAGTTAGAGCAGGGGATTCCGGGTATCTTTCCATCGTGTGCAGTGACTCATGCTATGGGTAGGAAGCGCTCTGAAGAGAAGGAGAAGGAAGGCGATGTGGATTTGGGTTCCTTAGAGGTATTGGAGGAAAATTCTGAAAGAGGTAATAGGAAAGGGAGTGACATCAAGGAACTTAAGGAAAAGGTGGCATCTGGAACCAAAGAGGAAATGGAGTGTCCGTCAGAGACATCTGGGAACGAGGTTGAGCAAACGGTGCTGGTCCGAAAGAGACTTGTTGAAGAACAACACGGAGATTCGGAGATCCGGAGTTTAATTGGTAAAGCCGTTACAGAGGAAGAGGCTATGAAGATACCTGTTGGTTACTTCATGAAAGGGGAAATACTCATGCGAAAATGGAGACCACCGGAGGTGCCAGCAAACGATGGGTGGAAAGTTCATGACCAAATTGTGGTGCCACCGCCGTACCGGAAGGAGATATTGAGTTTGGCGCATGAGACACTTTTGGCCGGGCACCTTGGAGTGAACAATACCTGTGACAGAATATTGGTACATTTTTTCTGGCCAGGATTGCGACGTGAGGTAGCGGATTTTTGTAAATCTTGCCATTCTTGCCAGCTGGTGGGAAAACCTAATCAGAAAGTCCCATCCGCACCTTTAAAACCCATTCCAGCTTTTGAAGAGCCATTCAGCCGTGTCATTATTGACTGTGCAGGCCCTTTCCCTAAAACTAAGGCTGGACATCAGTATTTGTTGACCATCATGTGCGCTTCCACAAGGTTCCCAGAGGCAGTGCCTCTTAGAAAAATTACTGCGGCAGTTATTGCGAAGGCCTTGATTACATTTTTCACTTTGGTTGGCCTACCGAAGATCATCCAGTCTGATCAGTGTTCCAATTTCATGTCAACGCTTTTTCAGCAAGTGGTACACCTGTTGGGAGTGGAGCAAGTAAGATCAAGTACTTACCATCCCGAGAGCCAAGGGGCCTTGGAAAGGTTTCACCAGACATTGAAGAATATGATCAGAACGTATTGTTTTGAATGTGACAAGGATTGGGATGAAGGAATACCATTATTGTCGTTTGCTATGAGGGAATCTGTTCAGGAGTCATTGGGGTTCAGTCCTTTTGAACTTGTGTTTGGACACGCAATGCGAGGACCGTTGAAATTGGTGAAAGAACAGTGGCTACAGGAGGAGTCACAGTCAACAGTGGTGGAGTATATGTCAACGGTTAGGCACAGATTGGCAAAGGCTTGTGAAGTTGCGAGGAGAACTTGAAAGTGACACAGGATAAAATGAAAGTGAGACATGACAAGAAATCTCAGATAAGAAATTTCAGTCCTGAGGACCGAGTGTTAGTGTGGCTTCCTGTTCCAGGTCAGCCACTACAGGCTAGATATTTTGGTCCCTATGCAATCGAAAGGAGGGTTAATGAAACAGATTATGTGGTGACAACTCCCGACCGACGGAAAAAGCGGCAGCTGTGTCATGTCAACCGACCGAATAAATATTATGAGAGGAAGCCTGTGGGGAAAATGGTTCCTGTCTCACCTGTCTCACCTGTAGTCGGGGTGCAAGAAAATCCAGAGGTTGAGGCTGGTGTGAAGTTTGATAACTTTGATGACCAGGCTTGTTCCAGATTGATGAACACAGAAGTGTTGAGTCATTTAGATGAGAAATTAGGTCATTTGACGAGGGAACAACAAGGACAACTGTCCAGCCTAATCTTTGAGTTTGCACATTTGTTCACAGATGTACCTGGTCGTACTGACTTGGTATATTAGTCCGGCAGATATGTGAAGAATTGTGGTAGAATTGTGCCTTTGATGATACAAGCATGAAACTTGGCACACAGTTAGGGCATACCCTTACAGTGAAATTTGGATGTAGGGGCATTCCAGATTTCTCCTTGGCCCAAAATGGCGGCCATTTTACAAAATGGCGGCTAAGAAGGACATATTTACCTATTATTTCAGACTTGTCATTTGTGCTGCTATTGAAACACAATGTAATGAGCATATTATAAATTGTCATGTACATGCTATGCAATACCTTCATACTGGGTTCAAAATTGGAATCTACGGTGGCCTATAAGGGGCAGAACAAATGGTTTACCATTGCAATAGACAGGACAGGTCTAGCGGTTTAATTATTTAACTTTGCATGACTATCTGATTTCTCCTGGGTGTAATTTTGGTTCAATACCTTTATATGAACAACTTTGATGTAGCTTTATGAACTTTCCTATCATAGACTAGGTGACTATAAGGAACAATGCAAGGCTAGTGAAAAGTTACGAAAGCGAATTACTATATTTATGATAATAATGTATGTATTTCTTTTTCAGATGATAACTCGACTGCACTGCACCTTCGCTCATTGACTGTAGTAGCTACCTAGATTTGGTTCCCAATTTGTATATTGATTGGATGGTGGTGGTGGATAATGCTTAATTGACAATGGCCAACAAAAATTTCAAGCTATTAGACCCCCAAAGCCCTAGTACATCTGGAACAAACATGCCTTATCTGACAGATTGGGAGAAGTGTGTGTTATGTCAGGAGGTCACCGATGAGGCCCTTGCCTGTCCAGCTGATTCCAAGCGAACCACAGGGTCCGGATACCAAACTCTTGCAGATTATCTCCTCACCTTCAGCCAGATGGGCTGCCTGCCAAAATCTCTAGAACTGTCCCGCCTGGACGATGGTGAAGGTATCCAGTCAACCTTCCAGAGCCACAAGGCTAAGTGGCATGATTCATGCAGACTGAAATACAACAAAACTGAACTGCATCGGGCACAAAAAAGAGAAACGTCTAGTGAAGAAACCGCAAGTGTCTCAAGAAAGTACACCCGTCACAGAGTACATGTAGACCACACACAGCCACAGCCTGAAAAGTGTTTCTTTTGTGACAAACCAGCGGGTACTAATTCTCTGCGAAAAGCTTCCACCTTCGACCTCGATAAACATGTCAGGACAGCTGCCCTGAAACTAGGAGATCAGGCACTTCTTGCTAAACTGAGTGCAGGTGACCTTATAGCACAAGATGCACAGTACCACGTGAAGTGTCTGGTGTCACTTTATAACAAAGCAAGGGCCACAAGCACAACACTGAATGAACAAGATGATATCAATCACGGTATAGCACTTGGAGAGCTAGTGTCCTACATCGATGATGCCCGCACAGATGCTCTTGTGACACCAGTGTTCAAGCTGGTAGACCTAGCAGGACTATACACCACCAGGCTGGAACAGCTTGGAACAGTCTTGACCAGGCGTGTCCACTCCACCAAACTCAAAGATCGAATCATGACATATTTTCCAGACCTAGAGGAGCACATGTCCGGTCGAGATATTCTGCTTGCTTTCAACCAGGATGTTGGCTCAGCCCTTCAGAAGGCATGTGATCACGACACTGACAGTGATGGAGTTTGTCTTGCTAGAGCCGCAAATATAGTTCGTAGAGACATGTTGAAAATGAACTCAACATTTAGTGGTTCATTTGAAGCCCACTGCCAAGAACATTCGGTACCTAATTCGCTTGTATCACTAGTTTCTATGATCTTGAATGGTCCTAACATCCAAGAGCAGTCAAGCCACTCGTCGGTATCAACACCTACTCTCACAATCTCACAACTCCTTATGTTCAACAGTTACTCACGCCGCAGAGAGAGTAGCAGTACTACCACGTCCACGAGGCACAGTCACAATCGGGAGACTCCCCTGCCTGTGTACCTGGGCACCCTTATCCACACAAAGACTCGAAAAAGAGACCTGGTTGATACTATGTTCAACCTGGGTCTCTCGATCTCCTATGACAGGGTGCTTAGCATCTCCACGGACTTGGGGAACAGAATCTGCCGTTTCTTCCAAAATGAGGGTACAGTTTGCCCCCCTGAGCTAAAAAGTGACCTCTTCACAACTGGGGCAGTGGATAACATTGATCATAACCCCAGTTCAACAAGTGCCCACGACTCCTTCCATGGCACTGGCATTTCACTTTTCCAGCACCCAAATAGCGATAGCCGTGGAGTTCAACGGGTAAACCCAGATGACACATCAACAACAGATGCACACCTGCCACAGTCATACACCATCGTACCTCCTGTTGTTCTGGGTAAATGTGACCCACCTGTACCCAAGCTAGCGGGTCCCAACAAAAGCAACTGCCAACTCATCCCTGAAGCAATGCAGATTGAGTACAGGTAACTGATTATTGTGTTTGAACTGTGGACAGTTATATGTGTACCTAAATAACCAAGACTTGTTAACTTGTGTGGACTTGTTTGTTCTTAATTGTGTTCATTATCTTGCATTTTGACAGGTGGCTGGAGCAGATGGAGAAGACAGTGCTATCTGACACACCACTTAAGGGAGACGAGACAGTATCATGGGCTGGATACCATGCCAGCAAGCAGTCTATTCCAGAAGAACCAGAGTGTAGTGTGGCCTTAACTTCATTGCTGCCTCTATTCTATGACCAGGCAAAATCTGTGGCAATGATTCGTCACTCCATGGATGTCATCAAGAAAGCAATCGATATTCTGAATCCAGGTCAGATCCCTGTAATCACACTTGATCAGCCACTGTACACACTTGCCAAACAGATCCAATGGAGATGGCCAGAAACACACGGAGAAGATCACTTCGTCATGGTCTTTGGTGGACTCCATATTGAGATGGCAGCATGGAAAACCCTCGGTGACCTTCTGGATAGCAGTGGGTGGACAGGCGTTCTGATGCTTGCAGGGGTTGCTACAAGTGGTACTGCTGATTCCTTCCTGAAAGTGACCCATGTGACACGCACACGACGAGCACACCAAGTCACAGCCAGTACTCTCTATCTTCTCCTGAAGGAAGCCTACAGCCAGTACACCAGTGGACTAGATGAGGGACAGGATACGATACCACTAGATGACTGGTGCGGTGAACAAGCCAATGCAAGTCCACAGTTTCAGTTCTGGTTCCTAATTATGCAGCTAGAACTGGCAGTCCTGATCTATGTGAGATCCGTCCGTGAAGGAAACTTCCAACTGTACACTGATGCTCTGACCAAGCTTGTACCATGGTTCTTCGCCTTGGGACATACAAACTATGCCAGGTGGATCCCAGTTCACTTGCGTGACATGGTGACACTTGCAACAAAGCATCCAACTGTATACGCACAGTTTCTGGCAGGAAACTTCACCATGAAGAAGACTACACGTGCATTCTCTGCCATAGCCTTAGACCAGGCACACGAGCAAAATAATGCATTGGTGAAAGGTGATGGGGGGGCTGTAGGTCTTACGGAGAATGCTGCAGCTTTGCGCCGATGGATGGTGTCTGGTCCAGAGATGGCCAAACTGATCTATAAGTTCGAGGCCACAACAGAAAAAAGAATTAGGAAAACTGAACTAAAACACCATGAACAGACAAAGCACACGCAGGTAGCCTTTGCTCGAGATGTGAGAGCACTCACCCGTGTCATAGGAGAGATGGGGAACCCATTCTGTGACGACAGCAAAGATCTCTTGGTGCTAGACAGCAGAGACCTGGCAGACCCAGCAGTCATCAACACCCTTTACCAGATCGAGAAGCTGGGAAAAGAACAGTATGACACATATGTGAACGAGAGGCTTGTACATCAGACAAAGCCTATCACTGACCCAATAAAAAGAAACAATCTCCCTCTCTTCAGCCGACCCCCAGTCAGAGAGAAGTCAAGAACAGAGTTGAAGGTGGTATCTCTGAAGAATGACTGTGTTCTGTTCTCCAGGCTGTTTATTGCATCCCAGACACGGAATGGAGATCTTGATGAATTCTTTGCACATTGTTACATATTTATGTGAATGTATGTGAATTACCATTCAGGTCTTTGCTTATCCGTGTGTAGTATATTAAGTTGTTGTGTAGTTGTTGTGGTTGGAGGGTCAGGAGCCCTTCTGAGGGAGTGGCCGGAAACGGAAGTGACCGGAAACGGAAGAGGAAAAGACACGAGGAAAAAAGGACGAGTATTATTCTTCCTCGCCCCGCTCCGACCAAAAAGGTGGGATCGACCTTGCGCTGCGTGGAAAAGCGGCGTTCCGAAGCCTGTCTGGCGAGAGGAATCACCGGGACGTGTACCTGCCCGGTGGAGACGTCAAGTTGACGTGGGGCCGTGCATCGACCCCGCGTCTGGTATCGTTCGCGGCACCGTCTAAACAGACGCGTGCGGGTCGCACGTTGGGGCCTAACGCGCCTTGCAAGCGGCGTGGGGTTTGGCTTGCTCTACCGTACCCGCTCCGCGTGGCCACGAGGGGCTGCAGCCACGGTGCCTGGTACGATACCTGCCCGGTGGAGAAACGTCCACCCGGGGTTCGTTCAACCGCCCGAGTGCGGAGACGCCGACCAGTATCTTGGTCAGGAGGGGCCCAGAGACATTGTGAGGAGCAGAGACCGAAAGGGGGTGTGAGTACTCACCGGGACACACATATATAAGATGGCCATCTTAATCATAGGGAATTGATTGTGAATTGGGAATTGGTGATGGTTGTGTATTGTTGATTGCTCGGGGAAAATCTCCGTGGTTGTGTCATTGAAATTGTATGGTATCATTACCATTGGAAATATATCCTTGAACATCAGTTGTCTCCTGGGTGAAATTCATATGGATTGCGTGGCGAAAGCGCATATATAATACAGCTTGCTGGCGGAGTTCCTCTCACGGTCCGGGGGTCACCGAGACCAGGTATTCACCGAGGGGACCACGTAACAGAATTGGGGGCTCGTCCAAATTACGATTTGCGGTTTCGCAATTGGGTCTACGTCCGGGATGTAAAATTGTATAAAATAATAAAATAATAATTTTTTTATTAATTAAAATTTATTAATTAATTATTAATTGGTAATTATTTTTTTTTGAGAAATTGGGGTAAAGTCTTGGGTGAAGGTTAACAGGTGTTAACGATAGGCACCATGGCGTTTGTGGCACAGAACTTTGGGGTAACCCCGAGTGAGGCACAGTTCCGAGAGTTGCTAAAGTCGGACCTCTTGAAATTGGCCAAACATTTTAACTTGGAGGTCCGAACTAATTTGAGGAAGGCAGAGTTGCAGGCCACGGTGATACAATCTATGGTGGGATTAGGAACATGGGACGAGTTAGCCTGGGAGTGGCTACCCGAAGAACCAGAAGACGTTGAGCTCCGGAAACTGGAGTTGCAGTTACGGAGCCAGGAACGGATTAAAGAAGAAGAAAGGAAAGCAGAAAAGGAAAGAGCAGAAGAAGAAAGGAAAGCAGAAGAGAGGAGGGAAGAGAAACAAGCGGAGGAAAGGAGAGTGGAACGAGAACTCCAGGAAAGGTTAAAAGAAGAAGAAAGGAAAGCAGAAGCGAGGAGAGAAGAGAAACAAGCAGAGGAAAGGAGAGTGGAACGAGAACTCCAGGAAAGGTTAAAAGAAGAAGAAAGGAAAGCAGAAGCAGAGGAAAGGAGAGTGGAACGAGAACTCCAGGAAAGGTTAGAAGGGAGAAAAGCAGAGGAGAGGAGAGCTGCAAGGGACCTCGAAGCAGAGGAGAGAAAAGCGGAAAGGGAATTAAAGGAACGTGACATGGAGCTTCAGCAAGAAATCAAATTCAAGGAGCTGGAGTTAATGAGAGAACGGGGAGAGGCACCACCCTTGCTGACGGGGTCGACACCTAACCAGAAAACCTGGGATGTGGGCAGACATGTGAGGCTGGTTCCACCGTTCAGTGAAAAGGAAGTCGCGAAATTTTTCCCACACTTTGAGAAAGTGGCTCGACAATTAAACTGGCCGGAGGAGGCCTGGACCATACTCGTGCAAAGTGTGCTGGTGGGGAAAGCTCAGGAAATTTATTCGGCGCTACCAATGGACCAATGTGCAGATTATGAGGTACTGAAGAAGCACATCCTCAAGGCCTATGAGTTGGTTCCGGAAGCTTACAGGCAAAAATTCAGGAATGCCAGGAAGAGGGAGAGTGAGACCCATGTGGAGTTTGCCAGAGTGAAAGAAAACATGTTTGATCGGTGGTGTGAGTCAAAAGGAGTCGGGAAAGACTTCGAGACATTGCGGGACTTGATCCTGGTGGAGGAATTCCAGCAGTGTGTCCACGAGGACATCAAAGTGTACCTGCAGGAAAAGAAGGTACCAAAGTTGTGGGACGCAGCCACCATGGCAGATGATTATGCCTTAACCCACCGAATAGGGGTCCACGAACCTAACTCCTCGCCTAGATCTCCGCAGGGGAGGTGGGGAACAGCAGGTGCGGAGAACGACCATACATGGCGGCGGCCTCGAGATGATTATGGGGACAACTATGATACCCCACCGGTTCGAAATCAGAGGGATGCGGGCCCAAGACAAACTTATAGTTCGGGGGGCCCGAGGCAGACCCCGAGTTTTTCCTCCGGGCCTACTTGCGCGTTTTGCAAGAAACCTGGACACTTGATGTCCAGTTGTTACCTCATGAAAAGGGACAACCCAGAGCGGAGTCCGACTATTACAACTCCGAATGCGATGGCTAGCGTAAGAAATCGCCATCAAAAGGGTTACCAACCATTTATTTCAGAGGGGTTTGTGTCACTGGATGGAGCCTCGACTAACCGGAGACCGGTTAGGATATTGAGGGACACAGGGGCCCATCAATCTTTAATGCTTGAAGGCATTTTGCCATGGTCCGAGGAGACGGCAACGGGGGATAGTGTTCGTTTACAGGGGATCGGGGGCGGTGTTAGTGCTCCCCTTCAGGTCATCCAGTTGGAGTCCGATTTGGTGTCAGGACCGGTCACCGTCGGTTTACAAGCCACGCTTCCTGTAGAGGGTGTATCTGTGGTTATCGGGAATGATTTGGCCGGGGGTCAAGTTTATGGTAACCTGAGGGTTGGTAAAGAGCCCAGCAGGGAAAATAACACCACACCAGCTCGGGAGGGCGACCAAAGTGCCAAGTTATTTGTAGGGGGACTGAACTTCAAAACAGAGGAAGAAGTTCTGACCTCTGTCTTCAACAGATATGGGCCGCTGGTGGAAGTGCGGTTGGTAAGAGACTGGGAAACGCAACAGTCAAGAGGGTTCGGCTTTGTCACGTTTGCCAGCACAAAAGACGCCAGAGAGGCAGAGAAGAATTGGAATGGCAAGGATTTGGAGGGTCGGACCATAACAGTAGGGAAGGCATTTCGTAGGTGTCGAGAGGTCTACAGGAGAGGACAACTGGGCGGTAGTTTTGGTAGTGGCCGAGAAGGAGACCGCTATTCATGGGACTACAGGGACCAGTGGTCCCACCCTAATTATTAGGGAAGTTCTGAGAAGTTGAAGCACTGAAGGCGGCGGAGCCGCCGAGCCAAGATTCCTACACGAATTAACCGTGAACGCCGTTCCTAAAGGCGTCCATGTAGTGAACTTTCATGCACGGACTAACCGTGAACTCCACGTTCCTCAAGGCGCCCATGTAGAGAACTTTCCTGCACGGACTAACCGTGAACTCCGCGTTCCTAAAGGCATCCATGTAGTGAATACTCGGCTTGGCCTCCCGGAAAAAGTGCTATCGAGTTGCTTAACTTTGGATCTTTGATCAACCCCTTAACCTTCATTCCCAAGAAACTGACGGTCAAAGTCAGAGGGTCATGAGATGGAGTTTGATTTGGCAGGGACAATGTCGGGGTTGGTACTTAGTCCAGAGGGAGTAATCTGGAGTGGTTGTGGTGAAATTTTGGTTGCTTTATTTTTAAGTGATAACTGTGCCCGGGGGGAACGGATAATGTGGGGGGGGTTGAGTTATCTGGTTTGTTTCTCCAAATTGGCCGGCAAAGAAAGTTTTCGCTGGGTTCAAACTTTCTTTCTTGAAGGGGGGGTGTGTTACATATTTATGTGAATGTATGTGAATTACCATTCAGGTCTTTGCTTATCCGTGTGTAGTATATTAAGTTGTTGTGTAGTTGTTGTGGTTGGAGGGTCAGGAGCCCTTCTGAGGGAGTGGCCGGAAACGGAAGTGACCGGAAACGGAAGAGGAAAAGACACGAGGAAAAAAGGACGAGTATTATTCTTCCTCGCCCCGCTCCGACCAAAAAGGTGGGATCGACCTTGCGCTGCGTGGAAAAGCGGCGTTCCGAAGCCTGTCTGGCGAGAGGAATCACCGGGACGTGTACCTGCCCGGTGGAGACGTCAAGTTGACGTGGGGCCGTGCATCGACCCCGCGTCTGGTATCATTCGCGGCACCGTCTAAACAGACGCGTGCGGGTCGCACGTTGGGGCCTAACGCGCCTTGCAAGCGGCGTGGGGTTTGGCTTGCTCTACCGTACCCGCTCCACGTGGCCACGAGGGGCTGCAGCCATGGTGCCTGGTACGATACCTGCCCGGTGGAGAAACGTCCACCCGGGGTTCGTTCAACCGCCCGAGTGCGGAGACGCCGACCAGTATCTTGGTCAGGAGGGGCCCAGAGACATTGTGAGGAGCAGAGACCGAAAGGGGGTGTGAGTACTCACCGGGACACACATATATAAGATGGCCATCTTAATCATAGGGAATTGATTGTGAATTGGGAATTGGTGATGGTTGTGTATTGTTGATTGCTCGGGGAAAATCTCCGTGGTTGTGTCATTGAAATTGTATGGTATCATTACCATTGGAAATATATCCTTGAACATCAGTTGTCTCCTGGGTGAAATTCATATGGATTGCGTGGCGAAAGCGCATATATAATACAGCTTGCTGGCGGAGTTCCTCTCACGGTCCGGGGGTCACCGAGACCAGGTATTCACCGAGGGGACCACGTAACAACATGAAAACCAAGCTTGTCCCCCTGCATTGTCACAAATGGGCAAAATCCGGCTTGGAACCAAGTCTGATCTGGTTGGGTGCTTAGAAGATCTGATCACCTCACGGGAAAATGATGATGTAAGCCCCCCTGTTGAAGTCATGATCCTGGATGGAGCAGCCATCGTGAACATGCTGGCACCTCGTAATGCGAAGACCTTCTCTGAGTATGCATCACTAGTATTCTTGCCATACATCACATCTCAGATACAAAATAAGAGCAGGGTTGATATTATCTGGGATGAATATTTCCCAGACAGTTTGAAAGCCGACACCAGGAAGACGAGGGGTAAAGGCACCAGGAGACGAGTTGAGCCATCTAGTTCCATCCCTCGAAACTGGCAGGCCTTCCTTCGCATAGACGAGAACAAGGTGGAGTTGTTTGACTTTCTAGCAACGAGGATAGCAAACATTGAGACTGACAAGCAAATCGTCACCACAAACCACAAAGAAGTTTTTTGTACACAGCCACGAGATGTTACTGGTCTTTCCCCGTGTAGTCACGAGGAGGCAGATACAAGGATACTACTCCATGTCCAAGATGCAGTCAGACAGGGCTATACCAAGGTGTCAATCCGCACAGTGGACACAGATGTTTTGATCCTTGCAGTGGCAGCAACTGGATATCTTGACATCGATGAACTCTGGGTTGCTTTTGGCACAGGGAAGAATTTCAGGCACTTGGCAGCTCACGAGATGGCTGTGGCACTGGGACCAAACAAGTGCCGAGGGTTGCCATTCTTCCACGCCTTCACTGGGTGTGACACCGTGTCCTGCTTCGGCGGAAGGGGGAAGAAAACAGCATGGGAAACATGGAAAGCCTATGATGAGGTCACCTCAGCTTTCTGCGCACTGGCTGCCACACCAACCATTTCAACTGCAAATGACAACATGGATCCACTGGAGCGTTTTGTTGTTCTGCTCTACGATCGAACAAGCAGCCAGGAACATGTTAACGATGCCCGCAAGCATCTCTTCACCCAGACTGGTAGATCAATAGAGGCTATCCCACCAACGCAAGAAGCCCTCAGACAACACATCAAGAGAGCTGCCTACCAAGCCGGCTTTTGTTGGGGCCAGATGATGATTTGCGCACCTGAGCTCCCATCGCCAAGTGAATGGGGTTGGAAACAGAGTAATAACGGCTGGGGGATATATTGGACAACCCTCACAGAGGCAACTGAGGCATGCCGACAATTGATTAGATGTGGATGCAAGAAGGGTTGCAGGAAACAGTGCAAGTGTGTTAAGGCCGCACTCCAGTGCTCAGCTCTGTGTCACTGTGCAGGGGAGTGCACACGATAGTATACAGGAGGAATAACACACCTGTTACATATACACAAACATGTGGAAGACTGTTTTGTAGACTGTTTTATAGTGAAAGTCACTTCCACAGCGTTAATGTGGCATTTTCACTTCATTTCCATTGTGTTTCTGGAGTTTGCTCAAAATAGCTCAAAAAGTAATTATTTTTGTAAAGAATAAGGACCAAATAAATGTTATGTGAGTTTGTTGACATTTAATTATGATCTTACAACCTGTTTACGTGAAAAAAACATCATAGGTGTGCTTGAACAATAAGTAAATCTAGTTTTATAGACATCGGTACTGTGTATCTTATTATCCGTAAACGGCCATTTTTAAAATGGCCGCCATTTTGTCCCTAGGAAAAGATTTGAATGCCCCTATATCCAAAAATCGTCCTAGTAGTATGCTCTATCAGTGTTCAAAATTTCATGCTTGTATCACCAAAAGCACAATTTTTTCACATATCTGCTGGGCTATATCATGATATTGAGGTGGGGGAAGCCACTCCTGTGAAGCAACACCCCTGTCGGATGAACCCTGTGAAGATGGAGTATCTTCGGAAGGAGGTTCAGTATATGTTGGGGAATGACATCATCGAACCAAGCAGCAGTGAATGGAGCTCACCATGTGTGTTGGTTCCAAAACCCGATGGCAGTTTTCGCTGTTGTACGGATTTCAAACGGGTTAATGCAGTGACCAAGACCGACTCATATCCCATCCTGAGGATTGATGACTGTATTGATAGAATAGGCCCAGCTAAATTTGTAACTAAATTTGACTTGCTGAAAGGGTATTGGCAGATTCCTCTTACGGATAGAGCCAAGGAAATCTCGGCTTTAGTCACACCAAATGGGTTGTATCAGTACAAGGTTCTTCCCTTTGGATTGAAAAACGGGCCTGCTACATTTCAACGGCTGATTAATAAGCTTATTGCAGACCTTGAGGGGGTGGAGGCTTATCTGGATGATGTCATCATCCACACTATGACCATGGAAGATCATATTAAACAAATTCAGGCATTTTTCAAGAAACTGACCGAGGCAGGGTTGACCATCAACTTATCTAAGAGTGAGTTTGTAAAGGCACAGGTGGTGTTCCTAGGCCATGTAGTAGGTCAGGGTCAGGTGCAACCGGTGACAGCCAAGATAGAAGCCATTGATCGCTTCCAAGTTCCAAAAGGGAAGAAGGAGCTTATGAGATTCTTGGGTATGGCTGGTTGGTACCGGCGGTTCTGCAGGAATTTTTATGATGTGGTAGCCCCTTTAACGAATTTGCTGAGGAAAGAGACCAAGTTTGTTTGGGATGACAACTGTCAGGCTGCCTTTGCCCACGTCAAAGCAACATTAATGAGCTCTCCTCTCCTAGCAGCCCTGGATTTTCAAGAACCATTCAAGTTGGCCATTGATGCAAGTGATGTGGGGGCTGGGGCAGTTCTATTACAGGAAGATGAGGATGGAGTGGATCACCCAGTGTGCTACTACTCCAGAAAGTTTAACAAACATCAGGCAAATTATGCCACTGTGGAAAAAGAGACCCTTGCTCTCCTGCTAGCGCTTCAGCATTATGAGGTGTATCTGGGAACTACTACCTTTCCTATAAAAGTCTTCACTGATCACAACCCCTTAACCTTCATTCAAAAAATGAAAAATAAAAACCAGAGGTTGATGCGATGGAGTTTGGCTTTGCAGGAGTTCAACTTGGAAATTGAGCATGTGAAAGGCAGCGACAATGTCGTTGCTGATGCTTTGTCCATAGTGAACTAACTTTGGAAATTTCTGTAGGTTGTTTGGAAGTTTTGTTGCTTTATTTTGGGAAATATTAATTATCGTTGCTCATGGGAATTGATAATTTGGGTGTGAGTTTTACTTTTCTTTGTTAGAAGAGTTTTTGCCTGCAAAGAAAGTTTTCACTATGTTCAAACTTTCTTTCTTGAGGGGAGGAAGTGTTACGGATTCGTCACTTCCGTTGTTGTGGTTTTCATCCACTGTAAACATTTTTGATTCCATGTACTATTATTGTTGTCGTTTGAGGGAGATAGAAGTTACTATTTTCAAACGGGAAAAAAGTCAATGTTTTAAATGAAACCGGAACCGGACGATGACGAAGAGGAAGAGGAGGGTGAGAAGGCGGAGCGAGTGAGTCGGAGAAGAAGCTTAGCTGCTTTGAGGTCTGGAGCAAACGTTGACGAACGGAGGTCACTCGCGAACTTCGGGTTTCCCGGGAAAGGGATTCTTGTGACAGAGTTGTTATCGCTGTGACAGATCAACCTGCGTGTCAGGTGTTGGCGGTTGATTCCGAGGAGAATCATCGTCGTGGCGTTACGCCTTGAGAACGGGCCGTCGGCCATTTTGACTCACGCGCTTTGCGCATCGCACAAGATTTTTCGCTTTGCTTCAAACATTTTCACCGCATCCAGACGTCTATCATCCAGAATTTTTTTACTTCTGAATGCCGAGCGCAATGTACGCTCGGCTGTGTCAATCTCAGCCCGCGGTCAAAAAAATTGTCCGTTGCGTCCGAATCTCACTTCCTGACACCAGTTGTCCTGTGGATGGCTCTATTAAGACAAATGGCTAATCGAGCTTACTTTGAGGCATTAGCCAATTGATGGTGAATGATACGTGAGACGGAATGAAGAATACCGATTCACCTGTACGGCCGGCGCAGACATGTTCACCCTGCAAATCAATTCAACTTGAGGCGGAATTAAAGTGTACAAAAATAAGGTTTATTAAACGGAACCCGATAACAAGGAACACGACAATAAATACTACAACCTAGGTTGGGATCCCACACACCTCCACTTCAACAACGGACAAGGAAGAATTCAATTAAAGCAATCGTTGTGTTCTGTGGTGCAGCTTAGCTCTGTCTGCAGTGTGGCCAGGATCGTCAGGGATGGCCAGGCTCCGAGCGCGTCGTCCGACGCGACTCCGGTAGGTGGGAAGAAAGGCCTCGATGCACCCCCGTTCACCAGGCCTCGGTAAAACCTCTCATGCCAAGTGAGCGAGCAGGCGTGCAAACCGCTTCACCAGCCGTGCAAGCTCCTCCCAAATTCGGCACGAAGCTGCGATGCACCCAACGTTCGGGTCAGAAAGGAGAGAAGGTAGAGGTGAAGGAAAGCGTAAGGGCAGGAGGTCGGGGACAGAGGAATTGTGAGGGCAGGAGCGAACGAGGTCCAGGCACTCAGGTCTCTTCAACGAGCAGGGACGAGAGAGAGAAAATGTCGGTCTCTTCTTTTTGTCAATCCCCTCTTGACGTCATGTCATCCATCCATCTCTCTCTCTCTCTCTCTCTCTCTCTCTCTCTCTCTCTCTCTCTCTCTCTCGCTCTCTCTCTCTCTCTCTTTCTCTTTCTCTTTCTCTTTCTCTTTCTCTTTCTCTCTCTCTCTCTCTCTCCCAATCCATGCCGGCCAAAATTACATGCTCAACCCTCCACCAATGGCTGCGTCACCTCTCTCTCATGCCATTCGTTTGATGGCCAATCTGTCGCTTCCTTCGCTCTTGCTTCACCACTCAGCGGGCTGCTTCTTGCTTTTGCCCTGACCAATCACCAGTCCTCTCCCACGCCGCTAATCGGCGGCCCTCGTCCTGTGGTGTCTTCCTTCTACCAATCCTTCGCAAGGTGGGCGTGGCCTCAGCCTGCCTGAGCAATGAGTGTTACTATGCAAGCTGGTGATGTGGCTGGCTGTAGCTGCATCGGCGGTTCCCCAAACTGGCTTACGGTGGATTTTATGGTTGTTGTGGCGGAGGGGGGTTTTAAGTAGTGTTAGTGTGGTGTTACTATTGAGCCTATCTAATGTCTATTGTGCGTTGCTATACGGGACACAGGTAAGATCACAGGTTTGACACACCTGGGAATTAGCATAAACCCTACAACTACTTAACATGCCCCATTCCTCTTAATGGGGACGAAGATACACTTAATCCGACATATGGGCTAGACAGGTCCTCTACTTATTTACATCGAGGTGGTTCTTGTTACCCCTGATCATCGGAGCACCTACCTATGCAGATCTACCTCAATCTATATATGCCCCTACCCTAAAATTCATAACAATACCATGACTTGTTTGTTCTCCACAATTGCATTGGTGTGGTTTTTACTATGGTTTATGAGAACAATCAAAATAACAAATCTTTCTGCCACGTTCCCTCTCGAGACTCTGAGGGGCACCGTAACCGGAGTTTGGGGAGGTAACACATAACATAACAGTCATCAGTATTTCAGATATTTTAACTCGTGGTCACACAGTCGTTGTGTTCAAATATTTCCCATTAAATCCCCCCATTCAAATCCCTCCTGTCTTTGGTATAACTATATGCTAGATCTCTTTGGTGTAACTATGCTGTCGTTCGAAACACCAACCTTCCAACCCGAGCAGATGCTCTCACCATGACACAACTGTTTAGTTTTAGTTTCTGGCTTGGGTGGATTCGAGGGTATGATGAGCTGAGATGAAGACAACAGTACAGCGAGAGAACAAATGCAAATACCAATGCGAAGAATAGAAACAGAGTGTGAACGAAGTCCTTTGAAAAAAGGGTAAATATGCAAAAATGTGGATCACACCAGCATTGGACGTGGGACGTGGATTTGTGAGGCTCGGCCAAAGCTGTCCACCCATTGGTTGGATAAAATGTAGGCGTGCGGCATTCCTGATCCTATTTTCCCTTCAAAAGATACCCGTTCGCAACGGCTTTTCGTGTGTTACCATATTCAGCAATCCGACGTTTTTTAAAATGTTTACTCCAGTGTACAAACATCATGGCGGGACGTGGTAAGGGTGGTGGAAAGGCTCGTGCTAAGGCCGTCTCGTTCTTCCCGTGCTGGGCTGCAGTTTCCCGTGGGCCGTGTCCACAGACATCTTCGCAAAGGCAACTACGCCGAGCGCATCGGTGCCGGCGCTCCCGTCTATCTGGCGGCTGTGCTCGAGTACCTGTCTGCAAAGATCCTGGAGGTCGCCGGGAACGCTGCACGAGATAACAAGAAAACGCGCATCATCCCGCGTCATTTGCAGCTCGCCATCCGCAACGATGAGGAGCTGAACAAACTGCTGGGCGGGGTGACGATCGCGCAAGGTGGTGTACTGCCGAACATCCAGGCCGTGCTGCTCCCCAAGAAGAGCAAGGGAAAGTAAACTGCTCCGCCTCACACAAGGCCCAAGAGCTCGTCAGCTCTCCCACAACGGCAGCAGCATCAGCGATACACGATCCGTGTTTTACACAAAACTCTTTGCTGTGTATTTTTTTACAAATTCATTTTTATCAAACTCACAAATCAAAACCCATTTTTACAAACAACGTACAGATCGGGAAATAGGGGAAAAAAGCATTATTTACAGACTGTAGTTCCTGAATGTAAAAATGTATTACCTGGCGACGCCACCTCGACAAACTACCAAATTTTGAAATCTAATAGTGAGTAGAATTGTGAACTTTTTAGTATTACAAGACAAACACTCGCAATTATTCGGCAAGGATATGTCTTTTGCTTCTTCACGTTTAAAGAATTGTTGAACAGGCCCAAAGGAGCCCAGGATAGATATTGGTGGGAAAAACGAGCAAAGGAGGGCGGACGGAGCTTTCCCTCACGGAGCGGATCACATCGGGCTCGGATTTGAGCCAATTAAGAGGGGAGAGTGAAGTTTCGACCAATGGATAGAGAGTGAGGCGGGGATTAATTCTTCAGCGAATGGGAGAATGTTTGAGGCAGCCAATAACAAACGTGCAAAATGTGCCAGCCAATGGCGAACGGCGGAAGCGTCTCGCGGCTCATTGGCTCAAACAAAATCATACCACGCATTTCTCATGTTGTTTCATTCGCTGTTGTTTTGTTTTGTGTTGATCTTTGCCGGTCACGATGGCTCGTACGAAGCAAACCGCCCGTAAATCGACTGGTGGAAAAGCTCCCCGAAAGTAGTTGGCGACAAAGGCGGCACGGAAAAGTGCTCCAGCCACCGGTGGCGTGAAAAAGCCGCATCGTTACCGTCCAGGAACTGTGGCGCTGCGCGAGATCCGGCGCTACCAAAAGTCCACGGAGCTGCTCATTCGCAAGCTGCCGTTTCAGCGCCTCGTCCGTGAAATCGCACAGGATTTCAAGACCGATTTGCGATTCCAGAGCTCCGCAGTGATGGCGCTGCAGGAGGCGAGCGAGGCCTACCTCGTTGGGCTGTTTGAGGACACTAATTTGTGCGCGATTCACGCCAAACGTGTCACCATCATGCCCAAGGACATCCAGCTGGCACGACGTATCCGCGGGGAGCGAGCTTAACCCGCTCGTCCAAGGTCTTGTGCACACCTTCCGCACCACACCACCCAACGGCTCCTTTCAGAGCCACAACACCTTTCTTGAAAGAGTAATCGACCGTTCACCGAACTCGCCACCGATCACTGCATTTTGTGCGTGTCTAATGTGTATACGGGTCGGAAGGAAATACGTTTTATGATGCTCTTTTTATAAAGACTGAAATGGAAACGTGGAACAAGACGGTGGAGGTTGGCTGTCTTCAGGGAATACGGTTTCAATGTTTCAATGAACCCCCAAAGGATTGTGAAGTGACAATTGTTGGGGATCATGTGTGATGTCGCTTGCAAGGTGGTTCATGTTAAAATACACATTTTTCATTTTAATCGGAATATATTATTTGACCCGTTCATCTTAATCCCAAAATCTATATATATAAAACACAACGATTGCTTGTGTGTGTGTGTGTGTGTGTGTGTGTGTGTGTGTGTGTGTGTGTGTGTGTGTGTGTGTGTGTGTGTGTGTGTGTGTGATGTTACCGGTAGACTCCTAAACGGAGGCTCACGTACTTGATATTTGGCACAAACATGGCCATTGAGCCTGGGAAGAACATGGTCGACCTAAAAATTTATTTCATAATATTTTTAAACCATGTTTTTACCTCAGCGCATTTCAGCGAGGCATATTATGACCGGAATGGCAGAGCAGCGTGCTGATTCGCTCAGAGCGATCACGTGATGTTCCTTGCCGCCATTAACTGTTACGCGTTCGCACGTATTTCAGAGCGAAAAGAGATTCCGTTTTTTCACATTTCAGCGACGAATATTGCTATTCACACCACATAGGTTTTTTTCCCTTTCATCTTTAGATCCATATTTTTTTGCCATAACGTAGCGCATTATGGCTCTCTCAAGCTCGAGTTAGCCAATCACCTGGGAGCATGAGGCCACGTTGGCCACGCCCACGACACGACGCAGAGTTGCAATCGATCGCTCAGAGCGATCACGTGATGTTCCGCGCAATTGCGTTTTTTCACATTTCAGCGAGGAACATTGCCATTCACATCACATAGGTTTTTTTTCTTTCATCTTTAGATCCATATTTTTTTTCAGCAAGGAATATTATACACAGAATCTGAATCGGTGGCAGAGCAGCGCGCTGATTCGACGATTCGCGTGCCCTCCCCCCTCTCCCCCTCTTGGCAATGCCAGGTACTCCCCCCCCCCTCTTCCCTTCACCCTCCCTCACGTTCCCCTCCTCTTCCCTTCCCCCTCCCTCACGTTTATACACGGAATGCCAGGTACTTCCCCTCCCCCTCCTCCCGTTCCCCTCCTCTTCCCTGCCCGGCAATGCTGGGTACTTCCCCCCCCCTCCTCTTCCCTCCCACCCCCCTTCTCCTCCTCCCTCCCCTCTCCCCTTCCCAGCAATGCCGGATACTTCTGCTAGTAATAATATAAACTCTGCCATAAACATTGCATTTCTGGTGCCAAAGAATACATGATACAAAGTTCAAGTCGCATGAAGCTCCTTCATGAACGAGGTGGTGGCTCTGAAAAGAGCCGTTTTGTTGTTGTTGCTGAACACCACCCCCAGAATGTTCAACCACCGAAACCGTAGAGTGTGCGGCCCTGGCGCTTCAAAGCGTACACCACATCCATGGCAGTAACGGTCTTTCGCTTGGCGTGCTCCGTGTAGGTAACAGCATCGCGGATAACATTTTCCAGGAACACCTTGAGAACTCCACGAGTTTCCTCGTAGATGAGACCCGAGATGCGCTTTACCCCACCACGACGAGCAAGGCGACGAATAGCAGGCTTCGTGATTCCCTGGATGTTATCACGCAATACCTTACGATGGCGTTTAGCACCTCCTTTACCGAGACCCTTTCCCCCTTTACCACGACCAGACATGCCGACAGCAGTTGAATACAAAGCTGAATAAACGAAACCACGAGCATTCCTGTCTTTATATGGTGGTGATAGAGGTTTTCTATTGGTGGGAACTCGATTTTACCATTTGCTCTTTGACCCTCCACGATTCCTCCGTCATTTAATTATTTTCTCTGCAGTTTCCTTGGTGATTTCCACCACGTCCGCGTTTGTGCCTTTTCCCCTTTCACCTCTCGTTCCGCGCATGCACACTTCGTCCTTTCGCTTTGACCATCTGCAACTGCACTGGCTTTCACTGTCCCTTCGCTTTCACTGTCCCTTCGCTTTCACTGTCCCTTCGCTTTCACTCAAGTCACGTAATCCTGTCAAATAAGGTTTAAATAATGCAGTAATTCACGACGATTTAATTCTGAACACAACTTGAACTGCAGAACTTTGGCAAATAACAACGCGCGCTCACATCACCTGAGAAATAAGCTTCAAAAGCATCGTTTATATCGTCCCATATTTTGATGCCAGTTTGGATTTGATGAAAAGTAAAAATACTTGTTTTGTCCGCAAACCAACAATAACCTCGTTGAACCCTCGATTGTAGCCTTGTTGAAAATTTGTCTCTTTCAAATGTCATTTCTTTGAGGTTCAAACACAATGAATGCTTAAAGTTTCAACATCATTACACTACCTTGACCGACACGTGATGAATTTGAGCAGTTCATTGTGAATCCACGCATTTACATTCTGGACATCGCAACAGTTTCGTTTACAAAAAGGCCGGGATGGAAACGGTACATCACACAAAGCACGATACAAGCTCGATGACTGTGACACTTGTATTTAAACAAAGACCTTCAAAGCATTGCTTAGAGCCGTGTGCTGTTTGTGACCAAGTATTTTCACTCTCAAGCTGGTCCATGCTCAGGTGGCCTCAATATGAGCTCGGAAAAGCTGATTTTTCTTCTTTGCTTGACTGCCTTGCAAAGATGGCTACAGACAGGTGCACATTTCACAATGTTTTCTCTGTATTTTCACAATGAAAATTTTAACGTTTGAGTTAGGTCCAAGAATAGATTTACCTCGTGAAAAACTGAGCCTGAGTAATGAAGCTCCTTGGGGGAAGCCCGACAACGTATCCGACCGAGTAAGCAATGTTGTGTCAAAGCAGCTCTTCCATCTGCAGTGTCGGCCCGTGGAAGATGGTGAAAGGTGCACAGGATTGAAAATGTGCTTCTCGCCTTTTACCAGCATGTGTCTGTACCCGAAAATGCTGTGCGCATTACGCATGGATGTATCGTTCACGTTAATTATATTGAGCTCAAAGTGATGCGAGAAACAAACGGAAACGAAAGAACACTTCTCATCGTTTCCGATCGCCACGTTTATTTCTACCACGTCCGCTTCTCCCGTCACAATAACATCGGCGGCGAGACGCGTTGTTTGTACAATACTGCATTTGTTTTTGGATTCTCGTATTCCTTCTCACTCTTTTCGGTGTGAAATGGCGGAGACTGTTCCCCTTCCGATAGCACTTTCGACCTCTTTTCTCAAACGAGACAATAATAAAACTGGCGCTTCCAGAACCCATAAACATCCCCTTGTTTGTGAATGCAAATCTGTCAGAATTAATTTTTCTTCAAAACTTTAACAGTTAATAAAGACTGGAAAATGCCAATGCAGAGGCACCTTTTATAACCCGAAGCATCCATTTTTCTCAGTTATTGTGAGTCTCAACTCCCCCCCCCCCTCCTCCTCCTCTGTAACCCCTTTTGCTTTGCTCGTTGCTCGTTGGTTTTGTTCCTTTTGTTACGTGGTCCCCTCGGTGACTCCCTGGTCTCGGTGACCCCCGGACCGTGAGAGGAACTTCGCCAGAAAGTAGTATTATATATGCGCTTTCGCAAAGCAATCCCTATGAATTCCACCCAAGAGAAAACTGATGTTCAATGATATATTTCAAGGGTAATGATACCATACAATTTCAATGATACAATCAAGGATATATTCCCCGAGTAATCCACCATCCACAATTCACACTCAACAATCAATCAATCCCTAGATGATTAAGATGGCCATCTTACATACGTGTGTCCCCTTTTGTACTCACGACCCCCTTTGGTCTCTGTCCCTCACAATGTCTCTGGGCCCCTCCTGACCAAGATGATGGTCGGCTTCGCTGCTCTCGGGCGGTTGAACGAACCCCGGGTGGACGTTTTCCCACCGGGCAGGTATCGTACCGGGAACCAAGGTTGCAGCCCCCTCTTGGCCACGCGAAGCGGGTACTGTACAGCAGGCAAAAGCCACACGCCGTTTGCAACGCGGGTTAGGCCCCAACGTGCGACCCGTACGCGTCTTTGTAGACGGTGCCGCGAACGGTGCCAGACGCTGGGTCGGTGCACGGCCACACGGTAGCTTGACGTGTCCACCGGGCAGGTATCCGTCCCGGTACCTCCTCTCGCCAGACGGGCTCGGGAACGCCGCTTTTCCACACGGTTCAATATCGGTCCCACCTCTCGTCGGAGCGGGGCGAGGAAGAAGAATACTTGTCGCTTCTTCCGACCTCGTGTCTTTCCTCTTCCGTTTCCGGTCTCTTTTTCCAGAAGGGCTCCTGACCCTCCAACCACAACAACCCTTAATCGACTACACATTGATAAGCAAAGACCTGAATAGGAATTCACATACATTCCCATAAATATGTAACACTCCCCCCCTTCAAGAAAGAAAGTTTGAACCCAGCGAAAACTTTCTTTGCCGGCCAACTTGGATAACCCAACCCGATAACTCAACCCCCCCCCCCCCCCACATTATCAGTTCCCCCCGGACACAGTTATCACTTAAAAATAAAGCAACCAAAATTTCACCACACCCCCCCCCAGATTAACTCACTCTGGACTAAGCACCAGCAACGACATTGTCCCTGCCCTTTACCTGTTCAATTTCCCGTTGGACTCCTGCCAAGCCAAACTCCATCTCATGACCCTCTGACTTTGACTGTCAGTTTCTTGTGAATGAAGGTTAAGGGGTTGATCAAAGATCCAAAGTTAAGCAACTCGATAGCACTTTTTCCGGGAGGCCAAGCCGAGTATTCACTACATGGATGCCTTTAGGAACGTGGAGTTCACGGTTAGTCCGTGCAGGAAAGTTCTCTACATGGGCGCCTTGAGGAACGTGGAGTTCACGGTTAGTCCGTGCATGAAAGTTCACTACATGGACGCCTTTAGGAACGGCGTTCACGGTTAATCCGTGTCGGAATCTTGGCTCGGCGGCTCCGCCGCATTCAGTGCTTCAACTTCTCAGAACTTCCCCAATAATTATGGTGGGACCGCTTGTCCCTGTAGTCCCATGAATAGCGGTCTCCTTCTCGGCCACTACTTTGACAATCCTTCCTTCGGGAGCTGCCGTAACTCAGGGAGCCTCCATAATAATATTGATTGTGGCCACCACCAAAACTACCGCCCAGTTGTCCTCTCCTGTAGACCTCTCGACGCCTACGAAATGCCTTCCCTACTGTTATGGTCCGACCCTCCAAATCCTTGCCATTCCAATTCTTCTCTGCCTCTCTGGCGTCTTTTGTGCTTGCAAACGTGACAAAGCCGAACCCTCTTGACTGTTGCGTTTCCCTGTCTCTTACCAACCGCACTTCCACCAGCGGCCCATATCTGTTGAAGACAGAGGTCAGAACTTCTTCCTCTGTTTTGAAGTTCAGTCCCCCTACAAATAACTTGGTACTTTTGTCGCCATCCCGAGCTGGTGTGGTGTTATTTTCCCTGCTGGGCTCTTTACCAACTGTTACATATTTATGTGAATGTATGTGAATTACCATTCAGGTCTTTGCTTATCCGTGTGTAGTATATTAAGTTGTTGTGTAGTTGTTGTGGTTGGAGGGTCAGGAGCCCTTCTGAAAAAGGTGGCCGGAAACGGAAGTGACCGGAAACGGAAGGAAAAAGACACGAGGAAAAAAGGACGAGGATTCTTCTTCCTCGCCCCGCTCCGACGAAAGGTGGGATTGATTGAGCCGTGTGGAAAAGCGGCGTTCCCGAGCCTGTCTGGCGAGAGGAGTTACCGGGACGGATACCTGCCCGGTGGACGTCAAACTGTCGTGTGGCCGTGCACCGACCCAGCGTTTGGCGCCGTTCGTGACACCGTCTAAAAAGACGCGTACGGGTCGCCCGTTGGGGCCTAACACACCTGGCAAGCGGCGTGGGGCTTTTGGCTTGCTTTCCCGTACCCGCTTCGCGTGGCCACGAGGGGCTGTAGCCGGGGTGCCTGGTACGATACCTGCCCGGTGGAAACACGTCCACCCGGGGTTCGTTCAACCGCCCGAGTGCGGCGACGCCGACCATCATCTTTGTCAGGAGGGGCCCAGAGACATTGTGCGGGACCGAGACCAAAAGGGGGTCGTGAGTACTCACCGGGACACACATATATAAGATGGCCATCTTACTCATAGGGAATTGATTGTGAATTGGGAATTGTTGATGGTTGTGTATGGTTGATTGCTCGGGGAAAATCTCCGTGGTTGTGTCATTGAAATTGTATGGTATCATTACCATTGAAATATATCCTTGAACGTCAGTTGTCTCTTGGGTGAAATTCATATGGATTGCGTGGCGAAAGCGCATATATAATACAGCTTTCTGACGAAGTTCCTCTCACGGTCCGGGGGTCACCGAGACCAGGTATTCACCGAGGGGACCACGTAACAGAATTGGGGGCTCGTCCAAATTACGATTTGCGGATTCGCAATTGGGTCTACGTCCGGGATCTAAAAGTGTATTTGTATAAAATAATAAAATAATATTTTTATTAATTAAAATTTATTAATTAAGTATTAATTGGTGAAATTTTGGGGAAATTGGGGTAAAGTCTTGGGTGAAGGTTAACAGGTGTTAACGATAGTCACCATGGCGTTTGTGGCACAGAACTTTGCGTTAACACCGAGTGAGGCACAGTTCCGAGCGTTACTAAAGTCGGACCTCTTGAAATTGGCCAAACATTTTAACTTGGAGGTCCGAACTAATTTGAGGAAGGCAGAGTTGCAGGCCACGGTGATACAATCTATGGTGGGATTAGGAACATGGGACGAGTTAGCCTGGGAGTGGCTACCCGAAGAACCAGAAGATGTTGAGCTCCGGAAACTGGAGTTGCAATTACGGAGCCAGGAACGGATTAAAGAAGAAGAAAGGAAAGCAGAAAAGGAAAGAGCAGAAGAAGAAAGGAAAGCAGAAAAGGAAAGAGCAGAAGAAGAAAGGAAAGCAGAAGAGAGGAGAGAAGAGAAACAAGCAGAGGAAAGGAGAGTGGAACGAGAACTCCAGGAAAGGTTAGAAGGGAGAAAAGCAGAGGAGAGGAGAGCTGCAAGGGACCTCGAAGCAGAGGAGAGAAAAGCGGAAAGGGAATTAAAGGAGCGTGACATGGAGCTTCAGCAGGAAATTAAATTCAAGGAGCTGGAGTTAATGAGAGAACGGGGAGAGGCACCACCCTTGCTGACGGGGTCGACACCTAACCAGAAAACCTGGGATGTGGGCAGACATGTGAGGCTGGTTCCACCGTTCAGTGAAAAGGAAGTCGCGAAATTTTTTCCACACTTTGAGAAAGTGGCTCGACAATTAAACTGGCCGGAGGAGGCCTGGACCATACTCGTGCAAAGTGTGCTGGTGGGGAAAGCTCAGGAAATTTATTCGGCGCTACCAATGGACCAATGTGCAGATTATGAGGTACTGAAGAAGCACATCCTCAAAGCCTATGAGTTGGTTCCGGAAGCTTACAGGCAAAAATTCAGGAATGCCAGGAAGAGGGAGAGTGAGACCCATGTGGAGTTTGCCAGAGTGAAAGAAAACATGTTTGATCGGTGGTGTGAGTCAAAAGGAGTCGGGAAAGACTTCGAGACATTGCGGGACTTGATCCTGGTGGAGGAATTCCAGCAGTGTGTCCACGAGGACATCAAAGTGTACCTGCAGGAAAAGAAAGTACCAAAGTTGTGGGACGCAGCCACCATGGCAGATGATTATGCCTTAACCCACCGAATAGGGGTCCACGAACCTAACTCCTCGCCTAGATCTCAGCAGGGGAGTTATGGAACACCCGGGGCGGAGAACGACCATACCTGGCGGCGGCCTCGAGATGATTATGGGGACAACTATGATACCCCACCTGTTCGAAATCAGAGGGATGCGGGCCCAAGACAAACTTATAGTTCGGGGGGCCCGAGGCAGACCCCGAGTTTTTCCTCCGGGCCTACTTGCGCGTTTTGCAAGAAACCTGGACACTTGATGTCCAGTTGTTACCTCATGAAAAGGGACAACCCAGAGCGGAGTCCGACTATTACAACTCCGAATGCGATGGCTAGCGTAAGAAATCGCCATCAAAAGGGTTACCAACCATTTATTTCAGAGGGGTTTGTGTCACTGGATGGAGCCTCGACTAACCGGAGACCGGTTAGGATATTGAGGGACACAGGGGCCCATCAATCTTTAATGCTTGAAGGCATTTTGCCATGGTCCGAGGAGACGGCAACGGGGGATAGTGTTCGTTTACAGGGGATCGGGGGCGGTGTTAGTGCTCCCCTTCATGTCATCCATTTGGAGTCCGATTTGGTGTCAGGACCGGTCACCGTCGGTTTACAAGCCACGCTTCCTGTAGAGGGTGTATCTGTGGTTATCGGGAATGATTTGGCCGGGGGTCAAGTTTATGGTAACCTGAGGGTTGGTAAAGAGCCCAGCAGGGAAAATAACACCACACCAGCTCGGGATGGCGACAAAAGTGCCAAGTTATTTGTAGGGGGACTGAACTTCAAAACAGAGGAAGAAGTTCTGACCTCTGTCTTCAACAGATATGGGCCGCTGGTGGAAGTGCGGTTGGTAAGAGACTGGGAAACGCAACAGTCAAGAGGGTTCGGCTTTGTCACCTGTAAGCTTCCGGAACCAACTCATACGCTTTGAGGATGTGCTTCTTCAGTACCTCATAATCTGCACATTGGTCCATTGGTAGCGCCGAATAAATCTCTTGAGCTTTTCCCACCAGCACACTTTGCACTAGTATGGTCCAGGCCTCCTCCGGCCAGTTTAATTGTCGAGCCACTTTCTCAAAGTGTGGAAAAAATTTCGCGACTTCCTTTTCACTGAACGGTGGAACCAGCCTCACATGTCTGCCCACATCCCAGGTTTTCTGGTTAGGTGTCGACCCCGTCAGCAAGGGTGGTGCCTCTCCCCGTTCTCTCATTAACTCCAGCTCCTTGAATTTAATTTCTTGCTGAAGCTCCATGTCACGTTCCTTTAATTCCCTTTCCGCTTTTCTCTCCTCTGCTTCGAGGTCCCTTGCAGCTCTCCTCTCCTCTGCTTTTCTCCCTTCTAACCTTTCCTGGAGTTCTCGTTCCACTCTCCTTTCCTCTGCTTGTTTCTCTTCTCTCCTCTCTTCTGCTTTCCTTTCCTCTTCTAATCTTTCCTTTTCTGCTTTCCTTTCTTCTTCTGCTCTTTCCTTTTCTGCTTTCCTTTCTTCTTCTGCTCTTTCCTTTTCTGCTTTCCTTTCTTCTTCTGCTCTTTCCTTTTCTGCTTTCCTTTCTTCTTCTGCTCTTTCCTTTTCTGCTTTCCTTTCTTCTTCTTTGATCCGTTCCTGGCTCCGTAATTGCAACTCCAGTTTCCGGAGCTCAACGTCTTCTGGTTCTTCGGGTAGCCACTCCCAGGCTAACTCGTCCCATGTTCCTAATCCCACCATAGATTGTATCACCGTGGCCTGCAACTCTGCCTTCCTCAAATTAGTTCGGACCTCCAAGTTAAAATGTTTGGCCAATTTCAAGAGGTCCGACTTTAGTAACGCTCGGAACTGTGCCTCACTCGGGGTTACCGCAAAGTTCTGTGCCACAAACGCCATGGTGCCTATCGTTAACACCTGTTAACCTTCACCCACTACTTTACCCCCAATTTCCCCAAAATTTACCAATTAATACTTAATTAATAAATTTTAATTAATAAAAATATTATTTTATTATTTTATACAATTTTAGATCCCGGACGTAGACCCAATTGCGAATCCGCAAATCGTAATTTGGACGAGCCCCCAATTCTGTTACGTGGTCCCCTCGGTGACCTCCTGGTCTCGGTGACCCCCGGACCGTGAGAGGAACTTCGCCAGAAAGTAGTATTATATATGCGCTTTCGCAAAGCAATCCCTATGAATTCCACCCAAGAGAAAACTGATGTTCAATGATATATTTCAAGGGTAATGATACCATACAATTTCAATGATACAATCAAGGATATATTCCCCGAGCAATCCACCATCCACAATTCACACTCAACAATCAATCAATCCCCGAGATGATTAAGATGGCCATCTTACATACGTGTGTCCCCTTTTGTACTCACGACCCCCTTTGGTCTCTGTCCCTCACAATGTCTCTGGGCCCCTCCTGACCAAGATGATGGTCGGCTTCGCCGCTCTCGGGCAGTTGAACGAACCCCGAGTGGACGTTTTCCCACCGGGCAGGTATCGTACCGGGAACCAAGGTTGCAGCCACCTCTTGGCCACGCGAAGCGGGTACTGTACAGCAGGCAAAAGCCACACGCCGTTTGCAACGCGGGTTAGGCCCCAACGTGCAACCCGTACGCGTCTTTGTAGACGGTGCCGCGAACGGTGCCAGACGCTGGGTCGGTGCACGGCCACACGGTAGCTTGACGTGTCCACCGGGCAGGTATCCGTCCCGGTACCTCCTCTCGCCAGACGGGCTCGGGAACGCCGCTTTTCCACACGGTTCAATATCGGTCCCACCTCTCGTCGGAGCGGGGCGAGGAAGAAGAATACTCGTCGCTTCTTCCGACCTCGTGTCTTTCCTCTTCCGTTTCCGGTCTCTTTTTCCAGAAGGGCTCCTGACCCTCCAACCACAACAACCCTTAATCGACTACACATTGATAAGCAAAGACCTGAATAGGAATTCACATACATTCCCATAAATATGTAACACTTTTCTATTTCACCCCAACCTTCCCCTTCTTGCTCTTTCATTTCGTTTGTTTGCAGATTGTTCAACCAATTGTCCTCTCCCCTTGAACACACTCTCACTCTTTTATATCAAACTATCCTGCTACTCTGTATCGCCACAATACTATAATATTGTTATGGTTCTTCGCCGCCCTACTTCCCCTTACAATGAGGGGATTAATCCCCTTGTTCTTTCTAGGCCTGGCGGTACCGAGACTTACAACGTCCCTTCCGGACAAACGCGGGGTAGGGTCTCGGGACCACTTCTCGATCGTACCTAAGTCCCCGCGCTGCCCTGGAAGCGAGGAAGCAAGCCTCGCACGAGCCACGTGTGGTTTGAGTACGCCGAGCGGATTGAGTACCACGTGGTCCGTGCAGTCTTAATTAGTGGAACCCGATTTGAGCGATCCTATTCGTACCACGCTTAGCCAATGAATAAACCACAGAAACGATCGAATGGAAGAAAGGAAGAACACAGGTTTAATTATTCCCACACGTATGTACAATGATCGAGGAAGCAGCCTCAGACAATCTTATCTTATTCCCCAGACAATGGGCCCGTCTCACTTACAAGGGAATTGCAGATGGGTAGATGTTTCCCAACGCGTCGACGTGGTCGTCCAGAGACGGTCCCCGTCCGGCTCTCCACGGCCCCAGCACGTCCCGCAAAGATGGTAGCAGGCGATGGCAGGAACCTCGTAGCGCGTCTCCCGAACAAGGCAGATAACGAGGTGGAACGGTAAAAGGCGGGACTCTCAGCGCGGCTGGCGATTACTCAGCCGTTCTCACTTGCGCGACTTAATGCCTGTATATCGGTTCATGCGTGTCTGGCTGCACCTGCGTGTCTTTCACAGTTCTCTGATGCTGCCAACTCCTCTTCCTCGATCCTCTGAGCTGGTTAGTGCGTACGAGTTCTTTGACGCTCTCCACTTGCGAGTCCTTTCATTAATCCTTTCCGCGCGAGTCCTTTCAGGCAGCAGTCCTTTTGCCAATCCTTTTCATGCGAGTCCTATCGAGTGCAAGTCCATCTGCGAGAGTCCTTTCGAGGGCTTTGCGCATCGGGTTTTATAGCTACGCCCCCCCCCCCGAACCTTCTGGATCCCTCTCGAACTCTCTCACCACGCCCTGTGATGCCACGCTGCCGCCACCACCTCTGAGCTCTGATTGGCGGCTCGTGCTTACCGTCAGCGCTTCTGCCGCTCTGCCTCAGTCCTCTTGACCTTCCTAGCCTGCCTCGTGTTAACTCGCCCAAAATGAACCAACGTTAGCGCAAAAGGGCATGAGGCTACGGACGCTGGATAGTCGGTGACACTAGGGCCTATTCTCTTGGCTCTACTCAACGCAGAACTAACAAATGGAAAGGAACTAAGCTCACAAATACTAAGACATAACTATACTATGATGAGGCTACATGTTGCATGTGTGACTAACTATGAGGGGCAAATTTTAACCTTTATTAGACTCACTGTACAAACTCAAAACCGCAACAATATCTACACTCGATTAGACAGACAATGCTTGGGGCTTCTGTGATGACAAGATGCATGTATAGTAAATGCAAAGTTCATAATTATTGGGCGTTGTGCATGTGCTTTTGAAGTGTAAAGTTAACAAGAAAGTACCGTTTAAGATTTTTCAACACACAGCAGAGTTTGGTGCAAAACACGGATCGTGTATCGTTGAAACTGCTTTCGGAAAGGTTTGAGTGGCTCTGAAAAGAGCTGTTGTGGGAGAGCTGAAGAACTCTTGTGAGACGGAGCCGTTTACTTGCCCTCGCTTTTCTTTGGCAGTAACACGGCCTGGATGTTCGGCAGTACACCACCTTGCGCGATCGTCACCCGCTCAACAGTTTGTTCAGCTCCTCATCGTTGCGGATGGTGAGCTGCAAATGACGCGGGATGATGGGCGTTTTCTTGTTATCTCGTGCAGCGTTACCGGCGAGCTCCAGGATCTCTGCAGACAAGTACTCGAGTACAGCCGCCAGAAGCGCCGGAACCGACGCGCTTGGTGTAGTTGCCTTTGCGAAGATGTCTGTGGACATGGCCCACAGGAAACTGCAGCCCAGCACGGGAAGACCGAGTCTTAGCCTTAGCATGAGCCTTTCCACCACTTTTTCCACGTCCCGACATGATTTGTAGAGAAGAACCGATATCTCAATAACCTTTATAATTTCTTCTTTGACCTGACTTAAACCTCACAAAGTTCATGATGAAACGTGCACCCGTCTGCAGGCACCTATGCAAAGCAGTGAAGCAAACAAGAAAAAAACTCCTTTTTGGAAGTTTGTGTCAAGGTCACCTTAGCATGGACCAGCACAAATGTGAATATACTTGTTTAGCACTTACCAACAGCACACGCGTGTAAGCAATGCTTGGAAAGGTTTTTCTTTACCCAAACGCGAATAAAATCGTCAACCCGGTTTCTCCCCTGTTCTTGTGCCGTGCTTCGTGTGATGTTCTGGATGCATCCAAGTGTTGTAAACGAAACTGTTGTGATGTCTCATTAACACTTATTGACTGCTTCAATTCAACCCTTATCGTCCAAGGTAGGTGCAACGTCTTCCATGCAGCAACTTCAATGAGCTTCCACGAGTTAAAGTAAAGCTCCGTGATAGCGAAATGTTGTGCTGTTTACTGGTTGAACGTCACGAGAATTAATTGTGTTTTAACCTTAATTAAATTACATTTACAATGGACGGTGGTTCAACGAGGTTAAATTCCGGCAAAAAGGGCAGTTTTACTTTTCTTGAAATCCAAACTGTTATGAAAATATCGATCCTTCGATTACTTGAGACCTTTGAAGCGTATTTATAACTTCGGGGACGTTTATGTTTGTTGTTTATTTTGACAAAGTTCTGCAGTTGTGTTCAGAATGAAATCGCCGTATATTACTGCCCAACTTAAACCTCATTTGACAAGATTCTATGATTCTTTGAGAGAAAGCGAAGGGACCGCAAGAGCGAATGCAGTTGGAGAGGGTCAAAGCGTAAGGACAACGTGCGCATGCGCGGAAAGACGTGCAAAGAGCAACGCACGGACGTGGTAGAACTCACCAAGGAAGCACTCTTTCTCCTCGAGAAAATAATTAAATGTCGGAGTCAAAGTCAAGGGTTAAAGAGCAAATGGTCATGTCGATCTCCATCAATTTTAGCCTCAGTAACACGAGCATTGAAAAAGACACGCAAATGCTCGGCGTTTGGCTCAATCGGCTCGAGAATCAAACGTTGGTGTTGAAGCGCGGTGCTACGCGCGCGACTTGCTACCAAGGAGGAAGCGGACAACGCGGTTAAAACAAAAGTGTCTTTATTGACAAGAGGTCACTGTAGCACTGGCACTCTCCGGGCTGCGCACCCGGTGTATATCCTGAGGCCACGCCTACCCCTCGGGCATGGCCGCCGCGCCACTTGTTGCGCGGAATGATGTCAACACGCCAGTGGGCTTTCGTGTCCAACACACGCGCCCCCCCAGAATTCCCGCGCACCTGGAGGGCCAGTTTGCGGGGCAAACGGATGACCCGGCCGAAACGCCCTCTGGTGACCGGCAGCATCCGGGGTGCAGGGATGCCAGCTGGGATGCCCCCGGCTGTACCCGGGATGGGTACAATGCTTGTGATGTGAATCAGGGGGCGGCATGCCTTGTCCGCCGTGATGCGTCGAAGCCTGAACTGGGCTTTGGCCTGCAGGAACCAGATCTCCGCCTGAGCTTCCCAGAACTCGGGGAGCTTTATCGCTACCGCGTTGGTTTCCATGGCTGTGGCGGGTTCGGGTGGTCAGTGACGGCTGATCAGAACGTCGGAGGTCACCAATGAAGCGCGGTGCTACGCACGCGACTTGCTACCAAGAAGGAAGCGGACAACGCGGTTAAAACAAAAGTGTCTTTATTGACAAGAGGTCAATGTAGCACTGGCGCGCTCCGGGCTGCGCGCCCGGTGTATATCCTGAGGCCACGCCTACCCCTCGGGCGTGGCCGCCGCCCACTTGGTGCGCGGAATGATGTCACCATGCCAGTGGGCTTTCGTGTCCGCCACAGTGTCATGTCTGGACGTGGAAAGGCGGAAAAGGTGGTGCTAAACGTCATCGCAAGGTACTGCGTGATAACATCCAGGGAATCACAAAGCCCGCTATTCGTCGCCTTGCTCGTCGTGGTGGGGTAAAGCGCATTTCGGGTCTCATCTACGAGGAAACCCGTGGAGTTCTCAAGGTGTTCCTGGAAAATGTTATCCGCGATGCTGTTACCTACACGGAGCACGCCAAGCGAAAGACCGTTACTGCCATGGATGTGGTGTACGCTTTGAAGCGCCAGTGCCGTACACTCTACGGTTTCGGTGGTTAAACATTTTGGGGGTGGTGTTCATCAACAGCGACAACAACAAAACGGCTCTTTTCAGAGCCACCAACTCGTTCATGAAAGAGCTTCAGGCGTCTTGAACTTTGCTTTATGTATTCTTTAATAGAGGATAGTTGATCTTGTGCTTTATTTTTCCATCCAGATCATTTTTGGTTGTTTAAATAGCTGCTCATCATGCCTGCGGATCCACCAAAGCAAGTGGTGGCAAAGTAGGGTTCGAAGAAAGCCGTTTCCAAAGCGACTCCAAAGGGTCCCGGGAAACTGCGTCATCGCAGAAAGGAAAGCTACACCATTTACATCTATAAGGTGCTGAAACAAGTTCACCCCGATACGGGTGTTTCTTCCAAAGCGATGAGCATCATGAATACCTTCGTTAATGACATCTTTGAGCGCATCGCATCCGAAGCATCTCGTCTGGCGCATTACAACAAGCGCTCCACCATCACATCGTGGGAGATCCAGACGGCAGTGCGTCTGCTCCTTCCCGGGGAGTTGGCCAAGCACGCCGTGTCCGAAGGTACAAAGGCCGTGACCAAGTACACCAGCTCCAAGTGAGCTCGGACTCGTTTCTCGAGTTCATCCCCAAACGGCTCTTTTCAGAGCCACTCAATGTTTCTTTCATGGAGTTCGACTTTTGCTTTTCGTGTCCTTCCTTGGTGAAAGAACCACTTGATGTTATCTTTAACTAGAAAGGTGCTTCATATTAATGTGCAGATCAGGTAATCATCAGCATTAAACTGAAGTAAAGAGTAGTCCTGGTAAAACTTCCTATTATTCCATGGATAGGGTTGGTATTTGTCATAACGAGTTAGAACATAATTTATTGAGGTGGGTATGTTTGTTGGGTAGTCAGGATCAAATTTGATGACCAACGTTTGTCCAATCTGCTCCTATCGATATTATAAAAGGAGCCGTGTCTGTCTGTTTGTCATGTTATAACTTGAGAACGGATTAACAGATTTCAATAAATCCAACTACGGTGGATTCGCGTAACTCCTGGGGGTTCGTGACTTTTAAGCCTCTAATAATCTTTCAGACGTCAATATCTGACCGTTTCACCTCGTGAAAATCAAAGTAATAAACAGAGCTGTCTCCATTGCATTTCTGGTGCCACAGAATACATGATACAAAGTTAAAGATGCCTGAAGCTCTTTCATGAACTAGTTGGTGGCTCTGAAAAGAGCCGTTTTGTTGTTGTCGATGTTGAACACCACCCCCAGAATGTTTAACCACCAAAACCGTAGAGCGTACGGCCCTGCCGCTTCAAAGCGTACACCACATCCATGGCAGTAACGGTCTTGCGCTTGGCGTGCTCTGTGTAAGTAACAGCATCGCGGATCACATTTTCCAGGAACACCTTGAGAACTCCACGGGTTTCCTCGTAGATGAGACCCGAGATGCGCTTTACCCCACCACGACGAGCAAGGCGACGAATAGCAGGTTTTGTGATTCCCTGGATGTTATCCCGCAGTACCTTGCGATGACGTTTGGCACCTCCTTTTCCGAGACCCTTTCCACCTTTTCCACGTCCAGACATGACCACACCGTTTGATTCCAAATCCGAATAAGCTAAATGACGAGCGTTTGCGCGTTTATATGGCTGGTGGTGGTACTGAGGCTTTATATTGGTGGAGAGCTCGCAGTCATTTGCTCTTTAACCTTTGCAATTTGCCTCCCATATTTAATTATCTCCTTGAGAAGAAATGGTGTTTCCTTGATTTCTACCACTTCCGCGCGTGTGCTCTTTGCCTTTCCACCTCTCGTGCTGCGCATGCGCACGTTGTCCTTATGCTTTGATCATGTGCAACTGCACTCGCTCTTGCGGTCCCTTCGCTTTCTCTCAAAGAAACAATCTTGTCAAATGAGGTTTAAGTTCGGCAGTAATTTACGACGATTTCATTCTGAACACAACTGCAGAACTTTGTCAAAATAAACAACAAACGCAAACGACCCTGAAGTTATAAATACACTTCAAAGGTATCAAGTAATCGTAGGATCGATATTTTCATGACAGTTTGGATTTCAAGAAAAGTAAAACTACCCTTTTTGGCGAACTTCAACCTCGATGAACCACCGTCCATTGTAAATGTTGTTGTGGAATTTATTTAGACTTGGAGTGATTGATGGACTCAAGAATTAAATTGTCCAACCTTTTCAGAAGATGATTGACAGATTTTTAATTCGCGTTTATTTTGTTAATTTGGTGTTTAATTTGTTTGCTTTTACTTGCATTTGTGTTGGCTGTGTTTATGTGTAAAATTTAGCGCAGGTTGAAATTGCGGCTGTATTGTCGTGTGGACGTCTCTATTAACATGGAGCACACCATGGATGTCCAATTGAGCTTTAATGAAGGCGACGATCGAATGCGGACTTCACAAGACATACGCAGCGGAAGGGAGAGGAAGAAGAAGTGGGAGCTATACCTGACGTGATCCCCGAGCAGTCTTCAAACCTGAGGGAAATCAGTCACGAATACGAATTTAGAATAACACGGAAAATAATAAAAGGGTTTATTTACAACGGAATGCCGGGACAAGATAAACGCGACGATGTAAGTAAATATCCGAAATTGGGACGTCCCCACACCAGACTTGAACACAAACAAATGGGAATTTAAACGGAAGGAAACTAAATGTGTACATTATCGTGCACTTAGCTCAATTGGCGCCTTGGCAGCGATTGTCCAGTCCGAGCGCACACTCCAGTGTTGGCAGGAAGTAGGCCTCAATCCGCCTCGTTTGTGCGCTGCTAGGCCTCACCGGCCATCCCACTCGAAGCGAGCGAAGAGACTTGCAACCCACCCCCTCAGCAGTGCAATGCCCCCGCGGACTCGGCACAGAACTGTGATGCACCCAACGCTTGGTTTAAAAGGGAGAGAGTGCCGAGGGCGAAGGAAGGAGTGAGGAAAAGAGGTCGGAGCAGAGGAATCATGAGGGCAGGAGCGAACGAGGTCCAGGCACCCAGGGATCCAACAACGAGCAATATCGAGAAGAGACCGAGAAGGCCAATAGAGCAAAAAGGGAGGACGAGGTCCACGATGATCCGCTATGGCTTCCAACGAGAGAGAGAAAATGCCGGCTCGCGAGTCGTTTTGTCGCTCGTCGTCAAAGGCGAGCATCGCTCGCCCCCCCTCCCCCCCCCCCGTGGTCCTTTACCATTGGCCGAGCACTTTGCACTCTCCTCCTCACGTCATCAGTCGGTGGCCAATCAGTCTGTCGCTTCTTGCTCCCTTCCTTCCACCAGGCACCAATCCCAGGGAAGCTTCTTGCCCCTCCCCTGGCCAATCACCAGTCAATCCCTACTTTGCCAATCGGCGGCCTTTGTCCTGCCTGTCCAATGTGTGTTTGCCAAGTCGGGGTTGTCAGCTCAGGTGCGTCATCTGGGTTCCGGCTGGTTTTATTGTTGCTGTGGGGGGGGGGGGGGGGGGGATTTAAGTAGTGTGCGTGCTAATGGGCCTAACTCATGTCCATGGTGTAGTGCCACATGGGACAATGGATAGATCACAGGTCTCATGCAGAGGAGAATTAACATAATCCCTACTCTATTTATCACAAAGCCATCCTCGTATGACCACAAAGATACACATATGCAAACAAACCCCCGAAACAAACTTATTCCATGTGGGGTTCCCCATCACGACAGTTGGAACACCCACCTATGCAGATCTACCTGAATCTATATATACTACCCCAAAATTCATAACAATATTTACTCCAGTGTCCAAACATCATGGCGGGACGTGGTAAGGGCGGTGGGAAGACTCGAGCAAAGGCCAAGTCTCGTTCTTCCCGTGCTGGGCTGCAGTTTCCCTTGGGTCGTGTCCATAGACATCTTCGCAAAGGCAACTATGCCAAGCGCATCGGTGCCGGTGGTCCCGTCTATCTGGCGGCTGTGCACGAGTACTTGTCTGCAGAGATCCTGGAGCTCGCCGGTAACGCTGCACGAGATAACAAGAAAAGGCGCATCACACCGCGTCATTTGCAACTCGCCATCCGCAACGATGAGGAGTTGAACAAACTGCTGGGCGGGGTGACGATCGCACAAGGTGGTGTACTGCCGAACATCCAAGCCGTGCTGCTGCCAAATAAAATCAAGGGAAAGTAAACGGCTCCACCACACAAGAGTTCTTCAGCTCTCCCTCAACGGCTCTTTTCAGAGCCACTCAAACCTTTCTGAAAGCAGCATCAGCGATACGTTGATCTTTGTTTTACAGAAAACCCTTTGCTGCGTATTTTTTTTAAATTCATTTTTATCAAAATCAAAACTCATTTTTACAAACAACGTACAGACCGTGTAATATCACAAAAACAAATTATTTACAAAGACTGTAGTTCCTGAATTTAAAACTATTTCCGGCGACACGACCTCGACAAACTCCCAAATTTTGAAATCGAATAGTGAGTAGAATTGTGAACTTTTTAGTATTACGACACAAACACTCGCAATTGTTCGGCAAGGATATGCTTTTTGCTTCTTCACGTTCAAAGATGCTGAACAGGCCCAAAGGAGCTCAGGATAGATATTGGTGGGAAAAAAGAGCAAAGGAGGGCGGACGGAGCTTTCTTTCGCCGAGCAGATCACATCGGGCTCGGATTTCAGCCAATGGAGAGGGGAGAGTGAATTTTCGACTCTTGGACAGATAGTGAGGCGGGGCTTAATTCTTCAGCGAATGGAAAAGTCTTTGGAGCAGCCAATAGAAAACGTGAAAAAGGTGGCAGCCAATAACAAACGGCCGAACCGTTTCGCGACGCAAACAAAATCGGGACGCGCGTTTCTCATATCATTTCATTCGCTGTTATTTTGTTTTGTGTTGATCTTTGCCGGTCGCGATGGCTCGAACGAAGCAAACCGCCCGGAAATCGACAGGTGGAAAAGCTCCCCGAAAGCAGTTGGCGACAAAGGCTGCACGGAAAACTGCTCCAGCCACCGGTGGCGTGAAAAAGCCGCATCGTTACCGTCCAGGAACTGTGGCGCTGCGCGAGATCCGGCGCTACCAAAAGTCCACGGAGCTGCTCATTCGCAAGCTGCCGTTTCAGCGCCTCGTCTGTGAAATCGCACAGGATTTCAAGACAGATTTGCGATTCCAGAGCTCCGCAGTGATGGCGCTGCAGGAGGCGAGCGAGGCCTACCTCGTTGGGCTGTTTGAGGACACTAATTTGTGTGCGATTCACGCCAAACGTGTCACCATCATGCCCAAGGACATCCAGCTGGCACGACGTATCCGCGGGGAGCGAGCTTCACCCGCTCGTCCAAGGTCTTGTGCACACCTTCCGCACCACACCACCCAACGGCTCTTTTCAGAGCCACAACACCTTTCTTGAAAGTTTAATCGACGTTTCACCAAACTCGCCACCTCTCACTGCATTTTGTGTGTGTATATAATGTGTACATGGGTCAGAAGGAAATACGTTTTGTGATTCCCTTTTTTTTTAAAGACGTTGACGGAAACGTGGAACAAGACGGCGGAGGTTGGCTGTCTTCAGGGAATGGGGTTTCACAATGTTTCAATGGACCCCCACAGAATTGTCAAGTGGCGATTGTTGGGGATCATGTGCGATGTCACTTGCAAGGTGGTTCATGTTAAAATACACATTTTTTATTTTAATCGGAACATATTGTTACGGACACGGCTAAAGATGTTGCTTGACCGAGCGGAATGGCCGCCGTGTTCGCACAGTTTACCCGATTACCCCGAACTCACCCGATTCCACTCGAACGTTGGCCAAATCGCGCTACGCTAAATCAATGATGGAAAGGACACAACGACTGGGATAAATGAAACGACGCAAGGGGTACAGTTCTCAAGACCTCCGGAGGAGGATATAATTAGTGGTGGAGAAAAGGGGTAGATTACAAGGTAGAGTGAGGTAAAAGACACAGAAGAGATAGGCACTTATATACAACCTTATCTATCCCAGACAGACCACAGACAAACGGAACAAGACTGACTTACACAGGGATTGATGGCAGGGAAGGACAGGTCAGTTGATAGCACAAGGTGCACCTTGGCTCGGGGACAGGATCAAGCACGATCCAAAAGATGCAGGGAGGTGTCACAGCGCTCGGAGGTGGCGTCTTTCTTCTCCAAGCTCAGCGCGCATCTGACGTCACCTCCCTCTTCCTGCGCATGCTCAGCGGGGAGTCACACGCCCTCGGCTCGTTGGCTCCGCCCCAGATGGGACCGGTCCGCCGCTTCTATTGGGTGCGGGGGTTACCGGGCTCCGCCCTTGACGAGGAGCTGACAGCGAGCCCCTACTTGGTAACCCCGTCGAGCACATGTTCGATGGCGGCTCGTTGGAAAGGCCTGGTGCCCTCCCAACACCCCCTACCAACCAAGCCGGAGTGAGGACGCGCACTCCCCGCGCCGCCGCCGCCGTTGTTGTTGTTGTTGTTGTTGTTGTTGAACCGTGAGGAAGAGCTGCGGGGAGGTATTGGGAGGTCCTAAACTTCCTAACGGTGCCATACAATCACATTCTGGTGCAATGAAGAGTCAGAATTAATGGAAACGAGTCCTTAACTGACATAGACTAAGAATAACTAGCAAGATGTCCTATAGTTGTCTACGTGAGATGCGGTGGACCTGGATGCGACATTTAATGGGGGAAATAGGGGGAGGTCGGGTCTACAGAGTGTTGTTTACAGAAAATGGGACTAGGGAATGGGGGATTGGGGATAGTTGGGAAGTATTGAGGAAATAGGGGAATATTTACAAGCGGATATGGATGGATGCCAATCCCATATCCGCAACATTGCACCCTTCTCTACCTCGGGGCGTCCCGACCCGATAAATTTTTACCTACGTTAGTGTGGCACTCAGATGTAGTTCCCTCTACTATTAACTCAACCCTGAGTGCGACAGTTTTACAGATGTTCACAAATGAGTAAATATGTCCCCCTGCGACGTTGCACCCTTCTCCTAACAGAAACACACCCACAGGATAACCGAATCGCGGAAAGGTCTTCAAACTAAACATACAGCCGGTAGGGAGCATCATTTACACAAGACTACACTGATATTTACACTACGATCCAGGACCTGTTCTTTGAGGAACACATGCAGATGTTATGCATAGAGAGAGAGCACGCATGCCAGCATCGATACACCAACCCACGAGTGCCCTGTGGCCCTACGGCCTTTAATAATGTGCAGAGCACCCCATCCAAGCACCAAAAGCACCACCCCATACACACAGTCAGCACCATCCAGTGCACCAATAAAGTGTTCATAAAAATGCACAATCAAGTGTCCATGGTCACCGGTGGTGTCGCAGCCGGCCGATGTTCTGCCGCTGGTCTTGCCTTCTTGGAGTGCACTTGGCCTTCTGGCTTCTTTAGAAATAAAGAAAGGCACCAACCGCGTCCATTTCTAAATTGTGGCCGTCAGGGGGGCCAACTAAAAGTGGTTCACCTGTATGGCATAGGTGCCACGTTGACCCAGAGGTCCATCAACGGGTGGTGCTTGCCCGCCAAAGAACTGCGGTCCATTGTGGGCGGCCACCAAAATTGCGGTCCATATGGTGTATCGATCCAGGCAGCAAGCAGCGGAAGTACAGGCCCACAACTGCAGAGCCAGCACCTCTCTCTCCTCTCTCTCTGCCCCAAAGCCAGATCCTCGGAGGTGGGAGACAAAAGAAGACAAGTGAGTAAGGTGGTAAGGGCGCAAAAGTGCACGCAATGCAAGGTAATGCACACTGGGGGCACATGGGAACCAGGTGAGACAGGTACGTTCCTACCGTACGCCCCCCCCCCCCCCACCAGGTAACCTACATTGCCCCTCCCTTACCCCTTACTGTATCCACAAAACACAACACTACCCATAAACATCTACTTTACACATCAACAAACGTCCCTACTGTCTTCCCCGTTCCTCCCATAAACCAAATTCGTCTTCTCTCCCTCCTAACCAATCAAATTTGCCATTTCCAACTCTCATCAAAATTTGCCATCTCCAACTCAACATCAAAATTTGCCATCACCAATTCATCATCAGTCCCTCCTAAGGAGGGAGAGATGGAATCACCCCAATGTCTCATCCACGTCGTGATGCGTCTCACAAATCCACATAGCAATTCTCATTTCCTGCAACACAGAACAAAGGAACACAGGTGTGGAGTCATCATCACCACCTCAGGTAAGTGGCTGCGTATGGTGCGACAGGTTCATCAATCCTAACTATTTCCTAAATGACTTTAACAACTTTACATTACCCGGGGTCTTTCCCTGCCAATCCATTGGCCAACTTACACTATGGGTTCTAAAAACCAATTCCCATTGACCAAACTGTGGTGCTTCTCAAGTTGGGGTCTCACTCCCCCGATTCATCACTCGGTGCCCCCGCACAATTTCGGTGGCTGGGTCGTGTGACGCTCCCAGCTGGTCCGCCCACCTGCACACCTCCACCACTGTTGTTGCCTACCGAGCTCACCTGCTCCTCACCCTAACCTAACTAACTGGGGAAGGCCCTCTCGCACTCTCACCCCCTCAGTGCCCTCTCTGGCACGGGCTGCCCGATCCACACCCGGGATCCTCAGGCACCCACTGACACTAACGGCTCCCAGAGCCCACCTGCGGCCTCACCTGGCCGACATCTAACAGTGGCGGAGTGCCCAACCATTCACACTCATACTAACAGGCCACACGACCAGCCAATTTCACCACACCAATGCACCCATCCACAATACCATTCTGCATCCGCACCACAAATGCCAATATCCAACCACAATTTACCTATACCTTCTAACTATTCTTTAAACTACCCTCCCCGGGTACTCGTGAAAAGGGGTCCACTCTTCCCCCATCCACACCTTCGCACCATGCACACCACTCCGTACCACTTACTCCAACTCTCTCCACACCACTCATTCTCTGCTCCATATATTCCACACACCTGTACTTGCACACCTGTGCTCTCATACTTGGTGCCGCCTGCACCCTTCTCTCCCCCAAGCGCATTTGCGCTGATCCACAACACTCACTACTCATACACTGCTCCACACACCTGTCCAGTTCTCACACAGCATCATCTCATCTAACTACTCCCCTCTGAAACTTGCGCTTCTCCGTCTTCCCTTACACTCAGCGCTCCCACGTCATTATCAAACACTAAGCTACTACGTCCCCACTACAGGTATCATTGTCACTATCTAACCTTAACGTCACCTAATGTCATCTTCTAGGTCCCTACACACAATATCCTAACCCACCCGGGCTAGTTTTCACTGCCATAAACCCCATAATCTATAGCGCATTTGCCCCACTTTTGTGAGGGATGACAGAGTTGCCATCCCACCACATCGGGCATCTCCCACTACCAATTTTGCACATCAAATTTCAACAAATCAAAAATTTGCCAATCACTACCCATCATCTGCCAATCATTACTGCCAATCCTTTGCCAATCATCAAATTTTGTTTTCTTCTAATTTTGGGTCCAAAACACTAACCTCATCACCCGTCTACTTATTAGATCCTCTCGGTGCGCCAATTCCCTTCTAAAGCTCGGCTTCGTACAGCCGAGCAATGAATGCGGGTTGTTTGGTGCCAGCGGCTGGATACGTCCCGCATTCGGTGCAGGGAAGGAGGTTTACCCAGGCCGAGGTCCCACGCACCAGCTCGGCACGGAGCCATCCCATGGCCGGATCTCGACCTGCCGGAATGCCTCAACAAAAAGTGGTCGCCATGACGACCCTTCCTATCGGGCTGCCCGCTCCGCCTAGTGGAGCACGGACGCGGCCGTTCAAAGCGAGGCCCAGCGTGGATCGCGTACGGCGGTCCTTTCGAACCCGCCGTGGCTTGGATCCCCGCTGGTTCTTGCGGCACGCGAAGCCCGGCACGCACCGAGGGCCCGATTCGGCTATAAGTCGCTCTAACCGCTAACCCAGTTACCGTCGATGCCTCACCTGCATGCTTACACGCATACGCTACCCCTTTCTTGCTCATACATCCAGCCGTTTCCCTGCTCTTGGTCATTGCACCTTCTCTTACACACCCAGGTACACTCATTCCACTCACAGACTTGGTCACACACCTGACCACCGAACACTTTGGCACACATTCGTCGCTCGCACACCTCACCAACACACCTCTTCGCGCCCCCTCCTCGGTCACCTCCTCTGTGACAATCACAGGTGTGCTTTCACTCGCACACCCAACCACGTGCCTCACGACCAACTCAAGTGTGCATTCCCACACACGCTCTACCATTCCAGGTGTGCATCCTTCCATTCCAGGTGTACATCCTCGCTCACCTGTCACAACCAACTCACGCTCCGTGTCACTCTTACTACTCTCACCTCCACTCTTGACAGCGCACTCACCCTTACTCTCGACAGCACACTCTTTCCTCATGCACCCGTCCGTTACACACCTTTCTCGCGCATACTCTCCCGTTACACCCTCTGTAACACTCACCACAGGTGTACACTCTTACTTACTTTTGACAGCGCACTCTTTCCCCATGCACCCCAGAGTCGGACTTTCTCGCACACCTCCTTTTTCGCACACCAGACCTGTCGCACACTTCACCAACGGCCTCTCACGAACACCCGGGTCCATCTCGACCCCCAAGCTTATTAAATCACCTGGCGCATCATACGCACGACCATATTGGTCACCACTTACACCGGGTCCTCTTTCTCTTCGCTTCTCCTCCATCACCTGCGAATCCCTCATCCGGTTAATGAGCACATCATCACGATCCGAACACAGACTTTGGACCAATTATTTTACTTCCTCCTTTATCTCTTTCTTATCCTCTCTCCGTCGCTTCTTAATTTCGCTCACCCCTTCTTCCACTTATTCTAATTTCTGCTTCACCTCCTTCATCTCCTCGTGCGCCCCCTTAAGTTCTTCCTCTAACTCCACCTTATTTTTTTCTATATGCTCCCGCACCTCCCGCTCTTTAACCTCCATCACCTCTACCACCTTGTTCATTTTCCTCGTCAGGTCCTCATGTACCGTCTGACACTCTTTTTTAATTACCCCTACGTCCTTTTTCATCTCCTTCTGTGTCGATTTTAAACCCTCTATTACCGCTGTGTTCTTCTTTACCTGGTCCCCCAACTCCTTTTGTCCCACTGTCAGTTGTTCTACTCCCAGCGTCAACTCCTCTATACCACCTTGCAATTTTACAGTCCCCTTTCTCACCTCCTTCTCCATGCGCTCCTTACAGTGCCTCACCTCCTCGCACACTCCTCCGACCTCCTCACTCACACCTCTTCTGATCTCTTCTCCCATCACTTGCATCTCCTGCCCAGATGCCACCCTCATCTGCTCCATTTCCTCCCTGTGAGCATCCAATTTAGTTTCTACCCCCATTCTGACCCCCTCTATCTGCTGCCCCATTTTTTTAACTTCCCTTTCCGCTTGGTCCCTCATGTCCCTCAATTTGCCTTCCATACTGTTTTCTAACCCCTCTAACCCCTTTTTCATCCCTTCCATTTGATTCTCTTGAGCGGCCATTCTGTTTTCTACCCCCGTTAACCCATGTTTCACCCCTTCTATCCCATTGTCTAACCCCTCTAATTTCTTGTCTAATCCCTCACCGGTACCCCTCGCTTCGTCCCTCATTACCCCCAATTGCTCACTCTGAGCATCCATCCGGTTCCCCATTCTTAAAATTTGGTTTCTCATCCCCCTGTTCTCTTCCCTCTCCTCATCCGCCTTGACCATGAAGGCCTGCATCTGCTGCATGAATAGGCCCCAGTTCATTGGTGCTGCGGCCTCTGCTACGGTCACGGGCGCGGCAAAATTTGGTGCCGCTACACCCACATGCGCGAGGACGCCATTTTGCGCGCCTGAAGCCTCGTGCGCGAGGACGCCATTTTGCGAACATGCCGCCCTCACTGCTTCGCTCTCCTCTTGTCCCTCAATTTGGTCCTGGATCGACCCTGCCTCACTCTCCTCTACCGGAACCCAGCCGTCTTGATCTGCCATAGCGCGACTTTCAAAATTCGGGTTTTTATTTTAAAACAAAACAAATTTCGGTTACTTGTAATTTTGAGCGCGTTAAGCGCGCTTCGGGTCCGTATCTCACTCCTCGACACCAATTGTTACGGACACGGCTAAAGATGTTGCTTGACCGAGCGGAATGGCCGCCGTGTTCGCACAGTTTACCCGATTACCCCCAACTCACCCGATTCCACTCGAACGTTGGCCAAATCGCGCTACGCTAAATCAATGATGGAAAGGACACAACGACTGGGATAAATGAAACGACGCAAGGGGTACAGTTCTCAAGACCTCCAGAGGAGGATATAATTAGTGGTGGAGAAAAGGGGTAGATTACAAGGTAGAGTGAGGTAAAAGACACAGAAGAGATAGGCACTTAGATACAACCTTATCTATCCCAGACAGCCCACAGACAAACGGAACAAGACTGACTTACACAGGGATTGATGGCAGGGAAGGACAGGTCGGTTGATAGCACAAGGTGCACCTTGGCTCGGGGACAGGATCAAGCACGGTCCAAAAGACGCAGGGAGGTGTCACAGCGCTCGGAGGTGGCGTCTTTCTTCTCCAAGCTCAGCGCGCATCTGACGTCACCTCCCTCTTCCTGCGCATGCTCAGCGGGGAGTCACACGCCCTCGGCTCGTTGGCTCCGCCCCAGATGGGACCGGTCCGCCGCTTCTATTGGGTGCCGGGGTTACCGGGCTCCGCCCTTGACGAGGAGCTGACAGCGAGCCCCTACTTGGTAACCCCGTCGAGCACATGTTCGATGGCGGCTCGTTGGAAAGGCCTGGTGCCCTCCCAACACCCCCTACCAACCAAGCCGGAGTGAGGACGCGCACTCCCCGCGCCGCCGCCGTTGTTGTTGTTGTTGTTGTTGTTGTTGTTGTTGTTGTTGTTGAACCGTGAGGAAGAGCTGCGGGGAGGTATTGGGAGGTCCTAAACTTCCTAACGGTGCCATACAATCACATTCTGGTGCAACGAAGAGTCAGAATTAATGGAAACGAGTCCTTAACTGACATAGACTAAGAATAACTAGCAAGATGTCCTATAGTTGTCTACGTGAGATGCGGTGGACCTGGATGCGACATTTAATGGGGGAAATAGGGGGAGGTCGGGTCTACAGAGTGTTGTTTACAGAAAATGGGACTAGGGAATGGGGGATTGGGGATAGTTGGGAAGTATTGAGGAATTAGGGGAATATTTACAAGCGGATATGGATGGATGCCAATCCCATATCCGCAACAATATATTATTTGACCCGTTCATCTCAATCCCAAAATAATAATATAAACTCTGCCATAAACATTGCATTTCTGGTGCCAAAGAATACATGATACAAAGTTCAAGTCGCGTGAAGCTCCTTCATGAACGAGTTGGTGCCTCTGAAAACAGCCGTTTTGTTGTTGTAGTTGTTGATGAACACCACCCCCAAAATGTTTAACCACCGAAACAGTAAAGGGTACGGCCCTGGCGCTTCAAAGCGTACACCACATCCATGGCAGTAACGGTCTTTCGCTTGGCGTGCTCCGTGTAGGTAACAGCATCGCGGATCACATTTTCCAGGAACACCTTGAGACCTCCACGGGTTTCCTCGGAGATGAGACCCGAGATTCGCTTTACCCCACCACGGCGAGCAAGGCGACGAATAGCAGGTTTTGTACTTCCCTGGATGTTATCACGCAGTCGCCGACCTTGCGATGACGTTTAGCACCTCCTTTACCGAGACCCTTTCCACCTTTATCACGTCCAGACATGACGATAGCAGTTGAATCGAAACCTGAATAAACGAAACGACGAGCATTCTTGTGTTTATGTGGTGATGATAGAGGTTTTCTGTTAGTAGGAACTCGATATTACCATTTGCTCTTTGACCCTTCAACGATTCCTCCAACATTTCAATTCTTTTCTCTGCGGTTTCCTTGGTGATTTATACCACGTCCGCCCAAGCTCTTCGTGCCTTTCCCCCTTTCACCTCTTTCCGCGCATGCGCACGTCGTTCTTTCGTTTTCACAAGCTGCAACTGCACTGGCTTTCATTGTCCCTTCGCTTTCACTCAAGTAAACACGGAATCCTGTGAAATGAGGTTGAAGTTTTGCAGTAATTGACGATTTAATTCTGAACACAACTTGAACTGCAGAACTTTGGCAAATAACAACGCGCGCTCACATCACCGAAGTTGGAAATAAGCTTCAAAAGCATCAAGTCATCGTACGATATTTTGATGCCAGTTTGGATTTGATGAAAAGTAAAAATACCTATTTTGTCCTCGAACCAAGTTTAACCTCGTTGAACCCTCGATTGTCGCATTGTAGAAAATTGGTATGAAGGAAACAAGAAAGTACCGTTTAAAGTCTTTAAACACACAGCAGAGTATTGTGTAAAACACGGATCATGTATCGCTGATGCAGCTTTCGGAAAGGTTTGAGTGGCTCTGAAAAGAGCCGTTGTCGGAGAGCTGTGAACTCGTGTGAGGCGGAGCCGTTCACTTGCCCTGGCTTTTCTTGGGGAGCAACACGGCCTGGATGTTCGGCAGTACACCACCTTGCGCGATCGTCACCCCGCCCAGCAGTTTGTTCAGCTCCTCATCGTTGCGGATGGCGAGCTGTAAATGACGCGGGATGATGCGCGATTTCTTGTTATCTCGTGCAGCGTTCCCGGCGAGCTCCAGGATCTCTGCAGACAAGTACTCGAGCACAGCCGCCAGATAGACGGGAGCGCCGGCACCGACGCGCTTGGCGTAGTTGCCTTTGCGAAGATGTCTGTGGACACGACCCACTGGAAACTGCAGTCCAGCACGGGAAGAACGAGTCTTAGCCTTTGCTCGAGTCTTCCCACCGCCCTTACCACGTCCCGACATGATTCGTGGAGAGTAACAGATTTCAAAGCAATCTTCCTATGACTGAATGTCATGGTGCGAATTGAGGGCTTTTCAAGGTGAAGTCGGATCAGGAATCATACACGCCCACCTTTTATCCATCCAATGGATGAACATCAGGTTGTGTGCTCCGCCTCCAAACTCTGTGTGATCCATACATTTGCATGTGATACCCTTTAGAAGACAGAATCTTTTGAACTTTGAACTTTGAATCCATTTTAAAAGACAGAAAAGTTTCCCAGTTTTCTTTTTAAGTACCTTCAGATTCAGGCTTTAGTAGTTAAGTTGCACACGCAGAGCTAAACAATGACGTTGAGCAATTGCTTTATTATCGACAAACAAGTTATTTAAATTGAATGTTACATTTTTGAATTTTTTTTGGACAATTTTTGAATCGGAAGGCAAATTTGCCGTTTTTTTTTTGTTTTTTTTTGTATACAGAATCGAGGCTCGTGAAAGAGCTAACATTTATTTCACAAACAAATCAAACAGACAAACAAAATATATAAAAAGAGGGAGCGGAAGACAAGATGGGGAGAGAAGGGGAAGCACACAAACACAACATTTGAGAGCAGGGAGATGTGTGGGAGGGAGAGGGCTTGGGGGGAGCAGAGCTGAAGATAGAGAGAGTTTGGTCAACTAAACAATAGGCGCCATGTTATTACCCAAGGTCAAGTGCACGCGTGCGTGCGTTCAAGCATGCATGTGTTACGTGGTCCTCCTGGTGAACCTGGTCTCAGTGACCCCCGGACCGTGGGAGGCACCCCGCCAGAAAGATATATGATTTATACGCTTTCACAACACAATCAATATGAAAGACACAAACAATTCAAGTCAATAGGAAACCCCTACACCAAGGATCCGGATTAATGGATAATGTATTCCCAATCAATCAACAATAATCAACGCTCAATCAACAACATTACTAAGATGTAAACTCATCTACAATAGCTCTAAGATGGCCATCTTATACATTCCTCACGTGAGCGCCACTCCCGACTCCCTCCATGGTCAATGTCTCTCCCAATGTCTCTGTACTCCTGTAGTTCGATCTCCGCACGTGGGCGGTTGAACGGACCCTTCCTGACGTGCTTCCACCGTGCACATCCCGTACCGGGAACAGCTGCTGCCGCGGACACCTCCTCGGCAGCCCACCGAGGTCGGTGCTCGTGATCGCGGCTTCGGGGATCGCAAAGCGTGCGAGGCCCAAGGCGCCTGCCGTACGCGTCCTTGTAGACGTTGAGGTAAACGGTGCCGGACGCTGGGTTCCATGCAGGAACCCACGGCAATTTGACGCGTAACCGGTAATTACCCCGCGCCGGTAACTCCTCTCGCCAGATGGGCTTTTCCAACGCAGCGTTCCCAATGCGGATCAATATCGACACCGCTCTTCTCGGCGCTGAGCGAGGAAGAGGAAGAAGATCGCCGCTTCTCCCGGACCTCGTGTCTTTCTTCTTCCGTTTCCGGTCTCCTTTTCCCCAGAAGGGCTCCTGACCCTTTAATCACAACAACCTTTAATCAACTACACATTAATAAGCAAGGACCTGAATAGTAATTCACATAAATTCACATAAATCCGTAACACTCCCCCCCTTCCAGAAAGAAAGTTTGAACCCAGCGAAAACTTTCTTTGCCAGCCACCTGTGATAAACAAACCAGATAACTCACCCCCCCCCCCCCCCAAATCATCAGTTCCCCCCGGGCACAATTATCACTTAAAAATAAAGCAACAAAATTTCACAAAATCCCTAGATTAATTCACTCTGGACTAAGCGTCAACCACTTCTAGTTTCTCTTGAATGACGGTTAAGAGGTGGTGACCAAAGCCCCCAAAGTTAAACCTCTCGATAGCACTTTTTCGGGAGGCCCAGCTGAGTATTCCCTACATGGACGCCTTAAGGAATGTGGAGTTCACGGTTAGTCCGGGGAGGAAAGTTCATTACATGGACGCCTTTAAGAACGTGGCGTTCACGGTTAGTCCGTGTAGGAGCCCCGGCTCGGCGGCTCCCCCGTATATAGTGCTTCAACTTCGCCAGACTCCTAACAGTTACGGTGGGACCCCTTGTCCCAGCCGTTACCTGACTGGCGGTCTCCTTCTCGGCCAGTGCTCTGACATTCATTCTTTCGGGAGGTGCCGTAACTCTGGGAGCCTCCATAGTAATATCGGCTGCTGCCAAACCCAAAACTACCGCCAAGTTGTCCTCTTCTGTAGACCTCTCGACGCCTACGAAATGCCTTCCCTACTGTTATGGTCCGACCCTCCAAATTCTTACCATTCCAATTCTTCTCTGCCTCTCTGGCTTTCCTTTCTTCTTCTGCTCTTTCCTTTTCTGCTTTCCTTTCTTCTTCTTTTAATCTTTCCTGGAGTTCTCGTTCCACTCTCCTTTCCTCTGCTTGTTTCTCTTCTCTCCTCTCTTCTGCTTTCCTTTCTTCTTCTTCTTTGATCCGTTCCTGGCTCCGTAATTGCAACTCCAGTTTCCGGAGCTCAACGTCTTCTGGTTCTTCGGGTAGCCACTCCCAGGCTAACTCGTCCCATGTTCCTAATCCCAACATAGACTATCACCGTGGTCTGCAACTCTGCCTTCCTCAAATTAGTTCGGACCTCCAAGTTAAAATGTTTGGCCAATTTCAAGAGGTCTGCTTTTAGTAACGCTCGGAACTGTGCCTCACTCGGTGTTACCGCAAAGTTCTGTGCAACAAACGCCATGGTGACTATCGTTAACACCTGTTAACCTTCACCCAAGACTTTACCACAATTTCTCAAAAATTTACCAATTAATAATTAATTAATAAATTTTAATTAATTAAATTATTATTTTATTATGTTATACAATTTTATATCCCGGAATTCAATTGGACGAGCCCCCAATTCTGTTACGTGGTCCTCCTGGTAACTACCTGGTCTCGGTGACCCCCGGACCGTGGGAGGCACCCCGCCAGAAAGATATATGATTTATACGCTTTCGCAACACAATCAATATGAAAGACACAAACAATTCAAGTCAATAGGAAACCCCTACACCAAGGATCCGGATTAATGGATAATGTATTCCCAATCAATCAACAATAATCAACGCTCAATCAACAACATTACTAAGAGTAAGATGTAAACTCATCTACAATAGCTCTAAGATGGCCATCTTATACATTCCTCACGTGAGCCCCACTCCCGACTCCCTCCATGGTCAATGTCTCTCCCAATGTCTCTGTACTCCTGTAGTTCGATCTCCGCACGTGGGCGGTTGAACGGACCCTTCCTGACGTGCTTCCACCATGCACATCCCGTACCGGGAACAGCTGCTGCCGCGGACACCTCCTCGGCAGCCCAACAAGGTCGGTGCTCGTGATCGCGGCTTCGGCGCTCGCAAAGCGTGCGAGGCCCAAGGCGCCTGCCGTACGCGTCCTTGTAGACGTTGAGGTAAACGGTGCCGGACGCTGGATTCCGTGCAGGAACCCACGGCAATTTGACGCGTAACCGGTAATTACCCCGCGCCGGTAACTCCTCTCGCCAGACGGGCTTTTCCAACGCAGCGTTCCCAATGCGGATCAATATCGACACCGCTCTTCTCGGCGCTGGGCGAGGAAGAGGAAGAAGATCGCCGCTTCTCCCGGACCTCGTGTCTTTCTTCTTCCGTTTCTGGTCTCCTTTTCCCCAGAAGGGCTCCTGACCCTTTAATCACAACAACCTTTAATCGACTACACATTAATAAGCAAGGACCTGAATAGTAATTCACATAAATTCACATAAATCCGTAACACATGCAACTCACTGCGAAAAGGGACTAGTGTATTTTTATGTTCCCGAGTTTCTTACATTGTTTAGTCAGTTGCGAATGAGTGGAACTTGGGATGGATGAGTGGAAGCAAGGATGGATGAGTGGAAGGAGAGATGGATGAGTGGAAGGAAGGATGGATGAGTGGAAGGAGGGATGGATGAGTGGAAAGAAGGATAGATGAGTGGAAGGAGGGATGTATGAGTGGAAGGAGGGATGTATGAGTGGAAGGAGGGATGGGTGAGGGGAAAGAAGGATAGATGAGTGGAAGGAGGGATGTATGAGTGGAAGGAGGGATGTATGAGTGGAAGGAGGGATGTATGAGTGGAAGGAGGGATGGAGGAGTGGAAGGAGGGATGGGTGAGTGGAAGGACGGATGGATGATGAGTGGAAGTTGGGATGGATGAGGGGAAGGAGGGATGGATGAGCGGAAGGAGGGATGAGTGGAATAAGGTATGGATGAGTAGGAAGTAGTATGGATGAGTGCCAAAGTTCTGCAGTTCAAGTTGCGTTCAGAATTAAATCGTCGTCAATTACTGCAAAACTTAAACCTCATTTGACAGGATTCCGTGTTTACTTGAGTGAAAGGGAAGGGGTAGTAAAAGCGAGTGCAGTTGCAGATTGTCAATGCGAAAAGACGACGTGCGCATGCGCGGAAAGAGAGGTGAAGGGGGAAAAGCCACGAAGAGCACAGACCCAGAAAAATAATTAATGTCGTGGTCAAAGTGGAAGAGTCAAAGAGCAAATGGTAATATCGCGTTCCCCACCAATAAAAAAAACCTCTGTACCACCATCATGTAGAGACGAACGCTCGTCATTTCGTTTATTCTGATTTGAGTTCAACCGCGAGCGTCATGTCTGGACGTGGTAAAGGTGGAAAGGGTCTCGGTAAAGGAGGTGCGAAACGTCATCGCAAGGTACTGCGTGATAACATCCAGGGAATCACAAAGCCTGCTATTCGTCGCCTTGCTCGTCGTGGTGGGGTAAAGCGCATCTCGGGTCTCATCTACGAGGAAACCCGTGGAGTTCTCAAGGTGTTCCTGGAAAATGTTATCCGCGATGCCGTTACCTACACGGAGCACGCCAAGTGCAAGACCGTTACTGCCATGGATGTGGTGTACGCTTTGAAGCGCCAGGGCCGCACCCTCTACGGGTTCGGTGGTTAAACATTTTGGTGGTGGTGTTCATCAACAGCTGCAACAACAAAACGGCTCTTTTCAGAGCCACCAACTCGTTCATGAAGGAGCTTCAGGCGACTTGAATTCTGCTTTACGTATTTTTTAATGGAGGATGGTTGATCTTGTGCTTTATTCATCCAATAAGTTGAGACCCCAAGTGTTCCGTGTACAATATCAATTTGGCATGAAGTCTCGTCCAGACATGACAAAAGCGGTTGAACGCAAATCAAAATAAACGAAACTACGAGCGTTCGTGTCGATATGGTGGTGGTACAGAGGTTATCTTTTGGTGGGAAACTCGATATTACCATTTGCTCTTTGACTCTTCCACTTTGACGACTACATGAATTGTTTTCTCTGCGAAAAGGGTGTTGTGCTCTTCATGTCCAACACTCGACTGTACAATATCAATTTGCATTATTTGCAAATAATGTACAGTTCCAGCAATATCACAAAAATGCATAATTTGCAAAGAACAAGTTATTGCAATATCATAAAAAGGTTGTATTTACAAAGAACAAGTTATTGCAATATCATAAAAAGGTTGTATTGAAGGAGCTGTGCTCCAACGCGAGTCGAAAGAATTGACGCGACCAAAGACGGAATTCGTCCGAGTTGCTTTATTGAAACAAAACAGCTCAGGTATTCTCACAAGCCCGTTTATCGGGCAGCAATATATATACACATTTATGCCGGGGCGTTTGCCCGGGAAAACCGAGACCGGGCATGCCCGGGTGTCAAGGGCGAGTCCTGGAAAGGCGAGTCTGGACATGCCCGGGCGTCCTGGGCGCGGCCTGGCAAGTCGAGGCTGGGCGTGCCCGAGCGCTCTGGGCGAGCCCTGGAAAGGCGAGAGCGGGCATGCCCGGACGCTCTGGGCGAGCCCTGGAAAGGCGAGTCTGGACATGCCCGGGCGTCCTGGACGCGGCCTGGCAAGTCGAGGCTGGGCGTGCCCGGGCGCTCTGGGCGAGCCCTGGAAAGGCGAGAGCGGGCATGCCCGGGAAAGACGAGACCGGGCGTGCCCGGGAGGTTCGGGCGTGCCGGGGAACAGCGAGTCCGGGCATGCCCAGGAGAGGTGCGTCTGGGCCCGTCCGGACGAGCCCGACATGGCGATCGCGCCCTGGCCGCGTCCTGGCAGGTGCAAGGCGATTGTTTACATTCAGCAGGAACCGCTACACACGCCCCTCCAGAATCGACCTGCACCGGCAGGGTCAATTTAAGGGGGGTCCGGATGACCCGGCCGAAGCGACCCGTGGAGGGTTGTGGGGGGGGGGGGGCGGTCCGATCTGGTGATGGGTGGTCGAGTGGGGGGAACTGTGGACGGGGGGCGGCCTCGCCGCGGAGGAAGCGCCAACCGTGGTGGTCGGTCGACGTCCACGTGCGCCAGTTTGAGGCGGTCCACAGAGATCTGGTCCGACCGGCCGCCGACGTCGACGACGAAAGACTTGTCGCCCCGTCGCAGGACCCGGAAGGGCCCATCGTACGGCGGCCGGAGTGGCCCCCAGTGCGCGTCATGACGCACAAAGTCGTACTCCGCTGTGCGAAGCGCCGGGGGGACGTAGGACTGGGGGCCACCGTGGCGGGACGTTGGCACGGGGGCAAATCGTCGGGCGGCCTCCTGGAGGTCCGAGCGCTGGTGTGCGGCAGAGCAGGGACTGGTAGCGTCGGGCACGAACTCGCCCGGGACGCGGAGCGGCTGGCCGTAGACGAGCTCGGCGGCGGACGCCCGGAGGTCCTCCTTGGGGGCCATGCAGAGGTCCAAAAGGACCCACGGCAGCCGGTCGGTCCAACCGTCGTCCTGAAGGCCGGCCATGAGTGCAGCCTTCATGGAGCGGTGAAACCGCTCGCACAACCCATTGGCTTGGGGGTGGTAGGCCGTGGTGCGGTGCAGCGTGACCCCCAACGAGCGGGCAACCGCGCCCCAAAGTTTGGACATGAACTGTAGGCCGCGGGCGGACGAGATGTCCGCCGGTGCGCCGAAGCGCGCGACCCAGGTGGCGATGAACGCCTGCGCCACGTCGGCGGTGGTGGTGGAGGTGAGGGGCACGGCCTCCGGCCACCTGGTGGTCCTGTCCACCATGGTGAGCAGGTGGGTGAACCCCCGCGATGGGGGCAGGGGACCCACCAGGTCCACGTGGACGTGGTCGAAACGCCGTGCAGGCACGGTGAAAGGTGCTAGCGGGGCCTGGGTGTGGCGGTGGACCTTGGCCCACTGGCAGGCCGTGCAGGCGTTGGCCCAGTCGCGGATGTTCCGTCGAAGGCCGTGCCAGACGAAACGCGCGGACACCAGCTTCTGAGAAGCTTTCCGGCCCGGGTGAGAAAGGCCGTGGATGGAGGCGAAGATGCGGCGCTGCCAGGAAACGGGCACGATGGGGCGAGGCTGGCCCTGGGAGACGTCGCAGAGCAGGACGGTGCCCGCGAAGAGGATGTCGGCCAGGCGGAGGCCCGTGTCCGCCGCCCGGAGGGCCTGCACCGAGGTGTCGGTGGTCTGGTCAGCCGCCATGAGCGAGCGCGAAGTCCACGCCGAGGTGGGCCGCGTTCGCGCTGGCCCGAGAAAGACAGTCGGCCACGGCGTTGTCTTTGCCGGCGACGTGCCGGATGTCCGTGGTGAATTCCGACACGGCGGAGAGGTGGCGCTGCTGGCGGGCCGACCACGGCTCCGTGACTTTGGCCATTGCGTAGACCAACGGCTTGTGGTCGACGAAAGCCGTGAACGGGCGGCCCTCCAGGAGGTGTCGGAAATGGCGAACGGCCAGGAATAGACCGAGCAGCTCGCGGTCGAACGTGCTGTATTTTAACTCGTTTGGCCAGAGTTGCCGGCTGAAAAAGGCGAGTGGCTGCCAAACCCCGTCCACCCATTGTTCATGGACGGCGCCCACCGCGTAGTTGGAGGCGTCCGTAGTGACGGCGATGGGCGCGTTGAGCACCGGGTGAGCCAGCAGCGTTGCATCGGCGAGGGCCCGTTTTGCACTCGCGAAGGCCGCGTCCATGGCCGCGGACCAAACGATGTCATGCTTGGCCGGCTTGCCTCGGAGGGCCTCGTAAAGGGGCCGCATGAGCTGAGCAGCGCGGGGCACGAATCGGTGATAAAAATTCACCATGCCGAGGAACTCTTGTAGGGCCTTGATGGAACGGGGACGCAGGAACGTGGTGATGGCCTCGACCTTGGTCGGCAGCGGCACAGCCCCGGTCTTGGTGATGCGGTGGCCCAAAAAGTCAACGGTCGTCGTGCCGAAGTGGCATTTGGCCGGGTTGACAATTAAGCCGTGCTCGCTGAGGCGACCGAACAGTGTTCAGAGGTAGAGGAGGTGCTCGGCACGGGACGTGCTGGCGACGAGGATTTCGTCCAGACAGACGAAAAGAAATGGCAGGTCGCGCAGCATGCCGTCCATTAAGCGCTGGAACGCCTGGGCCGCGTTCTTGAGGCCAAATGGCATCCTCAAAAATTCGAACAGGCCGAATGGCGTGATGATGGCCGTCTTCGGGACGTCGGCTGCCCGGACAGGTACCTGGTGGTATCCCCGTATCAGGTCAATTTTGGAAAATATGACCCGTCCCGCCAAACGGGTGGAAAAGTCCTGGATGTGCGGGATCGGGTACCTGTCGGGGGTGGTAGCGTCGTTGAGGCGGCGGTAGTCGCCACACGGGCACCATCCGCCCCCCGGCTTTGGCACGATGTGCAGTGGTGAGGCCCATGCGCTATTGGAGCGCCGCACGATGCCGAGGTGCTCCAACGCGTCGAACTCGGCCTTTGCCACGGCGAGCTTGGCCGGGTCGAGGCAGCGGGCCCTGGCATAGACTGGCGGGCCCGTAGTGGGTATGTGGTGCTCGATCCCATGCCGCACTGCGACGGCCGAAAACGTCGGCCGCGTGAGGGCCGGGAATTCCGTGAGCAGGCGAGCGAACTCGTTCGCCGTCGGGAGGGTGCACGCCAGTTCGGTCGGCGTGGAACTGCTCATCGTGCACGCCAGGGAGCTGAAGGTCTCGGCGTTGACAAGGTGACGTCGTTTGACGTCGACCAGCAGCCCATGCGCGCAGAGGAAGTCGGCGCCCAGCAAAGCCATGGGGACGCAGGCGGTCACAAAGGTCCACTGAAAGCGCTGGCTGCCGAAGCAGAGGGTGACGTCACGCGGGCCGAAAGTGCGTATGGCCGAGCCATTAGCAGCGACCAAAGAGGGGCCGCAAACGGCATCCCGCCTGTCCTGCTCGGAGGCGGGTATGACGCTCAGTTGGGCGCCGGTATCACAAAGGAAACGCCGCCCGGACGCTTTGTCCCGAATACAAAGCAAGTTGCCCGAGTGGCCGGCGCTCATGGCTGGGAATGAACGCCGGCCCGGCCGTTTCCCGACTTGCCGAAAGTGAGTGGAAGGACGGATGGATGATGAGTGGAAGTTGGGATGGATGAGGGGAAGGAGGGATGGATGAGCGGAAGGAGGGATGAGTGGAAGGAAGTTTGGATGAGTAGGAAGTAGTGTGGATGAGTGCCAAAGTTGCCGAAAGTGCACGGCGGGAGAAGCAGAAGTGAAGATAGAGAGTTTGGCCAACTAAACAATAGGCGCCATGTTGTTACCAAGGTCAAGTGCACGCGCGCGTGCGTTCAAGCGTGCATGCAACTCACTGCGAAAAGGGACGAGTGTATTTTTATGTTCCCGAGTTTCTTACATTGTTTAGTCAGTTGCGAATGAGTGGAACTTGGGATGGATGAGTGGAAGCAAGGATGGATGAGTGGAAGGAGGGATGGATGAGTGGAAGGAAGGATGGATGAGTGGAAGGAGGGACGTATGAGTGGAAAGAAGGATAGATGAGTGGAAGGAGGGATGGATGAGTGGAAGGAGGGATGTATGAGTGGAAGGAGGGATGGAGGAGTGGAAGGAGGGATGGGTGAGTGGAAGGACGGATGGATGATGAGTGGAAGTTGGGATGGATGAGGGGAAGGAGGGATGGATGAGCGGAAGGAGGGATGAGTGGAAGGAAGTATGGATGAGTAGGAAGTCGTATGGATGAGTGCCAAAGTTCTGCAGTTCAAGTTGCGTTCAGAATTAAATCGTCGTCAATTACTGCAAAACTTAAACCTCATTTGACAGGATTCCGTGTTTACTTGAGTGAAAGGGAAGGGGTAGTAAAAGCGAGTGCAGTTGCAGATTGTCAATGCGAAAGGACGACGTGCGCATGCGCGGAAAGAGAGGTGAAGGGGGAAAAGGCACGAAGAGCACAGACCCAGAAAAATAATTCATGTCGTGGTCAAAGTGTAAGAGTCAAAGAGCACATGGTAATATCGCGTTCCCCACCAATAAAAAAACCTCTGTACCACCATCATGTAGAGACGAACGCTCGTCATTTCGTTTATTCTGATTTGAGTTCAACCGCGACCGTCATGTCTGGACGTGGTAAAGGTGGAAAGGGTCTCGGAAAAGGAGGTGCGAAACGTCATCGCAAGGTCCTGCGTGATAACATCCAGGGAATCACAAAGCCTGCGATTCGTCGCCTTGCTCGTCGTGGTGGGGTAAAGCGCATCTCGGGTCTCATCTACGAGGAAACCCGTGGAGTTCTCAAGGTGTTCCTGGAAAATGTTATCCGCGATGCTGTTACCTACACGGAGCACGCCAAGCGCAAGACCGTTACTGCCATGGATGTGGTGTACGCTTTGAAGCGCCAGGGCCGCACACTCTACGGCTTCGGTGGTTAAACATTTTGGTGGTGGTGTTCATCAACAGCTACAACAACAAAACGGCTCTTTTCAGAGCCACCAACTTGTTCATGAAGGAGCTTCAGGCGACTTGAATTCTGCTTTACGTATTTTGTAATAGAGGATGGTTGATCTTGTGCTTTATTCATCCAATAAGTTGAGACCCCAAGTGTTCCGTGTACAATATCAATTTGGCATGAAGTCTCGTCCAGACATGACAAAAGCGGTTGAACGCAAATCAAAATAAACGAAACTACGAGCGTTCGTGTCGATATGGTGGTGGTACAGAGGTTATCTTTTGGTGGAAACTCGGTATTACCATTTGCTCTTTGACTCTTCCACTTTGACGACTACATGAATTGTTTTCTCTGTGAAAAGGGTGTTTGTGCTCTTCATGTCCAACACTCGACTGTACAATATCAATTTGCATTATTGGCAAATAATGTACAGTTCCAGCAATATCACAAAAATGCATAATTTGCAAAGAACAAGTTATTGCAATATCATAAAAAGGTTGTATTTACAAAGACCGTAGTTCCTGCACTATATAAACAATTTGTATTTCCATCCATCCTTGCCATCCATCCCGCGCCGCACCCGCTCAGTCGCTCCGGCCGTGCTCGTCCTCACGATCTCGTTCACCAACGCCGACGTGCCAAGGAAAAGAAAATGCGGCCGTGCCTTCAACCCAAAGGGCCCAGACGGACGGGGGCAGAGGGCTCCTGGTTCCGTCAGCTCACAAGAATGCATCACCAAAAATATCAGCTCTATCAAAGCAAGCTTACGGCACTGAATGCAACATGGACTCCAGCATTGCGGTTTTGTTCAAAATGCTTTGGGTGCTGGTTTCTCTTGGGAAGCTTGTGTCATCTGAAAGAGCAGAGATAAGTCACCATTTTGTGTCCCTCGCCCCGTCTGTGCCTGTGACTTGACGCCTTAGTTTTTATCGGATTTTACTTTATTGCATATAGTTATTATTGATTTCATTCTCCGTTTATTTGTTCGGGATTAAACCCGTTTGGTTTTATTCAAAGCTTTATCCCAGTGTGTACCCTGGTTTGGAATAGGTACACCGTATCCTTGCGTGTCGTAAGAGGCGACAAAGAGGGTTGGCGTCAGGAAGGGCATCCAGCCAGAAAAACATTGCCTCAAAAAGAGAACCATGACAATTACAACTACATATGGGCAGGGAAAAGCCCGAAGTGGAGATCGGTTTCTGGGGGTTGGGACATGGAATGTAGGGACAATGACAGGGAGATCAGGAGAAGTGGTGGAAGTATTGATCAGAAGAAGAGTGGACATATGATGTGTGCAAGAGACGAGATGGAAGGGAAGTGGTGTGAGAATGGTGAAGGGTAGGCAGGGACAGAAATACAAGTTTGTGTGGCAAGGGTGCCTGGAGGGCGTGAATGGTGTTGGTGTCCTGTTTTCTGAGGAGTTTGTAGACAGTGTGGTGAGTGTGACTAGATTGAGTGAAAGGTTGATGATGGTGAAAATGATGATTGGAAAGCTCTTGGTGAACGTCATCTCCGCAGGTTGGTCGGAGCGATGAAGAGAAGGACAAGTTCTGGTGTGCGATAGAGAAGTTGATGGAAAACGTGAAAGATGAGGAAGTTGTTGTGGTAGCAGGAGACCGAAATGGACATGTGGGAAGGAGTATGGACGGTTTTGAGGGAGTTCATGGGGGTTACGGATATGGTGTGAGAAATGGAGAAGGTGAAAGGATTTTGGAGTTTGCTGATGGAGCTGATTTGTTGATTTGTAATACTCAGTTCCAGAAAGGGGATAATAAACTTGTTACATGCACGTCAGGTGGGTCGACGACAACCGTTGACTACCTGATGGTGCGTAGGCGAGATAGGGGGCACCTCCGGTACACAAAGGTGATTCCGGGGGAGGAGGCTGTTTCACAGCACCACTTGGTTGTCTGCGACATAAGGGTGAAAGGTGCGAGGAGAGCTCGGCGGGTGAAGTACCAACCAAGAATGAAGGTGTGGAGGTTGAAAGAGGTGACAGTAAGGGAGGCATTAAAAGAGAGGCTGAGTCGGGTAGAGGATGATGTGGTTGAGCTTGAACATGGTTGGATGTCAATGAAAGATAGTCTGTTGGGAGCCGTTGGTGAGGTATGTGGATGGACAAAAGGACCACCGAGGGACTCGGAAACATGGTGGTGGGATGATGAAGTTGGAAAGAGGATTGATGAGAAGAGGAAGAAGTTCAAGGAGTGGCAGAAGGTGAAGGGTACGGGAGCAGAAAAATCAGAACATGAAAGTTATAAGGCAGCCAAGAAGGCTGCAAAGAAAGAGGTAGCAAAGGCGCAGGAGGCATGTAGGAAAATGTTCAGAGAACGCTTGGATTCGGAAGAGGGTCAGAGAGCGGTATTCAGGATTTCAAAGCAGATAGCGAAAGAGAGGTGTGATGTGATGGGGGTGAGTTGCTTGAAGGATGAAGTGGGACAAATCGTTGTGGACCCAGGTGGAATTAAAGGAAGATGGAAAAGATACATGGAAATGCTGTTGAATACAGAGAATGAATGGGATGGCAACATAGAGAGTAACCCAGTTTTAGGACCGGCAGAGAAGATAACTGAGAAGGAAGTTGAGGAAGCGATAAAAGCAATGAAGAGTAGAAAAGCAGGAGGGCCGACGGGAGTTGTGGGAGATATGTTGAAGGCAGCAGGAAGTTGGGGGTGTGAAGAGAATGACAGAGATCTGTAATCTGGTGGTGAAAGAAGGCCGCATTCCAGTGGCTTGGGAACTGAGTACCCTCGTCCCTCTATACAAGGGGAAAGGTGACCCTCTGGAATGTGGCTCGTACCAAGCGATAAAGTTATTGGAGCATGGGATGAAGGTATTGGAAAGGGTGTTGGAGAGGAGGATAAGGAAGAAGGTGAAGATCGACGAAATGCAGTTTGGATTTATGCCAGGAAGAGGAATGACAGACGCGCTCTTTATTGTGAGGCAGTTGCAGGAGAAGTACATGGAGAAGAGGACGAAGTTGTTTCTTGGGTTTGTTGATCCGGAGAAAGCATTCGATAGGGTTCCACGCGAAGTATTGACATGGGCATTGAGGAAGTTAGAAGTGGAGGAATGGTTGATCAGAGTAGTGATGGCAATGTACAAAAGAGCATGCACAGCTGTAAGGACGAAGGATGGGAACAGTGGTGAGTTTGAGGTGAAGGTGGGAGTGCATCAGGGAGTCGGTACTAAGTCCACTACTATTTGTAGCTGTGATGGACGTGCTGGCTCAGAACGTGAAGGAGGGTTTACCGTGGGAGGTGTTGTATACAGATGATCTCGTGTTGATTGTGTTACGGGGTCCTCCCCTTACTTCTGGTCTCGGTAGACCTTCGAACCCCGAGAGGGTCCCCGGCAGAAAGATGTGTTATCCTTGGTTGAAATCAAGCAAATAAGGAAACCCTCAATGGAACCAGCAAATGAAACAGCGAAATCAATAATGCAACCTCACCAGGTTAGGAACAAACAATAATATATTAGAAATCACACAAAAGCCATACAACAATGGGGGCAATCACCCCTACTATCAAATCTTACGGTCGTAACCATATCAAGCCCCTTAACCCCAAACTCACGGCACCTCCCCAATGTCTCTGCACCCCTCCAAAGCGAAGTCCCAATGTCTCTGTGCGCTCCCGCGATCGGGGAGTCAAGGCCCGATCAAAGTCAATTGAGGCGTAGGCGATCAAGACGACCCCGAGGTCACGTTGTTCAGCACCCAGAAATACAGCGGTGGAAAGGAACCTCACAAAGACGCGCTCCGACGTACACGTTTGCGGTTCAATCCGCGAGCCTCCGTATGATTCTCAAGTGCCCTTTCTGGCACAGCCGTTCCCGGCAAACCACCGGGGAATAATGCCCAGCCAACACGACCAAACCCGGTTCACTGCAGGTTGCTCGCGTGGCGAAGATGGCGGACGGCTTTCACTCGAACCCGGGCTTTGAGGCCAGGATCCTCCGGAACCTCAATGAGGATACCCCAACGACACAGGCTCCACGCACTCCGGCGATATCTCTTGTCGCCCGAACTTCCCTTCAAGGACGCAAAGTTCACTCACACTGTACATCGACCGCTCGGTCAGGAGCTAAAACAACCACGTCTCTTCACGATCTCCTACCACCTCTTCTTCCTCGCTCCACCTCTTCCGGTCACGATCCGGATTTCCGGCCACATTTTACCAGGAGCGCTTTTAAATCTTTTAACTATAATAACCCTTTCCCTTCAACCACAATCACCAGAATACCTCGAACCAACAACAATAATCATAACAACAATCATTAGGGCCGAATCCGTAACACTTCCCCCCCTCAAGAAAGAAAGTTTGAACACAGCGAAAACTTTCTTTGCATGCCCTCTTTAAACAAGCAAAAGTAAATTCACAACCCAAATCAGCAATCCCCGTGGGCAACAATATTCAACCTTCCCCAAAAATAAAGCAACAAAATTTTACACAACCCCCAGAGCTTTCCAAAGTTAATTCCCCCTGGACGAAGCGTCAACAACGACATTGTCCCTGCCCCTCTGATTTTTACTTCTAGTTTCTCTTGAATGAAGGTTAAGGGGTTGTGATCAAAAACCCAAAGGCCAGCAAATCTATAGCACTTTCCCCGGGAGGCCGAGCTGAAAGCCAGGTTCCATGGTGGTTGGGTGGTGAGGCCTGGAAGTATTCACTACATGGACGCCTTTAGGAAAATGGAGTTCACGGTTAGTCCGTGCAGGGACGTTCCCTACCTGGACGCCTTTAGGAACATGGCGTTCACGGTTAGTCCGTGTAGGAATCTTGGCTCGGCGGCTCCGCAGCATTCAGTGCTTCAACTTTTACGGACTCCTAATAATTACGGTGGGACAACTTGTCAGAGTAGTCACCTGAATGGCAGTCTCCTTCTCGGCCACTGCTCTGATAATCCTTCCTTCGGGAGCTGTCATAACTCTGGAAGCCTCCATAATAATACAGCTTGCAGCCACCACCGTTACTCCGTGGTCCTCCTCTATAGCCCCCTCGACCCCGAGGAAATGCCTTCCCTACTGGGATGGTCTGACCCTCCAACTCCTTGCGATTCAGATCCTTTTCTGCCTCTCTGGCGTCTTTTGAGTTTTTAAACGTGACAAAGCCAAACCCTCTTGACTTTTGTGTCTCCCTGTCTTATCAGCAGCACTTCCAAAAGCGGTCCATAGTTGCTGAAGGCAGACCCCAAAACATCTTCCTTTGTTTTGAAGTTCAGTCCACCTACAAATAACTTGTTAAACTTGTCGCCATCCCAAACTGGTGTAGTGTTATTTTCCCTACTGGGCTTTATAACAACCATCGGGTTACCATATACTTGACCACCGGCCAAATCATTCCCGATAACAACTGATACTCCCTCTACAGGAAGCGTGGCTTGTAAACCGACGGTGAACGGTCCTGACACCAAATCGGACTCCAAATGGATGACATGAAGTGGAGCACTAACACAGCCACCAATCCCCTGTAAACGAACACTATCCCCAGTTGCCGTCTCCTCGGACCATGGCAAGATGCCTTCAAGCATTAAAGATTGATGTGCTCCTGTGTCCCTCAATATCCTAACCGGTCTCTGGTTAGTCGAGACTCCATTCAGTGACACAAACCCCTCGGAAATAAATGGTTGGTAACCCTTTTGAGGGCGATTTCTCACAATGGCCATCGCATTTGGAGTCGTACTAGTCGAACTCCGCTCCTGATTTTCCTGTCCCAGACCATAACAGTTGGACATCCAGTGTCCAGGTTTATGGCAAAAAGTGCAAGTAGGCCCGGAGGAGAACCTCATGGTCTGCTAAGGCATGGGGGCGGCGGTCTGCCTGGAGTCCCCCGGACGATAGGTCTGTCTTGGAAGCGCAGTCTTCTGATTTCTAGAAGTCGTGGTGTCAAAGTGGACCTCATTTTCATCCCGAGGCCGCCCCCATGGATTTTCATTCTCCGCTCCTGATGTACCATAGCTCCCCTGGCTCGGTCTGGGTGAGAAGTTCGGTTTGTGGAACCCCATCCTGTGTGTTAAGGCATAGTCATCTGCCATGGTGGCTGCCTCATACAGCTCTGGTACTTTCCTTTCCTCCAGATGAACTTTAATGTCCTCGTGGACACACTGTTGGAATTCCTCCACCAGGATCAATTGTCGCAATAGTTCGAAGTCTTTCCCAACTCCTTTTGAATCACACCACCTATCTATATAATAATAGCGTAAGGACTCGACTTTGTTATCCCTTTTACGCCGCACCCAGTGACCCGATGCCCACGGCACTCATGGATTTACGATCTACAAACCGCGCTCTTTGTTTATCACGTACAGCCATACTCGAAAATTCTGAATTAGCCGACGTTGGGGCCCAAAAGCATCCGATTAACTGCCGATACGACGCCATCTTACGACGCCATGGCATTGGCGTCTGCTGGGCGAAGGCGAAGCAAGCCGTCCGCTGATTGGACAGGCGAAGGCGAATGCAAGCCGTCCACTGAGTGGACAATCCAGAGCATGCATTTGTGCCGGTGTCGGCGATCGTTGTTCATGTACGCACTCTTCATTCTCATCTTTCTTCCTAACTCTTACTCGGACAAGTAAATCCCCTGTGCCATCCATAATGGTACACTCTATCCATACACCACATCCTCCCTTCCGTGGATGTTCCACGGGTTTCGGCTAGTCAAACATGGTTTCCTTCACTCGGGCAAATTCCACATGGGTCTCACTCTCCCTCCTCCTGGCATTTCGGAATTTTTGCCGGTAAGCTTCCGGGACCAATTCATAGGCTTTGAGAATGTGTTTCTTCAATACCTCATAATCTGCACATTGGTCAATCGGTAAAGCCGAATAAATCTCTTGAGCTTTACCCACCAGAACACTTTGCACGAGTATGGACCAGTACTCCTCAGGCCAGTTTAACGGTCGAGCCACTTTCTCAAAGTGTGGAAAAAACTTGGCTACCTCCTTTTCATTGAAGGGTGGAACCAGCCTCACATGTCTGCCAACATCCCAGGTGTTCTGACTAGGTGTTGAACCTGTCAGCAGGGATGGTACCTCTCCCCGTTCTCTCATGAACTCCAGCTCCTTGACTTTAATTTCCTGCTGACGCACCAATTGACGGTCCTTTAACTCCCTTTCGGCTCTTCTCTCCTCTGCTTCGAGTTCTCTTGCAGCTCTCCTTTCCTCTGCTTTTTTGTCTTCTAACGTTTCCTGGAGTTCTCTTTCCTGTACTTTTAACCTTTCCTGGAGTTCGCTTTCCACTCTCCTTTCCTCTGTTTTTTTCTCTTCTAACCTTTCCTGGAGTTCTCGTTCCTGTGCTTTTTCCCTTTCCTGGCTCTGTAATTGCATCTCCAGTTTCTGGAGCTCCACATTTTCTTGCTCTTCTGGTAACCAATCCCAGACTACCTCTTCCCATGCTTCTAATCCCACCATAGATAGTATCACCACTGTCTGCAACTCTGCCTTCTTCATATTAGTTCGGACCTCCAAGCTAAAATGTTTGGCCAATTTCCAGAGGTCCAATTTTACTAACGCTCTGAACTGTGCTTCACTAGGGGTCACTGTAAACTTCTCTGCGTCAAACTCCATAGTGACTACTGGTAACACCTGTTAACCTTCACACAAGAAATTTTTAACAAACAAAATTTTTTTTTTTTTTTTTGGGGAAATGTTCCAAATTTGGGAATTCTGGGAATGTTAGGGAATTCTTTCCCCGACTGAATTTAGGAATTTTTATATCCCGGATGCAGACCCAATTGGGAGCCCATGAATATCAATTGGACGAGCCCCCAATTTCTGTTACGGGGTCCTCCCCTTACCTCTGGTCTCGGTAGACCTCCGAACCCCGAGAGGGTCCCCGGCAGAAAGATGTATTATCCTTGGTTGAAATCAAGCAAATAGTGAAACGCTCAATGGAACCAGCAAATGAAACAGCCAAATCAATAATGCAACCACACCAGGTTATGAACAAACAATAATATATGAGAAATCACACAAAAAGCCATACATCAATGGGGGAAATCACCCCTACTATCAAATCTTACAGTGGTAACCTTATCAAGCCCCTTAACCCCAAACTCACGGCACCTCCCCAATGTCTCTGCACCCCTCCAAGGCGAAGTTCCAATGTCTCTGTGCGCTCCCGCGATCGGGGAGTCGAGGCCCGATCAGTGTCAATTGAGGCGTAGGCGATCGAGACGACCCCGAGGTCACGTTGTTCAGCACCCAGCAATACAGCGATGGAAAGGAACCTCACAAAGATGCGCTCCGACGTACACGTTTGCGGCACAATCCGCGAGCCTCCGTATGATTCTCAAGTGCCCTTTCTGGCACAGCCGTCCCCGGCAAACCACCGGGGAATAATGCCCAGCCGACACGATCAAACCCGGTTCACTGCAGGTTGCTCGCGTGGCGAAGATGGCGGACGGCTTTCACTCAAACCCGGGCTTTGAGGCCAGGATCCTCCGGAACCTCAATGAGGATACCCCAACGACACAGGCTCCACGCACTCTGGCGATATCTCTTATCGCCCGAACTTCCCTTCAAGGACGCAAAGTTCACTCACACTGTACGTCGACCGCTCGGTCAGGAGCTAAAACAACCACATCTCTTCACGATCTCCTACCGCCTCTTCTTCCTCGCTCCACCTCTTCCGGTCACGATCCGGATTTCCGGCCACATTTTACCAGGAGCGCTTTAAAATCTTTTAACTATAATAACCCTTTCCCTTCAACCACTATCACCAGAATACTTCGAACCAACAACAATAATCATAACAACAATCATTAGGGCCAAATCTGTAACAATTGCGGAAAGTATGGATGGACTGAAGGAAAAGATGAACAAGTGGAAGGAATGTATGGAGACAAAAGGTCTGAAGGTGAATATAGGAAGGACGAAGGTGATGGCAAGTGGTAAAGCATGTGGTGAGGTGGAAAGAACTGGGAAGTGGCCATGTGCTGTGTGCAGGAAGGGTGTCAGAGTGAACTTCATTCAATGTACAATGTGGGTGGAGTGGGTTCATCAAAAATGTAGTGGTCTGAGAGGGTCATTAACCAGTGTGGCAGCTATATTCAAATGTAAGTTGTGCAAAGAGGGAGCTGCAGATGGAGGAAATGTTGAGTTGGATTTTGGAGACGGCGTGAAGCTGGAAGGTGTGAAAACATTTTGCTACCTCGGAGACATGCTGAATGGAGAAGGTGGATCAGACTCGGCAACGGTTGCGAGAGTGAGATGTGCATGGAAGAAGTTTCGGGAACTGAGTGGCGTGCTGATGAGGAGGGGCGTGTCGTTGAAGCTGAAGGGAAAGGTGTATGCTGCATGTGTGAGAAGTGTTATGATTTATGGGAGCGAGCCATGGGTCATGAATGTAGAGCAGCAACGAAGGCTGGAAAGGGTGGAAATGCGAATGGTTCGGTGGATGTGCGGAGTATCGTTGAGAGAGAGGAAGACAAATGATGAATTGCGAAAGATGATGGGAATAGAGCCTGTGATTGATGCTGTGAAGAGGAACAGGTTGAGATGGTTTGGTCATGTGTTGAGAAAGGATGAAAGTGACTGGTTGAGAAGAGTGATGGAAATGAATGTAGAAGGAAGTAGAGGACGGGGAAGACCGAGAAAGACTTGGCGAAAGATGGTGGAAGAAGAAATGCGGGCAAGGGGGTTAACAAGGAGAGATGAAGAAAATAGGGCAAAATGGAGAACATTGTCATGGGGACCGCAAGGCTAACCCCCGCTCTCGCAGGGAAAATGGCCTTAAAATGCATGTTGTTGTTGTTGTTGTTGTATCCATCCTTGCCAAAAGACCCAATTGTGAAATCGATTAACGAGTGAATTTTTTGTCTCACGGGACAAACACACAAATACTTGGCAGAGATTTGCATTTTGCTTCTTTTCATTCAGGGAAATGCTGAACAGGCCCATACGAGCTCAGGATAGATATTGGTGGGAGAAACGAGCAAGGGAGGGCGGACGGAGCTTTCCTTCGCGGAGCAGATCACATCGGGCTCGGATTTCAGCCAATGGAGAGGGGAGAATGGGGTTTCAACCAATGGATAGAGAGTGAGGCATGGCTTAATTATTCAGTGAATGCGAGAGGTTTTGAGATCGCCAATGGTAAATGGTAGCCAATAGCAAACGTGCATATCGTGGCAGCCAATAGCAACCGTGCATATCGTGGCAGCCAACAGCAACCGTGCATATCGTGGCAGCCAATAGCAACCGTGCATATCGTGCCAGCCAACAACAACCGTGCATATCGTGCCAGCCAACAGCAACCGTGCATATCGTGCCAGCCAACAGCAAACACCCGAAGCGTCTCTCAGCGAAAAACAAGATCTGGCCGCGTATTTCTCATCCTGTTTCATTCGCTGTTGTTTTGTTTTGTTTTGTGTTGATCTTTGCCGGTCACGATGGCTCGTACGAAGCAAACCGCCCGTTAATCGACTGGTGGAAAAGCTCCTCGAAAGCGAAAGCAATAATTATTGTGAACAACATTGCATGTTTCGTAACGTGACTTGCCATTCTTTGGTCATTGTTTGATATAAATAAGTTATGAATGAATATGGAACCATTTTTGTGGGTCTTGGAAATAATTTGAACCTCGTGCTCTTGTTTATAAAGCTCTTTCACAAACCACTTCATCAAATACTGTATACAAAGGTTATATCTATTATGGCTGCACGTAGGATGCACACGTTGTTGTTTGCAGTGTCCCAGCCCCACCAGTGATTTTATGAACCATCGGATCAGCTCCTTTCAAGTGAACGAGGTGGTGGCTCTGAAAAGAACCGTTGTGGTTTTGGGCAAGTGAGACGAGGAGGAACAAGAGAAACTTCACCTCAACTCTCTTGTCTTCTCTTCCTCACTTCTTTTTGAGCGTCGCCTTCTTGTTCTTCAACCCCTTGGTTGCAAGCTTGGCCTTTGGTTTCGTCGTCTTGGTCTTTCCCTTGGTCTTCGGCAGAACCTTCTTCACGTTTTTCTTCACCTTTGCAGGCGACTTACTGGATCGCTTCGAAGAGGCGGCGATAGGTCTTTTCGGCTTCTTGGGAGATACCTTCCGCACCACCTTCTTCACTGCTGGCTTTTTGGTCGCTTTCTTGGCCGCTTTAGACTTGATTGTGCTCTTCACAACTTTTCTGGGACTGGTGCTCTTCTTCACTTTCGCCCTCTTCTCCTTGTTCAGTTTGAACGAGCCGGCAGCGCCCGTTCCCTTGGTCTCCACAAGATTTCCACTTGCAACGAGCTTCTTCACAGCCGAATTGATACGAACGGAATTCCGTTGGAGATTATAGCCATCTGCTCCCAGGGCCTTTTTCAAGGCGACAAGCGACATACCATTTCGCTCCTTGCTCGATCCCACCACCTTGATGATCTTTTCCGAAAGGGTGCCGTCAGTCTTCTTCGGGATCTTGGAAGCTCCAGGTTTATTCTTCCCTCGCTTGACAGACGAGACCGAAGTTGAAACTTCTGCCGGAACGGGAACAGTCTCCGACATTTCGCACCAACAAGAGTAGCTTATGAGAGGTAACACGAAAATCCAAAAAGTTCAGTGTTGCACAAATAAAGCGTCGCTTCGCCACGCCACGTCGCCTGTTGTCGTGATGGCGTGAAGGAGCGGAAGTGGTAGAAATCAATATGAGCGTTCGGAAAACGATAGGGTCCGTTTGTGTTTCCTGCGTCACTTTGAGCTTTGTTATTCACATGAACGATGACTCCATGCGCAATGCGCACAATCGTTCCAGGTACAACCACATCCTGGCAAACGGCGAGAAGCATAACTTCTAATATCTGGACCTTGCGCCGCATTCCACAGCCCGACACGGCAGGTGGACGAGCTGCTTTGACAGAACATTACTCACTCGAACACGTTCTCGGGCTTCGCCCAAGGGGTTTCTGTGCTCAGAATCTGTTTTTCAAGACTAAAATATATTCGTTGACCTGACTTAAATCTCACAAAGTGCATGGTGAAATGTGCACCTGTCTGCAGCCACTTTTGCAAAGCAATGAAACAAACAGGGAAAAAACCTCCTTTCTGGAGGTTCGCGTCGAGGTCATCTTACCATGGACCATCACAAATGTGAAGATACTTGGTTATCACTCACCAACAGCACACGGGTGTAAGCAATGCTTGGAAAGTTTTTTTATTTATCCAAACGCGAATAAAATCGTCGACCTGGTTTCTCCTCTGTTCTTGTGTCGTGCTTCGTGTGATGTTCTGTGTGCATCCAGGTCTTGTTTACAAAACTGTTGTGATATCTCATTAACACTTATTGACTGCTTCAATTCATCCCCTGTCGTCCAAGAGAGGTGCAACGTCTTCCATGCAGCTTTTAACTTTTCCATGCAACGTAGTTTTACTTTTCTTGAAATCCAAACTCATGAAAATATCGATCCTTCCATTACTTGAGACCTTTGAAGCGTATTTATTTATAACTTCGGGGACGTTTGCGTTTGTTGTTTATTTTTACAAAGTTCTACAGTTGTGTTCAGAATGAAATCGTCGAAAATTACTGCCAAACTTAAACCTCATTTGACAAGATTATTTGTGTCTGTGAGAGAAAGCGAAGAGGACCGGAAGAGCAAGTGCAGTTGCATATTTTCAAAGCGTAAGGAACACGTGCGTATGCGCGGCAAGAGAGGTGCTCAGGCAAAGCACGCACGCGCGGACGTGGTAGAAATCATCAAGGAAGCACACTTTATCCTCGAAAAAATAATTATTATTATTATTATTTTTTGTATACAAGAGCGAGGCTCGTGAAAGAGCGAACATTAATCACACAGAAAGACAAACCGACACATAAAACATATAACATCGGGAGCGGTAGACAAGATGGGGAGAGAGGGGGAAAGGACACAAACACAACATTTGAGAGCAGGGACCGAGAGACATGGAGACATCAAGAGATCTGAGAGAGGGCGAGGGCTTTGTGGGGGGGGGGGGGCATGGGAAGGGGGCGGTGGGAGACGTATAAAACATATGAACACTGCCAGGACTTCCAGGAAAGAAGTTGGAATTTCAAACAAGGTGGATCTGGGGTGAATTAGCGTGGGTAGAAAAGATCAAGGTTTTGGATGGGGGAAGATAAGAGATGGTGGTGAACAGCTGTTTTAAAGACCTGGAGGGAGGAGTGGGATTGAAGGGAGTGTGGGAGTTTGTTCCAGAGGCGGGAGAAAAGAGGAATGAAGGAGTGAAGGTGAGCAGAGAGTCGAGATTTTGGCAGTTTAACCATCAGAGGCTTGCTGGCAGATCTTGTGCGACCTGTAGGAATATTTGGGGGACAGAGCACAGAGAGAGCTGGGGGAGCAAGGCCGGAGAGGAGTCGGTAGAAGACAGAAAGACCACCTACCTGCCTGCGGTGAGTGAGTGAAAGGCCCTCAGAGATAGCTTCATCGCGGGAGATTCCAATGATTCTGAAAGCTTTGGTTTCAACAGCGTGAAGCCGAGCTAGGTGTGAGGCAGGAGCACCAGCCCATAGGGGAGAACAGTATTCCATTGAGCTGCGGATGAAAGCCTTGTATGTGGTGAGGAGCTCAGGTGTGCCTAGGAAGGACTTCGCACGACGGAGGATGCCCAGTTGGCGACTGGCTTTGTAGGCCAGCTTGGAAATGTGGTTTTCCCAAGAAAGATCATGGCAGATAGTGAGACCCAAAAGCTTGAGCGACAGAACTTCTTGGAGAGGATTGTTGAGAAAGTGGATGGGAGGGTTGTCCAGTGGGTCCTTTCGGAGAGACATTGTAAGAGTGTGAGATTTGTCAGGATTGAAAGACATGTTCCACTTGTTTGACCAGTCTGTGATTTTGTCCAGGTCTTCAGAGAGTGAGGAGGCTGCAGACTGCCGATCTGAGGGATGAGGAATGGAGCGGCAGAGAGTGGAGTCATCAGCAAAGAGATAGAGAGGATTTTCCAGAGAGTCGGAGAGATCATTGATAAAGACCAGAAAAAGCACAGGGCCCAGCACACTGCCTTGGGGAACTCCAGCCTGAACAGGAAGGGGAGATGAGAGAAATCCATTCAGGGCCACACGTTGACTACGACCAGAGAGGAAGTCCGCAAGCCATGCATGGAGATTTCCATGGATATCATAGGAGTAGAGTTTGGTGAGCAGAGCTGGGTGCCAGACCGTATCGAAGGCACGTGATATGTCGAGGGAGACAGCTCTAATTTCCTGTTTGGCATTGAGGACCTCCATCCATTGTTGAGACAGGAGAAGCAGCATGTCCAGAGTAGAGTGACCTGGTCTGAATCCAAATTGATGATCAGAGATCAAGCCATTGGAGAAGAGGAAAGATTTCATATCCGAAGCAATGATGGATTCCATGACTTTGCTGATAATTCGGAGCAGGCTGATTGGTCTGTAGTTAAAAGGATCTGTTTTTGCACCTTTTTGTGTAAAGCGGTAATGTTTGCTGATTTCCAGGATGCTGGCAGATGACCTTGAGCAAAAGATAGGGTGAAAAGAACAGAGAGAGGGTGAGATAGAGTGGCAGAGCAGGATTTTAGGACCCGTGGGCTGATGCCGTCTGGTCCAGTTGCAGAATCAGAGTCGAGGTTAGACAAAAAACCAGAGTCGAGGTTAGACAGAGTCGAGGTTAGAAAAACCAAATCAGAGTCGAGGTTAGACAATTAATTGTCGGAGGCGAAGTGTAAGGGGTAAAGGGCAAATGGTAATATCGAGCTTTCCACCTCGAATGCAAATGTATCGAACACTTTTAAGCTGAAGGGGTCAAATAATACACGTTATGTTTAAAATGGGAAAGGTAGCAGTGGGAACTGGTTTTGTTAAGGTTGTATCGATAACCGATGGGGCACATGAAATGTAATAGATGTTAATTTTCATCAATGTTCCCAACCATCCACTGTTATCGACATAATTTGAGCTGTACTTTAATATGATCCAGCCCCCCCCCCACCTCCCCCCCCCCCTGAAAGTAACAGATGAACTCGAAAAACTATCATTTGTCAGCCATGTGGAGGTTTCATTAAACGATCCTGAACCCTTTTCCGCTGAGACATCAGCAGACGACACCGTATCGTTTCATCACGGATTCTTCTCCAGGTCTTCATTAAAAATAAGGCAAAAGTGCTTCACAAAACGGATTTCCTTTCGACAGATATACTGTGTATAAATATTGTGCATGCACAAAAACATTGATACATTGAGTAATGTGAAAGGTCGATTCCACACAAGACCCAACGGCTCTTTTCAGAGCCACAACACCTTTCTTGACAGTGTAATCGACCTTTTACATCACTCAATGTATCAATGTTTTTGTGCATGCACAATATTTATACACAGTATATCTGTCGAAAGGAAATCCGTTTTGTGAAGCACTTTTGCCTTATTTTTAATGAAGACCTGGAGAAGAATCCGTGATGAAACGATACGGTGTCGTCTGCTGATGTCTCAGCGGAAAAGGGTTCAGGATCGTTTAATGAAACCTCCACATGGCTGACAAATGATAGTTTTTCGAGTTCATCTGTTACTTCCAGGGGGGGGGGGGAGGTGGGGGGGGGGGCTGGATCATATTAAAGTACAGCTCAAATTATGTCGATAACAGTGGATGGTTGGGAACATTGATGAAAATTAACATCTATTACATTTCATGTGCCCCATCGGTTATCGATACAACCTTAACAAAACCAGTTCCCACTGCTACCTTTCCCATTTTAAACATAACGTGTATTATTTGACCCCTTCAGCTTAAAAGTGTTCGATACATTTGCATTCGAGGTGGAAAGCTCGATATTACCATTTGCCCTTTACCCCTTACACTTCGCCTCCGACAATTAATTATTTTTTCGAGGATAAAGTGTGCTTCCTTGATGATTTCTACCACGTCAGCGCGTGCATGCTTTGCCTGAGCACCTCTCTTGCCGCGCACACGCACATGTTCCTTACGCTTTGAAAATATGCAACTGCACTTGCTCTTCCGGTCCTCTTCGCTTTCTCTCACAGACACAAAGAATCTTGTCAAATGAGGTTTAAGTTTGGCAGTAATTTTCGACGATTTCATTCTGAACACAACTGCAGAACTTTGTAAAAATAAACAACAAACGCAAACGTCCCCGAAGTTTTAAATACGCTTCAAAGATATCAAGTAATGGAAGGATCGATATTTTCATGAGTTTGGATTTCAAGAAAAGTAAAACTACGCTCCATGGAAAAGGTAAAAGCTGCATGGGAGACCTTGCACCTCTGTTGGACGACAGAAGATGAATTGAAGCAGTCAATAAGTCTTAATGAGACATCACCACAGTTTCATAAACAAGACCTGGATGCACACAGAACATCACACGATGCACGACGCAAGAACAGGGGAGAAACCAGGTCGACGATTTTATTCGCGTTTGGATAAATAAAAAAAACTTTCCAACCATTGCTTACACCCGTGCTGTTGGTGAGTGGTAACCAAGTATCTTCACATTTGTGATGGTCCATGGTAAGATCACCTCGACGCGAACCTCCAAAAAGGAGGTCTTTTTCCTGTTTCTTTCATTGCTTTGCAAAGGTGGCTGCAGACAGGTGCACATTGACATTTCACCATGAACTTTGTGAGATTTAAGTCGGGTCAAAGAAGATATTTTAGTCCGGAAAAACAGATTCTGAGCACAGAAACCCCTTGGGCGAAGCCCCAGAACGTGTTCGGGAAAGCAATGTTCTCTCAAAGCAGATCGTCCATCTGCCGTGTCGGGCCGTGGAATGCGGCGAAAGGTCCAGATATTTGAAAAGATGCTTCCCTCCGTTTGTTGGGATGAGCTTGCACCTGAAACGATTGTGCGCATTGCGCATGGAGTTATCGTTCATGTGAATAACAAAGCTCAAAGTGACGCAGGAAACACAAACGGATATGGTGAACGACTCCGAACGCTGACGTTGATTTCTACCACGTCCGCTCCTTCACGCCGTCACTATAACAGGCGACGTGGCGAAACGACGCTTTATTTGTGCAACACTGAACTTTTTGGGTTTTCGTGTTACCTGTCATACTCTTGTTGGTGCGAAATGTCGGAGACTGCTCCCGTTCCGGCAGAACTTTCAACTTCGCCCCCGTCTGTCAAGCGAGGAAATAATAAACATGGCGCTCCCAAGACCCCGCAGAAGACTGACGGACCCCTTTCGGAAAAGATCATCAAGGTGGTGGGATCGAGCAAGGAGCGAAATGGTATGTCGCTTGTCGCCTTGAAAAAGGCCCTGTGGGCAGATGGCTACAATGTCCAACGGAATTCCGTTCGTATCAATTCGGCTGTGAAGTGTCTTGTTGCAAGTGGAAATCGTGTGCAGACCAAGGGAACGGGCGCTGCCGGCTCGTTCAAACTGAACAAGGAGAAAAGTGCCAAAGTGAAGAAGAGCACCAGTCCCAGAAAAGTGATGAAGACCACAATCAAGTCTGAAACGGAAAAGAAAGCGACCAAAAAGCCAGCAGTGAAGAAGGTGGTGCGGAAGATAACTCCCAAGAAACCTAAAAGACCTATCGCCGCTTCTTCGAAGCGATCCAGAAAGTCGCCTGCAAAGGTGAAGAAAAATGTGAAGAAGGTTCTGCCAAAGACCAAGGGAAAGACCAAGACAACGAAACCAAAGTCCAAACTTGCAACCAAGGGGTTGAAGAACAAGAAGGCGACGCTCAAAAAGAAGTGAGAGGAAGAGAAGACGAGAGAGTTGAGGTGAAGTTTCTCTTGTTCCTCCTCGTCTCATTTGCCCAAAACCCACAACGGCTCTTTTCAGAGCCACCCACCTCGTTCACTTGAAAGGAGCTGATCCGATGGTTCATAAAATCACTGGTGGGGCTGGGACACTGCAAACAACAAATCGGGTGCATCCTACGTGCAGACATAATAGATATAACCTTTGTATACAGTATTTGATGAAGTGGTTTGTGAAAGAGCTTTATAAACAAGACCACGAGGTTCAAATTATTTCCAAGACCCACAAAAATGGTTCCAATTCATTCATAACTTATTTATATCAAAGAATGACCAAAGAATGGCAAGTCACGTGACGAAACATGCAATGTTGTTAACAATAATTATTGCTTTCGCTTTCGAGGAGCTTTTCCACCAGTCGATTTACGGGCGGTTTGCTTCGTACGAGCCATCGTGACCGGCAAAGATCAACACAAAACAAAACTAGAATCCGGGCACTCGGTAGAGCGCATACCTTCGCCGCAGCTACTGTTCTGTACTTGGCATGGGAGTGTGTATACGATGTGAAACTTTATGTGAAATGCGATCGATTTTTAAAAATCAGAATTTGAGCAAATCTGTTTCATTCGTCTGTTAATATGCCTCCCCGATTGACAAATCTGCAATTTGAATTTCATTTGAGGTTGAAATGATTGCGGGAGATCGCGTTATAGTGATGACGTCTTGGATGGACATCCTCTTCTTCAGTCGCTCATAACTTTGAGTGAAATACGATCGAGTTAAAAATAGTCAGAATTTGAGCAAATCTGTTTCATTCGTTTGTTAATATGCCTCATCTCTTGACAAATCTGCAATTATAATTTTTTTTGAGGTTGAAATGATCGCGGGAGATCGCGTTATAGTGATGACGTCCTGGATGGACATCTTCTTCTTCAGTCGCTCATAACTTTGAGTGAAATACGATCGAGTTAAAAATAGTCAGAATTTGAGCAAATCTGTTTCCCAAAATCTAATCAAATGTGTCCCGTATAATAACCAACCATCCCACCAAATTTCATGCAATTCGGTTGAATACTTTTTGAGTTATGCGATTAACATACACACACACAGACATACAAATAAATACACAGCGATCAAAACATAACCTTCCGCTTTTGCGAAGGTAACAAAACAACAGCGAATGAAACAGGATGAGAAATACGCGGCCAGATCTTGTTTTTCGCTGAGACGCTTCGGGTGTTTGCTTGTGGCTGCCACGATATGCACGGTTGCTATTGGCTGCCACGATATGCACGGTTGCTGTTGGCTGGCACGATATGCACGGTTGCTATTGGCTGCCACGATATGCACGGTTGCTATTGGCTGCCACGATATGCACGTTTTGCTATTGGCTGCCACGATTTGCACGTTTGCTATTGGCTACCATTTACCATTGGCGACCTCAAACACTCGCCCATGCGCTGAAGAATTAAGCCCCGTCTTACGCTCCATCCATTGGTCGAAACTTCACTCTCCCCTCTTCATTGGCTGAAACCCCATTCTCCCCTCTCCATTGGCTGAAACCCCATTCTCCCCTCTCCATTGGCTGAAACCCCATTCTCCCCTCTCCATTGGTTGAAACCCCATTCTCCCCTCTCCATTGGTTGAAACCCCATTCTCCCCTCTCCATTGGCTGAAATCCGAGCCCGATGTGATCCGCTCCGCGAAGGAAAGCTCCGTCCGCCCTCCCTTGCTCGTTTCTCCCATCAATATCTATCCTGAGCTCGTTTGGGCCTGTTCAGCATTTCCCTGAACTAAAACAAGTAAAAGGCAAATCTTTGTCAAATAAATGTGTTTGTCCCGTAAGACAAAAAAATTTCACTCATTAATCGATTTCAGAATTGGGTCTTTTGGCAAGGGGAACTTCGTGATGTGAATTTTTGTGATATTGGTGGAACTGAACATTATTTGCAAAATAAAAAAGACGAAATGTACATTGCACATTCGAGTTTCTCACACTTGGGGCTAATTTATTGGATGAATAAAGCACAAGATCAACCATCCTTTATCAAATAATACATAAAGCAAAGTTCAAGACGACTGAGGCTCCTTCTTGAACGAGGTGGTGGCTCTGAAAAGAGCCGTTTTGTTGTTGTAGCTGTTGATGAACACCACCACCAAGATGTTTAACCACCGAAACCGTAGAGCGTGCGGCCCTGGCGCTTCAAAGCGTACACCACATCCATGGCAGTGCTCCGTGTAGGTAACAGCATCGCGGATAACATTTTCCAGGAACACCTTGAGAACTCCACGGGTTTCCTCGTAGATGAGACCCGAGATGCGCTTTACCCCACCACGACGAGCAAGGCGACGAATAGCAGGCTTTGTGATTCCCTGAATGTTATCACGCAGCACCTTGCGATGACGTTTCGCACCTCCTTTTCCGAGACCCTTTCCACCTTTACCACGTCCAGACATGACGATGGCGGTTGGACTCAAGTCAGAATAAACGAAACGCTAAACGTTCGTGTCTGTATCTATATGGTGGTGGTACAAAGGTTTTCCATTGGTGGGAAACTCGACATTTGCATTTGCTCTTTGACCCTTCCACTTTGACTTCTTCATTAAATTATTTTCTCCGGGAAAAGGGTTTGTTCCTGAACGAGTTGGTCATCGTTTGTTGTTGGAACGTTCGTCCTTTCGCCTCTCTTTCCGCGCATGCGCACTGCGCCCTTTCGCTTTGACAATCTGCAACTGCACTGCCTTTTACGATCTCTTCGCTTTCACCCAAGTAAACACGGGATCCTGTCAAATGAGGAGAGTCATTAACAAATGGAATGGTCTCCCTGGAAAGGTATTGGCAGCATAAACAACAAAGTTTAAATTGGCAGGGATCACATAAGTACTTGGAAATATTGCAGATCGAGGGGTAAAAGGATAAAAAAAGCAGGAGTTTTATGGAACTTGAGCAGGGATGGATGATTGTGTGCATGTGAGTAGTGTTGTCTGTGGGGTTATCGTTGGCTGGAGGGGATGGTGTGTGTTTGTTGGGTTTCTCACCCATTAACAAGGTTCGCCCACTCCCCCGGAAAGAAAAACAACCCCACAAGGTTTTGTGGTCTTCCCCTTTTTCCCCCCATTTCCTTGGGGTAATTGTGCAACAAATCTGGTGAAAAACGGATGTTTGAAACAGTAAGTTTCCGAGCTGGATTTCAATTTTGTGCGATTGCCAGGCAGACAGAGTAAAATTATTCTCTCACTCCTCTCGGTACATGTGCGATTGGGACACATTCAGAACCAGTATATGGAAAAACGGCAAATTTGCCTTTTGATTCAAATTTTAAAAATGTTGCATTCAATTTCAATAAGTTGTTTCTCGAGAATGCAGCAAGAGTACAACCTCATTGTTTCGCTTTGCGTGTGCAACTTAACTACTGAAGCCTGAATCTAAATGTACTTACAAATAAAACTGACAAACAATTCTGTATTTTAAATGCTGCAAAGTGCAAAGTGCAAAGTGCAAAGGATTCTGTCTTTTCAGGTTATCATATGCAAATATGTGGATCACAGAGAGTTTGGAGGCGGAGTACACAACCTGATGTTCAGCCATTGGATGGATAAAATGTGGGCGTGTATGATTCCTGATCCGACTTTGCCCTTAAAACAACTCAATTCACACCACGACGTTCAGTCACATTGAGGTTATTGAGATATCGGTTCTTCTCGACAAATCATGTCGGGACGTGGTAAAGGTGGTGGAAAGACTCGTGCTAAGGCTAAGACTCGTTCTTCCCGTGCTGGGCTGCAGTTTCCCGTGGGCCGTGTCCACAGACATCTTCGCAAAGGCAACTACGCCAAGCGCGTCGGTGCCGGCGCTCCCGTCTATCTGGCGGCTGTGCTCGAGTACTTGTCTGCAGAGATCCTGGAGCTTGCCGGGAACGCTGCACGAGATAACAAGAAATCGCGCATCATCCCGCGTCATTTGCAGCTCGCCATCCGCAACGATGAGGAGCTGAACAAACTGTTGGGCGGGGTGACGATCGCGCAAGGTGGTGTACTGCCGAACATCCAGGCCGTGCTGCTCCCCAAGAAAAGCCAGGGCAAGTAAACTGCTCCGCCTTACAAGAGTTCTTCAGCTCTCCCACAACGGCTCTTTTCAGAGCCACTCAAACCTTTCCGAAAGCAGTTTCAACGATACACGATCCGTGTTTTGCACCAAACTCTGCTGTGTGTTGAAAAACCTTAAACGGTCCTTTCTTGTTAACTTTACACTTCAAAAGCACATGCACACGCGCAATAATTATGAACTTTGCATTTACTACACATGCATCTTGTCATCACAGAAGCCCCAATCATTGTCCGTCTAATCCAGTGTAGATATAGTATTGTGACGATACAGAGTAGCAGGATAGTTTGATATAAAAGAGCGAGAGTGTGTTCAAGGGGAGAGGACAATTGGGGAAAAAAGCTGCAAACAAACGAAATGAAAGAGCAAGAAGGGGAATGTTGGGGTGAAACAGAAAAGGAACAAAACCAAACAGCGACGAGCAAAGAAAAAGGGGTTACAGAGGAGGAGGGGGGAGTTGAGACTCACAATAACTTAGAAAAACGGGTGCTGAGGGTTATAAAAGGTGCCTCTGCATTGGCATTTTCCAGTCTTTATTAACTGTTAAAGTTTTCAAGAAAAATTAATTCTGTCAGATTTGCATTCACACACAAGGGGATGTTTTGGGGTTCTGGAATCGCCAGTTTTATTATTGGCTCGTTTCAGAAACAAGGTCGAAAGTGCTATCGGAAGGGGAACAGTCTCCGCCATTTCACACCGAAAAGAGAGAAGGAAGACGAGATCCCAAATCAAGTGCAGGCTTGCACAAACCGCGTCGTCTCGCCGCCAATGTTATTGTGACAGGAGAAGCGGACGTGGTAGAAATCATCGTCGGCAATCGGAAACGATGAGAAGTGTTCTTTCGGTTCCGTTTGTTTCTCGCATCACTTTGAGCTCAATTAATGAACGAAAACGATACATCCATGCGTAATGTGCACAGCGTTTCCAAGTACAGACACATGCTGGCAAACGGCGAGAAGCACATTTTCAATCCTCTGCACCTTTCACCATCTTCCACGGGCCGACACTGCAGATGCGATGGACGAGCTGCTTTGACACAACATTGCTTACTCGGTCGGATACGTTCTCGGGCTTCCCAGAAGGAGCTTCGTGACTCAAGCTCATTTTCACGAGGTAAATCTTCTCTTGGACCAAACTTAAACGTTAAAATTTTCATTGTGAAATGTGCACCTGTCTGTAGCCATCTTTGCAAGGCAGTCAAGCAAACAAGAAGAACAATCAGCTTTTATGAGGCTCATGTTGAGGCCACCTGAGCAAAGACCAGCCGAGAGTGAAAATATTTGGTCACAAACAGCACACGGCTCGAAGCAATGCTTTGAAGGGTTTTTTATTTATCCAAACGTCAGTCATTGAGCTTGAATCGTGCTTCCTGTGATGTGCCGATTCCATCTCCGCCTTGCAAACGAAACTGTTTCGATGTCTCATTCACAATGAGCTGCTCAAATTCATCACCTGTCGTCCAAGGTAGCGCAATGATGGAGAAACTTCAAGCATTCATTGTGTTTGAACCGCAGTGAAATGACATTTGAAAGAGACAAATTTTCAACAAGGCTACAATCGAGTTCAACGAGGTTATTGTTGGTTCGCGGACAAAACAAGTATTTTTACTTTTCATCAAATCCAAACTGGCATCAAAATATCGGACGATATAAACGATGCTTTTGAAGCTTATTTCTCAGGTGATGTGAGCGCGCGTTGTTATTTGCCAAAATTCTGCATTTCAAGTTGTGTTCAGAATTAAATCGTCGTGAATTACTGCATTATTTAAACATTATTTGACAGGATTACGTGACGAGTGAAAGCGAAGGGACAGTAAAAGCCAGTGCAGTTGCAGATGGTCAAAGCAAAAGGACGACGTGCGCATGCGCGGAAAGTGGGGTGAAAGGGTAAAGGGCACAAAGAGCACACGAGGACGTGGTGGAAATCATCAAGGAAACTGCAGAGAAAATAAATAAATGTCGGACGAATCATGGAAGAGTCAAAGAGCAAATGGTAAAATCGAGTTCCCACCAATAGAAAACCTCTATCACCACCATATAAAGACAGGAATGCTCGTGGTTTCGTTTATTCAGCTTTGGATTCAACTGCTGTCGTCATGTCTGGTCGTGGTAAAGGGGGAAAGGGTCTCGGTAAAGGAGGTGCTAAACGTCATCGCAAGGTGCTCCGTGATAACATCCAGGGAATCACAAAGCCTGCTATTCGTCGCCTTGCTCGTCGTGGTGGGGTAAAGCGCATCTCGGGTCTCATCTACGAGGAAACCCGTGGAGTTCTCAAGGTGTTCCTGGAAAATGTTATCCGCGATGCCGTTACCTACACGGAGCACGCCAAGCGCAAGACCGTCACTGCCATGGATGTGGTGTACGCTTTGAAGCGCCAGGGCCGCACACTCTACGGTTTCGGTGGTTAAACATTCTGGTGGTGGTGTTCATCAACAACTACAACAACAAAACGGCTCTTTTCAGAGCCACCAACTCGTTCATGAAGGAGCTTCAGGGGACTTGAACTTAGTATCATGTATTATTTGGCATCAGAAATGCAATGTTTATGGCAGGGTTTGTATTATTATTTTGGGATTGAGATGAACGGGTCAAATAATACATGATACGGTTAAAATGAAAAATGTGTATTTTGACATGAACCACCTTGCAAGCGACATCACACATGATCCCCAACAATTGTCACTTGACAATTCTGTGGGGTTCATTGAAACATTGTGAAACCCTATTCCCTGAAGACAGCCAACCTCCACCATCTTGTTCAACGTTTCCCTTTCAGACTTCATAAAAAGAGCATCACAAAACGTATTTCCTTCCGACCCGTGTACACGTACACATACAAAATGCAGTGATCGGTGGCGAGTTCGGTGGAAGGTCGATTACACTTTCAAGAAAGGTGTTGTGGCTCTGAAAAGAGCCGTTGGGTGGTGTGGTGCGGAAGGTGTGCACAAGACCTTGGATCAGCGGGTTAAGCTCGCTCCCCGCGGATACGTCGTGCCAGCTGGATGTCCTTGGGCATGATGGTGACACGTTTGGCGTGAATCGCGCACAAATTAGTGTCCTCAAACAGCCCAACGAGGTAGGCCTCGCTCGCCTCCTGCAGCGCCATCACTGCGGAGCTCTGGAATCGCAAATCGGTCTTGAAATCCTGTGCGATTTCACGGACGAGGCGCTGAAACGGCAGCTTGCGAATGAGCAGCTCCGTGGACTTTTGGTAGCGCCGGATCTCGCGCAGCGCCACAGTTCCTGGACGGTAACGATGCGGCTTTTTCACGCCACCGGTGGCTGGAGCACTTTTCCGTGCCGCCTTTGTCGCCAACTGCTTTCGGGGAGCTTTTCCACCTGTCGATTTACGGGCGGTTTGCTTCGTACGAGCCATCGTGACCGGCAAATATCAACACAAAACAAAACACCAGCGAATGAAACAAGAGAATTGAGAAATGCGCGGTCTGATTTTGTTTGAGCCGCGAGACGCTTCGGCCGTTCGCCATTGGCTGGCACATTTTTCACGTTTGTTATTGGCTGCCTCAAACACTCTCCCATTCGCTGAAGAATTAATCCCCGCCTCACTCTCAATCCATTGGTCGAAACTTCACTCTCCCCTCTCCATTGGGTCATTTCCGAGCCCGATGTGATCTGCTCCGTGAGGGAAACCTCCGTCCGCCCTCCTTTGCTCGTTTTTCCCACCAATATCTATCCTGGGCTCCTTTGGGCCTGTTCAACATTTCTTTAAACGTGAAGAAGCAAAAGACATATCCATGCCGAATAATTGCGAGTGTTTGTCTTGTAATACTAAAAATTTCACAATTCTACTCACTATTCGATTTAAAAATTTGGTAGTTTGTCGAGGTGGCGTCGCCAGGTAATACATTTTTACATTCAGGAACTACAGTCTGTAAAAAATGCTTTTTTCCCCTATTTCCCGATCTGTACGTTGTTTATAAAAATGGGTTTTGTTTTTTGTTTGATAAAAATGAATTTGTAAAAAAAATACAAAGCAAAGAGTTTTGTGTAAAACACGGATCGTGTATCGCTGATGGTGCTGCCGTTGTGGTCGGGCTGACGAGCTCTTGGGCCTTGTGTGAGGCGAAGCCGTTTACTTTCCCTGGCTTTTCTTGGGGAACAGCACGGCCTGGATGTTCGGCAGTACACCACCTTGCGCGATCGTCACCCCACCCAGCAGTTTGTTCAACTCCTCATCGTTGCGGATGGCGAGCTGTAAATGACGCGGGATGATGCGCGATTTCTTGTTATCTCGTGCAGCGTTACCGGCGAGCTCCAGGATCTCTGCAGACAAGTACTCGAGCACAGCCGCCAGATAGACGGGAGCGCCGGCACCGATGCGCTCGGCGTAGTTGCCTTTGCGAAGATGTCTGTGGACACGACCCACGGGAAACTGCAGTCCAGCACGGGAAGAACGAGACGGCCTTAGCACGAGTCATTCCACCGCCCTTACCGCGTCCCGCCATGATGTTTGTACACTGGAGTAAACATTTTAAAACACGTCGGATTGCTGAATATGGTAACACACGATAAGTCATTGCGAACGGGTATCTTCTGAAGGGAAAATAGGATCAGGAATGCCCCACGCCTACATTTTATCCAACCAATGGGTGGACAGCTTTGGCCGAGCCTCACAAATCCACGTCCCACGTCCACTGCTGGTGTGATCCACATTTTTGCATATTTACCCTTTTTTCAAAGGACTTCGTTCACCCTCTGTTTCTATTCTTCGCATTGGTATTTGCATTTGTTCTCTCGCTGCACTATTGTCTTCATCTCAGCTCATCATACCCTCGAATCCTCCCAAGCCAGAAACAAAAACGAAACAGTTGTGTAATGGTGAGAGCATCTGCTCGGGTTGGAAGGTTGGTGTTTCGAACGACAGCATAGTTACACCAAAGACATCTAGCATATAGTTATACCAAAGACAGGAGGGATTTGAATGGGGGGATTTAATGGGAAATCTTTGAACACGACGACTGTGTGTCCACCGGTTAAAATATCTGAAATACTGAAGACTGTTATGTTGTATGTTACCTCCCCAAACTCCGGTTACGGTGCCCCTCAGAGTCTCGAGAGGGAACGTGGCAGAAAGATTTGTTATTTTGAGTGTTCTAATAAACCATGTGTTACGTGGTCCCCTCGGTGACTACCTGGTCTCGGTGACCCCCGGACCGTGAGAGGAACTTCGCCAGAAAGTGGTATTATATATGCGCTTTCGCAACGCAATCCCTATGAATTCCACCCAAGAGAAAACTGATTTTCAATGATATATTTCAATGGTAATGATACCATACAATTTCAATGATACAATCAAGGATATATTCCCTGAGCAATCCACCATCCACAATTCACACTCAACAATCAATCCCCTAGATGATTAAGATGGCCATCTTACATACGTGGGTCCCCTTTTGTACTCACGACCCCCTTTGGTCTCTGTCCCTCACAATGTCTCTGGGCCCCTCCTGACCAAGATGATGGTCGGCTTCGCCGCACTCGGGCGGTTGAACGAACCCCGGGTGGACGTTTTTCCACCGGGCATGTATCGTACCGGGAACCACGGCTGCAGCCCCCTCCTGGCCACGCGAAGCGGGTACTGTAAAGCAGGCAAAAGCCACACGCCACTTGCAACGCGTGTTAGGCCCCAACGTGCGACCCGTACGCGTCTTTGTAGACGGTGCCGCGAACGGTGCCAGACGCTGGGTCGGTGCACGGCCCCACGGCAGCTTGACGTGTCCACCGGGTAGGTACCCGTCCCGGTAACTCCTCTCGCCAGACGGGCTTGGGAACGCCGCTTTTCCACACGGCTCAATATCGATCCCACCTCTCGTCGGAGCGGGGCGAGGAAGAAGAAATCCTCGTCGCTTCTCTCGACCTCGTGTCTTTCTTCTTCCGTTTCCGGTCTCTTTTTCCAGAAGGGCTCCTGACCCTCCAACCACAACAACCCTTACTCGACTACACATTGATAAGCAAAGACCTGAATAGTAATTCACATACATTCCCATAAATATGTAACACTCCCCCCCTTCAAGAAAGAAAGTTTGAACCCAGCGAAAACTTTCTTTGCCGGCCAACTTGGATAAACAAACCAGATAACTCAACCCCCCCCCCCCCCCCACATTATCAGTTCCCCCCGGGCACAGTTATCACTTAAAAATAAAGCAACAAAATTTCACCACAATCCCCTCGATTAATTCCCTCTGGACCAAGCGTCAACCACTTCTAGTTTCTCTTGAATGACGGTTATGAGGTGGTGACCAAAGCCCCGAAGTTAAACCTCTCGATAGCCCTTTTTCGGGAGGCCCAGCTGAGTATTCCCTACATGGACGCCTTAAGGAATGTGGAGTTCACGGTTAGTCCGGGGAGGAAAGTTTATTACATGGACGCCTTTAAGAACGTGGAGTTCACGGTTAGTCCATGCAGGAAAGTTCACTACCTGGACGCCTTTAAGAACGTGGCGTTCACGGTTAGTCCGTGTAGGAGCCCCGGCTCGGCGGCTCCCCCGTATATAGTGCTTCAACTTCTCCAGAATCCTAACAGTTACGGTGGGACCCCTTGTCCCAGCCGTTACCTGACTGGCGGTCTCCTTCTCGGCCAGTGCTCTGACATTCATTCTTTCGGGAGGTGCCGTAACTCTGGGAGCCTCCATAGTAATATCGGCTGCTGCCAACACCAAAACTACCGCCAAGTGGTCCTCTTCTGTAGACCTCTCGACGCCTACGAAATGCCTTCCCCACTGTTATGGTCCGACCTTCCAAATCCTTACCATTCCAATTCTTCTCTGCCTCCCTGGCGTCTCTTGTGCTTGCAAACGTGACAAAGCCGAACCCTCTTGACCGTTGCGTTTCCCTGTCTTTTACCACCCGCACTTCCACCAGCGGCCCATATCTGTTGAAGACAGAGGTCAGAACTTCTTCCTCTGTGTTGAAGTTCAGTCCCCCTACAAATAACTTGGAACTTTTGTCGCCATCCCGAGCTGGTGTGGTGTTATTTTTCTTACTGGGCTTGTCCACCATTATTGGATTACCTGAAACTCGCCCCCCGGCCAAATCATTCCCGATAATAAAAGAGATTCCCTCCACAGGAAGGGTGGCTTGTAAGCCTACGGTGACCGGCCCTGATACCAACTCTGAACTCAACTGGATGACATGAAGCGGAGCTTTAACATAGCCCCCGACCCCCTGTAAAAGCACACTAACCCCAGTTGCCGTCTTCTCCGACAATGGCAAAATGCCCTCCAGCATCAACGATTGGTGGGCTCCTGTGTCCCTCAATACCCTAACTGGCTTCTGGTTACTCGGGTCGCCATCCAGCGACACGAACCCCTCTGAAATGAAATGTTTGTAGCCCTCCTGAACAAGGTTCTCCCGGGACGCCGTACCTTTGACAGGGGAATCTTCCCCCAGCTCTGCTCTCCAAGAATGATTTCTCACACTTGCCAGTGCATTCGGAGTCGCACTAGACTGATTCCGTTCTGGGTTCTCCCTTTTCCGGAGGTAACATTGGGACATCAAGTGTCCAGTTTTATGGCAAAAAGCACAAGTAGGCCCGGGGGAGAACCTCGGGGTCAGCCTTGAGCCCCCCGAAAAATAAGTTTGTCTTGGGCCCGTAGCCCTCTGATTTCTAACAGTTGGGGTATCATAGTTGTCCCCATAATCATCTCGAGGCCGCCGCCATGTAAGGTCGTTCTCCGCACCGGGTGTTCCATAACTCCCCTGCTGAAGTCTAGGCGAGGAGTTAGGTTTGTGGACCCCTATTCGGTGGGTTAAGGCATACTCATCTGCCATGGTGGCTGCGTCCCACAACTTTGGTACTTTCTTTTCCTGCAGGTACACTTTGATGTCCTCGTGGACACACTGCTGAAATTCCTCCACCAGGATCAAGTCACGCAATGTTTTGAAGTCTTTCCCGACTCCTTTTGACTCACACCACCGATCAAACATGTTTTCTTTCACTCTGGCAAACTCCACATGGGTCTCACTCTCCCTCTTCCTGGCATTCCTGAATTTTTGCCTGTAAGCTTCCGGAACCAACTCATAGGCTTTGAGGATGTGCTTCTTCAGTACCTCATAATCTGCACATTGGTCCATTGGTAGCGCCGAATAAATCTCTTGAGCTTTTCCCACCAGCACACTTTGCACTAGTATGGTCCAGGCCTCCTCCGGCCAGTTTAATTGTCGAGCCACTTTCTCAAAGTGTGGAAAAAATTTCGCGACTTCCTTTTCACTGAACGGTGGAACCAGCCTCACATGTCTGCCCACATCCCAGGTTTTCTGGTTAGGTGTCGACCCCGTCAGCAAGGGTGGTGCCTCTCCCCGTTCTCTCATTAACTCCAGCTCCTTGAATTTAATTTCCTGCCGAAGCTCCATGTCACGTTCCTTTAATTCCCTTTCTGCTTTTCTCTCCGCTGCTTCGAGTTCCCTTGCAGCTCTCCTCTCCTCTGCTTGTTTCTCTTCTCTCCTCTCCTCTGCTTTCCTTTCTTCTTCTGCTCTTTCCTTTTCTGCTTTCCTTTCTTCTTCTTTTAACCTTTCCTGGAGTTCTCGTTCCACTCTCCTTTCCTGTGCTTGTTTCTCTTCTCTCCTCTCTTCTGCTTTCCTTTCTTCTTCTTTGATCCGTTCCTGGCTCCGTAATTGCAACTCCAGTTTCCGGAGCTCAACGTCTTCTGGTTCTTCGGGTAGCCACTCCCAGGCTAACTCGTCCCATGTTCCTAATCCCACCATAGATTGTATCACCGTGGCCTGCAACTCTGCCTTCCTCAAATTAGTTCGGACCTCCAAGTTAAAATGTTTGGCCAATTTCAAGAGGTCCGACTTTAGTAACGCTCGGAACTGTGCCTCACTCAGGGTTACCGCAAAGTTCTGTGCCACAAACGCCATGGTGCCTATCGTTAACCCCTGTTAACCTTCACCCAATACTTTACCCCCAATTTCCCCAAAAATTTACCAATTAATACTTAATTAATAAATTTTAATTAATAAAAATATTATTTTATTATTTTATACAATTTTAGATCCCGGACGTAGACCCAATTGCGAATCCGCAAATCGTAATTTGGACGAGCCCCCAATTCTGTTACGTGGTCCCCTCGGTGACTACCTGGTCTCGGTGACCCCCGGACCGTGAGAGGAACTTCGCCAGAAAGTGGTATTATATATGCGCTTTCGCAACGCAATCCCTATGAATTCCACCCAAGAGAAAACTGATTTTCAATGATATATTTCAATGGTAATGATACCATACAATTTCAATGATACAATCAAGGATATATTCCCCGAGCAATCCACCATCCACAATTCACACTCAACAATCAATCCCCTAGATGATTAAGATGGCCATCTTACATACGTGGGTCCCCTTTTGTACTCACGACCCCCTTTGGTCTCTGTCCCTCACAATGTCTCTGGGCCCCTCCTGACCAAGATGATGGTCGGCTTCGCCGCACTCGGGCGGTTGAACGAACCCCGGGTGGACGTTTTTCCACCGGGCATGTATCGTACCGGGAACCACGGCTGCAGCCCCCTCCTGGCCACGCGAAGCGGGTACTGTAAAGCAGGCAAAAGCCACACGCCGCTTGCAATGCGTGTTAGGCCCCAACGTGCGACCCGTACGCGTCTTTGTAGACGGTGCCGCGAACGGTGCCAGACGCTGGGTCGGTGCACGGCCCCACGGCAGCTTGACGTGTCCACCGGGTAGGTACCCGTCCCGGTAACTCCTCTCGCCAGACGGGCTTGGGAACGCCGCTTTTCCACACGGCTCAATATCGATCCCACCTCTCGTCGGAGCGGGGCGAGGAAGAAGAAATCCTCGTCGCTTCTCTCGACCTCGTGTCTTTCTTCTTCCGTTTCCGGTCTCTTTTTCCAGAAGGGCTCCTGACCCTCCAACTACAACAACCCTTACTCGACTACACATTGATAAGCAAAGACCTGAATAGTAATTCACATACATTCCCATAAATATGTAACACATGGCAAAACCACACCAATGCAATTGTGTAGAACAAACAAGTCATTGTATTGTTATGAATTTTAGGGTAGGGGCATATATAGATTGAGGTAGATCTGCATAGGTAGGTGCTCCGATGATCATAGGTAACAATAACCATCTCTATGTAAATAAGTCGAGGACCTGTCGAGCCCGTATGTCGGATTAAGTGCATCTTCATCCTCATTACGAGGAATGGGGCATGTCAAGTAGTTGTAGGGTTTATGCTAATTCCCCGGTGTGTCAAACCTGTGATCATACCTGTGTCCCATATGACAACGCACAATGGACATTAGTTAGGCCCAATCGTAACACCACACAAACACTACTTAAATCCCCCCTCCATCACAATAACCAGAAAACCCACCGGAAGCCAGTTCGGGGAACCGCCGATGCAGCTACAGCCAGCCACATCACCAGCTTGCATAGCAACACTCATTGCTCAGGCAGGCTGAGGCCACGCCCACCTTGCGAAGGATTGGTAGAAGGAAGACACCACAGGACGAGGGCCGCCGATTGGCAGAGTGGGAGAGGACTGGTGATTGGTCAGGGCAAAAGCAAGAAGCAGCTCGCTGAGTGGTGAAGCAAGAACGAAGAAAGCGACAGATTGGCCATCAAATGAACGGCATGAGAGAGAGGTGACACGGCCATTGGTGGAGGGTTGAGCCTGTAATGTTGGCCGGCATGGATTGGCAGAGAGAGAGAGAGAGATGACGTCAAGAGGGGATTGACAAAAAGAAGAAGAGACCGACATTTTCTCTCTCTCTCGTCCCTGCTCGTTGAAGAGACCTGGGTGCCTGGACCTCGTTCGCTCCTGCCCTCACAATTCCTCTTTTCCCGACCACCTGCCCTTACGCTTTCCTTCACCTCGACCTTTTCTCCTTTCTGACCCGAACGTTGGGTGCATGGCAGTTTCGTGCCGAATTTGTGAGGACATTGCAAGGCTGGTGAAGCAGGTTGCATGCCCGCTCGCTCACTTGGCGCGAGAGGTTTTACCGAGGCCTGGTGAACGGGCGCGCATCGGGGCCTTTCTTCCCACCTACCGGAGTCGCGTCGGACGTCGCGCTCGGAGCCTGACCTTCCCTGACACACTGCAGACAGAGCTAAGCTGCACCACAGAACACAACAATTGCTTTAATTTAATTCTTCCTTTGTCCGTTGTTGAAGTGAGTGAGCTGTGTGGGATCCCAACCTCGGTTGTAGTATTTATCGTCGCGTTCCTTGTTATCGGGTTCCGTTTAATAAACCTTATTTTTGGACACTTTAATTCCGCCTCGGGTTGAATTTATTTGCAGGGTGAAGACGCCTGCGCCGGCCGTCCAGGTGAGTCGGTATTCTTCATTCCGTCTCGCGTATCATTCGCCATCAATTGGATAATGCCTCAAAGTAAGCTCGATTAGCCATTTGTCTTAATAGAGCCATCCACAGGACAACTGGTGTCAGGAAGTGAGATTCGGACTCGACGGACCATTTTTTTGTCCGCGGGCTGAGATTGACAGCCAAGCGTACATTGTGCTCGGCATTTGGAAGTAAAAAAAAATTTGTCAGAGGCGATAAAAATTCTAACAGTCGATTGAGTGCACGAAGTGCGACATCGCGGTTCGAAAATTTAAAAATCTCTTTATTTTTCTGAGGTAAAATATGCGAGCGGGAACCGCTTTAGCGAACAGCGTAATGGCGGACGCTGAGTTGGGCGCGCGAGATGGAGATGCAGAGGGAATTGGAGGTGGGCCGTGTCGAAGTAGGACTTTTACATTATTCCAAATTAATTAATACGATCTTGTTGGAAAAGTTTCCATGTAGGAAATTACAATTTTTGTATAAAATACTGTGAACCATTTCTATCTCTCAGGCACATATGGGAAATGAATTTGTGTTCGGCCAGTAAAAATGTACTCTTGAACTGTGCCAATGAAAAGTGTAGTCCAAGCAAATTCTTTGGAATGCATGTATAAGTGAAATCAGATGTATATTCGTCAGGCTTTGACTGCAATCCAATAGAGACACTGCAGTGAAATCATTGTCAAATGTTGTAAAAGAAATAAGGTTGCTCAGGGGAGGACACTTGGTCATATGTTATTGTTATTGCTCAAAGCATACCTACGGTCTCTTGTGCTTGGCCGAGCCAGATGTGGGGATCGGAACGCCTGAGAAACCCCACACTGCTCTCTTGAGAGGACTTCAAAAGACTTTGGCATTATAAAAGAGAGAGAAAGAGAGAGAGAGAGCTGGAAGGAGGAGAAGATGACTCTGCTTGCTCTTGGTGTCATGTTGAGAAATCCTGTGCTGTAAACCAAAGTGAACTATTTTATGCAAGTGAACTGTTGTAATGTTGTATGTAATCTGTGCTGATCAAACCCAGTTTTCTTCTCCCAATAATTAATAAAATTTCCTAAAGACCAACCTCGGTGTTTGTGGACATTGCTGAGACAAGGACACCTCTCCTCTTCTTCCTCCTCTACACCCCATCTCACCAAATTAATCCTGCTCCATCAGCCGAAAATAGAAGGGGAAGAGCATAGTAATGGAACCTCCACAGCTACCGAGACGGACCCGATGGATTACCAGGCCTTAATGCAATTTATGAAGGTAAAATAACGATAAAATAGATGCTCAGATTGAGCGCAGTGAGCGATTCAATAATAAAATGGATGCCCAGGGTGAACAGATGAAGGAATTCAAAGAAAGATGGAGGAAATGAAAAATAAATGAAGGGAATGATTAATGATATAGGGGGATTTAAATTAAAAAATGGATACCCAAAGGGACGAATTGAGGGGAGACATGAAGGGACTGGAAAACAAAATGGATGCTTGGAGTGAGCGAATGGAAAACAAAATTGATGGGTTGAAGGGAGAATTGAATGCCCAAACCAAAAACATAGAAGGATTGAAGGGAGAATTGGAGGGGCAAATTGATTGATTAAAGGAGGGATTGAAAGGCCAAATTGAAGCGATGGAAAATAAAATTGATGGATTGGTGGGGAATATGGAGGGAATGAATGAGCAAATGAATGAAGGGAATGAAATAAGGGGGATGAATGAACAATTGGAAGGCAAAATTGCGGAAATGGCACAGCAGCTGGGGGAACGAATTGATGGTATAGAGGGGAGAGTGCAGAACCAAATTATGGATAGACTGGGGGAATTTGAGGTCAAAGTGGAGACTAAATTGGGGGAAATGGAAAAGTGCATGGGGGTAGACGTCAACCTAAAACGGGAGGAATTAACATTAAAAGTGGAGGAGGGCATGACCCAGGCTGTCCGAATGGGGGAAAAGTTAGAGGATAGAATATTAGTACCACGAATACCCGAATTGATAAAGCAAATGGAGACTTGGAAGGCCATCGGGGCCGGGTGGATGCCAGAATGCGGCAACAGAGTGAGGAATGGGGACTCCTCAAACAAAAGGGGGGTGAATTGGCCGAAGAGGGAAAGGGGTTCGAAGCCTGCTTAACCGAGCAGGAGCGGGTGTTTGTTGATGGAGGCCTGTGGGGGCCGCAAATGAATGATGGCAGGGTGAGTGATTTGATGCAGGGGCGACTGGAGATCTGGGACTATACCATCAAAGGAGAGGTTGCTTTGGTCCAAGAGAGCTTAAGGGAAGAGGTGAGTCGGTCCGATAAGCATCTCCAAGACGAGATTAAGGTGACCCAGGGGACCCTTACCACGAGCCACATTTGGGCACCGGAGACTCTGAAACTGAACACCAAGGTGTGGGTGGGGGATGGGCTGTGTTGGCCCCAGGCTGTATTTGGACAGAGAGGAATCGGGGAATAGAGTCTCTGGAAAAACAATCCCCCTTGTACATTTTGATGGGTCGGGGAGTCTCGAGGCGTTCCTGAAACAATTTGTGTGTGTGTCTCAACTCAATGGTTGGGGAGAGCGGGAGCGCATGGGGAATCTGGTGGCGACACTGCGGGGGTCAGCTGCAGATGTGTTAAACGTAGTCCCAGAGGGAATATTGACCACCATGGGCAAATAAATCTCTGCCACCGCTCCCAGGGGTTAATACCACTACCCTTCCTGTCGCTTCCATGGAGTTCTTCCAATAAGTTTTTCGTGGCGCTTTTCCAAAGCTGCTTCTCATTACAAAAGTAAAAACAGCACTTGTGATAATAGTATCATTTTAATGATATTACGCAACAATATCCCCACTCCCTGAGGAGGTTTGTGACTTGCGATACTTGTGACTTGAGTTTTTGTGACCCCGCACTCTTCTATCCCCGACACCCTCATGGAAGTAAATGTTATTATTGGGAATGTTGGCATGATGAGGCACGATCTGATCTTTTCAAAGACGTGATCGAACATAAGTAATAGTAATAATAATTGGCAATAATAATAAGGATAATAACAGGACTCTCTGCCGCTCCCGTGGTGAATGGGTGTACTACTCCTCGTCTTTTAAATCTACACTCCTGGAATTTAAAAGTTCAGATGGACTCCAACATCACCTTTTAAAGGCTTTGGCTGCTACATGTCGTTGGTCTCTTGCTGAGCAAGTGTGTATTTTAATAACAGTCTGTTCGTGGGCGATAATTAAACTTGTTCATTTAGATCATGAGACACACCCATTAATTGCTTGATAAGGCAGACAGGAAGGTCTGGAGGTACGCACAGTCACCTCTAAACTGTCTCGCCTGTGTTTGAATCCTGACCAAGCAAGAAACTGTCATCCCGGTGTTTCACAGGCAGGATGATAAAATCAATCCGTTGGGGTGAGGGTTGTGTGTGCCGTCCCTCAGGTGGACGTTAAACTTGTCTGTCGGCATTGGTTTGTGGACGTTAAACTGGGTGTCTTGTCTGTCGGCATTAGTTGGTGGATGTTAGACTGGGAATCTTGTCTGTCAGGATTGGTTGGTGGATATTAAACTGGGTGTCTTGTCTGTCGGCATTAGTTGGTGGATGTTAAACTGGGTGTCTTGTGTTACGACCTGGCCCTTGTGTGAATGGCTCAGGGTACTGCCTATTGCTCCGGAGATCCTAATAGATGTGCTCGGGAGACCAATACGTTCCCCATGGGCGGGTCGCGCCATATGAGCAATCAGAAGTGACCGAGCGAAGCTACCATCCAAATGCTGACGCAATTTTAAACCCCCCAATCTTCAACACACAGTATGCCAATCCAGAAATGCAATGCAAATTCAAAACAGGGGAATAAATGCAAATACTTTACTCAAAATCAAGAAAATACACAGGGTACAACACCAAGGAAAAGATAAATCATAAGGAAAAGAAATCCTGCTGATATGCAGCGGCAAAGATCAAGTAATTAAAAGACAGACAGGCGCCAAGACAAAACAGACAAGACAATTACACGACCCACCCGGTATCCCTTGCTAATCCCAAAGGGGAGGGAGAGGGTAGCAAAATAACAAATAAATATTCGCCAGGATATAAAGGAAATAAAAGGTAAAATACAACTCGGACGGGAGGAGAGGAGGGGAGAGGAATCCAGGCCTGTTTCAGATGGCGACCTCGCTGCCTCGCCCCAGCCACGTGTCCCGAGGGTGGCGCCTCCACTCTTCTCTTTGTCAGTGGGTGTCATCAAACGCCACGAACGACTTGCCCAGAGCAGTTCCTGCAAGACCATGAAGTCGCACGTTGCCTCCGGTCGGCTCAGACGAAACTTGATGAGGAGCAAAAGCTTCTGCTCCCTCTCTCCCACATTTCCTCACGATCCCACGTGCACTGAGAAACCCTCCTCAACCTAAATCTCTCCTGCACCGACTGTCCCTCCAACAGGCAGCCCTCAGGGAGAATAAACAAATCCTCAAAAAGCTCACACAGAATGAGTTCTCATCAAAACTTGGACCGTATGTGCTGTGTTCGTTTTGGCCTTTCACCACCGACCCGATGCACTCTTCTTCCTCCTATTCTTCTCTTCTTTCTGTTTTTTTCCCAGAGGTTCTTTCTCTATTCAATTATGTAGAGCTCTGGTGGGAGGGAGAAGGTCGATAAGGAAGATCTTTGTTTGTTTTTTAACAAAAGAATAAAAATAAAGTCTAAAAGGAAGGAAGAAAGAAAAGAGCAAATCTGGTTTCACAGCTGGCCCGGAATTTCACATAAGATACACCCCAAGCAATCACAGCTTCTTATCATTGCAAGCCCAGCCCCACGAGTGTACAATCATTAAAGAATCCACCACGAGTGTAGCACTGCTCCCATCCTTCTTCCAGTGCCATCCCGGCTCCACTATAAAATCGAATCTTACTATAATTCACCAAATGTCCATCTGCCTGTCTGTCTGTCCGTCCGAAGGTACCGCAAAAATGGCTGAACCGATCGCAATGATATTTTGGGTGGGCAATCCTGGGATCTCCTGGAGTAAAATAGGGTATACTGTTTTTCCAGTTTCAGCTTTGGCCTCCAGAATGTTCAGGTTTGGACTCCCGCAAAACGTTATTTTCCCGGGTGCCGCACAAACGGCTGCACCGATCACTGCACAGCTGCACTACACAGCTGCACCAATCGGCTGCACCGATCGGACTCGGTGACCTCGGACAAAGACCTTTCATAAGGACATGGGTTGAATCCCTGCTTGAGAGAATACCAACCCCCTCCCCGCCATCATGGTCGTCTCTCCAACTCACATTCCCACAAGATATGCGGAAAGGACGACCCAAAACCAATTATCTTCTTTTTGATTCGTATATAAACATCATTAAAAGTAAATAATGACCTCGGCCCAAGTTCAAACGACATGAGTTTGATCTCTACTTGAGAGAATTCCACATAGCTATTTGGGCGGTGTATACGCTAACAGATCGCTGTCTCCATCGATCTTGCCAAGGCCGTAACACCTATCGGCTCAAAATCCTTTTAACTGTTGACTTGGTAGTTTTTATAATGAAGGAAACATTAACAATGTTGTTAAAAGTTTATTTTATGATTAATTTGTGATTGGAGTTATGTTGTTTGGAATGAAAAAAGAGATATCGAGTTCAAGTAAATGACAACATGCCATGATGGTTTCTATCTTCCAAATGTGAACATTGTGGATCACCAGATGCAGATTCGCCACGGACCCACGATCGATGTTTCCATCCATGAACGTACCCATTTGTTTGCATACGGGAACGTTTTTCTTGGAAGTCTTCACGAACTTGCTGTCTATCTCACTAGTATATTGATCTATCTCACTTTCTCACTATGTTGGCTCTCTCTCTCTCTCTCTCTCTCTCTCTCTCTGTCTCTCTCTCGCCCCCTGCCGGCTGTTGCGATTTGGGTGTGGCGTCATGGCGGCTGTGTGTGAGGAGCTGTGAGTAGTGCTGTGTTGTTGTCTTTCCTATCCCCATTTCACTCCCTTTGTGTCTTGTACGTGTTTGTGGAGTTTTCCCCGTGTTTTCCTCTCTTTGTCGAGACAAGAGAGAGAGAGAGAGAGAGAGAGAGAGAGAGAGAGAGCAGCTATTTGGAGGCATTGGCGGTCGGCCTTTCCCCGTTCTGGGCGATGGTTATCGCGATAAAATTTTGGTTTCATTTTTTTTCTCTTCGTCGTTAATCCGGCATCTTGCTAGAGTATAGACATTCCACCTTAAATCATATTTATTTTCTTTCGTTTGGTTTAATTATTACTACCTTTTGCTTTTTTTCTTTTTAATCTCCCCTTACCCGAGTTGTTCAGGTAAAACGGAGTTCCTTTATTTTAGTCATGGCGACGACTCGTTCGCAGCAAGACGCTGCGTTCGAATCGTTAACCCGCAAATATGTTCTGGTTTGTGTCCCTCCTGAAGGGATTCCGACCGAAGAGATCGTCTTGGCGGTTGGAGAAGTTATCGGAATCGAACATGCATGTGCTGCGTCACGTATGAACCAGAAGGTAGTGGTTTTCGTTGTGGATGAGCATCTAGTTCACGATGTCGTGAGTTCTGGGTTAACCACAGAGAGTGGTCACTTGGTTATGGCCTCCCCGATGGATGTCCCGGCAATGAAAATAATCGTCTCAAATTGTCCTCCCTTCGTGTCTAATGAAAAACTCGTGTCGGTTTTGTCTCGATATGGTACAATCGTTTCGAGAATCTCGATGATCCCCCTCGGGTGCCGCCATGAAAAAGCGAAGCACGTGATGAGCTTTCGACGGCAGCTTTACATGGTTCTTCCAGACCGCGGGGATGATACGGGTTTAAAGATTTCATTTAAGATTAAAATAATGACTGTGATTATCAAATATACGCTTCATCAGCGACCTTAACATGTTTTCTTTGTGGGGCGTTTGGGCATTTAAAGAGATTTTGTCCGAAAGCTGCTTGTTCAAAGTGTGGGGAAGCAGGACACTTTGATCAAGATTGTAAAACGGTTAACAACCCACTACCTCGTGTGGTGGAGGAGGTGACAGCCAGTGTCTCAAATGTTTCCGCTGACACTGTGTCCTTACAAAGTGAGGTGGGTAAAGAGGATTTTGTTACTGTGGAAAAAAAACGTAGAGCCTCCGCTCCTCATGGCCCCACTAGTGCCCCAAAAGTAGATGAACGGGATACGAGTGGTGCAGTAGCTGAGGAACCTCAAGTTAGTGAGGAAAGATGGATTACCTTCCAATGATGGAATTTTAATCCAAAGTGCACAAGGTGGTACGGTTCCATCAAATAGTTGTACAAATGAAGGGCCCATTATTATTGATGAGATGTTGGCTGAACATAAGGAGATAGCACCATCATCATCATCATCATCACCACTGCCTGAGCCTCAACAAAATAGTGCGTCAATCCTTCCCAATGTTCCCACTGCAACAAGTGATCAGAATACAGTTTGTGTGGCCCAGACAGAGGTGCCCGATGTAGTTGTACAATATGGTGGTGTAACAGCCCCATCTCATGTCGAAGTAGACCTCCCCAGACCCCCCCAGACCCAAGACCAGTCTATAAACGAGTTGGTAAAGGTCCAAACTGAAATTTACGAACCTGGTGGAATGCTATCTGGGCTGTCTGCTTCAGATGCTGACATGGAGGTGACTGAGCCGTCACAGTCGTTATCTGAGCAGTTACAAATACCCCCACGAGGTTATTGTGACCTTTCTAAATGAGATGTTTAGGCAGCGAAATGTCATGATTCAAAAACATTTTCATGACTTGCTTTCCTTCATGCAGACTGCAAAGTGTATAGTTAGGAATTCTAAAGATTTTGAAGTAACAAAAGCACAAATTCATCGACTGAGGAAATTCATGACAAAAGCAAGGTTGGAACTGTCTCAGCAGCAGCTAAACCCCCCTTGATATAGTAGGGGAGCCAAGGCCTGAATCTAGAAGTGGGGTAGTCATGGAAGAACATACTTTTGTCTTTGGTGCTTTTTGGTAGAATGGACCATGGTGCACATGTCTAGGGTGGCCTGCTTGGGCAACTCTCTTGCGAAAGTGCTGATCTGGCTGAATTGATCATCTGTTGACATAGCAAATTTCGGCCCTAAAATTATAGGTAGGGGAAATGTAAATGCCTATTTTACCATGTTGCAATTGTTGTATTCTAACATTTTAGGTATCATCATAAAGGTATTAGGCTGGGCTACAAATTGTTATCAGAAAATTTTCATTGGGGTCACTGAGTACAGTTTTAGGGGTCAAAAGGTCACGCTCGGAAGGGTCAGGTGAAAATCTTGGGGTCGGGGGTATAAATGACCCCATTGTACCCAAACCAATTAAAATAAATAAATTCCACTCACACAAATTTAAGAGTACTATATACCAAAGTTTTTTTTAAATAATCAAGCCATGTTTGATGGGAATACAAGTTTTGGGAATTAACCCCTTAGTGTCTATGAGCAAAATCGAAAAATGGCAAAAATATGATTTTTTAAAATAGAAGTGATTCCACGCTACTTGCATGATCAACTCATGTGTATAATGTAATATATCATAAATTGTATTGATAAGGCATATAACCTGACCATTTAAACCAATTTACCATTTGCTTGCCTATATTAACCTCTTCTGGGTGTTTCACTTAAACCATGTTAGCCCTGTTCATTCGTATACAAACTGGTACTTTCAACTCGAAACCAAACATACCATGGGTATGCATTCACTTTCCTTGTTAGATTAGGCCTTAAAATATTCACAAGGTTTGATAATGAATCTCTCATGTACATTTAATGAGGGTAAGTGGGGATAAATGTACCATATCCATCCAGTATCATTCCTCTAATGATAAATTACTACATGTAGTAAAATAGGGTGTTGTAGCGGCTACCGCTGGGTTTTCACAATCGCCTTGCACCTATCAAGGACGCGGAGCGATCACCATGCCGGGCTCGTCCAGGACGCCCGGGCAGGCCCGCGCTCAACTTGCCAGGCCTCGGTCGGGACGCTGGGCCACGCCCCCTCTCGCCTTTCCTGGGCAAACGCTCCGGGATAATATGTATATACAGTATATTGCTGCCCGATAAACGGGCTTTTCAGAGTGCCTGAGTGTTTGGTTTGATTAAAGCAACTCGGATGAATTCCAGCTTTTTGTCGCGTCCATTCTTCCGATCGACGTGGGAGCCCCAGCTCCTTCATTGGTGACCTACCGACATGGACACGGCAGTCACCCTTAAACTGCCTACCTTCTGGGAGGCTCACGCGGCGGTTTGGTTCGCACAGGCGGATTCCCTGTTCGCCCTGCGAGGCATCACGGCGGACGACACCCGCTTCCACCATGTGGTAGCAGCGCTCGGTTCGGCCACCGCGGCCCGCGCCCTGAGCCTCCTCGAGAGCCCGCCAGCCGCTGACAAATACGGCACGATTAAGAAGCTTCTCCTCGACGCTTTCGCCCTCCCATCGGCTGAACGCCCACGGCGCCTGCTCGACCTGCCCGAGCTCGGCGACACGCGCCCTTCCGAGCGAATGGACTACATGCTTTCACTGCTCGGCGAGCACTCTCCGGCATTCCTGTTCCGGGAGCTGTTCCTCTGTCAGCTGCCTAACCCGGTACGCCTCGCCCTGGCAAGCACGACGATCACAGATCCCCGGGCCCTTGCCAGAGAAGCCGACAAGATCTCCGCCGCAGGACAGCGCATCACAGCGGCGACATGGGACCCACCGCCGTCCAACGCAACACCCATGGCGCCCGAGCACCCGGCACGGTCGACGACCGAACTGCCGACGCAATTGGCGGCCGCTACCCCGAGCCGACCACCTCCAGCACGACGACCGGGGCCTTCACCTGACCAAGCGTGGTGTTACTATCATGCCAAGTTCGGACAGAAGGCCCGGACATGCCGACCCCCGTGCACCTTCGGCAGGCCGGGAAACGGCCGGGCCGGCGTTCATTACCAGCCATGAGCGCCGGCCACACGGTCAACTTACTGTTCATCACGGATAAAACGTCCGGACGGCGCTTCCTGTGCGACACCGGCACCCAACTGAGTGTCATACCCGCCTCTGACCAGGACAGGCAATCCGCGGTTTGCGGCCCCTCCTTGGTTGCGGCCAACGGATCGACCATCCGCACCTTCGGCCCGCGCAACGTCACCCTCTGCTTCGGCGGCCAACGCTTTGCTTGGACGTTTGTAACCGCAAACGTGCCCATGGCTCTGCTAGGCGCCGACTTCCTCTGCGCACACGGACTGCTGGTGGACGTCCAACGGCGTCGTTTAATCAACGCCGAAACCTTCAGCTCCCTGGTATGCACATTGAGCAGCTCCGCGCCGACCGAGCTGGCATGCGCCGTCCCGGCGGCGAACGAGTTTGCTCGCCTGCTCACGGAGTTCCCGGCCCTCACGCGGCCGACGTTTTCGGCCGTCGCAGTACGGCATGGGATCGAGCACCACATACCAACCACGGGCCCGCCGGTCTATGCCAGGGCCCGCCGCCTCGACCCAGCCAAGCTCGCCATGGCGAAGGCCGAATTCGACGCGTTGGAGCACCTCGGCATCGTGCGGCGCTCCGATAGCGCGTGGGCCTCGCCACTGCACATCGTGCCAAAGCCGGGGGGTGGATGGCGCCCGTGTGGCGACTACCGCCATCTCAATGATGCTACCACCCCCGACAGGTACCCGATCCCGCATATCCAAGACTTCTCCGCCCGTCTGGCGGGACGGGTCATTTTTTCGAAAATTGATCTCATACGGGGATATCACCAGGTACCTGTCAGGGCGGCCGACATCCCTAAAACGGCAGTCATCACGCCGTTCGGCTTATTCGAATTCTTGCGGATGCCGTTTGGTCTCAAGAACGCGGCTCAGGCGTTCCAGCGCTTGATGGACGGCGTGCTGCGTGACCTGCCGTTCCTTTTCGTTTAACTGGACGACATCCTCGTCGCCAGCACGTCCCGGGCCAAGCACCTCCTCCACCTCTGAACACTGTTCGGGCGCCTCAGCGAGCACGGCCTCATCGTCAACCCGGCCAAATGCCACTTCGGCACGACGGCCGTTGATTTTTTGGGCCACCACATCACCAAGAACGGGGCCGTGCCGCTGCCAACCAAGGTCGAGGCCATCACCACGTTCCCGTGTCCCCGCACCATAAAGGCCCTGCAGGAATTCCTGGGAATGGTGAATTTTTATCACCGCTTCGTACCCTGCGCTGCTCAACTCATGCGGCCCCTCTACGAAGCCCTCCGGGGCAAGCCGGCCAAGCACGACATCGCCTGGTCCGCAGCAATGGATGCGGCCTTCCAAAGCTCAAAGCGGGCCCTCGCCGACGCAACACTGCTCGCTCACCCGGTGCTCAACGCTCCCATCGCCCTCACCACGGATGCCTCCGACTACGCGGTGGGCGCCGTACATGAGCAATGGGTGAACGGGGTTTGGCAGCCACTCGCTTTTTTCAGCCGGCAGCTCCGGCCGAACGAGCTCAAATACAGCACGTTTGACCGGGAGCTCCTCGGTCTACACCTGGCCGTCCGCCATTTCCGCCACCTCCTGGAGGGCCGACCTTTCACGGCGTTCGTCGACCACAAGCCGTTGGTTTACGCCATGGCCAAGGTCACGGAGCCGTGGTCGGCCCGCCAACAGCGCCACCTCTCCGCCGTGTCGGAGTTTACCACGGACATCCGGCACGTCGCCGGCAAAAACAACGCCGTGGCCGACTGTCTTTCCCGGGCCAGCGCGAACGCGGTCCACCTGGGCGTGGACTTTGCGCTTATGGCGGCGGACCAAACCACCGACACCACGGTGCAAGCCCTCCGGGCGGCGGACACGGGGCTCCGCCTGGCCGACATCCCCTTCGCGGACACTGTCCTGCTCTGCGACGTCTCCCAAGGCCAGCCTTGCCCCATCGTGCCCGTCACCTGGCAATGCCGCATCTTCGCCTCCCTCCACGGCCTTTCCCACCCGGGCCGGAAAGCTTCCCAGAAGCTGGTGTCGGCGCGATTCGTCTGGCACGGCCTTTGTCGGGACGTCCGCGATTGGACCAGCACCTGCACGGCCTGCCAACGGGCCAAGGTCCACCGACACACCCAGGCCCCGCTGGCACCTTTCACCGTGCCCGAACGACGTTTCGACCACGTCAACGTGGATCTGGTGGGCCCCCTCCCCCCGTCACGGGGGTTCACACACCTGCTCACCATGGTGGACAGGACCACCAGGTGGCCGGAGGCCGTTCCCCTCGTCTCCACCACCACCGCCGACGTGGCGCAGGCTTTCATCGCCACCTGGGTCGCCTGCTTCGGCGCACCGGCAGACATCTCGTCAGACCGCGGACCACAGTTCACCTCCGAGCTGTGGGGCGCGGTCGCCCGCAACCTGGGGGTCAAGCTCCACCGTACTACGGCCTACCACCCCCAAGCAAACGGGTTGTGCGAGCGATTCCACCGCTCCATGAAGGCCGCGCTCATGGCTGGCCTTCAAGACGGCGGTTGGGCCGACCGGCTGCCGTGGGTCCTTTTGGGCCTCCGCACGGCCCCCAAGGAGGACCTCCAGGCATCCACCGCCGAGCTTGTCTATGGCCAGGCGCTACGCGTCCCGGGCGAATTCGTGCCCGACGCTACCAGTCCCTGGTCCGCAGCTCACCAGCGCTCGGACCTCCAGGAGGCCGCCCGACGGTTTGCCCCCGTGCCAACATCCCACCACGGTGACCCCCAGTCCTACGTCCCCCCAGCACTTCGCACAGCGGAGTATGTTTTTGTGCGTCACGACGCACATCGGGGGCCACTCCGGCCGCCGTACGACGGGCCCTTCCGGGTGCTGCGACGGGACGACAAGTCGTTCGTCATCGACATCGGCGGCAGGTCGGACCGGATTGCGGTGGACCGCCTCAAGCCGGCGCACGTGGACGTCGACCACCCACCACGGGTGGCCCTTCCGCCGCGGCGAGGCCGCCCCCCGTCCACGGTGCCCCCCACTCGACCGCCCACCACCACACCAGACCCCCTCCCACGACCCGCCAGGGGTCGCTTCGGCCGGGTCATCAGGACCCCCCTCAAATTGACCCTGCCGGTGCAAGTCGATTCTGGGGGGACGTGTGTAGCGGCTACCGCTGGGTTTTCACAATCGCCTTGCACCTATCAAGGACGCGGAGCGATCACCATGCCGGGCTCGTCCAGGACGCCCGGGCAGGCCCGCGCTCAACTTGCCAGGCCTCGGTCGGGACGCTGGGCCACGCCCCCTCTCGCCTTTCCTGGGCAAACGCTCCGGGATAATATGTATATATATTGCTGCCCGATAAACGGGCTTTTCAGAGTGCCTGAGTGTTTGGTTTGATTAAAGCAACTCGGATGAATTCCAGCTTTTTGTCGCGTCCATTCTTCCGATCGACGTGGGAGCCCCAGCTCCTTCAGTGTGTCAATACAAGGCTTGTGAACTTTCTGTTAGTATTTTAGTTAGGATGATGAGGCTGATTATGAATGAAGAATCATGAGTGAGATGTTTATGTTCATAGAACATCTTCATTTTTTTCCTCCATTAGTGTGCACATCAGTGGATCCCCGCAGCAGTTACAAGCCATGGTGCATGAAATTTTGGCTTTTCTGCAAGGGCAATGTGGCCCACATTTATCTTTGCAACATTTGCATTTAGTTTTCAGCAAACCTGGTTTTGATTGGTTTTGTCATCAAAGTAGCCAGCAGGTATCCTTTCTTGGTATTCCGGCCAAAGTCGGTGGGATCGGGCAACGTTAGACTTGCCATTGTAGCACGTTTCCAAATTAATATTTGGTACAGAGCCCTCAGGATGTGAAGCTGAAAAGCATCGCTTATGGGAGGCAATGATCGGATGTCAGATCTCTTTGTTTGAAAAAGATGACACCGTAGCTCATCCATAGAACCAGAGAAGTCCTTTTTCCCATACAGTGCATGGACATATTTATGCGCGGACTCTGCAATGGCTTCTGACATTTCAATACCCTCTTCAGGAATTCCATATTGTGCAACTGGCTCAAGGAGCTTTCCACAATCCAATGCCACTTTCAATGCACGTTTTTTTCCACAATGGAAAAAGTAGCTGACTGTATCACAGCCAGTGAGAGCATATGCTGACAGTAAGGATGAGCTGGTCATATCTGTGTATTGACTTGCCAAAAACTTGGAAATAACATGACATGGGATGAAGATGTTCTCCTTTTGCATCCAGAGCTCGTCTAAACCATCGACCCTTGAAACGTGGTAGATAGCCAGCATAATGACATCCGTGTCAGTGGATGTGAAGTGGAACTAATATAGTAAGGGCATTTTATGAGATATTTCACAAATCTGTTAACTAAATTGTTACCAAAAAATTTCTTCACCAATATGTTTGTAAAGGTGTGTAATAACATGTGTTAAAATGTTGAAGTTCAACTCCCGTGGGAAACCCAGAAAAAAAGCTGTTGAATTCGGGTACCGAAAAATTATTTTCGAGAATTTTTATTTTTTTAAATCGGCCCTTAAGTAACTTATGAGGGGTCAAATAAGGGTTTTTCATGATTCTGAGTTGATTGTTAACATTTATATTTTCACTTTTACATTTACACACAAAGTAGCTTTTATTTCACATACATATATAATACTCAAGAGTTATTTCTCATTCACAATGTCAGAAGTTTCAACAGTCATTGTCTATGTCTTCTTCAGACTCAACAACATCATGACTGCAGTTTCTGCATGTAATGCCATTACAGACTCCACAGGCCGAGATGCACGTGACCCCATTCTTCTTGCAGCTGCATCGCCGGTTGCTGCAATCTCCATGACAATTACAGCTCGTGAACTGCAATAGCTCCTCAGGAGCCGTGGGGTCCAGTGTTGGAACCGGCTCATACCCATGCACACCTATTGTCCATCCATAGTCACTGGGGTTCAGAGACATGCTCTGTAGAAGGATCCAGTCCCGGGTCTGCAGGTAGGCACGGAGTGAATGTTGTGCAGCTGCACCCTCTGTTGGAGGTAGAGTCTCTGGTTTGATCACTCCTGCCGCTGCCTTCCTTGAGAACATGTTGTACCGAATTTCACCCAATGTAGTATCTCGTCCATGGTAAATGTACTTGAAAATCGCAGTACCAGCCTGAATCACTGTTTCCTTGGTGGCTTCTGTGTCAAGGAAGATGTCGATGTACTCAGCCGCGTCCCCATCGCAAAACTTCGCAGGATCTTAGCTTTGTCGAGTGCCTTCAACTTCACCCGGGGGAAAGCTGCTGTTGTCTGTGGATCTGGCAAAGGTGGTGCCGGAGAGGTGACTTCGATCCAACCCATTGAGTGAAAGGGAGTGTTTCCGTGAATAGAGACAATGTTTAAATCTATATTGTCTCCAACAAACTGAGTGACTGCATTGTTTGTTTCCCCAACCTCCATAAAGACCACCTGATCATTACTTGACAATTCACTTTCACTGGCTGGCACTTTGGCTGTCATCACTGATTGATCCTCAAGCGCAGCATCAACCACAACCTCATCATTGATCTGTTCATCGGTTTCCTCCACAATGGTGTCAAGAGTGCCAGAAGTATCTGGAACATCATCTCCACTCCTACTATTAAGGAAGCAGTATTTGTAGTTTTGTGTCTCCGTGTAAGACTCAGTGTATCCCAGCCGGTGGAACTTGTTGAGCATCCATTTTGACCCAAATCTATGATCAAGTTGTATGGCAAGCCCCATTTGGTGTGGCAATACTCCAGACCGAGGTCGACAGGCCTTAATAAAATTCTGCCCCCAAACGGCAACTCTTTCGTCTGTCTTGACAATCGGTCTCAAGAACATCTGAAGGCTTGCAGGAACAAGTGTCAGCTGACTATCGATGTCAGTCATACTGTGTGTGGTGGGGTATGACTTTGGACCTAAATCAATCAAGGCAATATCATTGGATATGAACTTGAGTGCCGTCTTTATGATCTGAGTCTTCTCATCCGTGTCAGTGGATGTGAAGTGGAACTAATAGTAGACATGGCCGCAATGACATCCTGGCTAATGTTCAACACCTATTCGTGTTGTTTTGGACTCAGTACTGCACGTCCATCAGGTCCAACATCAAAGGGTACATCAAGAAGCATCCAGGACAAATGATTGTATAAGTCTGTAGGGACAAGTTGTGATGCTGCTTGGTACGATATATCCAGATCAGGGTTTCCTACATCATTCTGGGCGGCAGTCCTCCTTTGAGTTTCCTTCACCTGTCCCCGGATGGCCTTTGCTGTGAGGAAGGATTCTCGCTGGATTTGAACATTAGCATCCTTCCCTCGGTCATCATCATTTTCATCAGCCTCATCATCAATATATTCCCATTCTTCAAGCTTGCCTTTAAGTTGTTTCACCTCAGACAAAACAGTTGCCAGGGATAAATCAGAAGAACACAACAACCTTGATGTACCAACCTTGGGAGCAATGACAATTTTATCCCCAAAATAGTTTTCCATTTGCCTTACCAGTTGGTTTGAACTGTACAGCATTGCTTTTTCCACCTTTCTGTCAGCCAACCTTCGCCTTACCATGTCACGCAACTGAGACACAAAGTATACAGTATTCTCATTCAGCAATTTGTTTTCAACTTCTGACACGATTGTTTCAAATGCACATTTACTCTCATCGACACTATCAGGATCAGTTGACTGATCTTGTGCACTACCACTAGGCCTACATCTAAGCAAATATGAAGTCAAGCATGATTTATGATAGCGAAAGTCATTGGCAATTAAGTCCATACAACCGTCACCATGTCCCTGTATCATGTGAAGCATTGCAAAGTCATCCAACTCTTTTGCTTTTTGCAATATAGTGTCCTCCCGATCTTTCGTTGCGACAAGGGTTAGTTTATGCTGACCCTTTTTATCACTCTCCTTGCCACAGATGAAACATACCATGGTAAATTCTGCCTTTGTAGTTGAAGATCTGGTGACAAGAGGCAAAGTTTTCTCAACAATATCATCCTCAGTTGTTTTGGAACGTTTGTTTTGATCAAGATTTCTTGTTCGTATACATATTGCGACATCTTCGGTGATATTTTGGTTGTTTATCAAAAAAATGCATCTCTGCAAATGATGTCATCTTGGAGACGACTAGCAGTGTCATGGCGGTGTGTCACCGCGTATAAGAGAGTATCATACCCGTTGTTAGTCACCTGCTGCAGGGTATCATGGGTGGTTTTCTGACATATTATGCAGCAAGTAAAGTCAGTTTTGAGAAGAGACGGACTCTTGCGTTTCCTTCCAAACTGTAGCTCGGTGAGTTCTGCCATGGGTAGACTTTGGATGTTGTAACTTGAAGCTGAAAGCCAAAGTGCAAGGCATCAAATTTTCAGTGAAATCCAACCATGCCAATGGAATTAAAATAAAATGCCGCTAGCCCCGCAAATCGGAAGCTGTACTACTCAGCCATAAAATGAAAATGGCAACAAGATGGCAGCTGTGGTGTGGCCATATTGGATGAAGAGTCGTTCTGGAAATCAAAAGGAAGCTTCCTCTATGCATGCACAACACACAACTAAGAAATTGGATGAACTGACAAAGACATTTTTTAGTTAATGGGCGGAAACCAAATTCAAGATGGCAGCTCTGGCAGCCATATTGGATATGGGATTTGGCCTGAAATGAAAACGAAGCTTCCTGTACCCACCCCCAACACATCAGTAAGAAATGGGATCAATCGGCCAAGGCATTCTTTAGTTAGTGGGCGGAAACTAAATTCAAGATGGCGGCTCTGGCAGCCATATTGGATATGGGGTCGGGCCGGAAATCGAAAGGAAGCATCCTCTACTCTGCCCCAACACACCACCGAGAAATGGGATAATGATCATGCCGGTAGAATTAGCCTGCATTCTCTCAGAAGGGGGACTGAATAACCGTGTCCTTATGGGCTTCCGTAGATTCCATAAAAATGTACACATGTTACATAATGTACAAGCCCAGCCTAAAGTACTCAAAAGTACAGCCAAAAATCTAATCACTGCAAACTAAATACCTGTTAATGAGGCATAATACTTCTTTTATGATTATGTAACACGAGGTGTCTATCATATGTCACGATTATAGGATGTGATGGATTAAATTTTAATTTCCAGATAGATTTTCTGGCTCTTTCAAGTATGACAAATGAGAGGTCAATTGCACCTCCAATTAATGACACACTGAAGAGCTCTTTGTTTTTAAGGTATGGTGGCTCATTAGGGACTCGCCTTTGAATGAGTTCGCATTGGGCTTAAACACTTACCTTTATTTTAGCCTATTGTCTCTTGTATTAGCTGCCACTTCCATCACACAAATTGAAGATAATGATGTTTATTTACATAAAAATGAACAAGTAGGATCAACAACTAACATCAAAGAGCTATAGTTACTGAACATCTTCTGTAAATTTTCAATAAAATTGTAACAGATGAAAAATGGTAAAACGACACGAAGGGTTAATGTGAAAGACACACAAGGGTTAATATAGGCAAACAAAGGGTTAAATTGATTTAAATGGTCAGGATATGTACTTTATCAATATAATTTATAATATACTCATGTTTTAATCATGCAAATAGTGCAAAATCACTTTCATTATAATAACCTATATTTTCGCCATTTTTCGATTTTGCTCAAAGACATTAAGGGGTTAATTCCCAAAACCTGTGTTCCCATCAAACATCGCTTGATTATTAAAAACCTGGTTGTATAGTACTCTTAAATTTGTGCGAGTGGCATTCATTTATTGTTATTGGTTTGGGTACAGTGGGGTCATTTATACCCCCGACCCCTAGATTTTCACCTGACCCTTCTGAGCGTGACCTTTTGACCCCTAAAACTGTACTCAGTGACCCCAATGAAAATTTTCTGATACCAATTTTTAGCCCAGCCTAATACCTTTATGATGATACCTAAAATGTTACAATACAACAATTGCAACATGGTGAAATAGCCATTGACATTTCCCCTACCCCTAATTTTAGGGCTGAAATTTGCCATGTCAACAGATGATAAATTCAGCCTAATCCGCACTTTCGCAAGAGAGTTGCCCAAGCAGGCCACCCTAGACATGTGCACCATGGCCCATTCTACCAAAAAACACCAAAGACAAAAGTATGTTCTTCCATGACTACCTCAACCCTTTTTAAGCACATTTCTGCTCTCTGGCGCACCCTACTAATAAGGCATGAAAAGGAAGGAAGTACTGTTTGGCACCTTAAACGTGAATGGTGGTGGTGCTAACCATTTATGTCAGCTCCAAGTTAAAATCTTATTGTTTCAGAAACATATCGATCTATGTTTATTGCAGGAAACAGACATAACAGACTTCACAGCCTGCCTGGCTTCGCCTTAATACTGGGCAGTGTTTCTTTAGCAATCTGTCCTCTGTTTCTGTGGGAATTGCTTTCTTGCTTCGTCCGGGGTTCGTTCCTGACTCTTGTAATTTTAATGAAATAGTTATAGGACACTTAGCATCCTCAGAGTTGGTCTATCAAGGATTTCACCTCACCTTACTCAATGTATATGCTCCCAGTAGCAGCTTAGCTCGTAAAGAATTTTTCACACATCTGGCCAATTACCTTCACACAGTAGCCTTTGATCATTGTATCTGTATTGGAGGATATTTCATTTGCACCTTTGAACCTAGTTTAGATAGAAATACACCAGAACCACATCCAGAATCTCATAAAGATTTATTGAATTGTTTTTCATCACTTGGTCTACTTGACGCATGGCGTATGCAGCATCCGACAACATCTCAATACACATGGTGCCGTTGTGCTATTGGGTTAATAACATTTGCAAGGCTTGATAGATGGTATATTAATTCCACTTTTAGAAACGTACTCGTGTCTTGTAATCATTTCCCTTCTACTTTCTCTGATCACCAGCTGGTTGTACTTGGTCTATCCTTTTCTCAGTCAATTCGTAAAAGTGCGTATTGGACTTTCAATACCAGCCTGTTGGAGGATTGCTGTTTTAATGATGCTTTTCGTAGTTTTTGGGAAACACTCATCCAAAGAAAACCTTGTTACTCTTCTGTTCAGTTATGGTGGGATAACGTGAAAGCACAGATTCGCGTCTTTTGTCAATATTGCTACGGTTTTGAGATTGGCACATATTGATCATTAAAGGTTAAAGGGTTGCCCCCCATAGTTAGTCCACGAGCAACACGTAGGCCACTTGTAGTATTAGTTATGTCATAGTATGTGTGAGTATAGGCCATTTCCCCTAGTAATATCTGCGTTGTGTAAAGACATAAGTTTAGGTCCCTTCATTTTTGCGCCACCCTCCAGTTCCACCTCTATGGGCATAATTGATCCCGCGCCACATTTGGCTGATCCCTCAGTTTGTTACACTTTGGCTACCCGCAGCATTTATTACGCTTTGGCTGCCAGCAGCATTTGCTGCCCTTTGCTCGCTCACTAGTCGAGTAACACGAGGTAGGCCTAAGAGGGAGGAGCGCGGGGTCGGGGTGGGGCGGCGTCAAGGCAGCGCATCAGAGGCGATGACGGTAAGGGCCACCAACCAACCAGGGCTCTAAGGGCATGGCGTGATAGGGCGTGGTAAGGCGCGTCTGGTAAGTGCTAGAAGGTTCACGGGGCGTGCCTATAAAAGTCTTTGCACAAAACCCTTGAACAGGACTTACCAGGAGGACTTGCCAGGGCGTGAGAGACCGAACAGAGAGCACGAGAGAGAACGAGGAGGACTGATTTGCATGAGAGAACTCGCAAGGGGAGAGGACTTGGAAGAGCTTGATTGGCAGCGCTCACTTTGGAGGCATTGCACTATATCTCGTGATAACGTACGCGCTGGAGGAAAGGCAGCCAGACGCGCCAGTGGCGAATATCGCCTATTCAGCCACGCGAGTGAACGCGGTAATAACGCGAGTGATTAATCGCCAACCACCAGAGCCCAGACCCTACCGTTTGCCCCGTATTATTCCATGTGCGCCAAACGACACGCGGAGAGCTCCTGCCCCTCTACTTACCATCTGCCCGGGACGAACCGGAGGCCGGAGGGAGCTGCACGGGAGCCATCCTTGGACGCGGACCATCATCTCGCAGCTGCAAGCCCCGTGTGAGGGTGTCTGTGTGTGAGACGGGCCCGTTTGTCCTGGGGATTAAGTTAAGACTGTTTTTAAGGCTGCACTGTGTCCTATTTTCTGGAATCATTGTAAATATTGTAAATGTGGCATCTGGTCAAATCTGTTTCTGGTGTTTGTTCCCCCTCCATCCCCTCCCTCACCTCAAATGGCTTAACGGCTGACTCGGCACGTGAAAAAGCTGAATGCCTCAACTCTGTGTTTGCCTCTAAATTTTGTGTCCCAAACCCATCCCTCTCTGTACCCACCGTACCCAGTCATTCCCAGCTGCTCCTGGACTCTGTGTCCTTTCCTCCTGACAAGGTGGAAAAGTTTCTGTCAACCCTCGACTCTGATTCTGCAACTGGTCCTGACGGCATCAGCCCACGGGTCCTAAAATCATGTTCTTCTGCTCTTTCACTCCCTCTTTCTGTTCTCTTCACCCTCTCTTTTGCTCAAGGTCATCTGCCATCTGCTTGGAAATCAGCCAACATCACCGCTTTGCACAAAAAAGGTGCAAAAACAGATCCCAGCAACTACAGACCAATCAGCCTTCTCCCAATTATCAGCAAAGTCATGGAATCCATCATTGCTTCAGATATGAAATCTTTCCTCTTCTCCAATGGCTTGATCTCTGATCATCAATTTGGTTTCAGACCTGGTCACTCTACTCTGGACATGCTGCTTCTGCTTTCTCAACAATGGATGGAGGTCCTCAACGCCAAACAGGAAATTAGAGCTGTCTCCCTTGACATTTCACGTGCCTTCGATACGGTCTGGCACCCTGCTCTGCTCACCAAACTCTCCTCCTTTGGTATCCATGGAAATCTCCACGCATGGCTGGCGGACTTCCTCTCTGGTCGAAGTCAACGTGTGGCCCTGAATGGGTTTCTCTCATCTCCTCTTCCTGTTCAGGCTGGAGTTCCCCAAGGTAGAGTTCTGGGCCCTGTGCTTTTTCTGGTCTTCATCAATGATCTCTCTGACTCTCTTGAAAATCCTCTCTATCTCTTTGCTGACGACTCTACTCTCTGTCGCTCCATTCCTCATCCCTCAGATCGGCAGTCTGCAGTCTCCTCACTCTCTGCAGACCTGGACAAAATCACAGACTGGGCAAACAAATGGAACATGTCTTTCAATCCTGATAAATCTCACACTCTTACGATGTCTCTCTGAAAAGACCGACTGGAAAACCCTCCCATCCACTTTCTGAATAATCCTCTCCAAGAAATTCTGTCACTCAAGCTTTTGGGTCTCACTATTTGCCATGATCTTTCCTGGGAAAACCACATTTCAAATCTGGCCTCCAAAGCCAGTCGCCGACTGGGCATCCTCCGTCGTGCGAAGTCCTTCCTTGGCACACCTGAGCTCCTCACCACATACAAGGCTTTCATCCACAGCTCTATGGAATACTGCTCTCCCCTCTGGTCTGGTGCTCCTGCCTCACACCTAGCCCGTCTTCACGCTGTTGAAACCAAAGCGTTCAGAATCATTGGAATCTCCCGCGATGAAGCTAACTCTAAGGGCCTTTCACTCACTCACCGCAGGCAGGTTGGTGGTCTTTCCGTCTTCTACCGACTCCTCTCTGGCCTTGCCCCCCCAGCCCTCTCTGGGCTCTGTCCCCCAAATATTCCTACAGGTCGCACAAGATCTGCCTGCAACCCTCTTATGGTTAAACTGCCAAAATCAAGACTTTCTGCTCACCTTCACTCCTTCATTCCTCTTTTCTCCCGCCTCTGGAACAAACTCCCTCACTCTCTTCAATCCCACTGCACCCTCCAGGTCTTTAAAACAGCTGTTCACCACCATCTCTTATCCTCCCCAATCCAAAACCTTGATCTTTTCTACCCCCGCTAATTTCGGTCCCCTTGTGTTTTATACCTCTCCCCCCCGCCCTCCCCCTCCCATGCCTCCTGCCCCCAAGCCCTCTCCCTCCCACACTTCTCCCTGCTCTCAAATGTTGTGGTTGTGTGCTTCCCCTTCTCTCCCCATCTTGTCTTCCGCTCCCTCTTTTTGTGTGTTTTGTTTGTCTGGTTGATTTGTTTGTAGAAATAAATGTTAGCTCTTTCACGAGCCTCGATTCAGTATACAAAAAAACTAAAAAAACTAAAAATAAAATAGTGTAAATAAATCCTGTTATTCCTTTCCTCCCAATTCGATCGCCTGTGTGATTTCTCCATTGGCTAAGCGTGGTACGAGTAAGATCATTAGAACCGGGTTCACCAACTAAACGGCACGGGTCGTGTGTACGCACCGCTCGGCGTATCAGCACGCGTGATTCGTGCCGGCCTTATTTCCTCATTTCTGGGCAGCACGAGTAATTAGGTAATAGTGATTCTAGTCCTACGACCATATTTCGCGCTTTCCGGGAAGGACGTCATAGGTCCCGGGTCCCGTCGGCCAGTCAAAGACAAGGGGACTAATCCCCCCTTGGTAAGGGGAGAAGGCTGGCGCTGAGATCCGCAACAATATTTTAAGTCCTTTTCCACAAGCAAGAGTAAGATTGCTGTTTCTCTCTTAGAAACTGAAATTTTACACTTAGAGGAAGACTTGGTTAAGTCTCAAAATGGCAGGAAACTTCAGTTATTATTGGAGAAAAAAGCTTATTTAAGAGAACCGATTCATGAAAAAGTAATGGGGATGTCAGTTAGACTCGGAATCCAAAATGTGAAGTTCTCTGACACCCCAAACAAAAGTTTTTTTTCCAGTTAGAAGGGGTTAAGAAGTCCCAAAGGCAAATGTTTTCCTTGTTAGATGCTAAGGGGAATATTACACAAAATGAAAGTGATGCTAAGATGCTTGTGAAAAGGTTTTTTTCTGGTTTATTTGCGGAGAAAGCTGTGTGTAAAGATATGGTTGATGATATGACGAATTACCTGCCTTCGTTGAGTTGTGACCAGTGTCAAGGTCTTGAAGAGCCGTTTACTTTGGAGGAGCTAAGCACAGCTCTGCGTAGCTTTGAACACGGAAAAGCCCCTGGAATCAACGGCCTTCCAGTGGAATTTTTTGCAGCGTTTTGGGACATTTTAGGTCCTGAAGTACTGCTGGTGCTACAAGAAAGCTTACGCACTGGCATACTACCTCTCATGCTGTAGAAGAGCAGTGGTATGCCTTCTCCCAAAAGGTGGTGATCTCCGTCGGATAGAGAACTGGCGCCCCATCTCATTACTGTGTCCTGACTGCAAACTTTTTTCCAAATTGTTGGCCAATCGGCTAAAGGTTGTCATTGGCACTGTTGTCCATCCTGATCAGAGTTACAGCATTCCGGGAAGATCAATCTCTGATAATGTCTTTGTTATTAGAGACTTGATTGACTGTGGCCTGAAGGAGGAAGAGGGCCTTGGGTTGATTTTCCTAGACATTGAAAAGGCTTTTGATAGCATTGATCACACTTACATGTTCCATGTTCTGCAAAAGTTTGGTTTTGGTGAAAAGTTTATAGGCTTTGTAAAATTGTTATACTGTGGAGCTATGCTCGCACGATAAAGCCGGACAAAATGGACGACACCAGGAACGAAGTTTCACTGAGCTATTTATTCTAGCTCAACTCGAAAGAACTCAAAAGCACTGAATAGCCCGTTAACACGGGCGGCAATTTATATCAAAAGTTCACCACACAAAAGCCACGCCTCTCAGGCGGGGTGTGGTATGCAAATAAGTCAGCCATGCCTCTCAACGGGGCGTGGTATGCAAATCGAGAGCCCGCCCGGGCAAGGCAAGTCCGGACACGTCCGGGCGAGTCCGGGCAAATAACCGCCCGCCGGTTACGTCATCGGCCGGTGCAAGGTGATTGTGTCATGCTTCCGGTAACCGCTACATGCGCCCCCCCAGAATTAACTTGCACCGGGAGAGTCCGTTTGAGGGGGGTCTTGATGACCTGGCCGAAATGACCCCTGGCGATTCGTGTGGGGGTGGTAGGTGGCGTGGCGGTGGATGGTCGGGCGGGGGGCTTGGTTGAAGGGGGACGGCCCCGTCATGGAGGAAGGGCCAACCGTGGAGGTTGGTCGAGGTCCAAATGGGCCGGCTTGAGGCGGTCCACGGAGATGCGGTCCAGTTCGCCGCCGATGTCAATGATGAACGACTTGTCGTCCCTCTTCAGGACCCGGAAAAGTGGAGTACGGCGGCCGGAGCGGTCCCCGGTGTGCGTCGTTCTGGATAAAAACGTACTCCGCAGTGCGAAGTGCTGGGGGGACATGGGGTTGGGGGCAGCCGTGGTGGGACATGGGCACAGGGGCAAATCTCCTGGCAGCCTCCTGGAGGACCGAGCGTTGGCGAGCCGTGGACCAGGGGCCGGTGGCATCAGGGATGAACTCGCCTGGCATGCGCAGTGGCTGGCCGTAGACCAGCTCGGCGGTGGAAGCCTGGAGGTCCTCTTTAGGGGCCGTTCGGAGGCCCAATAGGACCCACGGGAGCCTGTCGGCCCAACCGTCGTCCTGGAGGCTGGCCATGAGAGCGGCCATCATCGAGTGGTGGAACCGCTCGCACAAGCCGTTGGCTTGGGGGTGGTAGGCCGTGGTGCGGTGTAGCTTGACCCCCAAGGCCTGGGCGACCGCGCCCCAAAGCTCGGAGGTGAATTGCGGGCCTCTGTCGGAGGAGATGTCCGAGGGGGCGCCGAAACGGGCAATCAAGGTGCCAATGAAGGCCTGTGCCACGTCGGCGGATGTTGTTGATGCCAACGGGACGGCCTCCGGCAACCTGGTGGTCCTGTCCACCATCGTGAGGAGGTGGGGGAAGCCCCGCGAGGAGGGAAGGGGTCCCACCAGGTCCACATTGACGTGGTCGAAGCGCCGCGCGGGCACGTCGAATGGTGCCAACGGGGCCTGGGTGTGCCGGTGCACCTTCTCACGCTGGCAGGCGACACAGGCGTTGGCCCAGTCGCGGACGTCCTTACGGAGCCAGTGCCAGACGAACTTTGCTGCCACGAGCTTTTGCGACGCTTTCCGGCCCGGGTGGGAAAGGCCGTGAGGGCATCAAAAATGTGCTGCTGCCATCCGGTGGGCACGATGGGGCGAGGTTGGCCCAGGGAAACGTCACACAGGAGAACTGTGCCTGTGTCCTCGAAGGGGACGTCGGCCAACCGCAGGCCTGTGTCCACTGTCCGGAAGGCTTGCACCGTGGGGTCGGCGGTCTGGACGGCCGCCATGCGGGCGAAGTCCACAACGAGGTGGACGGCGTTCGCGCCGCACCGGGAGAGGCAATCGGCCACAGCGTTGTCCTTGCCCACGACGTGCCGGATGTCCGTCGTAAATTCGGACACGGTGGAGAGGTGGCGCTGCTGGCGGGCCGACCACGGCTCTGCAACCTTGGCCATGGCGAAGACCAGGGGTTTGTGGTCCACAAACGCCGTGAACGGGCGGCCCTCTAAAAGATGGCGGAAGTGGCGAACGGCCAGGTAAAGGCCGAGGAGCTCGCGGTCGAAAGCGCTGTACTTGCGCTCGTTAGGGTGAAGCTGCCGGCTGAAGAAGGCCAGCGGTTGCCAAGCCCCATTCACCCACTGTTCATGCACGGCGCCCACCACGTAGTCGGAAGCGTCCGTGGTGAGGGCGATGGGTACGTCGAGTGCCGGGTGCGCCAGCATGGTTGCGTTGGCGAGGGCCAGCTTAGCGCCCGTGAACGCCTCGTCCATCTCTTTGGTCCAGGCGATGTCGTGCTTGTCCGGCTTGCCCCGGAAGGCTTCGTACAGGAGGCGCATGAGTTGGGCGGCGCGAGGCACGAACCTGTGGTAGAAATTTACCATCCCCAAAAATTCCTGTAGGGCCTTGATGGAGCGGGGGCGCGGGAAACCTGTGACTGCCTCCACCTTGGTAGGCAGCGGGACGGCCCCGTGCTTCGTGATGTGGTGCCCCAGGAAGTCGACGGCGTTATGCCAAACTGGCATTTCACCGGGTTGATGATGAGGCCATGCTGGCCGAGGCGCTCAAAAAGCGTGCACAGGTGGATGAGGTGCTCCGCCCGGGAAGTGCTGGCGACGAGAATGTCGTCCAAGTAGACGAAAAGGCAGGTGAGGTTGTGCAGCACGCTGTGCATCAGCCGCTGCAAGGCCTGGGCCGCGTTCTTAAGGCCGAACGGCATGCGAAGGAACTCGAAGAGGCCAAAAGGTGTAATTACCGCTGTCTTCGGCACGTCGGCTGGCCGGACGGGTAGCTGGTGGCAGCCCCGAATGAGGTCGACCTTGGAAAAGATCACCCGCCCCGCCAAATGGGCGGAAAAGTCCTGTATGTGCGGTATCGGGTACCGGTCGGGGGTGGTGGCGTCGTTGAGGCGGTGGTAATCGCAGCATGGTCGCCATCCGCCACCCGGTTTCGGCACGATGTGCAGGGGCGAGGCCCACGTGCTATTCGAGCGCCGCACAATGCCCAATCGCTCCAGCACGTCGAATTCCGCCTTCGCCACGGCGAGTTTGGTCGGGTCAAGGCGACGAGCCCTGGCATAGACCGGTGGACCTGTGGTCGGGATGTGGTGTTCGACGCCGTGTTTGCGGCGATGGCTGAAAACGTCGGCTGCATGAGGGCGGGAAACTCGGCGAGCAGGCGGGTGAAATCGTCCGCGGCCAGGAGCGCGCAGGCTAGCTTGGTTGGTGCGGAGCCGTTCAATGAGCAAGCGAGCGAGCTGAAGGTCTCCGCATTGATGAGCCGACGCCGTTTGCCGTCCACCAAAAGCCCATGTGCACACAGAAAAACTGCACCCAGCAAGGCCATGGGCACGTTCGCCGTGATGAAGTCCCAGCTGAAGCGTTGGCCCCCGAAGCAGAGTGCGACGCTGCACGAACCGAAGGTGCGGATGGAGGAGCCGTTTGCGGCGACCAAGGCGGCGCCGCAAAGCACGGCCTGTTTGTCCTGCACCGAGGCGGGTATCACGCTCAGCTGAGCGCCGGTGTCACACAAAAAACGCCGCCCGGACGCTGTGTCCGTAATAAACAGAAGGCTGCCTGAATGGCCGACGCTCATGGCAGGCAGCGAGCGCCGGCCTGGACGGAGCACGCCAAGCGCAAGACCGTTACTGCCATGGATGTGGTGTTCGCTTTGAAGCGCCAGGGCCGCACCCTCTACGGTTTCGGTGGTTAAACATTTTGGTGGTGGTGTTCATCAACAGCTGCAACAACAAAACGGCTCTTTTCAGAGCCACCAACTCGTTCATGAAGGAGCTTCAGGCGACTTGAATTCTGCTTTACGTATTTTTTAAGAGGATGGTTGATCTTGTGCTTTATTCATCCAATAAGTTGAGACCCCAAGTGTTCCGTGTACAATATCAATTTGGCACGAAGTCTCTCTCGTCCAGACATGACAAAAGCGGTTGAACGCAAATCAAAATAAACGAAACTACGAGCGTTCGTGTCGATATGGTGGTGGTACAGAGGTTATCTTTTGGTGGGAAACTCGATATTACCATTTGCTCTTTGACTCCTCCACTTTGACGAATACATGAATTGTTTTCTCTGTGAAAAGGGTGTTTGTGCTCTTCATGTCCAACACTCGACTGTACAATATCAATTTGCATTATTTGCAAATAATGTGCAGTTCCAGCAATATCACAAAAATGCATATTTTGCAAAGAACAAGTTATTGCAATTTCATAAAAAGGTTGTATTTACAAAGAACAAGTTATTGCAATATCATAAAAAGGTTGTATTTACAAAGAACGTAGTTTCTGCACTGTATAAACAATTTGTATTTCCATCCATCCTTGCCAAAGGATCCCGCCTTGCCATCCTTGCCATCCATCCCGCGCCGCACCCGCTCAGTCGCTCCGGCCGTGCTCGTCCTCACGATCTCGTTCACCAACGCCGACGTGCCAAGGAAAAGAAATGCGGCCGTGCCTTCAACCCGAAGGGCCCAGACGGACGGGGGCAGAGGGCTCCTGGTTCCGTCAGCTCACAAGAATGCATCACCAAAAATATCAGCTCTATCAAAGCAAGCTTACGGCACTGAATGCAACATGGACACCAGCATTGCGGTTTTGTTCAAAATGCTTTGGGTGCTGGTTTCTCTTGGGAAGCTTGTGTCATCTGAAAGAGCAGAGATAAGTCGCCATTTTGTGTCCCTCGCCCCGTCTGTGCTTGTGACTTGACGCCTTAGTTTTTATCGGATTATTTTACTTTATTGCATATAGTTATTATTGATTTCATTCTCCGTTTATTTGTTCGGGATTAAACCCGTTTGGTTTTATTCAAAGCTTTATCCCAGTGTGTACCCTGGTTTGGAATAGGTACACCGTATCCTTGCGTGTCGTAAGAGGCGACAAAGAGGGTTGGCGTCAGGAAGGGCATCCGGCCAGAAAAACATTGCCTCAAAAAGAGAACCACGACAATTACAACTACATATGAGCAGGGTATAGCCCGAAATGGAGATCGGTTTCTGGGGGTTGGGACATGGAATGTAGGGACAATGACAGGGAGATCAGGAGAAGTGGTGGAAGTATTGATCAGAAGAAGAGTGGACATATGTTGTGTGCAAGCGACGAGATGGAAGGGAAGTGGTGTGAGAATGGTGAAGGGTAGGCAGGGACAGAAATACAAGTTTGTGTGGCAAGGGTGCCTGGAGGGCGTGAATGGTGTTGGTGTCCTGTTTTCTGAGGAGTTTGTAGACAGTGTGGTGAGTGTGACTAGATTGAGTGAAAGGTTGATGATGGTGAAAATGGTGATTGGAAAGCTCTTGGTGAACGTCATCTCGGGATATGCTCCGCAGGTTGGTCGGAGCGATGAAGAGAAGGACAAGTTCTGGTGTGTGATAGAGAAGTTGATGGAAAACGTGAAAGATGAGGAAGTTGTTGTGGTAGCAGGAGACCAAAATGGACATGTGGGAAGGAGTATGGACGGTTTTGAGGGAGTTCATGGGCGTTACGGATATGGTGTGAGAAATGGAGAAGGTGAAAGGATTTTGGAGTTTGCTGATGGAGCTGATTTGTTGATTTGTAATACTCAGTTCCAGAAAGGGGATAATAAACTTGTTACATGCACGTCAGGTGGGTCGACGACAACCGTTGACTACCCGATGGTGCGTAGGCGAGATAGGGGGCACCTCTGGGACACAAAGGTGATTCTGGGGGAGGAGGCTGTTTCACAGCACCACTTGGTTGTCTGCGACATAAGGGTGAAAGGTGCGAGGAGAGCTCGGCGGGTGAAGTACCAACCAAGAATGAAGGTGTGGAGGTTGAAAGAGGTGACAGTAAGGGAGGCATTAAAAGAGAGGCTGAGTCGGGTAGAGGATGATGTGGTTGAGCTTGAACATGGTTGGATGTCAATGAAAGATAGTCTGTTGGGAGCCGTTGGTGAGGTATGTGGATGGACAAAAGGACCACCGAGGGACTCGGAAACATGGTGGTGGGATGATGAAGTTGGAAAGAGGATTGATGAGAAGAGGAAGAAGTTCAAGGAGTGGCAGAAGGTGAAGGGTATGGGGGCAGAAAAGGCAGAGCATGAAAGCTATAAGGCAGCCAAGAAGGCTGCAAATAAAGAGGTAGCAAAGGCGCAGGAGGCATGCAGGAAAATGTTCAGAGAACGCTTGGATTCGGAAGAGGGTCAGAGAGCGGTATTCAGGATTGCAAAGCAGATAGCGAAAGAGAGGTGTGATGTGATGGGGGTGAGTTGCTTGAAGGATGAAGTGGGACAAATCGTTGTGGACCCAGGTGGAATTAAAGGAAGATGGAAAAGATACATGGAAATGCTGTTGAATACAGAGAATGAATGGGATGGCAACATAGAGAGTAACCCAGTTTTAGGACCGGCAGAGAAGATAACTGAGAAGGAAGTTGAGGAAGCGATAAAAGCAATGAAGAGTAGAAAAGCAGGAGGGCCGATGGGAGTTGTGGGAGATATGTTGAAGGCAGCAGGAAGTTGGGGGTGTGAAGAGAATGACAGAGATCTGTAATCTGGTGGTGAAAGAAGGCCGCATTCCAGTGGATTGGGAACTGCGTACCCTCGTCCCTCTATACAAGGGGAAAGGTGACCCTCTGGAGTGTGGCTCGTACCAAGCGATAAAGTTATTGGAGCATGGGATGAAGGTATTGGAAAGGGTGTTGGAGAGGAGGATAAGGAAGAAGGTGAAGATCGACGAAATGCAGTTTGGATTTATGCCAGGAAGAGGAATGACAGACGCGCTCTTTATTGTGAGGCAGTTGCAGGAGAAGTACATGGAGAAGAGGACGAAGTTGTTTCTTGGGTTTGTTGATCTGGAGAAAGCATTCGATAGGGTTCCACGCGAAGTATTGACATGGGCATTGAGGAAGTTAGAAGTGGAGGAATGGTTGATCAGAGTAGTGATGGCAATGTACAAAAGAGCATGCACAGCTGTAAGGACGAAGGACGGGAACAGTGGTGAGTTTGAGGTGAAGGTGGGAGTGCATCAGGGAGTCGGTACTAAGTCCACTACTATTTGTAGCTGTGATGGACGTGCTGGCTCAAAACGTGAAGGAGGGTTTACTGTGGGAGGTGTTGTATACAGATGATCTCGTGTTGATTGTGTTACGGGGTCCTCCCCTTACCTCTGGTCTCGGTAGACCTCCGAACCCCGAGAGGTTCCCCGGCAGAAAGATGTGTTATCCTTGGTTGAAATCAAGCAAATAAGGAAACGCTCAATGGAACCAGCAAATGAAACAGCCAAATCAATAATGCAACCTCACCAGGTTATGAACAAACGATAATATATTAGAAATCACACAAAAAGCCATACAACAATGGGGGCAATCACCCCTACTATCTAATCTTACGGTCGTAACCTTATCAAGCCCCTTAACCCCAAACTCACGGCACCTCCCCAATGTCTCTGCACCCCTCCAAAGCGAAGTCCCAATGTCTCTGTGCGCTTCCGCGATCGGGGAGTCAAGGCCCGATCAAAGTCAATTGAGGCATAGGCGATCAAGACGACCCCGAGGTCACGTTGTTCAGCACCCAGAAATACAGTGGTGGAAAGGAACCTCACAAAGACGCGCTCCGACGTACACGTTTGCGGTTCAATCCGCGAGCCTCCGTATGATTCTCAAGTGCCCTTTCTGGCACAGCCGTTCCCGGCAAACCACCGGGGAATAATGCCCAGCCAACACGACCAAACCCGGTTCACTGCAGGTTGCTCGCGTGGCGAAGATGGCGGACGGCTTTCACTCGAACCCGGGCTTTGAGGCCAGGATCCTCCGGAACCTCAATGAGGATACCCCAACGACACAGGCTCCACGCACTCCGGCGATATCTCTTGTCGCCCGAACTTCCCTTCAAGGACGCAAAGTTCACTCGCACTGTACATCGACCGCTCGGTCAGGAGCTAAAACAACCACGTCTCTTCACGATCTCCTACCGCCTCTTCTTCCTCGCTCCACCTCTTCCGGTCACGATCCGGATTTCCGGCCACATTTTACCAGGAGTGCTTTTAAATCTTTTAACTATAATAACCCTTTCCCTTCAACCACAATCACCAGAATACCTCGAACCAACAACAATAATCATAACAACAATCATTAGGGCCGAATCCGTAACACATCCCCCCCTCAAGAAAGAAAGTTTGAACACAGCGAAAACTTTCTTTGCATGCCCTCTTTAAACAAGCAAAAGTAAATTCACAACCCAAATCAGCAATCCCCGTGGGCAACAATATTCAACCTTCCCCAAAAATAAAGCAACAAAATTTTACACAACCCCCAGAGCTTTCCAAAGTTCATTCCCCCTGGACCAAGCGTCAACAACGACATTGTCCCTGCCCCTCTGATTTTTACTTCTAGTTTCTCTTGAATGAAGGTTAAGGGGTTGTGATCAAAAACCCAAAGGCCAGCAAATCTATAGCACTTTCCCCGGGAGGCCGAGCTGAAAGCCAGGTTCCATGGTGGTTGGGTGGTGAGGCATGGAAGTATTCACTACCTGGACGCCTTTAGGAATAAGGAGTTCACGGTTAGTCCGTGCAGGGAAGTTCACTACCTGGACGCCTTTAGGAACATGGCGTTCACGGTTAGTCCGTGTAGGAATCTTGGCTCGGCGGCTCCGCAGCATTCAGTGCTTCAACTTTTACGGACTCCTAATAATTACGGTGGGACCACTTGTCACAGTAGTCACCTGAATGGCAGTCTCCTTCTCGGCCACTGCTCTGATAATCCTTCCTTCTGGAGCCTCCATAATAATATCGCTTGCAGCCACCACCAGTACTACTCTGTGGTCCTCCTCTGTAGCCCCTCGACCCCGAGGAAATGCCTTCCCTACTGGGATGGTCTGACTCTCCAACTCCTTGCGATTCAGATCCTTTTCTGCCTCTCTGGCGTCCTTTGAGTTTTTAAACGTGACAAAGCCAAACCCTCTTGACTTTTGTGTCTCCCTGTCTTATCAGCAGCACTTCCAAAAGCGGTCCATAGTTGCTGAAGGCAGACTCCAAAACATCTTCCTTTGTTTTGAAGTTCAGTCCACCTACAAATAACTTGCAAAACTTGTCGCCATCCCTAACTGGTGTAGTGTTATTTTCCCTACTGGGCTTTTTAACAACTATCGGATCGGGTTACCATAAACTTGACCACCGGCCAAATCATTCCCGATAACAACTGATACTCCCTCTACAGGAAGCGTGGCTTGTAAACCGACGGTGACCGGTCCTGACACCAAATCTGACTCCAAATGGATGACATGAAGTGGAGCACTAACACAGCCACCAATCCCCTGTAAACGAACACTATCCCCAGTTGCCGTCTCCTCGGACCATGGCAAGATGCCTTCAAGCATTAAAGATTGATGTGCTCCTGTGTCCCTCAATATCCTAACCGGTCTCTGGTTAGTCGAGACTCCATCCAGTGACACAAACCCCTCGGAAATAAATGGTTGGTAACCCTTTTGAGGGCGATTTCTCACAATGGCCATCGCATTTGGAGTCGTACTAGTCGAACTCCGCTCCTGATTTTCCTGTCCCAGACCATAACAGTTGGACATCCAGTGTCCAGGTTTATGGCAAAAAGTGCAAGTAGGCCCGGAGGAGAACCTCATGGTCTGCTAAGGCATGGGGGCGGCGGTCTGCCTGGAGTCCCCCGGACGATAGGTCTGTCTTGGAACCGCAGTCTTCTGATTTCTAGAAGTCGTGGTGTCAAAGTGGACCTCATTTTCATCCCGAGGCTGCCCCCATGGATTTTCATTCTCCGCTCCTGATGTACCATAGCTCCCCTGGCTCGGTCTGGGCGAGAAGTTCGGTTTGTGGAACCCCATCCTGTGTGTTAAGGCATAGTCATCTGCCATGGTGGCTGCCTCATACAGCTTTGGTACTTTCCTTTCCTCCAGATGAACTTTAATGTCCTCGTGGACACACTGTTGGAATTCCTCCACCAGGATCAATTGTCGCAATAGTTCGAAGTCTTTCCCAACTCCTTTTGAATCACACCACCTATCTATATAATAATAGCGTAAGGACTCGACTTTGTTATCCCTTTTACGCCGCACCCAGTGACCCGATGCTCACGGCACTCATGGATTTACGATCTACGAACCGCGCTCCTTGTTTATCACGTACAGCCATACTCGAAAATTCTGAATTAGCCGACGTTGGGGCCCAAAAGCATCCGATTAACTGCCGAAACGACGCCATCTTACGACGCCATCGCATTGGCGTCTGCTGGGCGAAGGCGAAGCAAGCCGTCCGCTGATTGGACAGGCGAAGGCGAAAGCAAGCCATCCACTGAGTGGACAATCCAGAGCATGCATTTGTGCCGGTGTCGGCGATCGTTGTTCATGTACGCACTCTTCATTCTCATCTTTCTTCCTAACTCTTACTCGGACAAGTAAATCCCCTGTGCCATCCATAATGGTACACTCTATCCATACACCACATCCTCCCTTCCGTGGATGTTCCACGGGTTTCGGCTAGTCAAACATGGTTTCCTTCACTCGGGCAAATTCCACATGGGTCTCACTCTCCCTCCTCCTGGCATTCCGGAATTTTTGCCGGTAAGCTTCCGGGACCAATTCATAGGCTTTGAGAATGTGTTTCTTCAATACCTCGTAATCTGCACATTGGTCAATCGGTAAAGCCGAATAAATCTCTTGAGCTTTACCCACCAGAACACTTTGCACGAGTATGGACCAGTACTCCTCAGGCCAGTTTAACTGTCGAGCCACTTTCTCAAAGTGTGGAAATAACTTGGCTACCTTCCTTTTCATTGAAGGGTGGAACCAGCCTCACATGTCTGCCAACATCCCAGGTGTTCTGACTAGGTGTTGAACCTGTCAGCAGGGATGGTACCTCTCCCCGTTCTCTCATGAACTCCAGCTCCTTCACTTTAATTTCCTGCTGACGCACCAATTCACGGTCCTTTAACTCCCTTTCGGCTCTTCTCTCCTCTGCTTCGAGTTCTCTTGCAGCTCTCCTTTCCTCTGCTTTTTTGTCTTCTAACGTTTCCTGGAGTTCTCTTTCCTGTACTTTTAACCTTTCCTGGAGTTCTCTTTCCACTCTCCTTTCCTCTGTTTTTTTCTCTTCTAACCTTTCCTGGAGTTCTCGGTCCTGTGCTTTTTCCCTTTCCTGGCTCTGTAATTGCATCTCCAGTTTCTGGAGCTCCACATTTTCTTGCTCTTCTGGTAACCAATCCCAGACTACCTCTTCCCATGCTTCTAATCCCACCATAGATTGTATCACCACTGTCTGCAACTCTGCCTTCTTCATATTAGTTCGGACCTCCAAGGTAAAATGTTTGGCCAATTTCCAGAGGTCCGATTTTACTAACGCTCTGAACTGTGCTTCACTAGGGGTCACTGTAAACTTCTCTGCGTCAAACTCCATAGTGACTACTGGTAACACCTGTTAACCTTCACACAAGAAATTTTTAACAAACAAAAATTTTTTTTTTTTTTTTGGGGAAATGTTCCAAATTTGGGAATTCTGGGAATGTTAGGGAATTCTATCCCGGACTAAATTTAGGAATTTTTATATCCCGGACGCAGACCCAATTGCGAGCCCACGAATATCAATTGGACGAGCCCCCAATTTCTGTTATGGGGTCCTCCCCTTACCTCTGGTCTCGGTAGACCTCCGAACCCCGAGAGGGTCCCCGGCAGAAAGATGTATTATCCTTGGTTGAAATCAAGCAAATAGTGAAACCCTCAATGGAACCAGCAAATGAAACAGCCAAATCAATAATGCAACCACACCAGGTTATGAACAAACAATAATATATTAGAAATCACACAAAAAGCCATACAACAATGGGGGAAATCACCCCTACTATCAAATCTTACGGTGGTAACCTTATCAAGCCCCTTAACCCCAAACTCACGGCACCTCCCCAATGTCTCTGCACCCCTCCAAGGCGAAGTTCCAATGTCTCTGTGCGCTCCTGCGATCGGGGAGTCGAGGCCCGATCAAAGTCAATTGAGGCGTAGGCGTTCGAGACGACCCCGAGGTCACGTTGTTCAGCACCCAGCAATACAGCGATGGAAAGGAACCTCACAAAGATGCGCTCCGACGTACATGTTTGCGGTACAATCTGCGAGCCTCCGTATGATTCTCAAGTGCCTTTTCTGGCACAGCCGTCCCCGGCAAACCACCGGGGAATAATGCCCAGCCGACACGACCAAACCCGGTTCACTGCAGGTTGCTCGCATGGCGAAGATGGCGGACGGCTTTCACTCGAACCCGGGCTTTGAGGCCAGGATCCTCCGGAACCTCAATGAGGATACCCCAACGACACAGGCTCCACGCACTCCGGCGATATCTCTTATCGCCCGAACTTCCCTTCAAGGACGCAAAGTTCACTCACACTGTACGTCGACCGCTCGGTCAGGAGCTAAAACAACCACATCTCTTCACGATCTCATACCGCCTCTTCTTCCTCGCTCCACCTCTTCCGGTCACGATCCGGATTTCCGGCCACATTTTACCAGGAGCGCTTTTAAATCTTTTAACTATAATAACCCTTTCCCTTCAACCACTATCACCAGAATACTTCGAACCAACAACAATAATCATAACAACAATCATTAGGGCCGAATCCATAACAATTGCGGAAAGTATGGATGGACTGAAGGAAAAGATGAACAAGTGGAAGGAATGTATGGAGACAAAAGGTCTGAAGGTGAATATAGGAAGGACGAAGGTGATGGCAAGTGGTAAAGCATGTGGTGAGGTGGAAAGAACTGGGAAGTGGCCATGTGCTGTGTGCAGGAAGGGTGTCAGAGTGAACTTCATTCAATGTACAATGTGCGTGGAGTGGGTTCATCAAAAATGTAGTGGTCTGAGAGGGTCATTAACCAGTGTGGCAGCTATATTCAAATGTAAGTTGTGCAAAGAGGGAGCTGCAGATGGAGGAAATGTTGAGTTGGATTTTGGAGACGGCGTGGAGCTGGAAGGTGTGAAAACATTTTGCTACCTCGGAGACATGCTGAATGGAGAAGGTGGATCAGACTCGGCAACGGTTGCTAGAGTGAGATGTGCATGGAAGAAGTTTCGGGAACTGAGTGGCGTGCTGATGAGGAGGGGAGTGTCGTTGAAGCTGAAGGGAAAGGTGTATGCTGCATGTGTGAGAAGTGTTATGATTTATGGGAGCGAGACATGGATCATGAATGTGGAGCAGCAACGAAGGCTGGAAAGGGTGGAAATGCGAATGGTTCGGTGGATGTGCGGAGTATCGTTGAGAGAGAGGAAGACAAATGATGAATTGCGAAAGATGATGGGAATAGAGCATGTGATTGATGCTGTGAAGAGGAACAGGTTGAGATGGCTTGGTTATGTGTTGAGAAAGGATGAAAGTGACTGGTTGAGAAGAGTGATGGAAATGAATGTAGAAGGAAGTAGAGGACGGGGAAGACCGAGAAAGACTTGGCGAAAGATGGTGGAAGAAGAAATGCGGGCAAGGGGGTTAACAAGGAGAGATGCAGAAAATAGGGCAAAATGGAGAAGATTGTCATGGGGACCGCAAGGCTAACCCCCGCTCTCGCAGGGAAAATGGCCTTAAAATGCATGTTGTTGTTGTTGTTGTTGTTGTTGTATCCATCCTTGCCAAAAGACCCAATTGTGAAATCGATTAACGAGTGAATTTTTTGTCTCACGGGACAAACACACAAATACTTGGCAGAGATTTGCATTTTGCTTCTTTTCGTTCAGGGAAATGCTGAACAGGCCCAAACGAGCTCAGGATAGATATTGGTGGGAGAAACGAGCAAGGGAGGGCGGACGGAGCTTTCCTTCGCGGAGCGGATCACATCGGGCTCGGATTTCAGCCAATGGAGAGGGGAGAATGGGGTTTCAACCAATGGATAGAGAGTGAGGCATGGCTTAATTATTCAGTGAATGCGAGAGGTTTTGAGATCGCCAATGGTAAATGGTAGCCAATAGCAACCGTGCATATCGTGGCAGCCAACAGCAACCGTGCATATCGTGGCAGCCAATAGCAACCGTGCATATCGTGCCAGCCAAAAGCAACCGTGCATATCGTGCCAGCCAACAGCAACCGTGCATATCGTGCCAGCCAACAGCAACCGTGCATATCGTGCCAGCCAATAGCAAACACCCGAAGCGTCTCTCAGCGAAAAACAAGATCTGGCCGCGTATTTCTCATCCTGTTTCATTCGCTGTTGTTTTGTTTTGTGTTGATCTTTGCCGGTCACGATGGCTCGTACGAAGCAAACCGCCCGTAAATCGACTGGTGGAAAAGCTCCTCGAAAGCGAAAGCAATAATTATTGTTAACAACATTGCATGTTTCGTCACGTGACTTGCCATTCTTTGGTCATTGTTTGATATAAATAAGTTATGAATGAATTGGAACCATTTTTGTTGGTCTTGCAAATAATTTGAACCTCGTGCTCTTGTTTATAAAGCTCTTTCACAAACCACTTCATCAAAAACTGTATGCAAAGGTTATATTTATTATGGCTGCGCGTAGGATGCACACGTTGTTGTTTGCAGTGTCCCAGCCCCACCAGTGATTTTATGAACCATCGGATCAGCTCCTTTCAGGTGAACGAGGTGGTGGCTCTGAAAAGAGCCGTTGTGGGTTTTGGGCAAATGAGACGAGGAGGAACAAGAGAAACTTCACCTCGACTCTCTCGTCTTCCCTTTCTCTCACTTCTTTTTGAGCGTCGCCTTCTTGTTCTTCAACCCCTTGGTTGCAAGCTTGGCCTTTGGTTTCGTCGTCTTGGTCTTTCCCTTGGTCTTCGGCAGAACCTTCTTCACGTTTTTCTTCACCTTTGCAGGCGACTTACTGGATCGCTTCGAAGAGGCGGCGATAGGTCTTTTCTGCTTCTTGGGAGATACCTTCCGCACCACCTTCTTCACTGCTGGCTTTTTGGTCGCTTTCTTTGCCGCTTTTGACTTGATTGTGCTCTTCACAACTTTTCTGGCACTGGTGCTCTTCTTCACTTTCGCACTCTTCTCCTTGTTCAGTTTGAACGAGCCGGCAGCGCCCGTTCCCTTGGTCTCCACAAGATTTCCACTTGCAACGAGCTTCTTCACAGCCGAATTGATACGAACGGAATTCCGTTGGAGATTATAGCCATCTGCTCCCAGGGCCTTTTTCAAGGCGACAAGCGACATACCATTTCGCTCCTTGCTCGATCCCACCACCTTGATGATCTTTTCCGAAAGGGTGCCGTCAGTCTTCTTCGGGATCTTGGAAGCGCCAGGTTTATTCTTCGCTCGCTTGACAGACGAGACCGAAGTTGAAACTTCTGCCGGAACGGGACCAGTCTCCGACATTTCGCACCAACAAGAGTGGCTTATGAGAGGTAACACGAAAATCCAAAAAGTTCAGTGTTGCACAAATAAAGCGTCGCTTCGCCACGCCACGTCGCCTGTTGTAGTGATGGCGTGAAGGAGCGGACGTGGTAGAAATCAATATGAGCGCTCGGAAAACGATAGGGTCCGTTTGTGTTTCCTGCGTCACTTTGAGTTTTGTTATTCACATGAACGATGACTCCATGCGCAATGCGCACAATCGTTCCAGGTACGAGCACATCCTGGCAAACGGCGAGAAGCATAACTTCTAATATCTGGACCTTGCGCCGCATTCCACAGCCCGACACGGCAGGTGGACGATCTGCTTTGACAGAACATTACTCACTCGAACACGTTCTCGGGCTTCGCCCAAGGGGTTTCTGTGCTCAGAATCTGTTTTTCAAGACTAAAATATATTCGTTGACCTGACTTAAATCTCACAAAGTGCATGGTGAAATGTGCACCTGTCTGCAGCCACTTTTGCAAAGCAATGAAACAAACAGGAAAAAAAACTCCTTTTTGGAGGTTCGCGTCGAGGTCATCTTACCATGGACCATCACAAATGTGAAGATACTTGGTTATCACTCACCAACAGCACACGGGTGTAAGCAATGCTTGGAAAGTTTTTTTATTTATCCAAACGCGAATAAAATCGTCGACCTGGTTTCTCCTCTGTTCTTGTGTCGTGCTTCGTTTGATGTTCTGTGTGCATCCAGGTCTTGTTTACAAAACTGTTGTGATATCTCATTAACACTTATTGACTGCTTCAATTCATCCCCTGTCGTCCAAGAGAGGTGCAACGTCTTCCATGCAGCTTTTAACTTTTCCATGCAACGTAGTTTTACTTTTCTTGAAATCCAAACTCATGAAAATATCGATCCTTGCATTACTTGATACCTTTGAAGCGTATTTATTTATAACTTCGGGGACGTTTGCGTTTGTTTTTTATTTTGACAAAGTTCTGCAGTTGTGTTCAGAATGAAATCGTCGAAAATTACTGCCAAACTTAAACCTCATTTGACAAGATTCTTTGTGTCTGTGAGAGAACGCGAAGAGGACCGGAAGAGCAAGTGCAGTTGCATATTTTCAAAGCGTAAGGAACACGTGCGCATGCGCGGCAAGAGAGGTGCTCAGGGAAAGCACGCACGCGCGGACGTGGTAGAAATCATCAAGGAAGCACACTTTATCCTCGAAAAAATAATTAATTGTCGGAGGCGTAGTGTAAGGGGTAAAGGGCAAATGGTAATATCGAGCTTTCCACCTCGAATGCAAATGTATCGAACACTTTTAAGCTGAAGGGGTCAAATAATACACGTTATGTTTAAAATGGGAAAGGTAGCAGTGGGAACTGGTTTTGTTAAGGTTGTATCGATAACCGATGGGGCACATGAAATGTAATAGATGTTAATTTTCATCAATGTTCCCAACCATCCACTGTTATCGACATAATTTGAGCTGTACTTTAATATGACCCCCCCCCCCCCCCCACTCCCCACCCGCCTGAAAGTAACAGATGAACTCGAAAAACTGTCATTTGTCAGCCATGTGGAGGTTTCATTAAACGATCCTGAACCCTTTTCCGCTGAGACATCAGCAGACGACACCGTATCGTTTCATCACGGATTCTTTTCCGGGTCTTCATTAAAAATAAGGCAAAAGTGCTTCACAAAACGGATTTCCTTTCGACAGATATACTGTGTATACATATTGTGCATGCACAAAAACATTGATACATTGAGTGATGTGAAAGGTCGATTCCACACAACAAGACCCAACGGCTCTTTTCAGAGCCACAACACTTTTCTTGACAGTGTAATCGACCTTTTACATCACTCAATGTATCAATGTTTTTGTGCATGCACAATGTGTATACACAGTATATCTGTCGAAAGGAAATCCGTTTTGTGAAGCACTTTTGCCCTGTTTTTAATGAAGACCCCGAGAAGGATCCATGATGAAACGATACGGTGTCGTCTGCTGATGTCTCGGCGGAAAAGGGTTCAGGATCGTTCAATGAAACCTCCACATGGCTGACAAGTGATCGTTTTTCGAGTTCATCTGTTACATGCAAGGGGCGGGGGAGAGGGTATTCATATTAAAGTACAGCTCAAGTTATGTTGATAACAGCGGATGGTCGGGAACATTGATGAAAATTAACATGTATTGCACTTCATGTGCCTCATCGGTTATCGATACAACCTCAACAAAACCAGTTCCCACCGCTGCCTTTTCCATTTTTAATAAACCTAACGTGTATTATTTGACCCCTTCAGCTTAAAAGTGTTCGATACATTTGTATTCGAGGTGGAGAGCTCGATCTTACCATTTGCTCTTTAACCCTTACGCTTCGCCTCCGACAATTAAATATTTTTTCGAGGATAAAATGTGCTTCTTTGATTTCTACCATGTCCGCGCATGCGTGCTTTGCCTGAGCACCTCTCTTGCCGCGCATGCGCACGTGTTCCTTACGCTTTGAAAATATGCAACTGCACTGGCTCGTCCGGTCCCTTCACTTTCTCTCAAAGACATAAAGACTCTTGTCAAATGAGGTTTAAGTTTGGCAGTAATTTACGACGATTTCATTCTGAACACAACTGTAGAACTTTGTAAAAATAAACAACAAACGCAAACGTCCCCGAAGTTATAAATACGCTTCAAAGGTATCAAGTAATGGAAGGATCGATATTTTCATGAGTTTGGATTTCAAGAAAAGTAAAACTCCGCTCCATGGAAAAGGTAAAAGCTGCATGGGAGACCTTGCACCTCTGTTGGACGACAGAAGATGAATTGAAGCAGTCAATAAGTCTTACTGAGACATCACCACAGTTTCGTAAACAGGACCTGGATGCACACAGAACATCACACGAAGCACGACGCAAGAACAGGGGAGAAACCAGGTCGACGACTTTATTCGCGTTTGGATAAATAAAAAAAACTTTCCAACCATTGCTTACACCCGTGCTGTTGGTGAGTGGTAACCAAGTATATTCACATTTGTTCACACCAAGACAACGAAACCAAAGTCCAAGCTTGCAACCAAGGGGTTGAAGAACAACAAGGCGACGCTCAAAAAGAAGTGAGAGGAAGAGAAGACGAGAGTCGAGGTGAAGTTTCTCTTGTTCCTCCTCGTCTCACTCGCCCAAAACCCACAACAGCTCTTTTCAGAGCCACCACCTCGTTCACTTGAAAGGAGCTGATCCGATGGTTCATAAAATCAATGGTGGGGCTGGGACACTGCAAACAACAACTGGTGTGCATCCTACGTGCAGCCATAATAAATACAACCTTTGTATACAGTATTTGATGAAGTGGTTTGTGAAAGAGCTTTATAAACAAGAGCACGAGGTTCAAATTATTTGCAAGACCAACAAAAATGGTTCCATATTCATTCATAACTTATTTATATCAAACAATGACCAAAGAATGGCAAGTCACGTGACGAAACATGCAATGTTGTTAACAATAATTATTGCTTTCGCTTTCGAGGAGCTTTTCCACCTGTCGATTTACGGGCGGTTTGCTTCGTACGAGCCATCGTGACCGGCAAAGATCAACACAAAACAAAACAAAACAACAGCGAATGAAACAGGATGAGAAATACGCGGCCAGATCTTGTTTTTCGCTGAGACGCTTCGGGTGTTTGCTATTGGCTGGCACGATATGCACGGTTGCTATTGGCTGCCACGATATGCACGTTTTGCTATTGGCTGGCACGAAATGCACGGTTGCTATTGGCTGCCACGATATGCACGTTTTGCTATTGGCTGGCATGATATGCACGTTTGCTATTGGCTGCCACGATATGCACGGTTGCTATTGGCTGGCACGATATGCACGGTTGCTATTGGCTGCCACGATATGCACGTTTTGCTATTGGCTGCCACGATTTGCACGTTTACTATTGGCTGCTACGATATGCACGTTTGCTATTGGCTACCATTTACCATTGGCGACCTCAAACACTCGCCCATGCGCTGAAGAATTAAGCCCCGTCTTACGCTCCATCCATTGGTCGAAACTTCACTCTCCCCTCTTCATTGGCTGAAACCCCATTCTCCCCTCTCCATTGGCTGAAACCCCATTCTCCCCTCTCCATTGGTTGAAACCCCATTCTCCCCTCTCCATTGGCTGAAACCCCATTCTCCCCTCTCCATTGGCTGAAACCCCATTCTCCCCTCTCCATTGGTTGAAACCCCATTCTCCCCTCTCCATTGGTTGAAACCCCATTCTCCCCTCTCCATTGGCTGAAATCCGACCCGATGTGATCCGCTCCGCGAAGGAAAGCTTCGTCCGCCCTCCCTTGCTCGTTTCTCCCACCAATATCTATCCTGAGCTCGTTTGGGCCTGTTCAGCATTTCCCTGAACTAAAACAAAAGGCAAATCTTTGTCAAATAAATGTGTTTGTCCCGTAAGACAAAAAAATTTCACTCATTATTCGATTTCAGAATTGGGTCTTTTGGCAAGGGGAACTTCGTGATGTGAATTTTTGTGATATTGGTGGAACTGAACATTATTTGCAAAATAAAAAAGACGAAATGTACATTGCACATTCGAGTTTCTCACACTTGGGGCTAATTTATTGGATGAATAAAGCACAAGATCAACCATCCTTTATCAAATAATACATAAAGCAAAGTTCAAGACGACTGAGGCTCCTTCTTGAACGAGGTGGTGGCTCTGAAAAGAGCCGTTTTGTTGTTGTAGCTGTTGATGAACACCACCACCAAGATGTTAACCACCGAAACCGTAGAGGGTGCGGCCCTGGCGCTTCAAAGCGTACACCACATCCATGGCAGTGACGGTCTTTCGCTTGGCGTGCTCCGTGTAGGTAACAGCATCGCGGATAACATTTTCCAGGAACACCTTGAGAACTCCACGGGTTTCCTCGTAGATGAGACCCGAGATGCGCTTTACCCCACCACGACGAGCAAGGCGACGAATAGCAGGCTTTGTGATTCCCTGGATGTTATCACGCAGTACTTTGCGATGACGTTTCGCACCTCCTTTTCCGAGACCCTTTCCACCTTTACCACGTCCAGACATGACGATGGCGGTTGGACTCAATTCAGAATAAACGAAACGCTAAACGTTCGTGTCTATATCTATATGGTGGTGGTACAAAGGTTTTCCATTGGTGGGAAACTCGACATTTGCATTTGCTCTTTGACCCTTCCACTTTGACTTCTTCATTAAATTATTTTCTCCGGGAAAAGGGTTTGTTCCTGAACGAGTTGGTCATCGTTTGTTGTTGGAACGTTCGTCCTTTCGCCTCTCTTTCCGCGCATGCGCACTGCGCCCTTTCGCTTTGACAATCTGCAACTGCACTGCCTTTTACGATCTCTTCGCTTTCACCCAAGTAAACACGGGATCCTGTCAAATGAGGAGAGTCATTAACAAATGGAATGGTCTCCCTGGAAAGGTATTGGCAGCATAAACAACAAAGTTTAAATTGTCACTGATCACATAAGTACTTGGAAATATTGCAGATCGAGGGGTAAAAGGATAAAAAAAAGCAGGAGTTTTATGGAACTTGAGCAGGGATGGATGATTGTGTGCATGTGAGTAGTGTTGTCTGTGGGGTTATCGTTGGCTGTAGGGGATGGTGTGTGTTTGTTGGGTTTCTCACCCATTAACAAGGTTCGCCCACTCCCCCGGAAAGAAAAACAACCCCACAAGGTTTTGTGGTCTTCCCCTTTTTCCCCCAATTTCCTTGGGGTAATTGTGCAACAAATCTGGTGAAAAACGGATGTTTGAAACAGTAAGTTTCCGAGCTGGATTTTAATTTTGTGCGATTGCCAGGCAGACAGAGTAAAATTATTCTCTCACTCCTCTCGGTACATGCGCGATTGGGACACATTCAGAACCAGTATATGGAAAAACGGCAAATTTGCCTTTTGATTCAAATTTTAAAAATGTTGCATTCAATTTCAATAAGTTGTTTCTCGATAATGCAGCAAGAGTACAACCTCATTGTTTCGCTTTGCGTGTGCAACTTAACTACTGAAGTCTGAATCTAAATCGACTTACAAATAAAACTGACAAACAATTCTGTATTTTAAATGCTGCAAAGTGCAAAGTGCAAAGTGCAAAGTGCAAAGGATTGTCTTTTCAAGTTATCATATGCAAATATGTGGATCACAGAGAGTTTGGAGGCGGAGTGCACAACCTGATGTTCAGCCATTGGATGGATAAAATGTGGGCGTGTATGATTCCTGATCCGACTTTGCCCTTAAAACAACTCAATTCACACCATGACGTTCAGTCACATTGAGGTTATTGAGATATCGGTGTTTCTCTACAAATCATGTCGGGACGTGGTAAAGGTGGTGGAAAGACTCGCGCTAAGGCAAAGACTCGTTCTTCCCGTGCTGGGCTGCAGTTTCCCGTGGGCCGTGTCCACAGACATCTTCGCAAAGGCAACTACGCCAAGCGCGTCGGTGCCGGCGCTCCCGTCTATCTGGCGGCTGTGCTCGAGTACTTGTCTGCAGAGATCCTGGAGCTTGCCGGGAACGCTGCACGAGATAACAAGAAATCGCGCATCATCCCGCGTCATTTGCAGCTCGCCATCCGCAACGATGAGGAGCTGAACAAACTGTTGGGCGGGGTGACGATCGCGCAAGGTGGTGTACTGCCGAACATCCAGGCCGTGCTGCTCCCCAAGAAAAGCCAGGGCAAGTAAACTGCTCCGCCTCACAAGAGTTCTTCAGCTCTCCCACAACGGCTCTTTTCAGAGCCACTCAAACCTTTCCGAAAGCAGTTTCAACGATACACGATCCGTGTTTTGCACCAAACTCTGCTGTGTGTTGAAAAACCTTAAACGGTCCTTTCTTGTTGACTTTACACTTCAAAAGCACATGCACACGCGCAATAATTATGAACTTTGCATTTACTACACATGCATCTTGTCATCACAGAAGCCCCAATCATTGTCCGTCTAATCCAGTGTAGATATAGTATTGTGACGATACAGAGTAGCAGGATAGTTTGATATAAAAGAGTGAGAGTGTGTTCAAGGGGAGAGGACAATTGGGGAAAAAAGCTGCAAACAAACGAAATGAAAGAGCAAGCAGGGGAATGTTGGGGTGAAACAGAAAAGGAACAAAACCAAACAGCGACGAGCAAAGAAAAAGGGGTTACAGAGGAGGAGGGGGGAGTTGAGACTCACAATAACTTAGAAAAACGGGTGCTGAGGGTTATAAAAGGTGCCTCTGCATTGGCATTTTCCAGTCTTTATTAACTGTTAAAGTTTTCAAGAAAAATTAATTCTGTCAGATTTGCATTCACACACAAGGGGATTTGGGGTTCTGGAATCGCCAGTTTTATTATTGGCTCGTTTCAGAAACAAGGTCGAAAGTGCTATCGGAAGGGGAACAGTCTCCGCCATTTCACACCGAAAAGAGAGAAGGAAGACGAGATCCAAAATCAAGTGCAGGCTTGCACAAACCGCGTCGTCTCGCCGCCGATGTTATTGTGACAGGAGAAGCGGACGTGGTAGAAATCATCGTCGGCAATCGGAAACGATGAGAAGTGTTCTTTCGGTTCCGTTTGTTTCTCGCTTCACTTTGAGCTGAATAATTAACGAAAACGATACATCCATGCGTAATGCGCACAGCGTTTCCAAGTACAGACACATGCTGGCAAACGGCGAGAAGCACATTTTCAATCCTCTGCACCTTTCACCATCTTCCACGGGCCGACACTGCAGATGCGATGGACGAGCTGCTTTGACACAACATTGCTTACTCGGTCGGATACGTTCTCGGGCTTCCCCGAAGGAGCTTCGTGACTCAGGCTCATTTTCACGAGGTAAATCTTTTCTTGGACCAAACTTAAACGTTAAAATTTTCATTGTGAAATGTGCACCTGTCTGTAGCCATCCTTGCAAGGCAGTCAAGCAAACAAGAAGAACAATCAGCTTTTCTGAGGCTCATGTTGAGGCCACCTGAGCAAAGACCAGCCGAGAGTGAAAATATTTGGTCACAAACAGCACACGGCTCGAAGCAATGCTTTGAAGGGTTTTTTTATTTATCCAAACGTCAGTCATTGAGCTTGAATCGTGCTTCCTGTGATGTGCCGATTCCATCTCCGCCTTGCAAACGAAACTGTTTCGATGTCTCATTCACAATGAGCTGCTCAAATTCATCACCTGTCGTCCAAGGTAGCGCAATGATGGAGAAACTTCAAGCATTCATTGTGTTTGAACCGCAATGAAATGACATTTGAAAGAGACAAATTTTCAACAAGGCTACAATCGAGAGTTCAACGAGGTTATTGTTGGTTATGCGGACAAAACAAGTATTTTTACTTTTCATCAAATCCAAACTGGCATCAAAATAGCGGACGATATAAACGATGCTTTTGAAGCTTATTTCTCAGGTGATGTGAGCGCGCGTTGTTATTTGCCAAAATTCTGCATTTCAAGTTGTGTTCAGAATTAAATCGTCGTGAATTACTGCATTATTTAAACATTATTTGACAGGATTACGTGACGAGTGAAAGCGAAGGGACAGTAAAAGCCAGTGCAGTTGCAGATGGTCAAAGCAAAAGGACGACGTGCGCATGCGCGGAACGAGAGGTGAAAGGGCAAAGGGCACAAAGAGCACACGAGGACGTGGTGGAAATCATCAAGGAAACTGCAGAGAAAATAAATAAATGTCGGACGAATCATGGAAGAGTCAAAGAGCAAATGGTAAAATCGAGTTCCCACCAATAGAAAACCTCTATCACCACCATATAAAGACAGGAATGCTCGTGGTTTCGTTTATTCAGCTTTGGATTCAACTGCTGTCGTCATGTCTGGTCGTGGTAAAGGGGGAAAGGGTCTCGGTAAAGGAGGTGCGAAACGTCATCGCAAGGTGCTCCGTGATAACATCCAGGGAATCACAAAGCCTGCTATCCGTCGCCTTGCTCGCCGTGGTGGGGTAAAGCGCATCTCGGGTCTCATCTACGAGGAAACCCGTGGAGTTCTCAAGGTGTTCCTGGAAAATGTTATCCGCGATGCCGTTACCTACACGGAGCACGCCAAGCGCAAGACCGTCACTGCCATGGATGTGGTGTACGCTTTGAAGCGCCAGGGCCGCACACTCTACGGTTTCGGTGGTTAAACATTCTGGTGGTGGTGTTCATCAACAACAACAAAACGGCTCTTTTCAGAGCCACCAACTCGTTCATGAAGGAGCTTCAGGGGACTTGAACTTAGTATCATGTATTATTTGGCATCAGAAATGCAATGTTTATGGCAGGGTTTGTATTATTATTTTGGGGTTGAGATGAACGGGTCAAATAATACATGATACGGTTAAAATGAAAAATGTGTATTTTAACATGAACCACCTTGCAAGCGACATCACACATGATCCCCAACAATTGTCACTTGACAATTCTGTGGGGGTTCATTGAAACATTGTGAAACCCTATTCCCTGAAGACAGCCAACCTCCACCATCTTGTTCAACGTTTCCCTTTCAGACTTCATAAAAAGAGCATCACAAAACGTATTTCCTTCCGACCCGTATACACAATACACACACAAAAGGTCGTGACATGTGGCGAGTTCGGTGGAAGGTCGATTACACTTTCAAGAAAGGTGTTGTGGCTCTGAAAAGAGCCGTTGGGTGGTGTGGTGCGGAAGGTGTGCACAAGACCTTGGATCAGCGGGTTAAGCTCGCTCCCCGCGGATACGTCGTGCCAGCTGGATGTCCTTGGGCATGATGGTGACACGTTTGGCGTGAATCGCGCACAAATTAGTGTCCTCAAACAGCGCAACGAGGTAGGCCTCGCTCGCCTCCTGCAGCGCCATCACTGCGGAGCTCTGGAATCGCAAATCGGTCTTGAAATCCTGTGCGATTTCACGGACGAGGCGCTGAAACGGCAGCTTGCGAATGAGCAGCTCCGTGGACTTTTGGTAGCGCCGGATCTCGCGCAGCGCCACAGTTCCTGGACGGTAACGATGCGGCTTTTTCACGCCACCGGTGGCTGGAGCACTTTTCCGTGCCGCCTTTGTCGCCAACTGCTTTCGGGGAGCTTTTCCACCTGTCGATTTACGGGCGGTTTGCTTCGTACGAGCCATCGTGACCAGCAAATATCAACACAAAACAAAACACCAGCGAATGAAACAAGAGAATTGAGAAATGCGCGGTCTGATTTTGTTTGAGCCGCGAGACGCTTCGGCCGTTCGCCATTGGCTGGCACATTTTTCACGTTTGTTATTGGCTGCCTCAAACACTCTCCCATTCGCTGAAGAATTAATCCCCGCCTCACTCTCTATCCATTGGTCGAAACTTCACTCTCCCCTCTCCATTGGCTCAAATCCGAGCCCGATGTGATCCGCTCCGTGAGGGAAAGCTCCGTCCGCCCTCCTTTGCTCGTTTTTCCCACCAATATCTATCCTGGGCTCCTTTGGGCCTGTTCAACATTTCTTTGAACGTGAAGAAGCAAAAGGCATATCCATGCCGAATAATTGCGAGTGTTTGTCTTGTAATACTAAAAATTTCACAATTCAACTCACTATTCGATTTAAAAATTTGGTAGTTTGTCGAGGTGGCGTCGCCAGGTAATACATTTTTACATTCAGGAACTACAGTCTGTAAATAATGCTTTTTTCCCCTATTTCCCGATCTGTACGTTGTTTATAAAAATGGGTTTTGTTTTTGTTTGATAAAAATGAATTTGTAAAAAAAATACAAAGCAAAGAGTTTTGTGTAAAACACGGATCGTGTATCGCTGATGCTGCTGCCGTTGTGGTCGGGCTGACGAGCTCTTGGGCCTTGTGTGAGGCGAAGCCGTTTACTTTCCCTGGCTTTTCTTGGGGAACAGCACGGCCTGGATGTTCGGCAGTACACCACCTTGCGCGATCGTCACCCCACCCAGCAGTTTGTTCAACTCCTCATCGTTGCGGATGGCGAGCTGTAAATGACGCGGGATGATGCGCGATTTCTTGTTATCTCGTGCAGCGTTACCGGCGAGCTCCAGGATCTCTGCAGACAAGTACTCGAGCACAGCCGCCAGATAGACGGGAGCGCCGGCACCGATGCGCTCGGCGTAGTTGCCTTTGCTAAGATGTCTGTGGACACGACCCACGGGAAACTGCAGCCCAGCACGGGAAGAACGAGACGGCCTTAGCACGAGTCTTTCCACCGCCCTTACCGCGTCCCGCCATGATGTTTGTACACTGGAGTAAACATTTTAAAACACGTCGGATTGCTGAATATAGTAACACACGATAAGTCATTGCGAACGGGTATCTTTTGAAGGGAAAATAGGATCAGGAATGCCGCACGCCTACATTTTATCCAACCAATGGGTGGACAGCTTTGGCCGAGCCTCACAAATCCACGTCCCACGTCCAATGCTGGTGTGATCCACATTTTTGCATATTTACCCTTTTTTCAAAGGACTTCGTTCACCCTCTGTTTCTATTCTTCGCATCGGTATTTGCATTTGTTCTCTCGCTGTACTATTGTCTTCATCTCAGCTCATCATACCCTCGGATCCTCCCAAGCCAGAAACTGAAACGAAACAGTTGTGTAATGGTGAGAGCATCTGCTCGGGTTGGAAGGTTGGTGTTTCGAATGACAGCATAGTTACACTAAAGACATCTCGCATATAGTTATACCAAAGACAGGAGGGATTTGAATGGGGGGATTTAATGGGAAATCTTTGAACACGACGACTGTGTGTCCACCGGTTAAAATATCTGAAATACTGAAGACTGTTATGTTGTATGTTACCTCCCCAAACTCCGGTTACGGTGCCCCTCAGATTCTCGAGAGGGAACGCGGCAGAAAGATTTGTTATTTTGAGTGTTCTAATAAACCATGGCAAAACCACACCAATGCAATTGTGTAGAACAAACAAGTCATTGTATTGTTAGGAATTTTAGGGTAGGGGCATATATAGATTGAGGTAGATCTGCATAGGTAGGGGCTCCGATGATCATAGGTAACAATAACCATCTCTATGTAAATAAGTCGAGGACCTGTCGAGCCCGTATGTCGGATTAAGTGCATCTTCATCCTCATTACGAGGAATGGGGCATGTCAAGTAGTTGTAGGGTTTATGCTAATTCCCCGGTGTGTCAAACCTGTGATCATACCTGTGTCCCATATGGCAACGCACAATGGACATTAGTTAGGCGCAATCGTAACACCACACAAACACTACTTAAATCCCCCCTCCGTCACAATAACCATAAAACCCACCGGAAGCCAGTTCGGGGAACCGCCGATGCAGCTACAGCCAGCCACATCACCAGCTTGCATAGCAACACTCATTGCTCAGGCAGGCTGAGGCCACGCCCACCTTGCGAAGGATTGGTAGAAGGAAGACACCACAGGACGAGGGCCGCCGATTGGCAGAGTGGGAGAGGACTGGTGATTGGTCAGGGCAAAAGCAAGAAGCAGCTCGCTGAGTGGTGAAGCAAGAACGAAGAAAGCGACAGATTGGCCATCAAATGAACGGCATGAGAGAGAGGTGACACGGCCATTGGTGGAGGGTTGAGCCTGTAATGTTGGCCGGCATGGATTGGCAGAGAGAGAGAGAGATGACGTCAAGAGGGGATTGACAAAAAGAAGAAGAGACCGACATTTTCTCTCTCTCTCGTCCCTGCTCGTTGAAGAGACCTGGGTGCCTGGACCTCGTTCGCTCCTGCCCTCACAATTCCTCTTTCCCCGACCACCTGCCCTTACGCTTTCCTTCACCTCGACCTTTTCTCCTTTCTGACCCGAACGTTGGGTGCATGGCAGTTTCGTGCCGAATTTGTGAGGACATTGCACGGCTGGTGAAGCAGGTTGCATGCCCGCTCGCTCACTTGGCGCGAGAGGTTTTACCGAGGCCTGGTGAACGGGCGCGCATCGAGGCCTTTCTTCCCACCTACCGGAGTCGCGTCGGACGTCGTGCTCGGAGCCTGACCATCCCTGACGATCCCTGACACACTGCAGACAGAGCTAAGCTGCACCACAGAACACAACAATTGCTTTAATTTAATTCTTCCTTTGTCCGTTGTTGAAGTGAGTGAGCTGTGTGGGATCCCAACCTCGGTTGTAGTATTTATTGTCGCGTTCCTTGTTATCGGGTTCCGTTTAATAAACCTTATTTTTGTACACTTTAATTCCGCCTCGGGTTGAATTGATTTGCAGGGTGAAGACGCCTGCGCCGGCCGTCCAGGTGAGTCGGTATTCTTCATTCCGTCTCGCGTATCATTCGCCATCAATTGGGTAACGCCTCAAAGTAAGCTCGATTCGCCATTTGTCTTAATAGAGCCATCCACAGGACAACTGGTGTCAGGAAGTGAGATTCGGACTCGACGGACCATTTTTTTGTCCGCGGGCTGAGATTGACAGCCAAGCGTACATTGTGCTCGGCATTTGGAAGTAAAAAAAAATTTGACAGAGGCGATAAAAATTCTAACAGTCGATTGAGTGCACGAAGTGCGACATCGCGGTTCTAAAATTTAAAAATCTCTATATTTTTCTGAGGTAAAATATGCGAGCGGGAACCGCTTTAGCGAACAGCGTAATGGCGGACGCTGAGTTGGGCGTGCGAGATGGAGATGCAGAGGGAATTGGAGGTGGGCCGTGTCGAAGTAGGACTTTTACATTATTCCAAATTAATTAATACGATCTTGTTGGAAAAGTTTCCATGTAGGAAATTACAATTTTTGTATAAAATACTGTGAACCATTTCTATCTCTCAGGCACATATGGGAAATGAATTTGTGCTCGGCCAGTAAAAATGTACTCTTGAACTGTGCCAATGAAAAGTGTAGTCCAAGCAAATTCTTTGGAATGCATGTATAAGTGAAATCAGATGTATATTCGTCAGGCTTTGACTGCAATCCAATAGAGACACTGCAGTGAAATCATTGTCAAATGTTGTAAAAGAAATAAGGTTGCTCAGGGGAGGACACTTGGTCATATGTTATTGTTATTGCTCAAAGCATACCTACGGTCTCTTGTGCTTGGCCGAGCCAGATGTGGGGATCGGAACGCCTGAGAAACCCCACACTGCTCTCTTGAGAGGACTTCAAAAGACTTTGGCATTATAAAAGAGAGAGAAAGAGAGAGAGAGCTGGAAGGAGGAGAAGAAGACTCTGCTTGCTCTTGGTGTCATGTTGAGAAATCCTGTGCTGTAAACCAAAGTGAACTATTTTATGCAAGTGAACTGTTGTAATGTTGTATGTAATCTGTGCTGATCAAACCCAGTTTTCTTCTCCCAATAATTAATAAAATTTTCTAAAGACCAACCTCGGTGTTTGTGGACATTGCTGAGACAAGCACACCTCTCCTTTTCTTCCTCCTCTACACCCCATCTCACCAAATTAATCCTGCTCCATCAGCCGAAAATAGAAGGGGAAGAGCATAGTAATGGAACCTCTACGGCTACCGAGACGGACCCGATGGATTACCAGGCCTTAATGCAATTTATGAAGGTAAAGTAACGATAAAATAGATGCTCAGATTGAGCGCAGTGAGCGATTCAATAATAAAATGGATGCCCAGGGTGAACAGATGAAGGAATTCAAAGAAAGATGGAGGAAATTAAAAATAAATGAAGGGAATGATTAATGATATAGGGGGATTTAAATTAAAAAATGGATACCCAAAGGGACGAATTGAGGGGAGACATGAAGGGACTGGAAAACAAAATGGATGCTTGGAGTGAGCGAATGGAAAACAAAATTGATGGGTTGAAGGAGAATTGAATGCCCAAACCAAAAACATAGAAGGATTGAAGGGAGAATTGGAGGGGCAAATTGATTGATTAAAGGAGGGATTGAAAGGACAAATTGAAGAGATGGAAAATAAAATTGATGGATTGGTGGGGAATATGGAGGGAATGAATGAGCAAATGAATGAAGGGAATGAAATAAGGGGGATGAATGAACAATTGGAAGGCAAAATTGCGGAAATGGCACAGCAGCTGGGGGAACGAATTGATGGTATAGAGGGGAGAGTGCAGAACCAAATTATGGATAGACTGGGGGAATTTGAGGTCAAAGTGGAGACTAAATTGGGGGAAATGGAAAAGTGCATGGGGGTAGACGTCAACCTAAAACGGGAGGAATTAACATTAAAAGTGGAGGAGGGCATGACCCAGGCTGTCCGAATGGGGGAAAAGTTAGAGGATAGAATATTAGTACCACGAATACCCGAATTGATAAAGCAAATGGAGACTTGGAAGGCCATCGGGGCCGGGTGGATGCCAGAATGCGGCAACAGAGTGAGGAATGGGGACTCCTCAAACAAAAGGGGGGTGAATTGGCCGAAGAGGGAAAGGGGTTCGAAGCCTGCTTAACCGAGCAGGAGCGGGTGTTTGTTGATGGAGGCCTGTGGGGGCCACAAATGACTGATGGCATGGTGAGTGATTTGATGCAGGGGCGACTGGAGACCTGGGACTATACCATCAAAGGAGAGGTTGCTTTGGTCCAAGAGAGCTTAAGGGAAGAGGTGAGTCGGTCCGATAAGCATCTCCAAGACGAGATTAAGGTGACCCAGGGGACCCTTACCACGAGCCACATTTGGGCACCGGAGACTCTGAAACTGAACACCAAGGTGTGGGTGGGGGATGGGCTGTGTTGGCCTCAGGCTGTATTTGGACAGAGAGGAATCGGGGAATAGAGTCTCTGGAAAAACAATCCCCCTTGTACATTTTGATGGGTCGGGGAGTCTCGAGGCGTTCCTGAAACAATTTGTGTGTGTGTCTCAACTCAATGGTTGGGGAGAGCGGGAGCGCATGGGGAATCTGGTGGCGACACTGCGGGGGTCAGCTGCAGATGTGTTAAACGTAGTCCCAGAGGGAATATTGACCACCATGGGCAAATAAATCTCCGCCACCGCTCCCAGGGGTTAATACCACTACCCTTCCTGTCGCTTCCATGGAGTTCTTCCAATAAGTTTTTCGTGGCGCTTTTCCAAAGCTGCTTCTCATTACAAAAGTAAAAACAGCACTTGTGATAATAGTATCATTTTAATGATATTACGCAACAATATCCCCACTCCCTGAGGAGGTTTGTGACTTGCGATACTTGTGACTTGAGTTTTTGTGACCCCGCACTCTTCTATCCCCGACACCCTCATGGAAGTAAATGTTATTATTGGGAATGTTGGCATGATGAGGCACGATCTGATCTTTTCAAAGACGTGATCGAACATAAGTAATAGTAATAATAATTGGCAATAATAATAAGGATAATAACAGGACTCTCTGCCGCTCCCGTGGTGAATGGGTGTACTACTCCTCGTCTTTTAAATCTACACTCCTGGAATTTAAAAGTTAAAATGGACTCCAACATCACCTTTTAAAGGCTTTGGCTGCTACATGTCGTTGGTCTCTTGCTGAGCAAGTGTGTATTTTAATAACAGTCTGTTCGTGGGCGATAATTATACTTGTTCATTTAGATCATGAGACACACCCATTAATTGCTTGATAAGGCAGACAGGAAGGTCTGGAGGTACGCACAGTCACCTCTAAACTGTCTCGCCTGTGTTTGAATCCTGACCAAGCAAGAAACTGTCATCCCGGTGTTTCACAGGCAGGATGATAAAATCAATCCGTTGGGGTGAGGGTTGTGTGTGCCGTCCCTCAGGTGGACGTTAAACTTGTCTGTCGGCATTGGTTTGTGGACGTTAAACTGGGTGTCTTGTCTGTCGGCATTAGTTGGTGGATGTTAGACTGGGAATCTTTGCTGTCGGGATTGGTTGGTGGATATTAAACTGGGTGTCTTGTCTGTCGGCATTAGTTGGTGGATGTTAAACTGGGTGTCTTGTGTTACGACCTGGCCCTTGTGTGAATGGCTCGGGGTACTGCCTATTGCTCCGGAGATCCTAATAGATGTGCTCAGGAGACCAATACGTTCCCCATAGGCGGGTCGCGCCATATGAGCAATCAGAAGTGACCGAGCGAAGCTACCATCCAAATGCTGACGCAATTTTAAACCCCCCAATCTTCAACACACAGTATGCCAATCCAGAAATGCAATGCAAATTCAAAACAGGGGAATAAATGCAAATACTTTACTCAAAATCAAGAAAATACACAGGGTACAACACCAAGGAAAAGATAAATCATAAGGAAAAGAAATCCTGCTGATATGCAGCGGCAAAGATCAAGTAATTAAAAGACAGACAGGCGCCAAGACAAAACAGACAAGACAATTACACGACCCACCCGGTATCCCTTGCTAATCCCAAAGGGGAGGGAGAGGGTAGCAAAATAACAAATAAATATTCGCCAGGATATAAAGGAAATAAAAGGTAAAATACAACTCGGACGGGAGGAGAGGAGGGGAGAGGAATCCAGGCCTGTTTCAGATGTCGACCTCGCTGCCTCGCCCCAGCCACGTGTCCCGAGGGTGGCGCCTCCACTCTTCTCTTTGTCAGTGGGTGTCATCAAACGCCATGAACGACTTGCCCAGAGCAGTTCCTGCAAGACCATGAAGTCGCACGTTGCCTCCGGTCGGCTCAGACGAAACTTGATGAGGAGCAAAAGCTTCTGCTCCCTCTCTCCCACATTTCCTCATGATCCCACGTGCACTGAGAAACCCTCCTCAACCTAAATCTCTCCTGCACCGACTGTCCCTCCAACAGGCAGCCCTCAGGGAGAATAAACAAATCCTCAAAAAGCTCACACAGAATGAGTTCTCATCAAAACTTGGACCGTATGTGCTGTGTTCGTTTTGGCCTTTCACCACCGACCCGATGCACTCTTCTTCCTCCTATTCTTCTCTTCTTTCTGTTTTTTTCCCAGAGGTTCTTTCTCTATTCAATTATGTAGAGCTCTGGTGGGAGGGAGAAGGTCGATAAGGAAGATCTTTGTTTGTTTTTTAACAAAAGAATAAAAATAAAGTCGAAAAGGAAGGAAGAAAGAAAAGAGCAAATCTGGTTTCACAGCTGGCCCGGAATTTCACATAAGATACACCCCAAGCAATCACAGCTTCTTATCATTGCAAGCCCAGCCCCACGAGTGTACAATCATTAAAGAATCCACCACAAGTGTCGCACTGCTCCCATCCTTCTTCCAGTGCCATCCCGGCTCCACTCTAAAATCTAATCTTACTATAATTCACCAAATGTCCATCTGTCTGTCTGTCTGTCCGTCCGAAGGTACCGCAAAAATGGCTGAACCGATCGCAATGATATTTTGGGTGGGCAATCCTGGGATCTCCTGGAGTAAAATAGGGTATTAAAGCGCGGCGTTACGCGCGCTGCTTGTGAGCAAGGAGGAAGCGGACAAGCGGTAACATATAAACGTCTTTATTGTAAGACTACACTGTAACACTGAACTCCTCCGGGCTGGTCGCCCGGTGTATATCATGAGGCCACGCCTACCCCTCGGGCGTGGCCACCGCCCACTTGGTGCGTGGAATGATGTCACCACGCCAGTGGGCTTTTGTGTCCGCCACACGCGCCCCCCCCAGAATTCCCGCGCACCTGGAGGGCCAGTTTGCGGGGCAGACGAATGACCCGGCCGAAGCGCCCCCTGGTGATCGGCGGCGTCCGGGGTGCAGGGATACCAGGTGGGATGCCCCTGGCTGCCCCTGGGATGGGTGCAGGACCGGGGGGCGCCGTGGCGGCGGGGCTGGGCGGTGCCGGGGGTCCGCCCGCAGGAGGGCGGCCCCGACGTGGGGGTCGGGCCACTGGCGGTGGATGGTCCACATCGAGGTGGGCCGGCTTGAGGCGGTCTACCGAAACGCGGTCAGGAGTACCGCCGATGTCCAGGGTGAAGTGCTTCGCCCCGGTCTCCAGCACGCGGAAAGGCCCGTCGTACGGGGGCCGCAGTGGTGTCCGATGGGCATCGTGGCGGACGAAGACGTACTCCGCCGTGCGAAGCTCCGGGGTGACGTGCGTCGGTGGGTGCCCGTGGCATGCCGTTGGCACCGGGGCGAACCTCTGGGCGGTCTCTTGCAGAGCGGAGCGCTGCTGTGCCGCGGACCATGGTGCCGTGGAGTCGGGGAGGAACTCGCCCGGCACCCGCAGCGGTTGCCCGAAGACCAACTCCGCCGCGGATGCGCGCAGGTCCTCCTTGGGCACCGTCCGGAGGCCCAGCAGGACCCAGGGGAGCCTGTCGACCCAGCCGCCGTCGCGGAGGGTGGCCCGGAGCGCGGCCTTCAATGAGCGGTGAAATCGCTCACACAGGCCGTTAGCCTGGGGGTGGTAGGCCGTGGTTCGGTGCAGCCGGACCCCGAGCCCCTGCGCAACCGCCCCCCAGAGCTCCGAGGTGAACTGGGGGCCGCGGTCGGATGAGATGTCTGAGGGGGCGCCGAACCGGGCGACCCAGGTGGCGATGAAAGCCTGCGCGACATCGGCCGCCGTTGTCGACGCCAAGGGCACGGCCTCCGGCCACCGGGTGGTGCGGTCCACCATGGTGAGGACGTAGGTGAAACCCCGCGAGGGGGGCAGAGGTCCCACCAGGTCCACGTGGACGTGGTCAAACCGGCGTTCCGGCACCGTGAACGGGGCCAACGGGGCCTGGGTGTGCCGGTGCACCTTGGCGCGCTGGCACGCGAGGCACGTCCTGGCCCAGCCGCGGACGGCCTTCCGGAGGCCATGCCAGACGAACTTGTCGGCGATCAGCCTTTGGGAGGCCCTCGCGCCCGGGTGGGACAGGCCGTGGATGGCGTCAAACACCTGGCGCTGCCAGCCCGCGGGCACAATGGGGCGAGGATGCCCGAGGGAGACGTCGCACAAGAGGGCCGCGCCCGCGCCGTCGAACGGCACCTCGGTGACGCGGAGGCCCGTGACGGCGGTCCGCAAGGCCTGGACGTCAGGGTCAGCGGCCTGGTCCGCTGCCATCCGGGCATAGTCGATGCCGAGGTGGACTGCGTGGGCGACGGCCCGGGAAAGGCAATCCGCCACCGGGTTGTCCTTCCCCGCGACGTGCTGGATGTCCGTCGTGTACTCGGACACGGCCAAGAGGTGACGCTGCTGCCGGGCCGACCACGGCTCGGTGACCTTGCCCATCGCGAAGATCAGCGGCTTGTGGTCGACGAAGGCAGTGAACGCCCGGCCCTCGAGCAGATGGCGGAAGTGCCTGACCGCCAAGTGAAGTCCGAGCAACTCGCGGTCGAAGGTACTGTAACGGCGTTCGGGCGGGCGAAGCTGCCGGCTAAAGAACGCCAGCGGTTGCCAAGCTCCACGCACCCATTGCTCGTGCACCGCGCCCACCGCGTAGTCCGAGGCATCGGTGGTGAGGGCGATCGGTGCATCGGGCGCCGGGTGTGCGAGCATGGTGGCGTTAGCCAAGGCGAGCTTCGCGCCCGTGAACGCCGTGTCCATCTGCTCGGTCCAGGTAACGTCGCCTTTGCCCGGCTTACCTCGGAGAGCTTCGTGCAGGGGGCGCAGGAGCTGGGCGATACGGGGCAGGAACCGATGGTAAAAGTTCACCATGCCCAGGAACTCCTGCAGCCCTCTGATCGTGCGGGGGCGCGGAAACCCCTTCACCGCCTCCACCTTGGCCGGCAGGGGGACGGCGCCGTGCCTGGTGACACGGTGCCCCAGAAAATCGATTGTGGCGGCGCCGAACCGGCACTTTGCGGGGTTCACAATCAGGCCATGCTGGCCCAGGCGTTCGAAGAGCGTGCGGAGGTGGCGTAGGTGCTCTTCGCGGGACGCGCTGGCGACGAGGATATCGTCCAGGTAGACGTAGACAAAATCCAAGTCGCGCAGGACGCTGTCCATCAGTCGCTGGAACGCCTGAGCCGCATTCTTCAGACCGAAGGGCATGCGCAGGAACTCGAAGAGTCCGAATGGCGTGATGACCGCCGTCTTCGGGACGTCCTCTGGCCTGACGGGGACCTGATGGTAGCCGCGTATGAGGTCCACCTTCGAGAAGAAGGACCTGCCCGCCAAACGGGCGGAAAAGTCCTGAATGTGGGGGACGGGGTAGCGGTCGGGAGTCGTGGCGTCATTGAGACGGCGATAGTCCCCGCACGGTCGCCATCCCCCGCCGGGCTTCGGCACGATGTGCAGCGGCGACGCCCAAGCGCTCTCTGAGCGCCGAACGATGCCGAGTTGCTCCAGGGTAGCGAACGCCGCTTTTGCCACCGCCAGCTTCGTCGGCTCGAGGCGGCGTGCCCGGGCGTAGACCGGTGGCCCGACGGTGGGGATGTGATGGGCCACCCCGTTCTTGACGGCCCCCGCCGAGAAGGTGGGCCGCGTGAGGGCCGGGAAGCCGGCGAGGAGGCGGGTGAATGCGTCCGCTGCCGGAAACGTACAGACCAACGTGGCCGGAACCGAATCGTTCGGCAAGCCGCTTGGCAAGCCGCTCGTTGAGCTGGGCAACGCACACGCGAGCGAGCTGAACGTCTCGGCCTGGACAAGCCGTCTGCGCTTGACGTCGACCAGGAGCCCATTAGCGCACAGGAAGTCCACGCCAAGCAGTGCCATGGGCACGTCGGCGGTGACGAACGTCCATCGGAAAACCTGCCCTCCAAACCGCAGAGAGAGGCAGCGTTTTCCGTACGTACGGATGGGCGTCCCGTTCGCGGCAAGCAGCGCGGGGCCCCCACCCGCGGCGTGCTTGTCTGACGTGCCGGCGGGAATGACACTCACCTGCGCTCCCGTGTCGCACAGGTAACGGCGCCCGGAGAAGGTGTCCGTTATGAACAGCAGGCTGCTCGAACGGCCGGCGCTCATCGCCACAATTGAGCGCCGGCCCGGGCATTTCCCGACCCGTTGAAGGAGCATGGCGGATGACACCGCCGAGCTTCATGGCCGAACTTGGCGTGGAACCAGCACCAGGTGGTGGAGCTGGAGGAGCGCGGCTGGCTCCGCCAGGCCGGTGGAGTCGACGGGTTTCCCCGCGGTGGCGGTTTTCGCCGCGGCGGTGGGCGGGGCGTGGCGGCGTTCACGAGGTGCGTATCAGCATGCTGCTGAACCTCAGCGTGCTGTAGAAGATGATGCTGTGGAACATCAGCGTCGAAGGCCGTGACGGCCACGCCAACGCTCGCCCGCGTGTCCGAAGCGGCGAAGTACTTGTCCGCCTCGGCCGCCAATGCTCGGGGTTCCGTTAGCCCGGTCCCGGCCAATGCGAGGCGAACCTGCGCTGGGAGTTGGCGACGGAAAAGCGCCCGGAATAGCGAACCGGGGGCTTCGTCGCCCAACAGTGACAGCATATGGTCCATTCGGACCGACGGGCGCGTCTCACCGAGCTCGGGGAGATCCAGGAGGCGGTCGGCCCGTGCGTCGTCCGTAAGGCTGAACGTGGCTAGGAGTAGCCGCTTGAGTGCCTCGTACTTGTGGCCGTCCGGTGGGTGGCGAAGGACGGACACAACTCGAGCGGCCGTGCCGGGCCCGAGGGAGGCGACGACGTGGCAGTAGCGCGTGTCATCGCCGGTGAGGTGCCGAAGCTGAAATTGGGCTTCGGCCTGGACGAACCAGACTTCGGCCTGAGCCTCCCAAAATTCCGGAAGTTTGACGAAGGCGGCCATGGCGATGGCGTCGCGTGTGGAAGGATCGCTCCGGCAGATCCAACGTCGAGGGTCACCAGTAAAGCGCGGCGTTACGCGCGCTGCTTGTGAGCAAGGAGGAAGCGGACAAGCGGTAACATATAAACGTCTTTATTGTAAGACTACACTGTAACACTGAACTCCTCCGGGCTGGTCGCCCGGTGTATATCATGAGGCCACGCCTACCCCTCGGGCGTGGCCACCGCCCACTTGGTGTGTGGAATGATGTCACCACGCCAGTGGGCTTTTGTGTCCGCCACAGTATACTGTTTTTCCAATTTCAGCTTTGGCCTCCAGAATGTTCAGGTTTGGACTCCCGCAAAACGTTATTTTCCCGGGTGCCGCACAAACGGCTGCACCGATCACTGCACAGCTGCACTACACAGCTGCACCAATCGGCTGCACCGATCGGACTCGGTGACCTCGGACAAAGACCTTTCATAAGGACATGGGTTGAATCCCTGCTTGAGAGAATACAAACCCCTCCCCGCCATCATGGTCGTCTCTCCAACTCACATTCCCACAAGATATGCGGAAAGGACGACCCAAAACCAATTATCTTCTTTTTGATTCGTATATAAACATCATTAAAAGTAAATAATGACCTCGGCCCAAGTTCAAACGACATGAGTTTGATCTCTACTTGAGAGAATTCCACATAGCTATTTGGGCGGTGTATACGCTAACAGATCGCTGTCTCCATCGATCTTGCCAAGGCCGTAACACCTATTGGCTCAAAATCCTTTTAACTGTTGACTTGGTAGTTTTTATAATGAAGGAAACATTAACAATGTTGTTAAAAGTTTATTTTATGATTAATTTGTGATTGGAGTTATGTTGTTTGGAATGAAAAAAGAGATATCGAGTTCAAGTAAATGACAACATGCCGTGATGGTTTCTATCTTCCAAATGTGAACTTTGTGGATCACCAGATGCAGATTCGCCATGGACCCATGATCGATGTTTCCATCCGTGAACGTACCCATTTGTTTGCGTACGGGAACGTTTTTCTTGGAAGTCTTCACGAACTTGCTGTCCATGTCTGACGTGCGACTGAGGGTGCGACAGGAATGTGGAATTTATTGGTTTCATGCTTCCGCATTCGCTGTATCTGCATTGCCTGTTTGCTTCTGGCCTCCCACCCATGCGTAGCATGGGTATCTCACTAGTATATTTATCTATCTCATTTTCTCACTATGTTGGCTCTCTCTCTCTCTCTCTCTCTCTCTCTCTCTCTCTCTCTCTCTCTCTCTCTCTCTCTCTCTCTCTCGCCCCCTGCCGGCTGTTGCGATTTGGGTGTGGCGTCATGGTGGCTGTGTGTGAGGAGCTGTGAGTAGTGCTGTGTTGTTGTCTTTCCTATCCCCATTTCACTCCCTTTGTGTCTTGTACGTGTTTGTGGAGTTTTCCCCTTGTTTTACTCTCTTTGTCGAGACAAGAGAGAGAGAGAGAGAGAGAGAGAGAGAGAGAGAGAGAGAGAGAGAGAGAGAGAGCAGCTATTTGGAGGCATTGGCGGTCGGCCTTTCCCCGTTCTGGGCGATGGTTATCGCGATAAAATTTTGGTTTCCATTTCATTTCCACAATGGAAAAAGTAGCTGACTGTATCACAGCCAGTGAGAGCATATGCTGACAGTAAGGATGAGCTGGTCATATCTGTGTATTGACTTGCCAAAAACTTGGAAATAACATGACATGGGATGAAGATGTTCTCCTTTTGCATCCAGAGCTCGTCTAAACCATCGACCCTTGAAACGTGGTAGATAGCCAGCATAATGACATCCGTGTCAGTGGATGTGAAGTGGAACTAATAGTAGACATGGCCGCAATGACATCCTGGCTAATGTTCAACACCTGTTCGTGTTGTTTTGGACTCAGTACTACACGTCCATCAGGTCCAACATCAAAGGGTACATCAAGAAGCATCCAGGGCAAATGATTGTATAAGTCTGTAGGGACAAGTTGTGATGCTGCTTGGTACGATATATCCAGATCAGGGTTTCCTACATCATTCTGGGCGGCAGTCCTCCTTTGAGTTTCCTTCACCTGTCCCCGGATGGCCTTTGCTGTGAGGAAGGATTCTCGCTGGATTTGAACATTAGCATCCTTCCCTCGGTCATCATCATTTTCATCAGCCTCATCATCAATATATTCCCATTCTTCAAGCTTGCCTTTAAGTTGTTTCACCTCAGACAAAACAGTTGCCAGGGATAAATCAGAAGAACACAACAACCTTGATGTACCAACCTTGGGAACAATGACAATTTTATCCCCAAAATAGTTTTCCATTTGCCTTACCAGTTGGTTTGAACTGTACAGCATTGCTTTTTCCACCTTTCTGTCAGCCAACCTTCGCCTTACCATGTCACGCAACTGAGACACAAAGTATACAGTATTCTCATTCAGCAATTTGTTTTCAACTTCTGACACGATTGTTTCAAATGCACATTTACACTCATCGACACTATCAGGATCAGTTGACTGATCTTGTGCACTACCACTAGGCCTACATCTAAGCAAATATGAAGTCAAGCATAATTTATGATAGCGAAAGTCATTGGCAATTAAGTCCATACAACCGTCACCATGTCCCTGTATCATGTGAAGCATTGCAAAGTCATCCAACTCTTTTGCTTTTTGCAATATAGTGTCCTCCCGATCTTTCGTTGCGACAAGAGTTAGTTTATGCTGACCCTTTTTATCACTCTCCTTGCCACAGATGAAACATACCATGGTAAATTCTGCCTTTGAAGTTGAAGATCTGGTGACAAGAGGCAAAGTTTTCTCAACAATATCATCCTCAGTTGTTTTGGAACGTTTGTTTTGATCAAGATTTCTTGTTCGTATACATATTGCGACATCTTCGGTGATATTTTGGTTGTTTATCAAAAAAATGCATCTCTGCAAATGATGTCATCTTGGAGACGACTAGCAGTGTCATCATGGCGGTGTGTCACGGCGTATAAGAGAGTATCATACCCGTTGTTAGTCACCTGCTGCAGGGTATCATGGGTGGTTTTCTGACATATTATGCAGCAAGTAAAGTCAGTTTTGAGAAGAGACGGACTCTTGCGTTTCCTTCCAAACTGTAGCTCGGTGAGTTCTGCCATGGGTAGACTTTGGATGTTGTAACTTGAAGCTGAAAGCCAAAGTGCAAGGCGTCAAATTTTCAGTGAAATCCAACCATGCCAATGGAATTAAAATAAAATGCCGCTAGCCCCGCAAATCGGGAGCTGTACTACTCAGCCATAAAATGAAAATGGCAACAAGATGGCAGCTGTGTTGTGGCCATATTGGATGAAGAGTCATTCTGGAAATCAAAAGGAAGCTTCCTCTATGCATGCGCAACACACAACTAAGAAATTGGATGAACTGACAAAGACATTTTTTAGTTAATGGGCGGAAACCAAATTCAAGATGGCAGCTCTGGCAGCCATATTGGATATGGGATTTGGCCTGAAATGAAAACGAAGCTTCCTGTACCCACCCCCAACACATCAGTAAGAAATGGGATCAATCGGCCAAGGCATTCTTTAGTTAGTGGGCGGAAACTAAATTCAAGATGGCGGCTCTGGCAGCCATATTGGATATGGGGTCGGGCCGGAAATCGAAAGGAAGCATCCTCTACTCTGCCCCAACACGCCACCGAGAAATGGGATAATGATCATGCCGGTAGAATTAGCCTGCATTCTCTCAGAAGGGGGACTGAATAACCGTGTCCTTATGGGCTTCCGTAGATTCCATAAAAATGTACACATGTTACATAATGTACAAGCCCAGCCTAAAGTACTCAAAAGTACAGCCAAAAATCTAATCACTGCAAACTAAATACCTGTTAATGAGGCATAATACTTCTTTTATGATTATGTAACACGAGGTGTCTATCATATGTCACGATTATAGGATGTGATGGATTAAATTTTAATTTCCAGATATATTTTCTGGCTCTTTCAAGCATGACAAATGAGAGGACAATTGCACCTCCAATTAATGACACACTGAAGAGCTCTTTGTTTTTAAGGTATGGTGGCTCATTAGGGACTCGCCTTTGAATGAGTTCGCATTGGGCTTAAACACTTACCTTTAGCCTATTGTCTCTTGTATTAGCTGCCACTTCCATCACACAAATTGAAGATAATGATGTTTATTTACATAAAAATGAACAAGTCGGATCAACAACTAACATCAAAGAGCTATAGTTACTGAACATCTTCTGTAAATTTTCAATAAAATTGTAACAGATGAAAAATGGTAAAACGACACGAAGGGTTAATGTGAAAGACACACAAGGGTTAATATAGGCAAACAAAGGGTTAAATTGGTTTAAATGGTCAGGATATGTACTTTATCAATATAATTTATAATATACTCATGTTTTAATCATGCAAGTAGTGCAAAATCACTTTCATTATAATAACCTATATTTTCGCCATTTTTCGATTTTGCTCAAAGACATTAAGGGGTTAATTCTCAAAACCTATATTCCCATCAAACATCGCTTGATTATTAAAAACCTGGTTGTATCGTACTCTTAAATTTGTGCGAGTGGCATTCATTTATTGTTATTGGTTTGGGTACAGTGGGGTCATTTATACCCCCGACCCCTAGATTTTCACCTGACCCTTCTGAGCGTGACCTTTTGACCCCTAAAACTGTACTCAGTGACCCCAATGAAAATTTTCTGATACCAATTTTTAGCCCAGCCTAATACCTTTATGATGATACCTAAAATGTTACAATACAACAATTGCAACATGGTGAAATAGCCATTGACATTTCCACTACCCCTAATTTTAGGGCTGAAATTTGCCATGTCAACAGATGATAAATTCAGCCTAATCGGCACTTTCGCAAGAGAGTTGCCCAAGCAGGCCACCCTAGACATGTGCACCATGGCCCATTCTACCAAAAAACACCAAAGACAAAAGTATTGTTACAGATCGCGGTTTAGATGTTATGATGGGCCGAGCGGATGGTCCAACCGCGACCGTTACAGGATCCCCAATTGGCCCGATTCCACCCGACGTTGACCAGATCGCACCACAGATATTCAATCGGGAAACCTCTAAAGCGACCGAAAGAGAAGGAAAAAGTGAAGAAGACAGAGTACGGAGGAAGAACAGATTTATTATACACACACAAGCAAAAAGAAAGAGCGACCAAAATTATTTACAGCAATGGATGGAAGAAGCAGTCACACAGTGCATCGTTAGCTTAAACTATTCAATTTACTTAACCCCAGGACAACGATTAGGACAGACGACGTTCACACTTACACGGGGGATATTGCAGGCAGGTAGGGCTTGAGGTGGATTGCTGGAGAGGGAGGCAGGGTCGGAGGCAGCAGCTCTCAATTCCTCGCGTTTTTGGCGGGAAAACCCTCCGTCGCGTATCCGCTGCCGATGCTGTAGACGTCACGCGCTGGCTCGGGCACACCTGCTCCTCTCCTTCTGGTGGAGCCGTCTCCCTCCTTTCAGCGCGTCTCTCCAAAGCTGGTTTCCTCTCCGAGTACCTCTCCTCTTTGGCTTGGAGCGTCTCGCATCTCACCGCTCACCGCTCCTCTCGTATGTCACCTCTTCGCTCATCTCCCAGGTCATCTGGTGAAGCAGTCAGTCCCTTACAGTCGCTTTTATCACTCGGGGCGGAATCAAGCCGCCGGCTGCGAGGGCACGCCTACCAGGTCGCTAACCGCGGTGCTGGTTGGCCAAGTGGGGTTGGCTCACTCCTCCCCTCTATGACGAGGTGGAGACACGCCTTTCTTCTCCGAGATTAGCACATGGGCAATGGCGGCTTGCGGGATTGAACACCACTCGCACCGCTTTTGAAAGGAACTTTGGAGAGCGGAGATGATTGGGGAAATTGGAAGGGCCTACGCTTATTTCGTTTGATACAATGCAGAGTCAATCTAGTGGGAAACACATATTTAGCCTACATAGAATAAGGGAATACACTATTTAAAAAGATATATCGTGGCCTGTGTGTAAGTTTCATGGAATTAACTAGGAGGACGGCTGCGACCATTATTTACATTACGAGGGTGTTACACATAACAAAACCATACTTTTTACATTCGTTACACTTCCTCCAAAATTGTTACACTTCTCAAAAACCGTTACACTGCACCCTCCTTTCTTCAGGTCCGTGCTCGGGCCTACAAAACTTTAACTTAGTGTGACACGTAGGTGTAATTCCCTCTACAATTAACCTGACCCTGAGTGTGACAATCTTAAAACACAAATAAATATGTCCCCCTATTGCATTGCACCCTGTCTAACAGACTCAAGCCCACAGCTAACCGAATTATGGAATTATTCTCAAACTATACATTTACGGTGGGGAGCATTATTTACAATGACGTTATTTCTTATTTACAACGCAACCCAGGACCTGTGTTTTTTTTTTGTTTTTTTTTAGGGAACAAGAAAAAGAAATTCCTGTTGGGAGGGAGGAGACAGCACGCATTGCATCGATGCACCAGTACCAATACCACCAAAGCACCCAAAAGCACCAAAAGCACCAAAAGCACCACAACGCACCAAAAGCAACACTCGGTGCACAGTCACCATGGCCCTTAATAAACACAACAAAACAACTGGTGGTGGTCTTCTCTTTCTCTGCTGGGCCGATGTTCTTCCCGACGTCTTCTGGCTTCATGCGGCCCAGTTGGAAATAATAAAAAGCACAAACCGTGTCCATTTTTATTTAGGGCAACAGGGGCCAACTAAGGGTGGTCCACCTGTTTGGCATAGGTGCCACCTTACCGAGGTCCGCAAGCAAGATTCCCTGGCCACTATGGCCGGTCTCCAACAGAGGTGCCCTGCCCCAGAACCTGGGGTCCATCAAGTGGTACTTGGCCGCAAAACAGCGGTCCATAAAGTGGTACATCAACGCAATGCATGCTGGTTCTGGGAATCTCGTGGGCACAATGGCCACCTCACGCACGCTCCCCTCGGCACCCAATGGCGCACAGGTCCTCAAGTGGGAGACAAAAGGGGGGAAGACAATTGAGCGAGGGGTAAGGTCACAAAGGTACACGTCAATAAGGCAATGCAAGGCGAAATGCGTACGGAGGGCGAAGTGAGAAAGCTCGTCCCTACCGTACGTCACCCCCCTGTCACCTACCCTACCCTTGCCCTTACCCCATATGTACAAAATCTACACATTACCAATTCGTCACTACTGTCACGTCTTCCCCATATTTCCCCTATACCAAATTCGTCTCCACAATCCCTCGACTTCAAAATTTGCCATCACCAATTCATCATCAATCCTCATAAGGAGGGAGAGATGGAATTACGCACAATGTCACACCCACGTCATGATGCGTCTCACAATCCAAAACATTTGCATCAAAAATAATTAAACATGGCATGGTGCGGAGTACCTGTCACCTCAGGTGAGTGGATGCAGATGGTGCGAGGAGATCCTTCTTCCTAACTATCCTCTAAATGACTTTAACACACTTTACACTACCCGGGGTCTCTCCCTGCCAATCCATTGGCCAACTTACACTATGGGTTCTAAAAACCAATTCCCATTGCCCAAACTGTGGTGCTTCTCAATTTGGGGTCTCACTCCCCCGATTCATCTCCCGGTGCCCTCGCACAATTTCTGGGCTGCGACGTGTAGCTCTCCCAGCAGGTCTACCCACCTGCACACCTCCACCACTGCAGTTGCCACCCGAGCTTACCTAGCTCCTCACCCTAACCTAACTAACTGGGGAAGGCCCTCTCCTGGCTCTGTCACCCCTTGGTGCCCTCTGGCACTGGGCTACCCGGGTCCATCCTCCGGATCCTCGGGCCCCATCCACAACAACTACTACCGGCTCCCAGAGCCCACCTGCGGCCTCACCTGGCCGACATCCTCACAGTGGTGGAGCGCCCAACCAGCTACACACACTAACAGGCTACACGCCCAGCCATTTCCACAACACTAATGCACCCATCCAAAGACCATTCTTTCACCCGCACCACAGATGCCAATATCCAACCACAATTTACCTGTACCCTCTACCTAACACTTACACGACCCGCCCCGTGTATCCGTGATGGGGGTCCACTCTTCCCCCATTCACACCTTCGCACCATCCACTCCACTCCACAATTTCCACCATACTCACTCCACGACCATCCATTCCAATACTCCATACCATTTATTCCATACACCTGTCCTCCATTCACCTGTCGTTGCACACCTGTGCAATCATACCTGGTGCCACCTGCACCCTCCTTTCTTCCTGGACCATTTGGTCAACACAACACGCAATCACCACTACTCCCTCATACACTGCTCCACACACCTGTTCAGTTGCACACCTGTGCAATCACACCTGTTCAATTCTCAAACACACGGCATCATCTCATCTAACTACTCCCCTCTGAAACTTGCGCTTCCCAGTCGTCCCTTTAAACTATTGCGCTCCCACGTCATTATCATCCACACTAAACTACCTGCGTCCCCACTACAGGTATCAGTCACTAACTAATCTTAACATTACCTAATGTCATCTTCGCTAGATCCCTACACACGATATATCCTAAGCCACCCGGGCTAGTTTTCACTGCCATCAACCCCATAAGCTAGTGCGCATTTGCCCCCCTGTGAGGGATGGTGGATTTGCCATCCCACCACATCGGGGAGGTCCTATCATCAATTTGGCACACCAAATTTCAGCCAATCAAAAATTTTGCCAATCATCTGCCAATCATCGTACCAATCATCAAATTTTGCTTTTTTCTAATTTCGGGGCCAAAACACTATCCTCTTCACCCGTCTACTTATTACATCCTCTCGGTGCGCCAATTCCCTTCCAAAGCTCGGCTTCGTACAGCCGAGCAATGAACGCGGGTTCTTTGGTGCCGGCGGCTGGATGCGTCCGGCACTCGGTGCAGGGACGGGGGCTTACCCGGGCCGAGATCCCACGCACCACCTCGGCGTGGAGCCATCCAATGTCCCGATCTCGACCTGCCGGCACGTCTCAATAGAAAGTGGTCGCCATGACGACCCTTCCTATCGGGCTGCCCGCTACGCCTAGTGGAGCCCGGACGCGGCCGTTCCAAGCGAGGCACAGCGTGGATCGCGTACGGCGGTTCTTTCGAAACCGCCGTGGTTCGGATCCCCGCTGGTCCTCGTGGCACGCGAAGCCCGGCACGCACCGAGGGCCCGATTCGGCTAAAAGTCGCTCTAACCGCTAACCCGGTTACCGTCGATGCCTCACCTGGATGCTTACATGCATACGCTACCCCTTTCTTGCTCATACCTCCAGCTGTTCCCATGCTCCTCGTACCTTTCCTTACACACCCAGGTACACTCATTCCACTCCCAGCCTTGGTCACACACCTGACCACCGAACACTTTGGCACACATTCGTTGGTCGCACACCTCACCAACACACCTCTTTGCGCCCCTTCCTCGGTCACCTCCTCTGTGACAATCACAGGTGTGCCCTCACTCGCACACCCAACCACGTGCCTCACGACCAACTCAAGTGTGCATTCCCACACACGCTCTACCATTCCAGGTGTGCATCCTTCCATTCCAGGTGTACATCCTCGCTCACCTGTCATAACCAACTCACGCTCCGTGTCACTCTCACTACTCTCACCACCACTCTTGACAACGCACTCACCCTTACTCTCGACAGCGCACTCTTTCCCCATGCACCTGTCCGTTACACACCTTTCTCACGCACACTCTTGCGCACACTCTCCCGTCACATCCTCTGTAACACTCACCACAGGCGTGCATTCTCCCTTACTCTTGACAGCATGCGCTTTCCCCATGCACCCGTCCGTTACACACCTTTCTCGCGCATCCTCTTGCGCACACTTTTCCATTACTTCCTCCGTAACACTCACCACACCGCGCTTCCCTGTGCTCCCTCGCACACGCGCTACTACCGACTCACTCTCGACAACACACTCACTGGTCGGCGCGCACTTTTTCCTCACACACCCCATGGTCGGACATTCTCGCACACCTCTTTTTTCGCACACCAGACCTGTCGCACACTTCACCAACGGCCTTTCACGAACACCGGGATCCAAACCAATCCCCAAGCCGACTGAAGCTTTCCTCACATCATATACATTGCCACTCACCTCCGTACCTCGTCGTCGCACCTCCTTTGCCACCTGCAAACTCTTTATTTGGTTAGTGAGCAGCACATCATGAGTTGAGCACCGACCTTGTACATATTCCATGACTTCCTCCTTTATCTCCCTCTTAGTTTCCCTCCGTCTCTTCTTAATTTCACTCACCCCCTCTTCCACCTCCTCTAATTTTTCCTTTACCTCTTTTATTTCCCGGTGCGTCTCCTCAAGTTCGTCCTCTAAGGCTACCGTGACCGTCTCTATGTGCATCCTCACCTCTCGGTCCTTCGTCTCCATTATCTCTGTCACCTCGTCCACCCTCATTGTCAGTCCCTCACGTACCATCTGACATTGCCTCTGTGTCGCTATTAATTCGTTTTTAATTTCTTTTTGTGTCGCCTTTAACCCTCCGTTTATTGCCGTGTTCTTTTGAACCTGCTCCACTAACTCCGTCTGTCCCTCTGTCAGCTGTTCCACCTCCTCCGTCAGATCTTCTATTCCCCCTTGTAACTTTGCCGTCCCATTTCTCACCTCCTTCTCCATACGCTTCTCACCTCGCTTTACCTCCTCGCGTAGCCCCGAAACCTCCTCACTTACACCTCGTCGTATCTCCTCCTTCATCTCCTCCCTTTCTTTTGTAGATGCCGCCCTCATCTGTCCCAATTCATCCCTCTGAGCATCCAGTTTGGTTTCTACCCCGATTTTTACCTCCTCTATCTGCTCTCCCATTTGTTTAATTTCTCGGGCGGATTGCTCCCCTATCTCCCGCAATTTGCCTTCCATCCTATTTTCTAGCCCCATTAACCCATTTTTCACCCCCTCTAACTGATTCTCCTGGGCAGCCATTCTATTTTCCACCCCCGTTAACCCATGTTTTAATCCCTCACCGGTACCCCTCGCTTCGTCCCTCATTACTCCCAATTGCTCACTCTGAGCATCCATCCGGTTCCCCATTACCCCCATTTGCCCCATAAGGGCCCCCATCATTCTGCTTTCCATTTGTTCCATACTGTCGTTTTTTTCCTGCATTTCCACCATGAATTGGGCCATGAAGGCTTGTATTTGGGCCGCGCTCATTGGTTCCGCGACCGTGGCCCCCTCAACCACGTGCGCGAGAGCGCCATTTTGTGCGTCTGAAACCTCCGCAACCACATTGCCATTTTTCTCCTCCTCCCTTTCCTCCACATACATTTCCCCGAGGTCCTGGGTCGATTCCACCCCGTCTATCTCTCCCACCGGCATCCGATCGCCTTGATTGTCCATGGCGCAATCTCAAAATTCGGGTTTTATAAAACAACAAAATTTCGGCAGCTCGTAATTTTGACCAATTTTTTTTTTTTCTACACCTTTTAAAAATTTGGTTCAGGCCTCGAATCCCACTCCTGACACCAATTGTTACAGATCGCGGTTTAGATGTTATGATGGGCCGAGCGGATGGTCCAACCGCGACCGTTACAGGATCCCCAATTGGCCCGATTCCACCCGACGTTGACCAGATCGCACCACAGATATTCAATCGGGAAACCTCTAAAGCGACCGAAAGAGAAGGAAAAAGAGAAGAAGACAGAGTACGGAGGAAGAACAGATTTATTATACACACACAAGCAAAAAGAAAGAGCGACCAAAATTATTTACAGCAATGGATGGAAGAAGCAGTCACACAGTGCATCGTTAGCTTAAACTATTCAATTTACTTAACCCCAGGACAACGATTAGGACAGACGACGTTCACACTTACACGGGGGATATTGCAGGCAGGTAGGGCTTGAGGTGGATTGCTGGAGAGGGAGGCAGGGTCGGGGGCAGCAGCTCTCAATTCCTCGCGTTTTTGGCGGGAAAACCCTCCGTCGCGTATCCGCTGCTGATGCTGTAGACGTCACGCGCTGGCTCGGGCACACCTGCTCCTCTCCTTCTGGTGGAGCCGTCTCCCTCCTTTCAGCGCGTCTCTCCAAAGCTGGTTTCCTCTCCGAGTACCTCTCCTCTTTGGCTTGGAGCGTCTCGCATCTCACCGCTCACCGCTCCTCTCGTATGTCACCTCTTCGCTCATCTCCCAGGTCATCTGGTGAAGCAGTCCCTTACAGTCGCTTTTATCACTCGGGGCGGAATCAAGCCGCCGGCTGCGAGGGCACGCCTACCGGGTCGCTAACCGCCGTGCTGGTTGGCCAAGTGGGGTTGGCTCACTCCTCCCCTCTATGACGAGGTGGAGACGCGCCTTTCTTCTCCGAGATTAGCACATGGGCAATGGCGGCTTGCGGGATTGAACACCACTCGCACCGCTTTTGAAAGGAACTTTGGAGAGCGGAGATGATTGGGGAAATTGGAAGGGCCTACGCTTATTTCGTTTGATACAATGCAGAGTCAATCTAGTGGGAAACACATATTTAGCCTACATAGAATAAGGGAATACACTATTTAAAAAGATATATCGTGGCCTGTGTGTAAGTTTCATGGAATTAACTAGGAGGACGGCTGCGACCATTATTTACATTACGAGGGTGTTACACATAACAAAACCATACTTTTTACATTCGTTACACTACCTCCAAAATTGTTACACTTCTCAAAAACCGTTACACTTCTCAAATTCGTTACACTTCTCAAAACCGTTACACTATGGTCTTCCATGACTACCTCAACCCTTTTTAAGCACATTTCTGCTCTCTGGCGCCCCTACTAATAAGGCATGAAAAGGAAGGAAGTGCTGTTTGGCACCTTAAACATGAATGGTGGTGGTGCTAACCATTTACGTCAGCTCCAAGTTAAAATCTTATTGTTTCAGAAACATATCGATCTATGTTTATTGCAGGAAACACACATAACAGACTTCACAGCCTGACTGGCTTCGCCTTAATACTGGGCAGTGTTTCTTTCGCAATCTGTCCTCTGTTTCTGTGGGAATTCCTTTCTTGCTTCGTCCGGGGTTCGTTCCTGACTCTTGTAATTTTAATGAAATAGTTATAGGACACTTAGCATCCTCAGAGTTGGTCTATCAAGGATTTCACCTCACCTTACTCAATGTATATGCTCCCAGTAGCAGCTTAGCTCGTAAATATTTTTTCACACATCTGGCCAATTACCTTCACACAGTAGCCTTTGATCATTGTATCTGTATTGGAGGAGATTTCATTTGCACCTTTGAACCACAGAAATACACCAGAAATAGAAATACACCAGAACCACATCCAGAATCTCATAAAGATTTATTGAATTGTTTTTCATCACTTGGTCTACTTGACGCATGGCGTATACAGCATCCTACAACATCTCAATACACATGGTGCCGTTGTGCTATTGGGTTAATAACATTTGCAAGGCTTGATAGATGGTATTGTAGCGGTTACCGCTGGATGCACACAATCGCCTTGCACCGGCCAAAACACGGCCAGACGCGCCTCTCCCGGGCATGCCCGGACTCACTGTTCCCGGGCACGCCCGAACCTCCCGGGCACGCCCGGTCTCGTCTTTCCCGGGCATGCCCGCTCTCGCCTTTCCAGGGCTCGCCCAGAGCGTCCGGGCATGCCCGCTATCGCCTTTCCAGTGCTCGTCCAGAGCGCCCGGGCACGCCCAGCCTCGACTTGCCAGGCCGCAGCCAAATACGCCCGGGCAGGTCCAGACTCGCCTTTCCAAGGCTCGCCCTTGACACCAGGGCATTCCGGGTATAGATTTTGCCGGGCAAACTTCCCGACATAAATGTGTATATATATTGCTGCCCGATAAACGGGCTTTTGTCAGAATACCTGAGCTGTTTTGTTTTAATAAAGCAACTCGGACGAATTCCGTCTTTGGTCGCGTCACTTCTTTCGACTCGCGTTGGAGCGCAGCTCCCTCAGTATATTAATTCCACTTTTAGAAACGTACTCGTGTCTTGTAATCATTTCCCTTCTACTTTCTCTGATCACCAGCTGGTTGTACTTGGTCTATCCTTTTCTCAGTCAATTCGTAAAAGTGCGTATTGGACTTTCAATACCAGCCTGTTGGAGGATTGCTGGATGCTTTTCGTAGTTTTTGGGAAACACTCATCCAAAGAAAACCTTGTTACTCTTCTGTTCAGTTATGGTGGGATAACGTGAAAGCACAGATTCGCGTCTTTTGTCAATATTGCTACGGTTTTGAGATTGGCACATATTGATCATTAAAGGTTAAAGGGTTGCCCCCCATAGTTAGTCCACGGGCAACACGTAGGCCACCTGTAGTATTAGTTATGTCATAGTATGTGTGAGTATAGGCCATTTCCCCTAGTAATATCTGCGTTGTGTAAAGACATAAGTTTAGGTCCCTTCATTTTTGCGCCACCCTCCAGTTCCACCTCTATGGGCATAATTGATCCCGCGCCACATTTGGCTGATCCCTCAGTTTGCTACACTTTGGCTACCCGCAGCATTTATTACGCTTTGGCTGCCAGCAGCGTTTGCTGCCCTTTGCTCGCTCACTAGTCGAGTAACACGAGGTAGGCCTAAGAGGGAGGAGCGCGGGGTCGGGGTGGGGCGGCGTCAAGGCAGCGCATCAGAGGCGATGATGGTAAGGGCCACCAACCAACCAGGGCTCTAAGGGCATGGCGTGATAGGGCGTGGTAAGGCGCGTCTGGTAAGTGCTAGAAGGTTCACGGGGCGTGCCTATAAAAGTCTTTGCACAAAACCCTTGAACAGGACTTACCAGGAGGACTTGCCAGGGCGTGAGAGACCGAACAGAGAGCACGAGAGAGAACGAGGAGGACTGATTTGCATGAGAGAACTCGCAAGGGGAGAGGACTTGGAGGAGCTTGATTGGCAGCGCTCACTTTGGAGGCATTGCACTATATCTCGTGATAACGTACGCGCTGGAGGAAAGGCAGCCAGACGTGCCAGTGGCGAATATCGCCTATTCAGCCACGCGAGTGAATGCGGTAATAACGCGAGTGATTAATCGCCAACCACCAGAGCCCAGACCCTACCGTTCGCCCCGTATTATTCCGTGTGCGCCAAACGACACGCGGAGAGCTCCTGCCCCTCTACTTACCATCTGCCCGGGACGAACCGGAGGCCGGAGGGAGCTGCACGGGAGCCATCCTTGGACGCGGACCATCATCTCGCAGCTGCAAGCCCCGTGTGAGGGTGTCTGTGTGTGAGACGGGCCCGTTTGTCCTGGGGATTAAGTTAAGACTGTTTTTAAGGCTGCACTGTGTCCTATTTTCTGGAATCATTGTAAATATTGTAAATGTGGCGTCTGGTCAAATCTGTTTCTGGTGTTTGTTCCCCCTCCATCCCCTCCCTCACCTCAAACGGCTTAACGGCTGACTCGGCACGTGAAAAAGCTGAATGCCTCAACTCTGTGTTTGCCTCTAAATCTTGTGTCCCAAACCCATCCCTCTCTGTACCCACCGTACCCAGTCGTACCCAGCTGCTCCTGGACTCTGTGCCCTTTCCTCCTGACAAGGTGGAGGAGTTTTTGTCAACCCTCGACTCTGATTCTGCAACTGGTCCTGACGGCATCAGCCCACGGGTCCTAAAATCATGTTCTTCTGCTCTTTCACTCCCATTTCTGTTCTCTTCACCCTCTCTTTTGCTCAAGGTCATCTGCCATCTGCTTGGAAATCAGCCAACATCACCGCTTTGCACAAAAAAGGTGCAAAAACAGATCCCAGCAACTACAGACCAATCAGCCTTCTCCCAATTATCAGCAAAGTCATGGAATCCATCATTGCTTCAGATATGAAATCTTTCCTCTTCTCCAATGGCTTGATCTCTGATCATCAATTTGGTTTCAGACCTGGTCACTCTACTCTGGACATGCTGCTTCTGCTTTCTCAACAATGGATGGAGGTCCTCAATGCCAAACAGGAAATTAGAGCTGTCTCCCTTGACATTTCACGTGCCTTCGATACGGTCTGGCACCCTGCTCTGCTCACCAAACTCTCCTCCTTTGGTATCCATGGAAATCTCCACGCATGGCTGGCGGACTTCCTCTCTGGTCGTAGTCAACGTGTGGCCCTGAATGGGTTTCTCTCATCTCCTCTTCCTGTTCAGGCTGGAGTTCCCCAAGGTAGTGTTCTGGGCCCTGTGCTTTTTCTGGTCTTCATCAATGATCTCTCTGACTCTCTTGAAAATCCTCTCTATCTCTTTGCTGACGACTCTACTCTCTGTCGCTCCATTCCTCATCCCTCAGATCGGCAGTCTGCAGCCTCCTCACTCTCTGCAGACCTGGACAAAATCACAGACTGGGCAAACAAATGGAACATGTCTTTCAATCCTGATAAATCTCACACTCTTACGATGTCTCTCCGAAAAGACCGACTGGAAAACCCTCCCATCCACTTTCTGAATAATCCTCTCCAAGAAATTCTGTCACTCAAGCTTTTGGGTCTCACTATTTGCCATGATCTTTCCTGGGAAAACCACATTTCAAATCTGGCCTCCAAAGCCAGTCGCCGACTGGGCATCCTCCGTCGTGCGAAGTTCTTCATTGGCACAGCTGAGCTCCTCACCACATACAAGGCTTTCATCCACAGCTCTATGGAATACTGCTCTCCCCTCTGGTCTGGTGCTCCTGCCTCACACCTAGCCCGTCTTCACGCTGTTGAAACCAAAGCGTTCAGAATCATTGGAATCTCCCGCGATGAAGCTAACTCTAAGGACCTTTCACTCACTCACCGCAGGCAGGTTGGTGGTCTTTCCGTCTTCTACCGACTCCTCTCTGGCCTTGCCCCCCCAGCCCTCTCTGGGCTCTGTCCCCCAAATATTCCTACAGGTCGCACAAGATCTGCCTGCAACCCTCTTATGGTTAAACTGCCAAAATCAAGACTTTCTGCTCACCTTCACTCCTTCATTCCTCTTTTCTCCCGCCTCTGAGAACAAACTCCCTCACTCTCTTCAATCCCACTGCACCCTCCAGGTCTTTAAAACAGCTGTTCACCACCATCTCTTATCCTCCCCCATCCAAAACCTTGATCTTTTCTACCCCCGCTAATTTCGGTCCCCTTGTGTTTTTTACCTCTCCCCCCCGCCCTCCCCCTCCCACGCCTCCTGCCCCCAAGCCCTCTCCCTCCCACACTTCTCCCTGCTCTCAAATGTTGTGGTTGTGTGCTTCCCCTTCTCTCCCCATCTTGTCTTCCGCTCCCTCTTTTTGTGTGTTTTGTTTGTCTGGTTGATTTGTTTGTAGAAATAAATGTTAGCTCTTTCACGAGCCTCGATTCAGTATACAAAAAAAAATACAAAAAAAAAAAAAAAATACTGTAAATAAATCCTGTTATTCCTTTCCTCCCAATTCGATCGCCTGTGTGATTTCTCCATTGGCTAAGCGTGGTACGAGTAAGATCACTAGAACCGGGTTCACCAACTAAACGGCATGGATCGTGTGTACGCACCGCTCGGCGTCTCAGCACGCGTGATTCGTGCGGCCTTATTTCCTCATTTCTGGGCAGCACGAGTAATTAGGTAATAGTGATTCTAGTCCTACGACCCTATTTCGCGCTTTCCGGGAAGGACGTCATAGGTCCCGGGTTCCGTCGGCCAGTCAAAGACAAGGGGACTAATCCCCCCTTGGTAAGGGGAGAAGGCCGGCGCTGAGATCCGCAACAATATTTTAAGTCCTTTTCCACAAGCAAGAGTAAGATTGCTGTTTCTCTCTTAGAAACTGAAATTTTACACTTAGAGGAAGACTTGGCTAAGTCTCAAAATGGCAGGAAACTTCAGTTATTATTGGAGAAAAAAGCTTATTTAAGAGAACTGATTCATGAAAAAGTAATGGGGATGTCAGTTAGACTCGGAATCCAAAATGTGAAGTTCTCTGACACCCCAAACAAAAGTTTTTTTCCCAGTTAGAAGGGGTTAAGAAGTCACAAAGGCAAATGTTTTCCTTGTTAGATGCTAAGGGGAATATTACGCAAAATGAAAGTGATGCTAAGATGCTTGTGAAAAGGTTTTTTTTTGGTTTATTTGCGGAGAAAGCTGTGTGTAAAGATATGGTTGATGATATGACGAATTACCTGCCTTCGTTGAGTTGTGACCAGTGTCAAGGTCTTGAAGAGCCGTTTACTTTGGAGGAGCTAAGCACAGCTCTGCGTAGCTTTGAACACGGAAAAGCCCCTGGAATCAACGGCCTTCCAGTGGAATTTTTTGCAGCGTTTTGGGACATTTTAGGTCCTGAAGTACTGCTGGTGCTACAAGAAAGCTTACGCACTGGCATACTACCTCTCATGCTGTAGAAGAGCAGTGGTATGCCTTCTCCCAAAAGGTGGTGATCTCCGTCGGATAGAGAACTGGCGCCCCATCTCATTACTGTGTTCTGACTGCAAACTTTTTTCCAAATTGTTGGCCAATCGGCTAAAGGTTGTCATTGGCACTGTTGTCCATCCTGATCAGAGTTACAGCATTCCGGGAAGATCAATCTCTGATAATGTCTTTTTAATTAGAGACTTGATTGACTGTGGCCTGAAGGAGGAAGAGGGCCTTGGGTTGATTTTCCTAGACATTGAAAAGGCTTTTGATAGCATTGATCACACTTACATGTTCCATGTTCTGCAAAAGTTTGGTTTTGGTGAAAAGTTTATAGGCTTTGTAAAATTGTTATACTGTGGAGCTATGCTCGCACGATAAAGCCGGACAAAATGGACGACACCAGGAACGAAGTTTCACTGAGCTATTTATTCTAGCTCAACTCGAAAGAACTCAAAAGCACTGAATAGCCCGTTAACACGGGCGGCAATTTATATCAAAAGTTCACCACACAAAAGCCACGCCTCTCAGGCGGGGTGTGGTATGCAAATAAGTCAGCCATGCCTCTCAACGGGGCGTGGTATGCAAATCGAGAGTCCGCCCGGGCAAGGCAAGTCCGGACATGTCCGGGCGAGTCCGGGCAAATAACCGCCCGCCGGTTACGTCATCGGCCGGTGCAAGGTGATTGTGTCATGCTTCCAGTAACCGCTACATGCGCCCCCCCCCAGAATTAACTTGCACCGGGAGAGTCCGTTTGAGGGGGGTCTTGATGACCTGGCCGAAATGACCCCTGGCGATTCGTGTGGGGGTGGTAGGTGGCGTGGCGGTGGATGGTCGGGCGGGGGGCTTGGTTGAAGGGGGACGGCCCCGTCATGGAGGAAGGGCCAACCGTGGAGGTTGGTCGAGGTCCAAATGGGCCGGCTTGAGGCGGTCCACGGAGATGCGGTCCAGTTCGCCGCCGATGTCAATGATGAACGACTTGTCGTCCCTCTTCAGGACCCGGAAAGGTCCATCGTACGGCGGCCGGAGCGGTCCCCGGTGTGCGTCGTTCCGGATAAAAACGTACTCCGCAGTGCAAAGTGCTGGGGGGACATGGGGTTGGGGGCAGCCGTGGTGGGACATGGGCACAGGGGCAAATCTCCTGGCAGCCTCCTGGAGGACCGAGCGTTGGCGAGCCGTGGACCAGGGGCCGGTGGCATCAGGGATGAACTCGCCCGGCATGCGCAATGGCTAGCCGTAGACCAGCTCGGCGGTGGAAGCCTGGAGGTCCTCTTTAGGGGCCGTTCGGAGGCCCAATAGGACCCACGGGAGCCTGTCGGCCCAACCGTCGTCCTGGAGGCTGGCCCTGAGAGCGGCCATCATCGAGTGGTGGAACCGCTCGCACAAGCCGTTGGCTTGGGGGTGGTAGGCCGTGGTGCGGTGTAGCTTGACCCCCAAGGCCTGGGCGACCGCGCCCCAAAGCTCGGAGGTGAATTGCGGGCCTCTGTCGGATGAGATGTCTGAGGGGGTGCCGAAACGGGCAATCAAGGTGCCAATGAAGGCCTTTGCCACGTCGGCGGATGTTGTTGATGCCAACGGGACGGCCTCCGGCAACCTGGTGGTCCTGTCTACCATCGTGAGGAGGTGGGGGAAGCCCCGCGAGGAGGGAAGGGGTCCCACCAGGTCCACATTGATGTGGTCGAAGCGCCGCGCGGGCACGTCGAATGGTGCCAACGGGGCCTGGGTGTGCCGGTGCACCTTCTCGCGCTGGCAGGCGACACAGGCGTTGGCCCAGTCGCGGACGTCCTTACGGAGCCAGTGCCAGACGAACTTTGCTGCCACGAGCTTCTGCGACGCTTTCCGGCCCGGGTGGGAAAGGCCGTGAGGGCGTCAAAAATGTGCTGCTGCCATCAGGTGGGCACGATGGGGCGAGGTTGGCCCAGGGAAACGTCGCACAGGAGAACTGTGCCTGTGTCCTCGAAGGGGACGTCGGCCAACCGCAGGCCTGTGTCCGCTGTCCGGAGGGCTTGCACCGTGGGGTCGGTGGTCTGGTCGGCCGCCATGCGGGCGAAGTCCACAACGAGGTGGACGGCGTTCGCGCCGGACCGGGAGAGGCAATCGGCCACAGCGTTGTCCTTGCCCACGACGTGCCGGATGTCTGTCGTAAATTCGGACACGGTGGAGAGGTGGCGCTGCTGGCGGGCCGACCACGGCTCTGCAACCTTGGCCATGGCGAAGACCAGGGGTTTATGCTCCACAAACGCCGTGAAGGGGCGGCCCTCTAAAAGATGGCGGAAGTGGCGAACGGCCAGGTAAAGGCCGAGGAGCTCGCGGTCGAAAGCGCTGTACTTGCGCTCGTTAGGGCGAAGCTGCCGGCTGAAGAAGGCCAGCGGTTGCCAAGCCCCGTTCACCCACTGTTCATGCACGGCGCCCACCGCGTAGTCGGAAGCGTCCGTGGTGAGGGCGATGGGTACGTCGAGTGCCGGGTGCGCCAGCATGGTTGCGTTGGCGAGGGCCAGCTTAGCGCCCGTGAACGCCTCGTCCATCTCTTTGGTCCAGGCGATGTCGTGCTTGTCCGGCTTGCCCCGGAAGGCTTCGTACAGGAGGCGCATGAGTTGGGCGGCGCGAGGCACGAACCTGTGGTAGAAATTTACCATCCCCAAAAATTCCTGTAGGGCCTTGATGGAGCGGGGGCGTGGGAAACCTGTGACTGCCTCCACCTTGGTAGGCAGTGGGACGGCCCCGCGCTTCGTGATGCGGTGCCCCAGGAAGTCGACGGCCATTATGCCAAACTGGCATTTCACCGGGTTGATGATGAGGCCATGCTGGCTGAGGCGCTCAAAAAGCGTGCGCAGGTGGATGAGGTGCTCCGCCCGGGAAGTGCTGGCGACGAGAATGTCGTCCAAGTAGACGAAAAGGAAGGTGAGGTCGCGCAGCACGCTGTGCATCAGCCGCTGCAAGGCCTGGGCCGCGTTCTTAAGGCCGAACGGCATGCGAAGGAACTCGAAGAGGCCAAAAGGTGTAATTACCGCTGTCTTCGGCACGTCGGCTGGCCGGACGGGTAGCTGGTGGCAGCCCCGAATGAGGTCGACCTTGGAAAAGATCACCCGCCCTGCCAAATGGGCGGAAAAGTCCTGTATGTGCGGTATCGGGTACCGGTCGGGGATGGTGGCGTCGTTGAGGCGATCTTGATCAGATCTTGTTTTTCGCTGAGAGACGCTTCGGGTGTTTGCTTGTGGCTGCCACGATTTGCACGTTTGCTGTTGGCTGCCACGATTTGCACGTTTGCTGTTGGCTGCCACGATTTGCACGTTTGCTGTTGGCTGCCACGATTTGCACGTTTGCTGTTGGCTACCACGATTTGCACGTTTGCTGTTGGCTGCCACGATTTGCACGTTTGCTGTTGGCTGCCACGATTTGCACGTTTGCTATTGGCTGCCACGATTTGCACGTTTGGTGTTGGCTGCCACGATTTGCACGTTTGCTGTTGGCTGCCACGATTTGCACGTTTGCTGTTGGCTACTACGATTTGCACGTTTGCTGTTGGCTGCCACGATTTGCACGTTTGCTGTTGGCTGCCACGATTTGCACGTTTGCTGTTGGCTGCCACGATTTGCACGTTTGCTGTTGGCTGCCACGATTTGCACGTTTGGTGTTGGCTGCCACGATTTGCACGGTTGCTATTGGCTGCCACGATTTGCACGTTTGCTATTGGCTGCCACGATTTGCACGTTTGCTGTTGGCTGCCACGATTTGCACGTTTGCTGTTGGCTGCCACGATTTGCACGTTTGGTGTTGGCTGCCACGATTTGCACGTTTGGTGTTGGCTGCCACGATTTGCACGGTTTCTATTGGCTGCCACGATTTGCACGTTTGCTATTGGCTGCCACGATTTGCACGTTTGCTGTTGGCTGCCACGATTTGCACGTTTGCTGTTGGCTGCCACGATTTGCACGTTTGCTGTTGGCTGCCACGATTTGCACGTTTGCTGTTGGCTGCCACGATTTGCACGTTTGCTGTTGGCTGCCACGATATGCACGGTTGCTGTTGGCTGCCACGATTTGCACGTTTGCTATTGGCTGCCACGATTTGCACGTTTGCTATTGGCTGCCACGATTTGCACGTTTGCTATTGGCTGCCACGATTTGCACGTTTGCTATTGGCTGCCACGATTTGCACGTTTGCTGTTGGCTGCCACGATTTGCACGTTTGCTGTTGGCTGCCACGATTTTCACGTTTGCTATTGGCTGCCACGATTTGCACGTTTGCTATTGGCTGCCACGATTTGCACGTTTGCTGTTGGCTGCCACGATTTCCACGTTTGCTGTTGGCTGCCACGATTTGCACGTTTGCTGTTGGCTGCCACGATTTTCACGTTTGCTATTGGCTGCCACGATTTGCACGTTTGCTATTGGCTGCCACGATTTGCACGTTTGCTGTTGGCTGCCACGATTTGCACGTTTGCTATTGGCTGCCACGATTTGCACGTTTGCTATTGGCTGCCACGATTTGCACGTTTGCTGTTGGCTGCCACGATTTCCACGTTTGCTGTTGGCTGCCACGATTTGCACGTTTGCTATTGGCTGCCACGATTTGCACGTTTGCTATTGGCTGCCACGATTTGCACGTTTGCTGTTGGCTGCCACGATTTGCACGTTTGCTGTTGGCTGCCACGATTTGCACGTTTGCTATTGGCTGCCACGATTTCCACGTTTGCTCTTGGCTGCCACGATTTGCACGTTTGCTGTTGGCTGCCACGATTTGCACGTTTGGTGTTGGCTGCCACGATTTGCACGTTTGCTGTTGGCTGCCACGATTTGCACGTTTGCTGTTGGCTGCCACGATTTGCACGTTTGCTGTTGGCTGCCATTTAACATTGGCGACCTCAAACACTCGCCCATGCGCTTAAGAATTAAGCCCCACCTCACGCTCCATCCATTGGCTGAAACCCCATTCTCCCCTCTCCATTGGCTGAAACCCCATTCTCCCCTCTCCATTGGCTGAAATCCGAGCCTGATGTGATCCGCTCCGCGAAGGAAAGCTTCGTCCGCCCTCCCTTGCTCGTTTCTCCCACCAATATCTATCCTGAGCTCGTTTGGGTCTGTTCAGCATTTCCCTGAAATAAAACAAGTAAAAGGCAAATCTTTGTCAAATAAATGTGAGTTTGTTCCGTAAGACAAAAAAATTTCACTCATTAATCGATTTCAGAATTGGGTCTTTTGGCAAGGGGAACTTCGTGAGATGAATTTTTTTAGATATTGGTGGAACTGAACATTATTTGCAAATAATGGAAATGTACATTGCACATTCGAGTTTCTCACACTTGGGGCTCTCAATTTATTGGATGAATAAAGCACAAGATCAACTATCCTCTATCAAATAATACATAAAGCAAAGTTCAAGACGACTGAAGCTCCTTCTTGAACGAGGTGGTGGCTCTGAAAAGAGCCGTTTTGTTGTTGTGGCTGTTGATGAACACCACCACCAAGATGTTTAACCACCGAAACCGTAGAGCGTCCGGCCCTGGCGCTTCAAAGCGTACACCACATCCATGGCAGTAACGGTCTTTCGCTTGGCGTGCTCCGTGTAGGTAACAGCATCGCGGATAACATTTTCCAGGAACACCTTGTAGTCAGGTTCACTATGTTAACAAATATAATTTCGTTCAAAATTTTGGGATTAGCAAACCTGTACATTTTTGTAATCTTCAGAGCATGGAGAATCTGAAAATCAATGTTGGCATTTGCACAGACACCTGCATGGCCGCCATTTTGGATATTGAAAATAGCCGCCATAAAATACATATTGTTACGGTACGCGGTTAAGGATGTTGTTTGCCGAGCGAAGGCTCCGCGACCGAACAGTTGTTCCCCGACTAAACCCGATTCACCCAAACGTTGGCCGTATCGCGCCACAGATATTCAATGGGGAAAAGACTAAGACGACGAATGCAAAGAGGAAGAAGAAGACGAGAAAAGGGTTGAAAATACTACTAAATTTATTTACTATTTACAGGCTCAAAATAACCAAGGAGAAGGAAAGATAAGAAAATAATATACAGAAGCTTTTTATAGACACAGTGAAAATACTAGCTTATACAGACTTAATTACCTACCCAGGACAGAACAAACAAAGACGACTCACATGGGGAATGATGATAGGAATTGGCTGGAAGGAGAGGAAAGTCCAATTTGTTCGGCAGCACGAATCGGCGCGTTCGGCAGCCGCCGTCCCTTCGCGGCCCTGCTCCAAACTGCCGTCCAGGCCCCAAACGGCTGTCAAGTCTTGTTGCTGCTGTAGACGCTGCTGCTGGCGAGCAAGGTGACGAATAGCAGGCTTTGTGCTTCCCTGGATGATCTTCTGCTTTTTGGACCTCACGACTCAGCCCTGCTCTGACGACCCAGCTCTTTCCTGTCCACCTCACCACGCAGCTCAGCTCAGCCTTTCAGCTCATCTCTTGGACTCATCTGCTTGTCTGCTTGGGGAGCGTCCCGTGGCGGGTTATATAGGCCCCGCCCTTCACCCTTTGCGAACCTCCCCCAAGCATTCTCTCTCCGCCCTCTCAAGCCAAACCCCTCGTTCTGGGTTGGATGAGCGGGGCCGACTTACTCCTCCCCTCTATGACGAGGTGGGACCCGCCTTTCTTCCCCAACCCTGCCTCGTGGTCAATGGCGGCTTTGGAGGGGATGTAATTGCCAAATTGAGGCTTGACCATTACGAAAGGGGAAATGGAGGTTTTTGGGAATGGGAATGAAGGGAATCTATCTCTTTTACTCGGTGCAATGGAGTGTCATGTTAATGGACGACAAGGCCTTACCCTAAAACACATAATAAGGATATAAACTGCTGAACAAGGGTTTTATCGGGTCCTGCAATGTGGTGTTTCATGGAATAACTACCGGGACGCCCTTTTTACTTTTACACAACACTGGAGGCAGGAGGTGCAGAATAAACAATAATAATAATAAAGCACACAATAAAAAAATACAGTCCTCATATCCGCAACACTGCACCCTCCTCCTCTTAGGCACGGCCCGGGCCTACAACTTTTATTTAGCGTGACACGTAGGTGTAATTCCCTCTACTTTTAACCTGACCCTGAGTGCGACAGTTTTAAAACATAAATAAATGTGTCCCGCTGCTCCATTGCACCCTGCCTAACAGACTCACGCCCACAGTTAACCGAATTGCGGAATGGTCTTCAAACTATACACTGACGGTGGGGAGCATTATTTACAGTTGACGCTACTTTTATTTACAAAACTAACCCAGGACCTGTAATTGTTCTTTCTGGGGGGGAGACAGTCTGCTCTGCATCAATGCACCATGAAAGCACCCAAAACGCACCAACACACCCTCAAGCACCAATCGGTGCACAGTCATCATTGTTCAATGAATGTTCAATAATAAAAATAAATCAACAACCCCTAACCCTGCAGGTGATCTCTTGCTCTTCGGCTCCCTCTGCTGGCTATTATTATTTTCTTCCAGATGTTGTCTTTTTCCTTTGCTGGCGGCCTATTTGCATTAAACCTTGCACCCAACGTGTCCATGTTATTTTCTTTATTTATGGCCCACAGGGCCGACTACGTGTGGTTCACCTGTGGGGCATCGGTGCCCTGTGGCCAAGGTCCGCCAGCAAGATTTCGGGCCTTCATGGCCGGTTGCAGCAGAGGGGCCATGCCCCAACCCATGGGGTCCATACGTGGTGCTCGGCCACAGGCATGTGGTCCATAATGTGGTGCATCGATGCAGACAGCTGGTTCTGTGAGTTCCGGGCGCACAATGGCGGACTCACGCACGCTCCCCTCGGCGCCCAATGGCGCACAGGTCATGTGGGAGACAAAAAGGGGGGAGAGACAGATGAGCGAGGGGTAAGGTCACAAGGGTACACATCAATAAGGCAATGCAAGGCGAAATGCGTACGGAGGGCGAAGTGAGAAAGCTCGCCCCTACCGTACGTCACCCCCCTGTCACCTACACTACCCTTGCCCTTACCCCATATGTACAAAATCTACACATTACAAATTCGTTGCTACTGTCACGTCTTCCCCATATTTCCCCTACACCAAATTCGTCTCCACAATCCCTCTATCCAAAATTTACCATCACCAAATTCATCATCAATCCTCATAAGGAGGAAGAGATGGAACATCAAGCACAATGTCACACCCACGTCATGATGCGTCTCACAATCCAAAACATTTGCACATAAAAAATAATCAAAACATGGCATGGTGTGGAGGTACGTCATCTCAGGTGAGTGGATGCAGATGGTGCGAGGAGACTTCATCCTAACTACTTTCTAAATGACTTTAACACACTTTACACTACCCGGGGTCTCTCCCTGCCAATCCATTGGCCAACTTACACCATGGGTTCTAAAAACCAATTCCCATTGACCAAACTGTGGTGCTTCTCAATTTGGGGTCTCACTCCCCCGATTCATTTCCCGGTGCCCTTGCACAATTTCGGGGCTGGGTCGTGTAGCTCTCCCAGCAGGTCTACCCACCTGCACACCTCCACCACTGTAGTTGCCACCCGAGCTTACCTAGCTCCTCACCCTAACCTATCTAATTGGGGAAGGCCCCTCCTGGCTCTGTCACCCCTCGGTGCCCTCTGGCACTGGGCTACCCGGGTCCGTCCTCCGGATCCTCGGGCCCCATCCACAACTACCCTACCGGCTCCCAGAGCCCACCTGCGGCCTCACCTGGCCGACATCCTCACAGTGGTGGAGTGCCCAAACCAACTACACACACTAACAGGCTACATGCCCAGCCATTTCCACAACACTAATGCACCCATCCAAACATCATTCTTCCACCCGCACCACAGATGCCAATATCCAACCACAATTTACCTATACCCTCTACCTAACACTTACACTACCCGCCCCGGGTATTCATGATGGGGGTCCATCCTTCCCCCATTCACACCTTTGCACCATCCACTCCACTCCCCAGTTTCCATCCTACTCACTCCACGACCATCCATTCCAATACTCCATATATTCCACACTCCATGTCTTCCACACAACCATTTATTCCATACACCTGTTGGTGCACACCTGTGCACTCATCCCTGGTGCCACCTGCACCCTCCTTCTCCCTGGACCATTTGGTCAATACAACTCACATCACCATCACCATCACTCAAACACTGCTCCATCCACCTGTCCAGTTGCACACCTGTGCAATCACACCTGTTCCTCACACACTTTTCACAATACACTTCTATACACCTCCAACACTCACACGGCATCATCTCATCTAACTACTCCCCTCTGAAACTTGCGCTTCCCAGTCGTCCCTTTAAACTATTGCGCTCCCTCGTCATTATCATCCACTCTAAACTACCTGCGTCCCCACTACAGGTGTCATTGTCACTACCTAATCTTAACGTTACCTAATGTCAATCTCTAGGGCCCTACCCATTATCCAAACCCACCCGGGCTAGTTTTCACTGCCATCAACCCCATAAACTAGTGCTCCTTTGCCCCCCGTGTGAGGGATGGTGGATTGGCCATCCCATCACATGGGGCATCTCTTACTATAAATTTTGCTTACCAAATTCCAACCAATCAAAAATTTCCAATCACTCTACCAATCCTATTCACTTTTCTAAATTTCGTATCAAATCACTATCACTATCACCATCATCACAGTCCGCTATATCCTAGCCTCGGTGCGTCATGACATCATTAAACTCGGCTTTGTAAAGCCGAGCAATGAATTTGGGTGGTTTGGTCGCCTGCAGGTTGAATCCGTCCGGCTTTCGGTTCAAGGGAGGTGGTTTGGTCAGGCCGAGATTCCACGCACCATCTCGGCGCGGCACCTTGCGGTCCCGGGCCCGATGGCTCAATCTCCCTCGGTCGGAACCCCGTCCCCACGAGGGGGCACCGTTCCGCTCCCTCCCACTCGCCCTTGAACCGGACCGGTCGCCTGGCCCGACAAGGCCCGGACTCGACCGTGCGGGGCGGGGCCAAGCCCGAATCGGCAACGACGCTTCGAAGAGAAACGACGCAGCTTCGATCCGCGCCGGGCCTCGCATCCAACAAAGGGCTCCACGCACCGAGTGCTCGCATCGGCTATCCGTCGCTCTAACCGCTAACCCGGTTACCGTCGATGCTTCACCTGCATGCTCACACGCATACGCTACCCCTTTCACCCTCACAAAACCCGGCGTTCCAACGCCGTCCGTACATTCCACCAACGCTCTCCCTGTTACACACCACACCTCTCGTGCACACTCTTGCGCACACCTCGGTCCACACCTCTCCTCCGTTACGTCCTCCGTAACACTCACCATGGGCGTGCACTCTGGCATCCACCCACTAACGCGCTCACATGGGCTCTCCCACACTCGCGCTACCACCAACTCAGGTGTGCTTCCTCGCACACGTTCCACCACCACCTTACTCTCCGTGTCACACTCTGTACACCCCGACGTGCATTCTCGCTCGCACTCGGTTTCACACTCGCGCTCCTATGTGCCCTCTCGCACCTGCGCCATCACCAACTCACTCTCCGTGTCACACTCCGTACACCCCGACGTGCATTCCCGCTCGCACTCGGTTTCACACTCGCGCTCCGATGTGCCCTCTCGCACCTGCGCCATCACCAACTCACTCTCCGTGTCACACTCCGTACACCCCGACGTGCATTCTCGCTCGCACTCGGTATCACACTCGCACTTCGTAACACGCTCACCCTTTGACGCACACTTTTTTTCCACACGCGTGCCATTTCCACTCACACGGGACCTTTCACCAACGCCCGGATGCTTCCTCGATCCCAAGCGCGCGAAAATTATTTTGTCGCCAAACATCCTCTTACAAAATCTCCCCGCACAATATACAGCACGACTCACCTGGGGGATCCTTTTCTCCACGCGCACCTGCAAACTTCCATTCGGGTTAAGCACAGCATCGTGATGTGAGCAGGGACTTTGCACATTTTCCATTTCTCCCTGCAATTCCCGGGCTACCTCCGTCATCTCTTCAATTTTAATTCCCAGCACTGCTTTGTCTTTGTTCCCCTCGACGACCGCTGGCTTTAATAAAACACCCTCTACCTCATCGGTCGCCGGCTTTTCCAAACCCCGTGTCGCGATTTCTACCCCCGTCATTGTACCCGCGCTTTCCTCCGCTTCGCTCAACCAGCGCTTCTCGACCCGCGTTACCTCCTCGTGCACCCTTGGGACCCTCTCGCCCACCATGCGATCCATTTTGTTTAACAATCGCTCACTGTTAGCATCCATTTTGTTTAACAATCGCTCACTGTTCCTGTCCAAAAGGGCCTCCATTTCAATCATAATTAATTGCATGTCTTCCACCGTTGGTACAAAGGGCGTGGCTCTATTTGGTGCCGCTGTAACCACGTGCGCGAGAGCGCCATTTTGCGCGCCTGAAACCCCCTCAACCACCTCCTCATTGCACCCCTCCATTTGATCCTGGGTTACTCCTAACCCCTCTCCTAGTACACCCACCGGCATCCGATCGCCTTGACCAGCCATGGCGCGATTTCAAAATTCGGGTTTTGCTTTAAAACAACACAAATTTCCAGCAGCTCCAAATTTTGACCAAATTTTTTTCCTAGATGTTTTAAAAAATTTGGTTCGGGCCTCGAATCCCACTCCTGACACCAATTGTTACGGTCCGCGGATTAGATGTTACTTTTACCGAGCGGAGGTAACCGTGGCCGAACAGTTGTTCCCCGACGAAACCCGATTCACCCAAACGTTGGCCGTATCGCGCCACAGATATTCAATGGGGAAACGACTAAGACGACGAATGCAAAGAGGAAGAAGAAGACGAGAAAAGGGTTGAAAATACTACTAAATTTATTTACTATTTACAGGCTCAAAATAACCAAGGAGAAGGAAAGATAAGAAAATAATATACAGAAGCTTTTTAGAGACACAGTGAAAATACTAGCTTATACAGACTTAATTACCTACCCAGGACAGAACAAACAAAGACGACTCACACGGGGAATGATGATAGGAATTGGCTGGAAGGAGAGGAAAGTCCAATTTGTTCGGCAGCACGAATCGGCGCGTTCGGCAGCCGCCGTCCCTTCGCAGCCCTGCTCCAAACTGCCGTCCAGGCCCCAAACGGCTGTCGATTCTTGTTGCTGCTGTAGACGCTGCTGCTGGCGAGCAAGGTGACGAATAGCAGGCTTTTGCTTCCCTGGATGATCTTCTGCTTTTTGGACCTCACGACTCAGCCCTGCTCTGACGACCCAGCTCTTTCCTGTCCACCTCACCACGCAGCTCAGCTCAGCCTTTCAGCTCATCTCTTGGACTCATCTGCTTGTCTGCTTGGGGAGCGTCCCGCGGCGGGTTATATAGGCCCTGCCCTTCACCCTTTGCGAACCTCCCCCAAGCATTCTCTCTCCGCCCTCTGAAGCCAAACCCCTCGTTCTGGGTTGGATGAGCGGGGCCGACCTACTCCTCCCCTCTATGACGAGGTGGAGACCCGCCTTTCTTCCCCAACCCTGCCTCGTGGTCAATGGCGGTTTTGGAGGGGATGTAATTGCCAAATTGAGGCTTGGCCATTACGAAAGGGGAAATGGAGGTTTTGGGGAATGGGAATGAAGGGAATCTATCTCTTTTACTCGGTGCAATGGAGTGTCATGTTAATGGACGACAAGGCCTTACCCTAAAACACATAATAAGGATATAAACTGCTGAACAAGGGTTTTATCGGGTCCTGCAATGTGGTGTTTCATGGAATAACTACCGGGACGCCCTTTTTACTTTTACACAACACTGGAGGCAGGAGGCGCAGAATAAACAATAATAATAATAAAGCACACAATAAAAAAATACAGTCTCATATCCGCAACAATATTTTGCGCGATCTCGGCTTCTAGTCAACCTACAGACTTAATTAAATATGCTAATCCTATGTTTTCTAGGTCAAGGAATCCAATAAAGGCCTCAAAATAGTGCTCAGGATTATAGAAAAGCAACAAACAAAGGTAATTGAACACCATTGTCTTTATATTTGTGATATAACTGTATTACATAATACATGATATTGCAAGTCCTTTGAAGTTATAGGTTGTTATAGGAAGTTATAGGTAGTATCAGATTGAACTACAAGTCCTATACACAGGATCTACGAGGTCTATACTGTTCAGGAGTATGCTTTTACAGATCTTCATCACTGTCCTGAGTGTCATTTTCGCAAAGGTGTCTAAGCAAATGTAAACATTAATTTTTGGATTCCTCATGCTCTGAATATTCCAAAAATGTACAGTTTTGCTAATCTACCAAAATTTTGAACGAAAAAACATAGTGAACCTGACGATTGAGAACTCCACGGGTTTCCTCGTAGATGAGACCCGAGATGCGCTTTACCCCACCACGACGAGCAAGGCGACGAATAGCAGGCTTTGTGATTCCCTGGATGTTATCACGCAGTACCTTCCGATGACGTTTCGCACCTCCTTTGCCAAGGCCCTTTCCACCTTTGCCACGTCCAGACATGACCACAATTTGATTCTAAAACCCCAATTGAGCAAAACGACGAACGTTCGCGTGTCTGTACGGATTGTGGTGGTACTGAGGCTTCATATTGGTGGATCGCTCGATGCGACTCTCTTATTTAACCTTTGCACTTTGCCTCATGCACTTCCATATTTTCTCGAGAAAGTGTGCTTCCTTGATGATTTCTACCACGTCCGCGCGTGTTCACTTTGCCTTTTCACCTCTTGCTGCACATGCGCACGTAGCCCTTGAGCTTTGACAATGTCCAACTGCACTCGCTCTTCCAGCCCCTTTGCTTTCTCTCAATGAAACAGAATCTTGTCAAATGAGGTTTAAGTTCGGCGGATTTCATGCTGAACACAACTGCAGAACTTTGTCAAAATAAACAACAAACGCAAACGACCCCGAAGTTATAAATACTCTCCTGTGGACGGCTCTCAGTTAACACAGAGCGTCCACAGATGGCAATCGAGCTTAATGAGGCGGTTCCAATTAATGCATAATGGCGGACGATACACAAGCAGGAGGGTTTGGGGGAGAATGCCGCTTACCTTCACGGCCCCGACGATGTCTTCTTCCTGTGGAAATTAACTCAACACGACACGGATGTAAAATGTACAAAAAAAGGAATATTTATTATGGAACCCGAGAACAATGAACGCGACGACAAAAACTAAACCCCTCTAACGGAGTGCTCCCACACTACACTTCAAATACAATACAAGGGAATGGAGAATAAAATAAAACGTTGTGTGGTGCGTCTTATCTGTCTCTGGATGTAGCGTCCGTCAGGAATTGGCCAGGCTCCGGTGTTCGCGCTCCGTCAGGCCTCACTGAGCACCTTGCTCATGTGGTCTCGCCCACTCAGCGGCAAGCCTCGCTCGCACGTGAACGCCAGGGAGGATAATCGACGGCGCTCCAACGTTTCCCCAACGTCCGTTGTAACGCAGGCAATTCGCAGTTCGCAAAGGAAAAGGTCCAAACGGAGAGAAAGGCAAGGGCAGAAGGGAGGTCCAGGCAGGAAAAAAGCCATAGCGAGAAGAGAGAAATCTCGGCGTGCCAGTTGTTTTATTGCTCGTCGACTGACGTCAGCTCTCTCCCTCTGCCAACCAGTGCGTTGTTTTATTGTGCCCTTTTGCGCCTTCTCACCACCGGTGCATCTCCTCCAATCAGCGACCTGCTTGGTGTGGCTCTTTCCCACCCTCCTCACTGATTGGCCGAGCGTCTCGCCAATGGTGTTACGTCATCGTGTGACACATCATTGTCGGTGGCCAATCAGTGTGGCACATCCTTCATCTTCCCTACCCTCCAATCAGCAACCTACTTCCACTCACTTCACCCCCCCTGTCAATCACGAGTTCTCCTGAGCGTGGCTCTCGGCCTGTTTGATGTCTGCTTGCCATGGCGCCATTGTACGCGGCCGCTTCCGGTCTGTTCTTCCAAAGTTATTGTGGCGGCAGGGGAATTTAATTCGTGTTTGCACTAATGGATCTATCTGCTGTATGTGATGTATTGCCATAAGGGACACCGGGATAATCACAGAGGTTTCACATAAAATGGAGTTAGCATAATCCCGAGAACTATTTATCATGCCCCATTCCTCGTCATGGGGACGAAGATACAGCTTAATCCAAACAAACTGCCTAAACAGAAATTACAGGTGAGGTTTCCCTGTCACGACAGATGAAGCACCTACCTATGCAGATCTACCTAAATCTTTATATGCCCACCCAACCAACATAATGTTGTTATGAATTTTGGGTAGAGCATATAGAGCTCCAGGTAGATCTGCGTCGGTATTATGCTCCTGCCATCGTGATAGGAATCCTCACCTGTAATAAGTTTGTTTTGGCAGTTTGTCAGAATTAAGTCCATATCTGTGATCATACAAGGATGATCGTGTGATACGTCGAGTAGGGATTATGCTAGTTCTCCTGTGTGTGTCAGACCTGTGATCATATCCGGTGTCCCGTATGGCAATGCACTCATATACATTAGTTAGGCTCAATAGCGCACCACACTAATTAAGTTCCCCCCCTCCACCACAATAACAAAGGAACTGACAGAAGAACAGACGACAAGCGAGCACGCACTTGAGCTGACAACACCGGCATGAAGACAGACATCGCACGGGCAGGCCAGAAACCACGCACAGGAAGGTTCGTGACTGGCCGGGGGGAGGAATTAGCCTAATCCCTACAACTATTTAACATACTGTCATCCTTGTATGATCACAGATATACACTTAATCTGACAAACCACCTAAACAAACTTATTACAGTTGAGGATTCCCTATCACGACATACGAAGCACCTACCTATGCAAATCTACCTGGATCTAGATATGCCTCACTCAACCGACATAACACAGCACCCCCACCCCCCCCCCCCCCCGCCCCCACCATGGAACCGTAGACCCTGCTAGGTTCACTGCAGGCGCTACCATTCCAGTCTTAACACTGACTGTCTCACACTTAATTAGCCTATAAAATAAAGCAGGAGGGCTGTGGGAAGTGAGCCGAAGCTACCGACTTATGCTCCTCAACATGCTAACCCCCTGAACCAATCACGACTTTCACATATTTACAATAATTTATAAAGGGTCGTTCCTGCGGAGGGAGGAAACAAACAACAACACGCAAAAACTAACTTAACCACAAACCTTAATCAAACATGCAAAACTTTCAAAAATTCGAAAACATTTGTACAACCTCATCCTGCAGACCGTGTCCCCCGGTGGATGCCACAAGATGCAACGTTACCTGCGGGGTTATCCCAATGCACCAAAAATTTCCGCGGGCCCTGTCCTGGTGTCACAGGTGAGTGACATGGCTTGGTGGATTTCTCCTCCATTCATTCTACACAAACCCATAACCACTCATACACATTCCAAAAATCATCACAACACTAAAATCATAACCAAGCACTTATTCACCCCCATGCAGGACCATGGCATAGATGTGCTACCCATGTGCGTTTCTCTCAACGAGGCAGCGGGGAGGTACCACATGAGTAAGATGGTGGGGGCGCTTCAGGCTGTGGTGCCTGCAGTCCCAAAAACAAGTCACTTGACTTACAACTTCATTGCCCCCCCCCCCTCCTTTACCGCTTGGCCCTGTGACAGTCAAACAGCCCTTTCCGCCGTTACTCCGCCGGTGGGGGTCTCCACACTCCAGGCTCCATTGCCTCCTGCTTCCTCGCAGCTACATGGGTCGCCAGGAGTCTTCCACCCCAAGGCGCACAACAGACCCCACCACCGACGCGCTCCCAATTTCCAGTCACCACTGGCTGTCAGGGGTAATTGCCACATGGGGGAGCCGCAGTCATCGCTCCTCAGAGCTTGATCCGTACCTGCAGACACGCACACCTTCCCCACCCAAAAATTCCACATAACATATTTCCTCCCCACTGCCATTCAAATCTCCAACACATTTCCAATTAAACATGTCACCAAAATGATGTTTCCAACAGTTGCTTCCATGGCCTACGATCATGTTAAATCCCATATTCACTTTTTACCATAACATCTCCATAGCACATTTCAATAATCACAGGCACTCAAATTCAATATCCAGCCTCATGACCACACGAAAAACCTATACCTCCCCATAAACAGACGCCACCCACAAGACTCTTTGTGACACACATTCCATCCCCATCACTGGCCATGCCCCCCCTACTCCAAATTACATGTCCCAATTTACATAAGCAAGCCATGAAGCCTGGGACAGTACGCATCCAAACACTTTCCTCATGTGCATGTAGTTGCAGGTTGGTCGGGTCCAAAGTGCCAGCCACCCAACAAAATCCCAAAATTTATCCCATTGGGCCCATCAAATTCCACCAAATTTCACTATTCTCCCTACTGAACTGGCAAGTATATGGATCCGCCTCCAATGGTGAACTGTACTAAACTACTACATGTGGCCATGACAGTTCCGCACCTCCACCACGCAAGGGTCATCGGGACAAGCTGAGCATCCGAAATGCCAACACGGCCCATGAGTGTCCATAAAGGTGCGATCCACCATCCATCCTTCGGCCCCTCCCGTGAGAAACACAGCTGCTCTCGCCTCAGCTGGCCAATGTGGTGAGCACCTGCTGCCAACAACAATACCACACTCAAAACCTCGGCCCTGGGGGAGACGGTCGCAGTGCGTGGCATCCACATCACGTCACCTCCGCCACCTCATCCCCCAGTCCACACCACTGCAGCCCCCAGTGCCCACCCACACTTGACCCTGCCAAGGTCCAGTCGACAGCCATGCTCCACCAGGATACTCACCCAGAAGACGTGGCACAACACCTCGGACACGCACAGCGCCACGTTGACCCCCAAACTACTGAACCACAGGACCATAACCCCGCATCCCAAATATTGGCGCAATCGCACCTGCAATCAGTTGAAAGCTGTGTCCTGCTAACCTGTTAATTTTTATCACAGCCTCCAACACTTTGGTCGAAACACACCTGGATCAATAATGGTGCCACTGTGCAGTCCACCATTTTTCTTCACAAGATTCACCCTTAAATTTGCATCTACCCTCAGATTACCAATGCCAAACATTTTTCACATTTTACGAATCTCATCAAAGAAGGGTGCTTCACCATACACATGCCAGCCGAGCATGGCCCATATGCTCGGCTTGTTACACATTCTCCCGATTCAACAATCCCATGGCTCTCTTCCCAAGCCGAGAGTCCACAAATCATAACGAAACATCTGTGGAAGATCATTCTCACACTATCATGTTCCACAGATGCCCCAATGGTTGTCCGGCAGGCTATGTCCATCCCTGTCCCTTCAGTTCGATGTGTCTGAGGAGGTTCCTCACAGGCCTGGGATGGTGTATTATTAGGACAACTTGGGGGAGATGTTGTGGGTCGCACCTTGGTGGTGGCACCGCGGACGGCCAATATGGGCCTGATGGGCTATGGGCCATGCTCGGCCGGCATGTGTATCGAGAAGCATCCTTCTTTGGTGAGATTAGTGAATTGTGAAAAATATTTGACAGGGTAATCTGAAGGTTCGATGCAAATTTAAGGGTGAAGTTTGTGAAGAAGAATGGTGGACACTGAACAGTAGCACCATTATTGATCCAGGTGTGTCAGACCAAAGTGTTGGAGCCTGGGATAAAATTAATAGGGTAGAAGGACACAGCCTTCAACTGGTCTCGGGGGCAACTGTGCCAATATTTGGGACGCGGGATTGTGGCGCTGGGGGTCAACCTGGTGCTGTGGGTGTCTGAGGTGTGTGGACCATGTCTTCTGGAGAAGTCTCCTGGTGGAGCATGGCTGTCTGCTGGACTTTGGCGTGGTCAAGTGTAGGTGGGCACTGGGGGCTGCAGTTGTGTGGACTGGGGGATGAGGGCAGCACAGGTGACGTGATGAGGATGCCACGCACTGCGAGATGTTGTGGGTCGCACCTTGGTGGTGGCACCGCGGACGGCCACTATGGGCCTGATGGGTCAAGTGTAGGTGGGCACTGGGGGCTGCAGTTGTGTGGACTGGGGGATGAGGGCAGCACAGGTGACGTGATGAGGATGCCACGCACTGCGAGATGTTGTGGGTCGCACCTTGGTGGTGGTGTTCATCAACAGCGACAACAAAACGGCTGTTTTCAGAACCACCAACTCGTTCATGAAGGAGCTTCAGTCGTCTTGAACTTTGCTTTATGTATTCTTTCATAGAGGAGGTTGATCTTGTGCTTTATTCATCCAATAAATTAAGAGCCACAATGGTCCAGGCAAAATAAGGTTTCACTTGGAACAAATTGCAACAGAAATTATTTCACCACAATGCATTTCTTCAAAGTCCCCAGAACAACATACTAAAAGTCCCAAGCAAACCCAACATGGGAAATCTGTCTAATTTGCATAATCCAATATAGCCGCCAATCTGCAATATTTCTCTCATATAAGGAATGATGGATGCTCTGTCTATTGGTGACAGATACACGAGTTTCATTACAAAATCACCATACTATGCTTATATAAAGATGTTCAGCTCGTGAAAATTGCTGTAGTGATTGCTGTAGGTATACAAAATGCTGGAACATCCAACTCAAACGATTAAACAGTTTTGTCATCCTCCTCTGTGAAATCTGGCAGTTCTGCATTGGTACAACTTGTACCATGACATTCCCCGCACACAGCACTGCATGTGAGACCATATTTTCTACAAGTACATCTTCCTGTATTGCAGTCCTTTTTACAGTTGCAGCAGATGATGTCCAGGAGAGTTGATGGTGCTGCGGCCTGATCTGTCAGTATTGGTAGGCAATGTCCATCTGCTACGTGCCATCCACACTCCAGTGGATTTAGATTGATCCCTTTCCACTGCTGTATTTGGTGGTACACACGAAGGCTGTGGTATCTTGCAGCTGCAGAGGTGGGTGGCAGGGTCTGTGGCTCTACATGTGAAACATTCTTGGTGACCTTCTCACAAAACCGCTTGTGCGGTATGGTGTCCAATCCTTCCTCCTCAGATCCTCCATACAACGAACCTAGTGCATGTCTCCTGCCTAGTCTAGTCTCCTGCCTTGGCGATAACCTTCTCCACCATTTGATGTGTTTGACTGAAAACTTTCGCTTGTTGATAGAAGAAGGCATCGTTCATGATTTTTTCAGTGCTGGACCCTTTCCCAAACCAAACTGGCGAGAAGTTGTATCGCAACCAAGAATAGCATGGACGAACAGCACACAGTCACATACATCACTGCCAAGCAAATTCGTTGATTGCTTCATGTTCCAAATCCTGTGCTTTCTTGAAGTTTGCTTTGGTTCTGGTATCAGGAACAAGTCATGTGCGTCCATTTCAGCATGGTGAATAAGAAGGATGAGTAAGTCCGTGTCATCTCCCACCAGGACAGAGTCTGTTGTTCATGCAGAGGCGACAGCTGTTTGCACAATTAACAAATCAGCATCTTGCTTCGCATGAAATGTGTTGCACCCAGCTGTCTCCAGTTTGTCACTCAGATAAGAAATGAAGCGCTGTTTGTTCCTCGCATTGTTCAAGAGATCCTCTTTTCTGGATTGAATCACCATTTCACCCGCGAAGTGAACTCTCACACCAGTACAGGCTCCTGTTCTTCTCATGTGTGTGGCATCTTTCGTTGATGGGTCATCATTGTAGCCATCAAAGACAACAGTAGCATCAACATATTTCTGTACAACATAGTTGGTGTATAGATCACACACATAATCAAAGGTAGAACCTCTTGGCCAGGGTAGTCTGTGAAGTAGAGCACCACCATCAAGGATGTACTGGACATTTTCAGTAGGTTCTCGTTGTTTCTCTGGGATGACTTTCCAGATAGAATCAGCAAGAGTTGCCTTATTGGCCTGCAGTGGAAGGGAGGAAGATTCGAACAATGCAGGAGGGTGACTCCAGAGTTCATACTTGAACAGTGATGGAACATCTTCAGAATGTTCAGCGACAGTTATCAACCTCTGGAATATCAGCTGTGGATCCACCTTCACAGATTCGCCTTTGATTTTGACAGTTGATCTTGTACCGAGCGTCTTTGCTTGATCAGCTTTTCGGAAGACAAATTCATCGACAGATTTCCCAACCATTGACGCTAGAATCCGTTCACCAACCTCTCTTGATCTTTCAACATTGACTCCTTCCTGAGCTGTCATGCCATTTGCAATGTTGAGCAGTGTACTGTTATTAACAAATGGGTTTCTCTTTTCAAGATAACTGATAAGGTCAAGGGTGTCGCTGACATCTCTAGGTTGTCTTGCTGATGATATGTCCTTGTGTTGGTCACTGGTTTCATATGACACACCACTGAGCTTTTGCATGGCATCATTGATGTTTGCACACGCTGACAAAGATAGGACCCACACCAAGTGCTGGGTTTCTGTCATCCCCTTTCCTCTTGTAAGTCTCCCACTTGTCTTCACACTTCTCATGAGCACTTGTTCAATAATGAGATCGGTCGACAATCCTGACCAATATCTGTCGCTGCGTCTCACCGCATGGTATCCCTGCTCAAATTTCTGGTTGACTTCTGGGTGTGTCTCTGGCAGATTTGACATCATTTGAAGATAGATATATGCAGACTTTGCATATAGTGTGTGTCCAGATGCTGCAAAGTATGGTAACATTTCACGTACTGATTGGAGATGCATTTTCCATTTGCCTGTGCGTTCAGCCTTGAGAAACCTCTGTAGAATGTCTACCATTTCCATATATTTGACCTAGAGTTCTGCGGTCTGCATTGTGGTCATTATATCCTTCTTTTCCTTCAGCGTGCTTTGAATTCTGGTCCAGACATCTGCCAAACACACGTTTTCTACAGATGTTGAAGAGGAAAACTGCATTGTCATATACTTCTGCTGCTCTGATCAAGTCAGTTGTGTCAGAATGTTGTTCGACATCATCACCTGTCATCACTTCATCAGGGTCCTCTGCTTTCATTTTGGATGGCACTGGTACATTGTATGCACTGGACAGAAGGATGATGTTCAGTGCAGCATCTTCTAGCATGTGACCACGGACTGGTCTGGACACAGCCTTGCCAGTCAACATGTGGCTCACGGTGTTACTAGCATACACAACCTCAAGGACTTCTTCCAATCCGGAACCTGCCATCAGATGCCCGATGCTACCCAGGAAACTCATTTCCATGTGAAACCCTCCCAGTTTGAGGACCATTCGCTGGAGAAGTCTGTCAACTGGTTGAGATCGAACAATTGATAATGCTTTCCAATACAAGGGTTGATCGAATGTGAGGACAGGAGTAACACCATGTCACATGGCCTGAGCTGACACACTCTTTAGTGTGGAATAGATACAATTTGGATCACTAGGATTGAGATCAATCATTGGAAGGAATATCACAGAAGACTGTCCTGGATATTGGCTATGATGGAACATTTGCATCATACCAGACCATGATGATCTTGCAGAGCGAAGAAGTAGGGAGGTTTTCCATAGAATGTCAAGTTGAGATGTCGGATCATCCGCTGCCGTGTGTACAAGTGGCAGATAGGTGAGTGGTGGTATCATTGCAGGGATATGGAAGTACTCAATGTTTATACGGCCAACTGCAGCAATGTCCCAAGCTCTAACAGACACTTTGGGGACAGGTCTTGAGGTCTTTATTTGTGGTGTAACAGTAGCTATGATGCCCATGCCATGAAATGTCCCGGTGCCATCTAGTGTTGCTACTGTTACGTGGTCCTCCCGGTAACTACCTGGTCTTGGTGACCCCCGGACCGTGGGAGGGACCCCGCCAGAAAGATATATGGTTTATACGCTTTCGTAACGCAATCAATATGAATTCCGGTCAAGAAGAAACCCCACACCAAGGATCCGGAATAATCAATAATATATTCACTGAGCAATCAACAACCATCAACAATGCACAATCAATATTACAACCATGTGAACTCATCTACACAAACTCTAAGATGGCCATCTTAATCTTATACATTCCTCACGTGAGCCCCACTCCTGACTCCCTCCGTGGTCAATGTCTCTCCTCTCCGCACACGGGCGGTTGAACGAGCCCCGGGCGGACGTGCTCTAAACGTGCCGTCTCGGACTGGGGCCGCGGCTGCAGCGCACCTCCTTGCCAAGCCACGGGGCAAACCCAGCGCGGCGTCCAACGTGCGCGAGGCCCCAAGTGCGACCCTTACGCGTCCTTGTAGATGGGCAAAAACCCAGCGCGGCTTCCGACGCGAGCGAGGCCCAACGTGCGGACCCGTACGCGTCTTTGTAGACGGGGCAAAACCCAGCGCGGCTTCCGACGCGAGCGAGGCCCCACGTGCGGACCCGTACGCGTCTTTGTAGACGGGGCAAACTGTCCCGGACGCTTGGTTTCGTGCACGAACTCACGGTGACTGGACGTGTCAAAAGGTATTTACCGCCCAGGTAACTCCTCTCGCCAGACGTTTCGCAACGGCGCGTTTTCCGCGCAGCGTAAGGTCGATTCCACCTTCTCGTCGTCGCGGGGCGAGGAAAAAAGAAACCTTCCTTTCCCTCGTGTCTTTTCTCCTCCGTTTCCCGTCACTTCCGCTTCCGGCCACTTCCGTTTCCTGCCACTCTTTCAGAAGGGCTCCTGACCCTCCAACCACAACAACTACACAACAACTTAATATACTACACACGGAAGCAAACACCTGCATGGTAATTCACATACATTCACATAAATATGTAACACTCCCCCCCTTCAAGAAAGAAAGTTTGAACCCAGCGAAAACTTTCTTTGCCGGCCAATTTGGAGAAACAAACCAGATAACTCAACCCCCCCACATTATCAGTTCCCCCCGGGCACAGTTATCACTTAAAAATAAAGCCAGTTAAGCCACTCGATAGCACTTTTCCGGGAGGCCAAGCCGAGTATTCACTACATGGATGCCTTTAGGAACGCGGAGTTCACGGTTAGTCCGTGCAGGAAAGTTCTCTACATGGGCGCCTTGAGGAACGTGGAGTTCACGGTTAGTCCGTGCAGGAAAGTTCTCTACATGGGCGCCTTGAGGAACGTGGAGTTCACGGTTAGTCCGTGCAGGAAAGTTCACTACATGGACGCCTTTAGGAACGGCGTTCACGGTTAATTCGTGTAGGAATCTTGGCTCGGCGGCTCCGCCGCCTTCAGTGCTTCAACTTCTCAGAACGTCCCTAATAATTAGGGTGGGACCACTGGTCCCTGTAGTCCCCTGAATACCGGTCTTCTTCTCGGCCACTACTTTGCCAATTCTTCCTTCGGGAGCGGCCGTAACTCAGGGAGCCTCCATAATAATATTGACTGCGGCCACCACCAAAACTACCGCCCAGTTGTCCTCTCCTGTAGACCTCTCGACGCCTACGAAATGCCTTCCCTACTGTTATGGTCCGACCCTCCAAATCCTTGCCATTCCAATTCTTCTCTGCCTCTCTGGCGTCTTTTGTGCTGGCAAACGTGACAAAGCCGAACCCTCTTGACTGTTGCGTTTCCCAGTCTCTTACCAACCGCACTTCCACCAGCGGCCCATATCTGTTGAAGACAGAGGTCAGAACTTCTTCCTCTGTTTTGAAGTTCAGTCCCCCTACAAATAACTTGGCACTTTTGTCACCATCCCGAGCTGGTGTGGTGTTATTTTCCCTGCTGGGCTCTTTATCAACCCTCAGGTTACCATAAACTTGACCCCCGGCCAAATCATTCCCGAGAACCACAGATACACCCTCTACAGGAAACGTGGCTTGTAAACCGACGGTGACCGGTCCTGACACCAAATCGGACTCCAACTGGATGACCTGAAGGGGAGCACTAACACCGCCCCCGATCCCCTGTAAACGAACACTATCCCCCGTTGCCGTCTCCTCGGACCATGGCAAAATGCCTTCAAGCATTAAAGATTGATGGGCCCCTGTGTCTCTCAATATCCTAACCGGTCTCCGGTTAGTCGAGGCTCCATCCAGTGACACAAACCCCTCGGAAACAAATGGTTGGTAACCCTCTTGATGGCGATTTCTTACGCTAGCCATCGCATTCGGAGTTGTAATAGTCGGACTCCGCTCTGGGTTGTCCCTTTTCATGAGGTAACAACTGGACATCAAGTGTCCAGGTTTTTTGCAAAACGCGCAAGTAGGCACGGAGGAAAAACTCGGGGTCTGCCTCGGGCCCCCCGAACTATAAGTTTGTCTTGGGCCCGCATCCCTCTGATTTCGAACCGGTGGGGTATCATAGTTGTCCCCATAATCATCTCGAGGCCGCCGCCATGTATGGTCGTTCTCCGCACCTGCTGTTCCCCACCTCCCCTGCGGAGATCTAGGCGAGGAGTTAGGTTCGTGGACCCCTATTCGGTGGGTTAAGGCATAATCATCTGCCATGGTGGCTGCGTCCCACAACTTTGGTACCTTCTTTTCCTGCAGGTACACTTTGATGTCCTCGTGGACACACTGCTGGAATTCCTCCACCAGGATCAAGTCCCGCAATGTCTCGAAGTCTTTCCCGACTCCTTTTGACTCACACCACCGATCAAACATGTTTTCTTTCACTCTGGCAAACTCCACATGGGTCTCACTCTCCCTCTTCCTGGCATTCCTGAATTTTTGCCTGTAAGCTTCCGGAACCAACTCATAGGCTTTGAGGATGTGCTTCTTCAGTACCTCATAATCTGCACATTGGTCCATTGGTAGCGCCGAATAAATTTCCTGAGCTTTCCCCACCAGCACACTTTGTACGAGTATGGTCCATGCCTCCTCCGGCCAGTTTAATTGTCGAGCCACTTTCTCAAAGTGTGGAAAAAATTTCGCGACTTCTTTTTCACTGAACGGTGGAACCAGCCTCACATGTCTGCCCACATCCCAGGTTTTCTGGTTAGGTGTCGACCCCGTCAGCAAGGGTGGTGCCTCTCCCCGTTCTCTCATTAACTCCAGCTCCTTGAATTTGATTTCTTGCTGAAGCTGCATGTCACGTTCCTTTAATTCCCTTTCCGCTTTTCTCTCCTCTGCTTCGAGGTCCCTTGCAGCTCTCCTTTCCTCTGCTTGTTCCTTTTCTCTTCTTTCCTGGAGTTCTCTTTCCACTCTCCTTTCCTCTGCTTGTTTCTCTTCTCTCCTCTCCTCTGCTTTCCTTTCTTCTTCTTTTCTTTCCTTTTCTGCTTTCCTTTCTTCTTCTGCTCTTTCCTTTTCTGCTTTCCTTTCTTCTTCTGCTCTTTCCTTTTCTGCTTTCCTTTCTTCTTCTGCTCTTTCCTTTTCTGCTTTCCTTTCTTCTTCTTTGATCCGTTCCTGGCTCCGTAATTGCAACTCCAGTTTCCGGAGCTCCACGTCTTCTGGTTCTTCGGGTAGCCACTCCCAGGCTAACTCGTCCCATGTTCCTAATCCCACCATAGATTGTATCACCGTGGCCTGCAACTCTGCCTTCCTCAAATTAGTTCGGACCTCCAAGTTAAAATGTTTGGCCAATTTCAAGAGATCCGACTTTAGCAATGCTCGGAACTGTGCCTCACTCGGGGTTACCCCAAAGTTCTGTGCCACAAACGCCATGGTGCCTATCGTTAACACCTGTTAACCTTCACCCCAAGACTTTCCCCAATTTCTCAAAAAAAAAAATATTACCAATTAATAATTAATTAATAAATTTTAATTACCAAAAATATTATTATTTTATTATTTTATACACTTTTAGATCCCGGACGTAGACCCAATTGCGAAACCGCAAATCGTAATTTGGACGAGCCCCCAATTCTGTTACGTGGTCCTCCCGGTAACTACCTGGTCTTGGTGACCCCCGGACCGTGGGAGGGACCCCGCCAGAAAGATATATGGTTTATACGCTTTCGTAACGCAATCAATATGAATTCCGGTCAAGAAGAAACCCCACACCAAGGATCCGGAATAATCAATAATATATTCACTGAGCAATCAACAACCATCAACAATGCACAATCAATATTACAACCATGTGAACTCATCTACACAAACTCTAAGATGGCCATCTTAATCTTATACATTCCTCACGTGAGCCCCACTCCTGACTCCCTCCGTGGTCAATGTCTCTCCTCTCCGCACACGGGCGGTTGAACGAGCCCCGGGCGGACGTGCTCTAAACGTGCCGTCTCGGACTGGGGCCGCGGCTGCAGCGCACCTCCTTGCCAAGCCACGGGGCAAACCCAGCGCGGCGTCCAACGTGCGCGAGGCCCCAAGTGCGACCCTTACGCGTCCTTGTAGATGGGCAAAAACCCAGCGCGGCTTCCGACGCGAGCGAGGCCCAACGTGCGGACCCGTACGCGTCTTTGTAGACGGGGCAAAACCCAGCGCGGCTTCCGACGCGAGCGAGGCCCCACGTGCGGACCCGTACGCGTCTTTGTAGACGGGGCAAACTGTCCCGGACGCTTGGTTTCGTGCACGAACTCACGGTGACTGGACGTGTCAAAAGGTATTTACCGCCCAGGTAACTCCTCTCGCCAGACGTTTCGCAACGGCGCGTTTTCCGCGCAGCGTAAGGTCGATTCCACCTTCTCGTCGTCGCGGGGCGAGGAAAAAAGAAACCTTCCTTTCCCTCGTGTCTTTTCTCCTCCGTTTCCCGTCACTTCCGCTTCCGGCCACTTCCGTTTCCTGCCACTCTTTCAGAAGGGCTCCTGACCCTCCAACCACAACAACTACACAACAACTTAATATACTACACACGGAAGCAAACACCTGCATGGTAATTCACATACATTCACATAAATATGTAACACTACGTTATGGTCAACATTGTCCGCAATATACTGGATGCATTGTTCTTGAGTAAAGGGTGTATCTGTGCCTTGTACAACTACCGCACTTCGTTCAAATGTTTTCACCTCGGCATAGGAGCATGAGAATCCATGTTCATGAAGTGTGTCTATCAGGAACCGTGACGCAAAATGATGGTGCATCTGTACCCCAAGACCAAGTTGAAGTGGCGCAAGTATGGATCTTGGTCGAATTACCTGCATGATTGACTGCCCAATCGATGCAACTTTCGACATATTTCCCATGTTGGGATTGCTTGGGACTTTTAGTATGTTGTTCTGGGTTCCTTGTAGAAATGCAATGTGGCAAAAAAAATTCTGTTGCAATTTGTTCCAAGTTGAGTGAAAAAATGGGCTCGATTGCCTGGACGACAAGTGTGAGAAACTCGACTGTACAATATAAATTTGCATTATTTGCAAATAATGTTCAGTTCCACCAATCTCAAAAAAATGCATTTCACGAAGTTCCCCTTGCCAAAAGACCCAATTCTGAAATCGATTAACGAGTGAATTTTTTGTCTTACGGGAAAAACTCACATTTATTTGGCAAAGATTTGCCTTTTGCTTCTTTTATTTCAGGGAAATGCTAAAACAGGCCCAAACGAGCTCACGATAGATATTGATGGGAGAAACGAGCAAGGGAGGGCGGACGGAGCTTTCCTACGCGGAGAGGATCACATCGGGCTCGGATTTCAGCCAATGGAGAGTGGAGAGTGGAGAGTGAAGTTTCGACCAATTGATGGAGCGTAAGGTGGGGCTTAATTCTTGAGCGAATGGGAGAGTGTTTGAGGTAGCCAATAACAAACGTGCAAAATATGCCAGCCAATAGCGAACGGCGGAAGCGTCTCGCTGCGCAAATAAAATCAGACCGCGCATTTCTCATCTCATAATCTCATAATCTCATTTCATTCGCTGGTGTTTTGTTTTGTGTTGATATTTCACGGTCACGACTCACGATGGCTCGAACGAAGCAAACCGCCCGTAAATCGACTGGTGGAAAAGCTCCCCGAAAGCAGTTGGCGACAAAGGCGGCACGGAAAAGTGCTCCAGCCACCGGTGGCGTGAAAAAGCCGCATCGTTACCGTCCAGGAACTGTGGCGCTGCGCGAGATCCGACGCTACCAAAAGTCCACGGAGCTGCTCATTCGCAAGCTGCCGTTTCAGCGCCTCGTCCGTGAAATCGCACAGGATTTCAAGACCGATTTGCGATTCCAGAGCTCTGCAGTGATGGCGCTGCAGGAGGCGAGCGAGGCCTACCTCGTTGGGCTGTTTGAGGACACTAATTTGTGCGCGATTCACGCCAAACGTGTCACCATCATGCCCAAGGACATCCAGCTGGCACGACGTATCCGCGGGGAGCGAGCTTAACCCGCTCGTCCAAGGTCTTGTGCACACCTTCCGCACCACACCACCCAACGGCTCTTTTCAGAGCCACAACACCTTTCTTGAAAGTGTAATCGACCTTTCACCGAACTCTCCACCTATCTCTACCTTTTGTGCATGTATAATGTGTATATGGGTGGGAAGGAAATACGTTTTGTGATTCCCTTTTTTTGAAGACTGACAGGGAAACATTGAACAAGACGGTGGAGTTTCACTGTCTTCAGGGAATGGGGTTTCACAATATTTCAATGAAACCATATAGTAAGGGAAACATGAAAATCTGTTAACTAAATTGTTACCAAAAAATTTCTTCACCAATATGTTTGTAAAGGTGTGTAATAACATGTGTTAAAATGTTGAAGGTCAACTCCCGTGGGAAACCCAGAAAAAAAGCTGTTGAATTCGGGTACCGAAAAATTATTTTCGAGAATTTTTATTTTTTTTAATCGGCCCTTAAGTAACTTATGAGGGGTCAAATAAGGGTTTTTCATGATTCTGAGTTGATTGTTAACATTTATATTTCACCACAGACACTCCTTTGTGGAAAAATTATTTCTAAATATATCTCATTTTCTACTTTGCAGGACATGGAGTCTAGCAATATGGATGAAGACGTTACTCCACCTGTGCTCAATTGCTTCATCTGTGCACGCTCGGAAACACCAGCTGAAAGGCTCATACAGGCAACTCCAAAGGGATACTCAACTTTATTGAAACAAGCAGAAACTGTCGAAAATGTTACTGTTGTGGAACGTATGAAGGAGGCTCAAAAGGAAGGAAAACTGAGGTACCACCAGAAGTGTAAAAATGATCTGTACAACAACTTTGCTGCAACCACCAAGAAGTCAGCTCAAGCATCAAAGGCAGAGAAAGAGTCATCAAAGTTGAAGAGAAGACGCACTACTTGTGAGTTCAGTTCATCAACTGGCTGCAGTTCTAGAAGATCACAGTCAGTTGACCTCCTGTATAAGGATGTATGCATTCTTTGCAACCAACCAGCCCAGCTCTACAAAAATAATCCAGCACAAGCTAGAAAGAAATACAGAGTGCCAGATAATTTGACTGCAGATACACTGAAGGCAAGCTTGCTGAAGACAGCATGGAGTCGCGGGGATGGCTGGGGCACTGAAGTCACTGGACGCCTGGAAGGGATCAACGACTTGGTAGCAGAAGAAACACTGTACCATTTGCGATGCAAACTTATGTTTGCGAGAGGTGACAGTTTGTCCAAGACTGATGAGGAAGGAAAAAGGAAGAGAGGACAGAGGAGTATTGATGAGGAGCGAGAGGCAGTTTTTATTGAATTCTGCGAATGGTTAGACTCAGAATTAGAGCATGGGGTAATGAACATGGACCAAGTCCATGAAAAGCTGCAGGAGTTTGATCAGTCACCAGAGAAGAGCCTTTCTTATTCAAAGCATTGGCTAAAGATAAAACTTCTAGAGAAATACAAAGACACCTTGTATTTCACAACACAGGAAAGAAGGGCAGATGTACTCTGTCTCAAAGATGGCACCGACAATATTCTGCGAGCGCATCATGCTAATCTTGACCATGGAGATGAGAAGACTCAGATCATAAAGACGGCACTCAAGTTCATATCCAATGATATTGCCTTGATTGATTTAGGTCCAAAGTCATACCCAACCACACACAGTATGACTGACATCGATAGTCAGCTGAAACTTGTTCCTGCAAGCCTTCAGATGTTCTTGAGACCGATTGTCAAGACAGACGAAAGAGTTGCCGTTTGGGGGCAGAATTTTATTAAGGCCTGTCGACCTCGGTCTGGAGTATTGCCACACCAAATGGGGCTTGCCATACAACTTGATCATAGATTTGGGTCAAAATGGATGCTCAACAAGTTCCACCGGCTGGGATACACTGAGTCTTACACGGAGACACAAAACTACAAATACTGCTTCCTTAATAGTCGGAGTGGAGATGATGTTCCAGATACTTCTGGCACTCTTGACACCATTGTGGAGGAAACCGATGAACAGATCAATGATGAGGTTGCGGTTGATGCTGCGCTTGAGGATCAATCAGTGATGACAGCCAAAGTGCCAGCCAGTGAACGTGAATTGTCAAGTAATGATCAGGTGGTCTTTATGGAGGTTGGGGAAACAAACCATGCAGTCACTCAGTTTGTTGGAGACAATATAGATTTAAACATTGTCTCTATTCACGGAAACACTCCCTTTCACTCAATGGGTTGGATCGAAGTCACCTCTCCGGCACCACCTTTGCCAGATCCACAGACAACAGCAGCTTTCCCCCGGGTGAAGTTGAAGGCACTCGACAAAGCTAAGATCCTGAGAGGAACTGAAGTAAAGATTATTCCATTTACGAACAGGAAACAGATAGGAACGAACGCGATCATGTTTATGCCCCTCGCTGAGCTTTCCTCCTCCCTGGCTCATGATCAGCCACTCCTCACTCCAGGTGACACACTCTGGGCAGCGGGGTGGGTGATCAAACCAGAGACTCTCCCTCCAACAGAGGGTGCAGCTGCACAACATTCACTCCGTGCCTACCTGCAGACCCGGAACTGGATCCTTCTACAGAGCATGTCTCTGAACCCCAGTGACTATGGATGGACAATAGGTGTGCATGGGTATGAGCCAGTTCCAACACTGGACCCCACGGCTCCTGAGGAGCTATTGCAGTTCACGAGCTGTAATTGTCATGGAGATTGCAGCAACCGGCGATGCAGCTGCAAGAAGAATGGGGTCATGTGCATCTCGGCCTGTGGAGTCTGTAATGGCATTACATGCAGAAACTGCAGTCATGATGTTGTTGAGTCTGAAGAAGACATAGACAATGACTGTTGAAACTTCTGACATTGTGAATGAGAAATAACTCTTGAGTATTATATATGGATGTGAAATAAAAGCTACTTTGTGTGTAAATGTAAAAGTGAAAATATAAATGTTAACAATCAACTCAGAATCATGAAAAACCCTTATTTGACCCCTCATAAGTTACTTAAGGGCCGATAAAAAAAAAAAAAATTCTCGAAAATAATTTTTCGGTACCCGAATTCAACAGCTTTTTTTCTGGGTTTCCCACGGGAGTTGAACTTCAACATTTTAACACATGTTATTACACACCTTTACAAACATATTGGTGAAGAAATTTTTTGGTAACAATTTAGTTAACAGATTTGTGAAATATCTCATAAAATGCCCTTACTAATAGGATGAATAAGTGACAATTGTTGGGGATCATGTGTCGTGTCGCTTGCAAGGTGGTTCATTTTAACCACAACATGTATTATTTGACCCGTTCATCTCCACAAACCCAAAATAATATGAACCCTGCTATCATCATTGCATTTGTGGTGCCAAAGAATACAGAGTTCAAGTGGCCTGAAGCTCCTTCATGAACGAGGTGGTGGCTCTGAAAAGAGCCGTTTTGTTGTTGAAGATGTTGATGAACACCACCCCCAGAATGTTTAACCACCGAAACCGTATAGGGTACGGCCCTGGCGCTTCAAAGCGTACACCACATCCATGGCAGTAACGGTCTTGCGCTTGGCGTGCTCCGTGTAGGTAACAGCATCGCGGATCACATTTTCCAGGAACACCTTGAGAACTCCACGGGTTTCTTCGTAGATGAGACCCGAGATGCGTTTCACCCCACCACGGCGAGCAAGGCGACGAATAGCAGGCTTCGTGATTCCCTGTATGTTATCTCGCAGAACCTTGCGATGACGTTTAGCACCTCCTTTGCCAAGACCTTTTCCACCTTTCCCACGTCCAGACATAACCACACCGTTTGATTCCAAACCCAAATAAGCTAAAGGAGGAACGTTCGCGTGTTTATATGGATGATTGTGGTTCTGAGGCTTTATATTTGTGGAGAGCTCGACGTTGTCATTTGCCCTTTAACCTTTGCACTTTGCCTCCCATATTTAATTATTTCCTTGAGAAGAAATCGTGCCTGCTTGGTTGTTTCTCCCACGTCCGCGCGTGTGCTCTTTGCCTTTTCCCCTCTTGCTGCGCGTGCGCACGTTGTCCTCACGCTTTCACAATGTCCAACTGCACTCGCTCTTGTGGTCCCTTCGCTTTCGCTCAAAGAAACACAGAATCTTGTCAAATGAGGGTGAAGTTCGGCAGTAATTTACGACGATTTCATTCTGAACACAACTGCAGAACTTTGTCAAAATAAACAACAAACGCAAACGTCCCCGAAGTTATAAATACGCTGCAAAGGTATCAAGTATTATGGAAGGATCGATATTTTCATGATCGATATTTCAATTTTAAATTTCAAGAGAATTTAATACGACCCTTTTTGCCGGACTTTAACCTCGTTGAACCACCGTCCATTGTAAATGTCATTTAATTAAGGTTCAAACAATGAATTCTCGTGACGTTCAACCAGTAAACAGCACAACATTTCGCTGTTATCACAAAGCTTTACTCTAACGCGTGGAAGATCTTTGAAGTTGCTGCATGGAAGACCTTGCACCTCTCTTGGACGACAGGGGATTAATTCAACCAGTCAAGTAAGTGTCAATGAGATGTCACAACAGTTTCGTTTACAACACCTGGATGCATCCAAAACATCACACGAAGCACGACACAAGAACATGGGAGAAACCGGGTCGACGATTTTATTCGCGTTTGGATTTAATAAAACGTTCGAAGCATTGCTTACACCCGTTTGCTGTTGGTAACCAAGTATTTTCACATTTGTGATGGTCCATGCCAAGATGACCTCGACACAAACCTCCAAAAAGGAGTCTTTTTCCTGTTTGTTTCATTGCCTTGCAAAGGTGGATGCAGACAGGTCCACATTTCACCATGAAATTTGTGAGGTTTAAGTCGGGTCAAAGAAAATATTTCACTCTTGAAAAACAGATTCTGAGCAGAGAAACCCCATGGGCGAAGCCCGAGAACGTGTTCGAGTAAGCAATGTTCTGTCAAAGCAGATCGTCCATCTGCCGTGTCGGGCCGTGGAATGCGGCGAAAGCGCCAGATATTAGAAAAGATGCTTCTCTCCGTTTGCCGAGATGTGCTCGTACCTGAAACGATTGTGCGCATTGCGCATGGAGTTAACGTTCATGTGGACAACAAAGCTCAAAGTGACGCAGGAAACACAAACGGATACGGTGAACGACCCCATCGTTTCTGAACGCTGACGTCGATTTCTACCACGTCCGCTTCTTCACGCCATCACGATAACAGGCGACGTGATAATGCAACGCTTTATTTGTGAAACACTGAACTTCTTTTTGGATCTTAGTGTTACTTGTCATACTCTTGTTAGTGGGAAATGGCGGAGTCTGTTCCTGTTTCAGTAGCACCTTCAACTTCGGCCCCGTCTGTCAAGCGAAGGAAGAATAAACCTGGCGCTTCCAAGACCCCGAAGAAGACTGACGGCACCCTTTCGGAAAAGATCATCAAGGTGGTGGGATCGAGCAAGGAGCGAAATGGTACGTCGCTTGTCGCCTTGAAAAAGGCCCTGGGGGCAGATGGCTACAATCTCCAACGGTATTCCGTTCGTATCAATTCGGCTGTGAAGAGGCTCGTTGCAAGTGGAAATTTTGTGCAGACCAAGGGAACGGGCGCTGCCGGCTCGTTCAAACTGAACAAGGAGAAGAGTGCCAAAGTGAAGAAGAGCACCAGTCCCAGAAAAGTTGTGAAGACCACAATCAAGTCTCAAGCGGAAAAGAAAGCGACCAAAAAGCCAGCTGTGAAGAAGGTGGTGCGGAAGGTATCTCCCAAGAAACCGAAAAGACCTATCGCCGCTTCTTCGAAGCGATTCAGTAAGTCGCCTGCAAAGGTGAAGAAAAACGTGAAGAAGGTTCTGCCGAAGACCAAGACAAATACCAAGACAACGAAACCAAAGTCCAAGCTTGCAACCAAGGGGTTGAAGAACAAGAAGGCGACGCTCAAAAAGAAGTGAGAGAAAGGGAAGACGAGAGAGTCGAGGTGAAGTTTCTCTTGTTCCTCCTCGTCTCACTTGCCCAAAACCCACAACGGCTCTTTTCAGAGCCACCCACCGAGTTCACCTGAAAGGAGCTGAACCGATGGTTCATAAAAACTACGTGCAGACATAAAAGATATAACCTTTGTATGCATTATTTGATGAAGTGGTTTGTGAAAGCTTAAAAAACAAGAGCACAAGGTTCAAATTATTTGCAAGACCAACAAAAGTTGTTCCATATTCATTCATAACTTATTTATATCAAACAATGACCAAAGAATGGCAAGTCACGTGACGAAACATGCAATGTTGTTAAATATGCAACATTCAAAGTGTCATCACGACTACCATTACTTAGTATTTACCAAATTACTAATTTCTAAGATCACTTCGTAATTGACCCATTTGCTCCAATGTACAGGAACAATGTCCGACCAATAAATGAAACTTGCCCCATTTGACATTGACACACGTCGTTGACCATCCCCGTTTACCTGTAAACCCAGTGCCTCGTGTCTGGAAAAGCTCGTACATTGCACGATTCTTCGTCCTTCCTTCGAACTGTTTCCTCATTCGGAATCCAAATACAAAGTGCTCGCAGTATTTATGAACCGTACACAGTGCTCTGAACCATCCTGAAGCCCCGTCCCGATCCACCCAGCACCCCCTGTCTAGTTCATCAAATCAATAATTCTCTGGGTCTTTATCTTTTCCCAGTCTTTGTTAAAAACAAAACAAAATGCTTCATAAAACACGTCTCTGCGTCTCTTTCTGACCCGTGTACACAATACACACACAAAAGGTCGTGACATGTGGCGAGTTCGGTGAATGGTCGATCACACTTTCAAGAAAGGTGTTGTGGCTCTGAAAAGAGCCGTTGGGTGGTGTGGTGCGGAAGCTGTGCACAAGACCTTGGACGAGCGACTTGAGGTCGCTCCCCGCGGATCCGCCGTGCCACCTTGGCGTGTCCTTGGGCACGATGGCGACACGTTTGGTGCGAATCGCCAAGGTTCAAAAGGGCAAAGTTCAAAAGGTCAAAGGTCAAAGTTCAAAGTTCAAAAGGTCAAAGTTCAAACGATTCTGTCTCATATGCAAATATTTGGATCACAGAGAGTTTGGAGGCGGAGTACACAACCTGATGTTCAGCCATTGGAGGGATAAAATGTGGGCGTGTACGATTCCTGGTCCGACTTCACCCTTAAAACAACTCAATTCGCACCATGACTTTCAGTCACAGTGAGGTTGTTTAGATATCGGTTCATTGCTACGAATCATGTCGGGACGTGGTAAAGGTGGTGGAAAGGCTCGTGCTAAGGCAAAGACTCGTTCTTCCCGTGCTGGGCTGCAGTTTCCCGTGGGCCGTGTCCACAGACATCTTCGCAAAGGCAACTACGCCAAGCGCGTCGGTGCTGGCGCTCCCGTCTATCTGGCGGCTGTGCTCGAGTACTTGTCTGCAGAGATCCTGGAGCTCGCCGGTAACGCTGCACGAGATAACAAGAAATCGCGCATCATCCCGCGTCATTTGCAGCTCGCCATCCGCAACGATGAGGAGCTGAACAAACTGCTGGGCGGGGTGACGATCGCGCAAGGTGGTGTACTGCCGAACATCCAGGCCGTGCTGCTCCCCAAGAAAAGTCAGGGCAAGTAAACTGCTCCGCCTCACAAGAGTTCTTCAGCTCTCCCACAACGGCTCTTTTCAGAGCCACTCAAACCTTTCCGAAAGCAGCATCAGCGATACACGATCCGTGTTTTACACAAAACTCTGCTGTGTTGAAAAACCCCACACGGTTCTTTCTCGTTTCCTTTACATTTCAAAACCACATACAGAACTTTGAACTTTATGAATTTCACTTATTAATTTTCATTTTTTAATGCCCAATAATTATGAACTTTGCCCTTCAGCATCAATCATTCATGCATCTCGTCATCACAGAAGCCCCAATCATTGTCCGTCTTGTCGGGTAGATTTTGTCGTATTTTGACGACACAGAGTTGCAGCACAGTCAGTGTGATACAAAAGAGCAGGAGTGAGTGCGTTCAAGGGTAGAAACAGCAAAGGAATAAAGCAAAAGGGGTTAGAGGAGGAGGGGTGGGGGCGGGGTGTGAGACTCAATAACTAAGAAAAAAGGGTGCTTGGGGTTATAAAAGGTACTTCTGCATTGGCATTTTCCAGTCTTTATTAACTGTTAAAGTTCTGAACAAAAATTTATTCTGACAGATTTGCATTCACAAACAAGGGGATGTTTATGGGTTCTGGAAGCGCCAGTTTTATTATTGTCTCGTTTGAGAAACGAGGTCGAAAGTGCTGTCGGAAGGGGGACGGTCTCCGCCATTTCATACTGAATAGAGTGAGGAGGAAGACGAGAATCCAAAATCAGTGCAGTATTGTACAAACTACACATCGTCTCGTCACGCCGCCGAAGTTATTGTGGCGGGAGAAGCGGACGTGGTGGAAATAGACGTCGGCAATCGGAATCGATGAGAAGTGTTCTTTTGTTTCCGTTTGTTTCTCGCTTCACTTTGAGCTCCGTAATTAACGTGAATGATACATCCATGCGCAATGCGCACAGCATTCTCAGGTACAAGCACATGCTGGTGAAAGGCGAGAAGCACATTTTCAATCCTCTGCACCTTTCACCATCTTCCACGGGCCGACACTGTAGATGGAAGAGCTGCTTTGACACAACATTGCATTGCTTTCTCGGTCGGATACGTTCTCGGGCTTCCCCTAAGGAGCTTAATTACTCAGGCTCATTTTCACGAGGTGAATCGATTCTTGGACCAAACTTAAACGTTAAAATTTTCATTGTGAAATGTGCACCTGTCTGTAGCCATCTTTGCAAGGCAGTCAAGCAAACAAGAAGAAAATCAGCTTTTATGAGGCTCATGTTGATGTTGAGGCCACCTGAGCAATGCGCATGGACCAGCATGAGAGTGAAAATACCTGGTCACGAACAGCACACGGCTCTAAACAATGCTTTGAATGTTTTTTTTTCAATCGAAACGTCACAGTCATCGAGCTTGTATCGTGCTTCGTCTGATGTACCGTTTCCATCTCCGCCTTGTCAACGAAACTATTTCGATGTCTCATTCACAATGAGCTGCTCAAATTCATCACCTGTCGTCCAAGGTAGCGCAATGATGGAGAAACTTCAAGCAGTCATTGTGTTTGAACCGCAATGAAATGACATTCGAAAGAGCAATTTTAAACGAGGCCACAATCGAGGGTTCAACGAGGTTAAAGTTGGTTCGCGGACAAAAGAGGTATTTTTACTTTTCATCAAATCCAAACTGGCATCAAAATATCGTACGATGACTTGATGCTTTTGAAGCTGATTTCCAACTTCGGTGATGTGAGCGCGCGTTGTTATTTGCCAAAGTTCTGCAGTTCAAGTTGTGTTCAGAATTAAATCGTCGTCAATTTTGCAAAACTTGAACCTCATTTGACAGGATTACGTGTTTACTTGAGTGAAAGCGATGGGATCGGAAAAGCCAGTGCAGTTGCAGATTGTCAAAACGAAAGGACGACGTGCGCATGCGCGGAAAGTGAGGTGAAAGGGGAAAGGGCACGAAGAGCACACGCGGACGTGGTAGAAATCACCAAAGGAAAACGCAGTGAAAATAATTAAATGTCGGAGGAATCGTGGAAGGGTCAAAGAGCAAATAGTAATATCGAGTTCCCACCAATAGAAAGCCTCAGTATCACCACCAAAAACACACACGGACGCTCGTTTCGTTTATTCACCTTTAGTCAGGTTCACTATGTTTTTTCGTTCAAAATTTTGGTAGATTAGCGAAACGATACATTTTTGGAATATTCAGAGCATGAGGAATCCAAAAATTAATGTTTACATTTGCGTAGACACCTTTGCGAAAATGACACTCAGGACAGTGATGAAGATCTGTAAAAGCATATTCCTGAACGGTATAGACCTCGTAGATCCTGTGTATAGGACTTATAGTTCAATCTGATACTACCTATAACTTCCTATAACAACCTATAACTTCAAAGGACTTGCAATATCATGTATTATGTAATACAGTTATATCACAATTATAAAGACAATGGTTTTCAATTACCTTTGTTTGTTGCTTTTCTATAATCCTGAGCACTATGTTGAGGCCTTTATTGGATTCCTTGACCCAGAAAACATAGGATTGGCATATTTAACTAAGTCTCTAGGTTGACGAGAAGCCGAGATCGCGCAAAACATGTATTTTATGGCGGCCATTTTCAAAATCCAAAATGGCGGCCATGCAGGTGTCTGTGCAAATGCCAACATTGATTTTCAGATTCTCCATGCTCTGAAGATTCCAAAAAGGTATAGTTTTGCTAATCTACCAAAATTTTGAACGAAATTATATTTGTTAACATAGTGTACCTGACTACTTTGGATTCAACTCCCATCATCATGTCTGGACGTGGTAAAGGTGGAAATGGTCTTGGAAAAGGAGGTGCTTAACGTCATCGCAAGGTACTGCATGATAACATCCAGGGATTCACAAACCTGAAAGTTTACTAAAGATTATTGCCTATTATAAAATCGTAAGGACAACGTGCGCATGCGCGGCAGAGAGGTGCAAAGATAACACGCGCGGACGTGGCAGAAATCACCCAGGCAGCACCCTTTCTCGTCGAGAAAATAATTAAATGGAGGAGGCAAAGTTTCAAGGTTGAGCAAATCGTAATATCGAGCTCTCCACCAAAATGAAGCCTTGGTACCAACACCATCGGTATCGACACGCGTGTGCTCGTTCGCTTGGTTAAATTGGGGTTTTGATCGAAACGCTTATTATGTCTGGACGTGGGAAAGGTGGAAAAGGTCTCGGTAAAGGTGGTGCGAAACGTCATCGCAAGGTGCTGCGTCATAACATCCAGGGAATCACAAAGCCTGCTATCCGTCGCCTTGCTCGTCGTGGTGGGGTAAAGCGCATCTCGGGTCTCATCGACGAGGAAACTCGTGGAGTTCTCAAGGTGTTCCTGGAAAATGTTATCCGCGATGCTGTTACCTACACGGAGCACGCCAAGCGAAAGACCGTTACTGCCATGGATGTGGTGTACGCTTTGAAGCGCCAGGGCCGTTCCCTCTGCGGTTTCGGTGGTTAAACATTTTGGTGGTGGTGTTCAACAGCTACAACAAAACTGCTCTTTTCAGAGCCACCAACTCGTTCATGAAAGAGCTTCAGGCGACTTGAACTTTGATTTATGTATTATTTGGCACCAGAAATGCAATGTTGAGAGCAGGGTTTGTATTATTATTTTGGGTTTGAGGAGCTGAACGGGTCAAATTATACATGTAATGGTTAAAATAAGAAAATGTGAATTTTAACATGAACCACCTTGGAAGCGACATTACATGATCCCCAACAATTGTCACTTCTCAATCCTGTGGAGGTTTCATTGAAACATTGTGAAACCCCATTCCCTGAAGACAGCCAACCACCACCGTCTTGTTCAACGTCTCAGTCTTCATAAAAAAAGTCAAAACAAAACGTATTTCCTCCAGGCCCGTATTATTATTATTATTTTTTTTGTATACAGAGTCGAAGCTCGTGAAAGAGCCAACATTTATCAACAAACAAATCAAACAAACAAGCAAACAAAGTATATAAAAAGGGGAGCGGTCGACAAGATGGGGAGAGAAGGGGAGGAAGCACACAAACACAACATTTGAGAGCAGGGACATCGGGAGATGTGTGGGAGGGAGAGGGCCTGGGGGGAGGCAGGATAGGTATAAAACGCAAGAACACCAAGGACTTCCAGGAAAGAAGACAAAAGTCACCTCAAAAAGTGGATTTGGGGTGAAATTAGCGGGGGTAGAAAAGTTCAAGGTTTTGGATTGGGGAAGATAAGAGATGGTGGTGAACAGCCGTTTTAAAGACCTGGAGGGAGGAGTGGGATTGAAGAGAGTGAGGGAGTTTGTTCCAGAGGCGGGAGAAAAGAGGAATGAAGGAGTGAAGGTGAGCAGAGAGTCTTGATTTTGGCAGTTTAACCATAAGAGGGTTGCAGGCACATCTTGTGCGACCTGCAGGAATATTTGGGGGACTGAGCCCGGAGAGAGCTGGGGGAGCAAGGCCGGAGAGGAGTCGGTTGAAGACGGAAAGACCACCAACCTGCCTGCGGTGAGTAAGTGAAAGGCCCTCGGAGATAGCGTCATCACGGGAGATTCCAATGATTCTGAACGCTTTGGTTTCAACAGCGTGAAGACGAGCTAGGTGTGAGGCAGGAGCACCAGCCCAGAGGGGAGAGCAGTATTCCATTGAGCTGCGGATGAAAGCCTTGTATGTGGTGAGGAGCTCAGGTGTGCCAAGGAAAGACTTCGCACGACGGAGGATGCCCAGTCGGCGACTGGCTTTGGAGGCCAGCTTGGAAATGTGGTTTTCCCAGGAAATATCATGGCAGATAGTGAGACCCAAATGCTTGAGTGACAGAACTTCTTGGAGAGGATTATTCAGAAAGTAGATGGGAGGGTTGTCCGGTCGGTCTTTTCGGAGAGACATCATAAGCGTGTGAGATTTGTCAGGATTGAAAGACATGTTCCACTTGTTTGCCCAGTCTGTGATTTTGTCTCGGTCTGCAGAGAGTGAGGAGGCTGCAGACTGTCGATCTGAGGGATGAGGAATGGAGCGGCAGAGAGTGGAGTCATCAGCAAAGAGATAGAGAGGATTTTCAAGAGAGTCAGAGATCATTGATGAAGACCAGAAAAAGCACAGGGCCCAGAACACTGCCTTGGGGAACTCCAGCCTAAACAGGAAGAGATGAGAGAAACCCATTCAGGGCCACACGTTGACTACGACGAGAGAGGAAGTCCGCCAGCCGGTGTGCACAGTATACACATTATATACACACAAAATGCAGTGATAGGTGGAGCGTTTGGTGAAAGGTCGATTACACTTTCAAGAAAGGTGTTGTGGCTCTGAAAAGAGCCGTTGGATGGTGTGGTACGGAAGTTGTGCACAAGACCTTGGACGAGCGGGTTAAGCTCGCTCCCCGCGGATACGTCGTGCCAGCTGGATGTCCTTGGGCATGATGGTGACACGTTTGGCGTGAATCGCGCACAAATTAGTGTCCTCAAACAGCCCAACGAGGTAGGCCTCGCTCGCCTCCTGCAGCGCCATCACTGCGGAGCTCTGGAATCGCAAATCGGTCTTGAAATCCTGTGCGATTTCACGGACGAGGCGCTGAAACGGCAGCTTGCGAATGAGCAGCTCCGTGGACTTTTGGTAGCGCCGGATCTCGCGCAGCGCCACAGTTCCTGGACGGTAACGATGCGGCTTTTTCACGCCACCGGTGGCTGGAGCACTTTTCCGTGCCGCCTTTGTCGCCAACTGCTTTCGTGGAGCTTTTCCACCAGTCGATTTACGGGCGGTTTGCTTCGTACGAGCCATGGTGACAATAACACAAAATTGAAAAACAACTTTTTCACCAAACGCCAACAATGCGATTAAAATTGCGCTGTGCGCTTTTATTTATGTCGGGAGACGCTTGCGCCGCTTTGCATTTGACTGCCACATTTCCTCGTTTACTATTGGCTGCCTCAAAACCATTCCCATTCGCGGAAGAATTAAGCCCCACCTCACGCTCCATCCATTGGTCGAAACTTCATTCTCCCCTCTCCATTGGCTAAAATCTGAGCCCGATGTGATCCGCTCCGCGAGGGAAAGCTCCGTCCGCCTTCCCTTGCTCGTTTCTCCCACCAATATCTATCCTGAGCTCCTTTGGGCCTGTTCAGCGCTTCCGTTAACGGGAAGAAGCAAAAAGCAAATCCTTGCCGAATATTTCTGTGTGTGTACCGTAATATAAAAAATTCACTCACGAATCGATTTCAAAATTGGGTAGTTTGTCGAGGTGGGACGGAACTACATTTTTATTATATCACAGTCGTTGTACGTTATTTGTAAATAAAACATTATTGCGATATTGCAGGAACCGCACATTTGTCAATGAATCGAGAAACAGAAAATGGACGTAACAAAAGCTTGTTTGAAAGACGAACGTGCAATTGCGCAAACCCCGCAGAATGGTAATTCCATCGCCGAACACAAGCAGAAGATTAAATTATTTGGTTTCCAGAGCTCCGATCTGATGGCGTTGCAGGCGACATTTTGACCTCCCTCGTCGGTCCGTTTGAGGACACGAGCATAGCGTCATCCACCGTCTACAAAACTCGAAACCTACAAATCCCTTTTTGTGCATTTAGCTGTCAGAATGGAAATGTGCAGAACTTGAGAGCAAAGAAGAGGAGAGATCAAACGGTAATAAGGCAAGGATCTTCCACTGAGTTGTTAATGTGTGGAATGGTCGCTCCGGAAAGGTCGTGGCAGCAGAAACTACATTAGTCTAAATTGGAATGAGATAAGTACCCGGAAATAATGTAGATCGAGACGTTTAGGGATATTTGCAGAACTTCTTGGTCGCTTGAGCAAGGATGGGTCATTGCCAACACCATTGCGGATTGTTGGCTGTCGGAGAAGGGGGGGAGGGAGGAGGTCTCGCTCGTCAAGAGGTGGTGTATGGTCGATGTGGTGTTTCTCACAAAAGAGCAGTCTTCGGAAAGAATAAGTCCATCCCCTCCCCCAACCCCGCAAAGAAAATCTCCCCCCTCCCCCAACCCCGCAAAGAAAATATTCCCCCTCCCCCACCCCCGGAAAGAAACAACTGGTATAAATTTTTTTTCTCCTTTTTGATATAAATTGGTCTGGTGTTGATGAGGTGCAAGAATGACGGGCCGAATGGATACCTGCTGGGTCTAAATTCCTTGCGCACCTTGAACTGTTTAAGGCTGGAAAAAGCCAACGCGGAGACACCTGCGATGACCCCACTCTCACGCATTGTTGTTTTCCAGATTATTGTGCATCAAGTGCAAAGTTCATTATCATCCCATGTTCTGTATTTGGTTTGGAAGTGACAGAACGCCATGATTTGTCCACAAAAAGAGAAATCCAAATAACTTTACTGAATTTCATGCAAAGGTGACGAATTTGGTTCTTTTGAAGGGAAACTCGGATCAAGAAAGACACACGCCCACTTTTTATCTAACCAATGACTGAGCATTAGGTTGTGTACTCCACCCAGAAACGCTTTGTGATCCACATATTTGCATATGAACCCTTTATAAGAGGGAATCGTTCACCCTCGTCCACTTATTCTGTCTTTCTCCGTTGATTAATATTTGGTTGCTTCGCTCTCGTTTTTGGTTTCTCCACTTGTCATGGCTCCGGATCCTCCCAAGCAAGAGGCAGCAAAGAAGGGTTCAAAGAAAGCCGTTTCGAAAGCGACTCGGAAGGGCCCCGGTAAACGGCGTCATCGCAGAAAGGAAAGCTACGCCATTTACATCTACAAGGTGCTGAAACAAGTTCACCCCGATACGGGTGTTTCTTCCAAAGCGATGAGCATCATGAATTCCTTCGTTAACGACATCTTTGAGCGCATCGCATCCGAAGCATCTCGTCTGGCGCATTACAACAAGCGCTCCACCATCACATCGCGGGAGATCCAGACGGCAGTGCGTCTGCTCCTTCCCGGGGAGTTGGCCAAGCACGCCGTGTCCGAAGGTACAAAGGCCGTGACCAAGTACACCAGCTCCAAGTGAGCTTTGACTCGTTTCTCGAGTTCATCCCAAAACGGCTCTTTTCAGAGCCACTCAATGTTTCTTTAATGGAGTGCAACTTTTGCTATTCGTTTCCTTCCTTGGTGAAAGAACCACTTTATCTGTAACGAGAAATGTGGTTCATATTAAAGTGCAGGTCAGGTAATCATTAGCATTATACTGAAGTAAAGAGTAGTCCTGTTAAAACTTCCTATTATTCCGTGGATAGGGTTGGTATTTGTCATAACAACTTGGAACATAATTTAGAGTGAGGTGGGTATGTTTGTTGGGTAGTCCGGATCAAATTTGATGAGGACCAACGTTTGTTAAACCTGCTCCGATCGATATTATAAAAGGAGCCGTGTCTGTCTTTGTTGTGTTATAACTTGAGACGGATTAACAGATTTCAATAAATCCAACTACGGTGGATTCGCGTAACTCCTGGGTGTTTGTGATCCAAAAAAAGAAATACATTTTTTATGGGTACATGGACACGTGTGTCAAAACTGCAAATGCCAACACGGAGCACAGAGAGCAGGATCTCCCAGTAGTCCTTTTTTATTTATTTCCTCATACATTAGCCATCGCAGCAGAGATTGGTATTGCCATCAGCGAAGAGACGGGTCTTCTATTCTAGTATATCTGAACTGATGGGGCAGTTACCACGAACTCAGAAAATCTATTATTCCATTTCTCAGTTGCTCTTTGACCGAAACAGCTCTTTCGGAGAGCCATGTAACTGTTCTCCTAAAACAACTTTCAGTTGAGAGCGTGGCCTCTAATTGCACGATACATTACTGCAACAAAGTGCTCGGGATCATTGGCTTTTAAGCCTCTAATAATCTTTCAGACTTCAATATCTGCCCGTTTCACCTCGTGAAAATCAAAGTAATAAACAGAGCTGTCTCCATTGCATTTCTGGTGCCACAGAATACATGATACTAAGTTCAAGTCCCCTGAAGCTCCTTCATGAACGAGTTGGTGGCTCAAAAAAGAGCCGTTTTGTTGTTGTAGCTGTTGATGAACACCACCACCAAAATGTTTAACCACCGAAACCGTAGAGGGTACGGCCCTGGCGCTTCAAAGCGTACACCACATCCATGGCAGTAACGGTCTTGCGCTTGGCGTGCTCCGTGTAGATAACGGCATCGCGGATAACATTTTCCAGGAACACCTTGAGAACTCCACGGGTTTCCTCGTAGATGAAACCCCAGATGCGCTTTACCCCACCACGACGAGCAAGGCGACGAATAGCAGGCTTTGTGATTCCCTGGATGTTATCACGCAGTACCTTCCGCTGACGTTTTGCACCTCCTTTGCCAAGGCCCTTTCCACCTTTGCCACGTCCAGACATGACCACAGTTTGATTCTAAAACCCCAATTGAGCAAAACGACGAACGTTCGCGTGTCTGTATGGATTGTGCTGGTACTGAGGCTTCATATTGGTGGATCGCTTGATGCGACTCTCTTATTTAACCTTTGCACTTTGCCTCATGCACTTCCATATTTTCTCGAGAAAGTGTGCTTCCTTGATGATTTCTACCACGTCCGCACGTGTTCACTTTGCCTTTTCACCTCTTGCTGCGCGTGCGCATGTAGCCCTTTAGCTTTGACAATGTCCAACTGCACTCGCTCTTCCGGCCCCTTCGCTTTCTCTCAATTTAACAGAATCTTGTCAAATGACGTTTAAGTTAGGCGGATTTCATGCTGAACACAACTGCAGAACTTTGTCAAAATAAACAACAAACGCAAACGGCCCCGAAGTTATAAATACTCTCCTGTGGACGGCTCTCAGTTAACACAGAGCGTCCACGGATGGCAATCGAGCTTAATGAGGCGGTTCCAATTAATGCATAATGGCGGACGATACACGAGCAGGAGGGTTTGGGGGAGAATGCCGCTTACCTTCACGGCCCCGACGATGTCTTAATCCTGTGGAAATTAACTCAACACGACACGGATGAAAAATGTACAAAAAAAAGGAATATTTATTATGGAACCCGAGAACAATGAACGCGACGATAAAAACTAAACCCCTCTAACGGAGCGCTCCCACACTACACTTCAAATACAATACAAGGGAATGGAGATTAAAATAAAACGTTGTGTGGTGCGTCTTATCTGTCTCTGGATGGCGCGTCCGTCAGGAATTGTCCAGGCTCCGGTGTTCGCGCTCCGTCAGGCCTCACTGAGCACCTTGCTCATGTGGTCTCGCCCGCTCAGCGGCAAGCCTCGCTTGCACGTGATCGCCAGGGAGGATAATCGACGGCGCTCCAACGTTTCCCCAACGTCCGTCGTAACGCAGGCAATTCGCAATTCACAGTTCGCAAAGGAAAAGGTCCAAACGGAGAGAAAGGCAAGGGCAGAAGGGATGTCCAGGCAGGAAAAAAGCCATCGCGAGAAGAGAGCAATCTCGGCATGCCAGTTGTTTTGTTGCTCGTCGACCGACGTCAGCTCTCTCCCTCTGCCAACCAGTGTGTTGTTTTCTTGTGCCCTTTCGCACCACGGAGGTATGTAATAAACCTGGAGAGCCAATGACGGCTGTCGGCTGAAGCTAGCGGAAGTTGCTTGGTGGCCATATTGGGAAGCCGATTGTGTCTGCGTCCGTGTTTGATCTCACAATCAGCTGATCTCACAATTTCTGATTCATTTTGGATGCTTACCGACTGTAAGGAGTCTTATTTGTGAACGCGCTGTTTCAAAATGCCACAGTGTGTTGCATTTGACTGCACAAATACCTCAGGGAAGGCCTCCACATGCACATTTCACAAGTAAGTGACAAACCGCGATCGCGGGTGTTCTGCTTTTTCAGTTTTTGGCGTGGTCACGGTGGTGGGGCTAGGTAATTAAGTTTCAATGAAGTTTCAATGAAGTTTGAACACTGTGTTTGAATTTGATGATGTTAGACCACGCGCAGGGTGTGCAATACGACACAGATCTCAAATATAACTGTATTGTGTATTCACTAGGGCTATGTGAGTATGTCAGACTGATGTCTGATTGACTCATTCATTGATTCAGATTGAAGTATCGAGATTGACTCGTCAGCTCGTGATCATTGTCAAGTGATTTAATTTGTGATGAGCTTAACTTAATTGTCCAGTCTACTACTGTCAGGGTTTCCATGCCCTCCTGTGTCACTCGTGAGCAGAAAGAGCAAATGGGGGTTACTTGTGGAAGGTACGAAAGTCCGACACATGGCAAACATTAGCAGATGAAGTTGTATTTAACTATACATATGAAACTCAAAATATTATTTTGATATGGAGTCGTTTTGACTCGGATGTTTTGACTGCCCTCTGAGGTTTTGACCCGCAACCACATTTTGTGACCACAATGTATTTTGTTTCAAGGTTTCCAAAGGATAAGGACTTGTGCTCTCGATGGACATCTGCCCTGAGAAGGGAGTCCTTCTACCCCACCCCAGGCACCACAGTTCTGTGCAGTGATCACTTCAATGAGAGTGACTTCGACAGGACTGGTCAAACCGTCCGACTGAAGCCGAAGTACTCGAAGTACTCGATGCATGTCACATGCTTAAACTTGCAAGAAACTGTCTTGGATCCATGAAAATGATGGAGGATGGCAACAAAAAAGTCATCGCGTGGAAATACATCCAGGCACTCTTTGATCTGCAGAAGAGGGAAGGCTTGCGTCTGGGAAATAAGCTCTCCCGGAAACACATCGAGTGGAAGAGCAATGTCATGAAGGTGGACACAGCCACTCAGACATTGAGCACTAGTGTGGCAGATGCAATTCGGTTTTGCAGGGACACTTTGCAACTATCAGAATTTCAGGGCAGTGAGGCTACCTGCCAATACATTGAAACATTGGACAAACTGTTTGACATTCTAAATTCTCGCAATCCATTGGCACGAAACTACAAGGCACCACTCATGACATCACGAGAAGGACTTTTCCTGCCATTCCTGGATACTGCCTACAGTTACTTGTCCAACATCAAAAACATGAATGGTCAAGTTATGACCAATACGCGTTTGAAAACCCCCTTCATTGGTTTCATGATCTGCATAGAGAGTGTCACAATTTTGTATTTCACATATGTCAAACCTGCCTCATCTCCCCTGCGATACCTGCTCACGTACAAAATGAGCCAAGACCACATTGAACTTTTCTTTGGAGCGGTCCGCATTGCATGTGGAAGTGGGAATAACCCAACGGCCCGGCAGTTTGTTGCCGCATATAAGCGCCTCTTGATGCGACATGACATCAAGTCTGCAAGTGGGTTGCCCTTTGTCTGATATGGCGAGTTCACCAACACTTCATGTAAATATTTAAACTGTAAAAGATGTGTTGCATGAGATGTCTATATCTCCGCTCCATTATTCATGTAACAATTACCATGTCCTGCTGAACGTTCCATTGCAACATGTAAGTCTTGTATGTTATGAATAGCAAAAACTTCCGAAACCCAAGAATTGTGTGGGTTAACTACATGACAGCGTTTCATGTCATTTATGTGACTGGTTTCTAACATCTCGGTAATAGAAACATACACATCTTAGTTACAATATAATGACTGAATTAAGTAACATCATATAACATGACAACAAATCAGATCTTTATATTGAGGAATATTATAGAACAAGCCAAAGAATGGCAAACGACGACGATGTACCTCAATTTTATAGATTTCTAGAAAGCTTTCGACTCCTTGCCCAGAGAAAGTCTGGGTCATAATGAAGAAATACAGCATACCTGGAAAATTAGTGAACCTTGTAAAAGCCCTTTACCAAGACTTTCAATGTGCGGTCATCGACCAAGGTGAAACAACAGAATGGTTCAAGGTGAAGACAGGAGTTAAACAGGGGTGTAACATGTCAGGATTCTTATTCCTACTAGTGGGTGATTGGGTCATGAGAAGGACGATAAAGAACACCGAGCGGTAATTTTGGGCACTTTTTTTTCAAACAAGCTCTAAACCATTGGATTCCCCAGGAAAAATGCGTCTAGGATCAACTTCAAACTTAATGAACACCATTTCCTTAAAGAACGGGATTCTGAGCCCGAATATCAGTTCAAATATTAGTATTCTATATTAATTAAATAGTCGGCGGTCCTAAAATTCGCTCCAGCTGCATCATCAGTGCGCCACGCCTTTGCTTTGACAGGCTTTGTTTACAAAACAATCGGCTTCCCAATATGGCCGCCAGACTATTTCCGGTGGCTTCACGGCGGCTAATGCTGCGAGGTGGCCAATTGGCTCTCCATATTATATACCTCCGTGTTTCGCACCTGCTCACATCACCAGCGCATCTCCTCCAATCAGCGACCTGCTTGGTGTGGCTCTTTCCCACCCTCCTCAATGATTGGCCGAGCGTCTCGCCCTTTGGTGTCACGTCATCGTGTGACACGTCATTGTCAGTGGCCAATCAGTGTGGCACATCCTTCATCTTCCCTACCCTCCAATAAGCGACCTGCTTCCACTCACTTCACCCCCCTGTCAATCACGAGTTCTCCAAAGCGTGGCTCTCGGCCTGTTTAATGTCTGCTTGCCATGGCGCCGTTGTACGCGGCCGCTTCCGGTCTGTTCTTCCAAAGTTATTGTGGCGGCAGGGGAATTTAATTCGTGTTTGCACTAATGGAGCTATCTGCTGTATGTGATGTATTGCCATAAGGGACACCGGGATAATCACAGGGGTTTCACATACAATGGAGTTAGCAAAATCCCGACAACTATTTATCATGCCCCATTCGTCGTCATGGGGATGAAGATACAGCTTAATCCGAACAAACTGCCTTAACAGAAATTACAGGTGAGGTTTCCCTGTCACGACAGATGAAGCACCTACCTATGCAGATCTACCTAAATCTATATATGCCCACCCAACCAACATAATGTTGTTATGAATTTTGGGTAGGGCATATAGAGCTCCAGGTTGATCTGCGTTGGTATTATGCGCCTGCCATCGTGATAGGAATCCTCACCTGTAATTTTGTTTTGGCGGTTTGTCAGAATTAAGTCCATATCTGTGATCATACAAGGATGATCGTGTGATACGTCGAGTCGGGATTATGCTAGTTCTCCTGTGTGTGTCAGACCTGTGATCATATCCGGTGTCCCGTATGGCAATGCACTCATATACATTAGTTAGGCCCAATAGCGCACCACACTAATTAAGTTCCCCCCCTCCGCCACAATAACAAAGGAACTGACAGAAGAACAGACGACAAGCGAGCACACACTTGAGCTGACAACACCGGCATGAAGACAGACATCGCACGGGCAGGCCAGAAACCACGCCCAGGAAGGTTCGTGACTGGCCGGGGGGAGGAATTAGCCTAATCCCTACAACTATTTAACATACGATCATCCTTGTATGATCACAGATATACACTTAATCTGAAAACCACCTAAACAAACTTATTACAGGTGAGGATTCCCTATTGTTACGGATTTATGTGAATTACTATTCAGGTCTTTGCTTATTAATGTGTCGTCGATTAAAGGTTGTTGTGATTAAAGGGTCAGGAGCCCTTCTGGGGAAAAGGAGACCGGAAACGGAAGAAGAAAGACACGAGGTCCGGGAGAAGCGGCGATTCTCTTCTTCTTCCTCGCCCAGCGCCGAGAAGAGCGGTATCGATATTGAGCAGTGGGGAACGCTGCGTTTGAAAGCCCGTCTGGCGAGAGGAGTTACCTGGGCGGGGTAATTACCCATTTACATGTCAAGTCGCCATGGGTTCGTGCATGGAACCCAGCGTCCGGCACAGTTCACCTCACCGTCTACAAGGACGCGTACGGGTCGCACCTTGGGCCTCGCGCGCGTTGCAAGCCGCGCTTGGTTTTGCCCCGTTGCTTGGCAACGAGGTGTGCACTGCAGCAGCTGTCCCCGGTACGAGACATGCACGTTTGGAGCACGTCCGCCCGGGGTTCGTTCAACCGCCCGTGTGCGGAGAAGAGAGACATTGTGAGGGGCAGTGACCCAAGTGGTCGTGAGTGGGGACAGGGGGGGACACATATGTAAGATGGCCATCTTCGTAATATTGATTGTGGATTGTTGATGGTTGTTGATTGCTCGGGGAATATATTATTGATTACTCCGGATCCTTGGTGTGGGGTTTCTTATTGACTGAAATTCATATTGATTGCGTTACGAAAGCGTATAAATTATAGATCTTTCTGGCGGAGTTCCTCTCACGGTCCGGGGGTCACCGAGACCAGGTAGTCACCGGGAGGACCACGTAAGAGAATTGGGGGCTCGTCCAAATTACAATTTGCGGATTCGCAATTGGGTCTACGTCCGGGATCTATAAAATTTTCTAAATTTTAGTCCGGGAAAGAATTCCCAAGAGTGGGAACTTTTCCAACGTTCCCAAAATTGTTTTGCTCTGTCGACAAAACAACAACAACAACAACAAAAAAAAACAAAAAAAAAACAATAGCAATAATAGTAAGACTGTTGCTTTTCTTTGTTGGTAAAGTCTTGGGTGAAGGTTAACAGGTGTTAACGATAGTCACCATGGCGTTTGTTGCACAGAACTTTGCGGTAACACCTAGTGAGGCAGAGTTCCGAGCGTTACTAAAAGCGGACCTCTTGAAATTGGCCAAACATTTTAACTTGGAGGTCCGAACTAATTTGAGGAAGGCAGAGTTGCAGACCACGGTGATACAGTCTATGGTGGGATTAGGAACATGGGACGAGTTAGCCTGGCAGTGGCTACCCGAAGAACCAGAAGACGTTGAGCTCCGGAAACTGGAGTTGCAATTACGGAGCCAGGAACGGATCAAAGAAGAGGAAAGGAAAGCAAAAGAGAGGAGAGAAGAGAAACAAGCAGAGGAAAGGAGAGTGGAACGAGAACTCCAGGAAAGGTTAAAAGAAGAAGAAAGGAAAGCAGAAAAGGAAAGAGCAGAAGAAGAAAGGAAAGCAGAAGAGAGGAGAGAAGAGAAACAAGCAGAGGAAAGGAGAGTGGAACGAGAACTCCAGGAAAGGTTAAAAGAAGAAGAAAGGAAAGCAGAAAAGGAAAGAGCAGAAGAAGAAAGGAAAGCAGAAAAGAGGAGAGAAGAGAAACAAGCAGAGGAAAGGAGAGTGGAACGAGAACTCCAGGAAAGGTTAGCAGAAGAAGAAAGGAAAGCAGAAAAGGAAAGAGCAGAAGAAGAAAGGAAAGCAGAAGAGAGGAGAGAAGAGAAACAAGCAGAGGAAAGGAGAGTGGAACGAGAACTCCAGGAAAGGTTAGAAGGGAGAAAAGCAGAGGAGAGGAGAGCTGCCAGGGAACTCGAAGCAGAGGAGAGAAAAGCCGAAAGGGAGTTGAAGGAACGTGCTCTGGCGCTTCAGCAAGAGATTAAATTCAAGGAGCTGGAGGTAAAGAGAGAACGGGGAGAGGTACCACCCTTGCTGACGGGGTCGACACCTAGCCAGAACACCTGGGAGGTGGGCAGACATGTGAGGCTGGTTCCACCCTTCAGTGAGAAGGAAGTCACTCAATTTTTTCCACACTTTGAGAAAGTGCCTCGACAGTTAAACTGGCCGGAGGAGGCCTGGACCATACTAGTGCAAAGTGTGCTGGTGGGCAAAGCTCAAGAGATTTATTCGGCGTTACCAATGGACCAATGTGCAGATTATGAGGTATTGAAGAAGCATATCCTCAAAGCCTATGAGTTGGTTTCGGAAGCTTACCGGCAAAAATTCAGGAATGCCAGGAAGAGGGAGAGTGAGACCCATGTGGAGTTTGCTAGAGTGAAAGAACACATGTTTGATCGGTGGTGTGAGTCAAAAGGAGTCGGGAACGACTTCGAAGCATTGCGTGACCTGATGCTGGTGGAGGAATTTCAACAGTGTGTCCACGAGGACATCAAAGTGTACCTGCAGGAAAAGAAAGTACCGAAGTTGTGGGACGCAGCCACCATGGCAGATGATTATGCCTTAACACACCGGATAGGGGTCCACGAACCTAACTCCTCGCCTAGATCTCCGCAGGGGAGGTGTGGAAAAGCAGGTGCGGAGAACGACAATACATGGTGGCGGCCTCGAGATGATTATGGGGACAACGCTGATACCCGAACTGTTTGAAATCAGGGGGCTACGGGCCCAAGACAAACGTATTTTTCGGGGGGCCCGAGGCAGACCACGAGTTTTTCCTCCGGGCCTACTTGCGCTTTTTGCAAGAAACCTGGACACTTGATGTCCAGTTGTTACCTCATGAAAAGGGAAAACCCAGAGCGGAGTCCGACTATTACCACTCCGAATGCGATGGCAAGCGTAAGAAATCGCCCACAGAAGAGTTACCAACCATTTATTTATGAGGGGTTGGTCTCACTCAAGGGAGACTTGACTAACCCAAGACCGGTTAGGGTTTTGAGGGACACAGGAGCCCATCAATCCTTAATGCTTGAAGGCATTTTGCCATTGTCAAAGAGTACCGCAACTGGTGATAGTGTTCGGTTACAAGGGATCGGTGGCTGTGTTAGTGCCCCACTTCATGTCATCCATTTGGAATCCGATTTGGTGTCAGGACCGGTCACCGTCGGTTTACAAGCCACGCTTCCTGAAGAGGGAGTATCTGTGATTATCGGGAATGATTTGGCCGGGGGGCAAATTTATGGTAACCCGAGGGTGGATAAAGAGCCCCGCAGGGGAAATAACACCACCCCAGCTCGGGATGGCGACAAAAGTTCCAAGTTATTTGTAGGGGGACTGAACTTCAACACAGAGGAAGAAGTTCTGGCCTCTGTCTTCAACAGATATGGGCCGCTGGTGGAAGTGCGGGTGGTAAAAGACAGGGAAACGCAACAGTCAAGAGGGTTCGGCTTTGTCACGTTTGCAAGCCCAAGAGACGCCAGAGAGGCAGAGAAGAATTGGAATGGTAAGGCTTTGGAGGGACGGACCATAACAGTAGGGAAGGCATTTCGTCGGCGTCGAGAGGTCTACAGAAGAGGACAACTTGGCGGTAGTTTTGGGGTTGGCAGCAGCCAATAAAACTATGGAGGCTCCCAGAGTTACGGCACCTCCCGAAAGAATGAATGTCAGAGCACTGGCCGAGAAGGAGACCGCCAGTCAAGTAACGGCTGGGACAAGGGGTCCCACCGTAACTGTTAGGAGTCTGGAGAAGTTGAAGCAATAGATACGGGGGAGCCGCCGAGCCGGGGCTCCTACACGGACTAACCGTGAACGCCACGTTCTTAAAGGCATCCAGGTAGTGAACTTTCCTGCACGGACTAACCGTGAACTCCACGTTCTTAAAGGCGTCCATGTAATGAACTTTCCTCCCCGGACTAACCGTGAACTCCACATTCCTTAAGGCGTCCATGTAGGGAATACTCAGCTGGGCCTCCCGAAAAAGTGCTATCGAGAGGTTTAAATTTGGGGGCTTTGGTCACCACCTCTTAACCATCATTCAAGAGAAACTAGAAGTGGTTGACGCTTGGTCCAGAGTGAATTAATCTAGGGGTTTTGGTGAAATTTTGTTGCTTTATTTTTAAGTGATAATTGTGCCCAGGGGGAACTGATGATTTGGGGGTGTGAGTTATCTGGTTTGTTTATCCAAGTTGGTCGGCAAAGAAAGTTTTCGCTGGGGTCAAACTTTCTTTCTTGAAGGGGGGGAGTGTTACGGATTTATGTGAATTACTATTCAGGTCTTTGCTTATTAATGTGTAGTCGATTAAAGGTTGTTGTGATTAAAGGGTCAGGAGCCCTTCTGGGGAAAAGGAGACTGGAAACGGAAGAAGAAAGACACGAGGTCCGGGAGAAGCGGCGATTCTCTTCTTCTTCCTCGCCCAGCACCGAGAAGAGCGGTATCGATATTGAGCAGCGGGGAACGCTGCGTTTGAAAGCCCGTCTGGTGAGAGGAGTTACCTGGGCGGGGTAATTACCCATTTACACATCAAGTCGCCGTGGGTTCGTGCACGGAACCCAGTGTCCGGCACAGTTCGCCTCACCGTCTACAAGGACGCGTATGGGTCGCACCTTGGGCCTCGCGCACGTTGCAAGCCGCGCTTGGTTTTGCCCCGTTGCTTGGCAAGGAGGTGTGCGCTGCAGCAGCTGTCCCCGGTACGAGACGTGCACGTTTGGAGCACGTCCGCCCGGGGTTCGTTCAACTGCCCGTGTGCAGAGAAGAGAGACATTGTGAGGGGCAGTGACCCAAGTGGTCGTGAGTGGGGACAGGGGGGGACACATATGTAAGATGGCCATCTTCGTAATATTGATTGTGGATTGTTGATGGTTGTTGATTGCTCGGGGAATATATTATTGATTACTCCGAATCCTTGGTGTGGGGTTTCTTATTGACTGAAATTCATATTGATTGCGTGACGAAAGCGTATAAATCATAGATCTTTCTGGCGGAGTTCCTCTCACGGTCCGGGGGTCACCGAGACCAGGTAGTCACCGGGAGGACCACGGAACACTATCACGACATACGAAGCACCTACTGTCATGTATGAAGTGCAAATATTCACTGTTGTATCCCTACACCGTGACCGCATTGTATCCCTATGCCCCAGCTCGGATGGCGCTGAGGTGAATCGGGCCTGTATCGGCAGAGTGAATAAACGTGTACGACAATTGATCGTAATTTGTCGAGATACCTGACATGGCGACGAGGATAAACATCTAGACCATGACTTCTTTCGGCCATATCGATGAATTCGACCCTCATGAGAGGGATTTTGACACATATTCTGAGCAGTTGTCCTTTTACTTCGAGGCGAACGGCATCGCGACCGAAGCCCGGATGAAGGTCGTCTTCCTGTCCGTTTGCGGAGGTGAGACGTTCACACTTGTTAAAAACCTGATTCGGCCTCGGACAATCCAGGAGCTCACGTATGCAGAGCTCAAGGCCGCTTTGAAGGAACATTGTAATCCATCTCCTTCAGTCATCCTGTGTCGGTTTAATTTTTACATGTGCAGACAGCAGCAAGGTCAGTCGATCGCAGACTTCATTGCACACCTCAAAAAACTGTCACATCTGTGTGAGTTTGGGGACACGATTGATGACATGCTCCGTGATTTGCTGGTGGTTGGCATGTCCGATGACCGCACTCGTAGACGCCTGCTTGCTGAGAGAAGACTGACGTTCCAAAATGCCAGAGACACCGCCATTTCCATGGAAAGTGCTGAACGCAACGCTACAAGCATCGGTGCCACTCCCTCGTCTGGTACCAGCCCTGCTGTGAATCGGTTGGATCATGTTCAGCCAAAACGTTGGAACAAGGCTCCTTGTCAGAAGCCAGTGCACTCAAACCCACAACAAATGTTTTCGGTGCAACGGAAAGCACCCTCCGGAGACATGTCGGTTCAAAGATGCCACCTGCCATTTCTGTTCGAAAACTGGCCATATTGCTCCAGCTTGCATCACTCGCAAATCGGGAAAAGGAAAAGCTGCTGACAAGATTCATCAGCTTATCGGTTCGGAGGAACCTGAGCTTGACCAGGTGAGCTCTGTTTCCGACAACTCAGAATCGTATGACCTGCTTCATATTGATTCTCACCATAGGCGGGACCCTCTTCTTGCCACTGTTGTCGTCAACAATCGACCATTGCAAATGGAGGTCGACACTGGTGCTGCCGTCTCGCTCATCAGCCATGCTGTTTTCACAAACCTGTGGAGTGATGCTGACCGACCCCATCTGAAACCTACTACATATGGACTCTCCACCTATACAGGTGAGAAGATTGTTCCCTGCGGTACATGTGACGTCACGGTGGGCTACGATAACCGTGAGTTTCACCAACCCCTGATCGTCATTCCTGGAAAGGGCCCTTCCTTACTCGGCAGGAGCTGGTTGAGCATAATTCGACTGAAGTGGAAAAGCATTCATCAACTCCAGGCAGCCAACGTTTCTCCTACTGCAGCATACACACTCAAAAATGTGCTGGATACGTACCCGGATGTCTTCAAGGATGAGCTTGGAACCTTGAAAGGACATACGGCTCAACTCAGGGTTGACCGGGATGCCAATCCTATATTTTGCAGAGCTCGCCCAGTCTCTTTCGCCCTGCGGGAGCGGATTGAAAAGGAACTGGATCATCTTGAAAATCTGGGGATCATTGAGCAAATCCAGTATGCCGAATGGGCGGCGCCCATCGTTCCGGTCATAAAATCGGACCAGTCCATCCGCATATGTGGAGATTATAAAATGACCGTGAACAAGTGTTCTTCATTGGATAAATATCCAATCCTGAGGATCGAAGACCTCTATGCTCGTCTCACAGGAGGCAAGACTTTTACGAAACTCGATGTCAAATCCGCCTATCTACAGCTCTGCTTGGACGAGAATTCGAAACAGTATCTTACCATCAACACACATCGTGGGTTGTACAGGTACCACCGACTCAGTTTTGGAGTGAAATCTGCACCTGGAATTTATCAGCGTGTCATGGACAGTTTGTTTGCCGCCGAACGCAACGTCGTTTGTTACCAGGATGATATTCTGGTTACTGGTCATACGGACGCGGAACATCTACAAAACCTGGATAGAGTTCTGAAGAAGATTTCGGACTCCGGCCTATGTCTGCGTCGAGCCAAGTGTAAGTTTATGGTGCCATCAGTCACGTACCTGGGTCATATGATTGATGCCGAGGGTCTACACCCGACAGATGAAAAAGTCCGAGCTATCAAGGATGCTCCTGCTCCACGAGACGTGACCGAATTGAAGTCATCCCTCGGTTTGCTTCAGTTCTATGGTCGTTACATCCCAAATGTGACCGACGTTTTGGGCCCCCTTTATCGGCTTTTGAGGAAAGGAGTCTCCTGGAGCTGGGGGTCAACTGAACAATCAGCATTCCAGACCTCTAAGGATCTGCTCAAATCGTCCAATGTTCTCGTCCATTTTGATCCAGAGAAGGATCTTGTGCTGACATGCGATGCCTGTCGGTATGGAGTGGGGAGTGTATTATCACACGTGATGCCTGATGGTACGGAAAGACCGGTTGCATTTGCATCCAGAACGTTGTCCCCGGCAGAGAAGAACTATTCCCAAATTGACAAGGAAGGTTTGGGAATCGTTTTCGGCATCAGCAAATTTCGCCAGGACCTTATTGGACATAATTTCACGATTCGCACTGATCACAAGCCGCTGATCAGTCTGTTTGGTCCAACTAAGGCGACATCTGACACACTACCGCACAGGATCATCCGCTGGTCCCTGTTTCTCGCTGCTTATGACTACACCATATGTTATAAGCCCAGTTCGTCTATCACAAATGCAGATGCCATGAGTCGGTTACCCCTTCCAGAATCCGTTGATGATTCGCCTACACCAGGATCCATTATCGCACTGATGGATCATCTGGAAGATTGTGCTGTCGATTCCGGCCAGATCCGCACTCATACTCGACGAGACCCCGTTCTGTCCAGAACTGTCCAGTCTGTCCAGCTTGGATGGCATTTGCTACCTGAGGGTGACCCAGATTTTGCGGCTTTTAAAGCACGTAAAAACGAACTCAGCATGGAAAATGGTTGCCTACTCTGGGGATGTCGTGTCGTGATCCCGAAAAATCTGCATTCCAGGGTCATGGATGAAATCCATGACTGTCAACCCGGGATTGTGAAGATGAAGTCACTCGCCAGAAACTATGTGTGGTGGCCATAGCTGATATCGAACATCATGTTCGACATTGTTACCCCTGCCAGAGCACCCGGATTACACCTGTGAAAGCGCCACTGCATCCCTGGGAATGGCCCAGCGAACCGTGACATCGCCTCCATCTTCATTATGCCGGGCCTATTAACGGCAGCATGATTCTAATAATTACGGACGCGCACACAAAATGGATTGATGCCTATGTGACGCGTGGTACGTCAGCCATTGTCATCGAAAGACTCAGACGCTGTTTCACCACTCATGGTCTGCCCAGGATGATCGTGAGTGATAACGGTTCGTGTTTTTCCAGTTCCGAGTTTGCCGAGTTCACACGTCGGAACGGCATCAAACATAAGTTTGTCCGCCCACATCACCAGGCTTCAAATGGCTTGGCCGAACGATCCGTGGGAATCATCAAATCCGGATTGCAGAAACTTCAGGAGGGAACCCTGGAAACAAAGCTGTCTCGTCTCCTGTTCAAATACCGCATCACGCCACAATCAACAACCGGTGCAGCTCCGTCTGAGTTATTGATGAAACGACACTTGAGATCGACACTTGACAATCTCAAACCAGACATATCATCAAATGTTTATCAGACCCAGCTTAATCAAAAGTTGGTGCACGATAAGACGTCCAATAGTCGATGTATCAACATTGGAGATCCAGTGTTTGCCCGAAATTTTGGTGCAGGTGCAACGTGGCTAGCGGGGGACATCATCGAGAAGCCAGGTCCACTGTCCTGCGTGATTCGCCTGCAGGACGGCCGCGAAATTCGTCGACATCAGGACCGCATAACCTACCGGCACTGTGAGTCGATGGAGCCTGTAGCATCGTCACAGTCAGGACAACAGTTCGACCCGCCACTGCCAGAGATCGTCGTGGCCGCTCCAGCCGGCTCGGATGCCCCGAAAACCTCTGCGAACGCTACACCCTTCGTGGAGACCAAAGGAATCACCTCGGACTCTCTATCCACTGGTACACCGCGACCCAAAGGAGTCACCTCGGACTCTGTATCCACTGGTACACTGCGACCCAAAGGAATCACCTCGGACTCTGTATCCACTGGTACACCGCGACCCAAAGGAGTCACCTCGGACTCTGTATCCACTGGTACACTGCGACCCAAAGGAATCACCTCGGACTCTGTATCCACTGGTACACCGCGACCCAAAGGAATCACCTCGGACTCTGTATCCACTGGTACACTGCGACCCAAAGGAGTCACCTCGGACTCTGTATCCACTGGTACACCGCGACGCTCAATGCGTGAGAGAAAAGCACCCGACCGGTTGAATCTTTGAAGATAAGTGTTTTTTTCACGGTGACACATGTTGTATTTTCACGGTGACACATGTTCTATTTTCACATATTTTCATTATTCTCATAATCGTTTGCACACATATTTTCACATGTTTTGGAACTGTTGCTTTTGAAATGTCAATTCTTGAAATCTAGCACGTATTGCTCTTGGTAATTTTGGACTTAAAGGGGAGGATGTCATATATGAAGTGCAAATATTCACCGTTGTATCCCTACACCGTGACCGCATTGTATCCCTACGCCCCAGCTCGGATGGTGCTGAGGTGAATTGGGCCTGTATCGGCAGAGTGAATAAACGTGTACGACAATTGATCGTAGTTTGTCGAGATACCTTACACCTACCTATGCAAATCTACCTGGATGTAGATATGCCTCACCAAACCGACATAATATAGCCACCCTCCCCCCCCCCCCACCCCCCCCCACCATGGCCCTGCTCGGTTCACTGCAGGCGCTACCATTCCAGTCTTAACACTGACTGTCTCACACTTAATTAGCCTATAAAATAAAGCAGGGGGGCTGCGGGAAGTGAGCCGAAGCTACCTACCGATGCTCCTCAACATGTTAACCCCCTGAACCAATCACAGATTTCACGTATTTACAATAATTTATAAAGGGTCGTTCCTGCGGAGGGAGGAAACAAACAACAACACGCAAAAACTAACTTAACCACAAACCTTAACCAAACATGCAAAACTTTCAAAAATTCTAAAACATTTGTACAACCTCATCATGCAGACCGTGTCCCCCGGTGGATGCCACAAGATGCAACGTTACCTGCGGGGTTATCCCAATGCACCAAAAATTTCCGCGGGCCATGTCCTGGTGTCACAGGTGAGTGACATGGCTTGGTGGATTTCTCCTCCATTCATTCTACACAAACACATAACCACTCATACACATTCCAAAAATCATCACAACACTAAAATCATAACCAAGCACTTATTCACCCCCATGCAGGACCATGGCATAGATGTGATACACATGTGCGTTTCTCTCAACTAGGCAGCGGGAAGGTACCGCATGAGTAAGATGGTGGGGGTGCTTCAGGCTGTGGTGCCTGCAGTCCCAAAAACAAGTCACAACTTACAACTTCATTGCCCCCCTCCCCCCCCCCCTTTACCGCTTGGCCCTGTGACAGTCAAACAGCCCTTTCTGCCGTTACTCCGCCGGTGGGGGTCTGCACACTCCAGGCTCCATTGCCTCCTGCTTCCTCGCAGCTACATGGGTCGCCAGGAGTCTTCCACCCCAAGGCGCACAACAGACCCCACCACCGACGGGCTCCCAATTTCCAGTCACCACTGGCTGTCAGGGGTAATTGCCACATGGTGGAGCCGCAGTCATCGCTCCTCAGAGCTTGATCCATACCTGCAGACACGCACACCTTCCCCACCCAAAAATTCCACAAAACATATTTCCTCCCCGCTGCCATTCAATTCTCCAACACATTTCCAATTAAACATGTCAACAAAATGATGTTTCCAACAGTTGCTTCCATGGCCTGCGATCATGTTAAATCCCATATTCACTTTTTACCATAACATCTCCATAGCACATTTCAATAATCACAGGCACTCAAATTCAATTTCCACCCTCACGACCACACGAAAAACCGATACCTCCACATAAACAGACGCCACCCACAAGACTCTTTGTGACACACATTCCATCCCCATCACTGGCCATGCCCCCCCCCCTACTCCAAATTACATGTCCCAATTTACATAAGCAAGCCATGAAGCCTGGGACAGTACGCATCCAAACACTTTCCTCACGTGCATGTAGTTGCAGGTTGGTCAGGTCCAAAGTGCCAGCCACCCAACAAAATCCCAAAATTTATCCCATTGGGCCCATCAAATTCCACCAAATTTCACTTTTCTCCCTACTGTACTGGCAAGTATATGGATCCGCCTCCAACAGTGAACTGTACTAAACTACTACATGTGGCCATGACAGATCCACACCTCCACCATGCAAGGGTCATCGGGACAAGCTGAGCATCCGAAATGCCAACACGGCCCATGAGTGTCCATAAGGGTGCGACCCACCATCCATCCTTCGGCCCCTCCCGTGAGAAACACAGCTGCTCTCGCCTCAGCTGGCCAATGTGGTGAGCACCTGCTGCCAACAACAATACCACACTCAAAACCTCGGCCCTGGGGGAGACGGTCGCAGTGCGTGGCATCCACATCACGTCACCTACGCCACCCTCATCCCCCAGTCCACACAACTGCAGCCCCCAGTGCCCACCCACACTTGACCCTGCCAAGGTCCAGTCGACAGCCATGCTCCACAAGGATACTCACCCAGAAGACATGGCCCAACACCTCGGACACGCACAGCACCACGTTGACCCCCAGACTACCGAACCACAGGACCATAACCCTGCGTCCCAAATATTGGCGCAATCGCACCTGCAATCAGTTGAAAGCTGTGTCCTGCTAACCTGTCAATTTTTATCACAGCCTCCAACACTTTGGTCGAAACACACCTGGATCAATAATGGAGCCACTGTGCAGTGTCCACCATTTTTCTTCACAAGATTCACCCTTAAATTTGCATCTACCCTCAAATTACCCATGCCAAACATTTTTCACATTTTACGAATCTCATCAAAGAAGGGTGCTTCACCATACACATGCCAGCCGAGCATGGCCCATATGCTCGGCTTGTTTCACATTCTCCCGATTCAACAATCCCATGGCTCTCTTCCCAAGCCGAGAGTCCACAAATCATAACGAAACATCTGTGGAAGATCATTCTCACACTATCATGTTCCACAGATGCCCCAATGGTTGTCCGGCAGGCTATGTCCATCCCTGTCCCTTCGGTTCGATGTGTCTGAGGTGGTTCCTCACAGGCCTGGGATGGTGTATTATTAGGACTACTTGGGGGAGATGTTGTGGGTCGCACCTTGGTGGTGGCACCACGGACGGCCACTATGGGCCCGATGTGATGACTGCCCGGGCATGTGGCCTGACACCCTCTCCCTGAGACTCTGGGACAGCCAGCATGTGGTGACCTACCATGCTGTGCTGGTCTATGGACGCGTGTCGAACCGCATGGACAGGGATGGATTATAGCCCACTGGACAACCATGAGAGCATTTGTGGAACATGATGGTGTGAGAATGATCGTCCACAGATGATCTGTTAAGATTTGTGGACTCTCGGCTTGGGGAGAGAGCCATGGGTTTGATTAATCTGGAATGTGTAACGCGCCGAGCATATGGGCCATGCTCGACCGGCATGTGCATTGAGAAGCATCCTTCTTTGGTGAGATTAGTGAATTGTGAAAAATATTTGACAGGGTAATCTGAAGGTTAGATGCAAATTTAAGGGTGAATTTTGTGAAGAAGAATGGTGGACACTGAACAGTAGCACCATTATTGATCCAGGTGTGTCAGACCAAAGTGTTGGAGGCTGGGATAAAATTGATAGGGTAGAAGGACACAGCCTTCAACTGGTCTCGGGGGCGACTGTGCCAATATTTGGGACGCGGGATTGTGGCGATGGGGGTCAACCTGGTGCTGTGGGTGTCTGAGGTGTGTGGACCATGTCTTCTGGAGAAGTCTCCTGGTGGAGCATGGCTGTCTGCTGGACCTTGGCATGGTCAAGTGTAGGTGGGCACTGGGGGCTGCAGTTGTGTGGACTGGGGGATGAGGGCAGCACAGGTGACGTGATGAGGATGCCACGCACTGCGACCGCCTCCCACAGGGTCGAGGTTTGGGAAATGGTAGCATTGTTGGCAGCAGATGCTCACCACATTGGCCAGCTGGGGCTGGTGCAGCCGTGTTCCTTGCAGGGGGGGCCGAGGGATGGATAGTGGGTCGCACACTTATGGACACATGGGCCATGTTGGCGTTTCGGCTGCTCAGCTTGTCCCGATGACCCTTGCATGGTGGAGGTGCGGAGCTGTCGTGGCCATATGTAGTAGTTTAGTACAGTTCACCATTGGAGGCGGATCCACATACCTGCCAGTACAGTTGGGAGAAAAGTGAAATTTGGAGAAATTTAATTGGTCCGATGGGAGAAAATTTGGGATTTTGTCGGGTGGATGGCACTTTGGACCTGACCAACTGGAAAATACCTGCACATCAAGGTAGAGGTAAGTGCTTGGATGTGTACTGTCCCAGGCTTCAGGACTTGTTTATTTAAATTGGGGACATGTGATTTGGAGAAGGGGGCGGGTGAGAGTGATGGCATGGCCGGTGAGGGGATGGAATGTGTGCCACACAGTGTCTTGTGGGTGGCGTTTGTTTTTGTGTTGAGGTATGTGTTTTCATGTGGTTGTGAGGTTGAAAATGAACTGTGAATGAGTGGTGAAGATTGTGTTTGGAAATGGTAAAATGTGAACATGGGATTTCACAGAAGCAGGCCATGGCCAAAACTTTTTGTAACATCTGTTCATTGAACAATGTGTTGAGAATTGAATCGCAGCGGGGGAGGAAATGTTTTTGTGGATTTTGTGGGTGGGGAAGGTGTACGTGTCCACAGGTGCAGATCAAGCTCTAGAGGAGCAATGACTGCGGCTCCCCTCTGCGGCAATTACCCCTGGCAGACAGTGGTGCCTGGAAATTGAAGCCCGTCGGTGGTGAGGTCTGTTTGGGCGCCTTGGGGTAAGAGACTCCCGGTGACCCGTGAGGCTGCAAGGAAGCAGGAGGCAAAGGAGCCTGGTGTGTGGAGACCCCCACCAGCGGGGTAACAGCGAAAAGTGCTGTTTGGCTGTCACGGGCCAAGAGGTAAAGGGGGGGGGGGGAGGGGTGGGGCAAAGAAATTGGAAGTCGGGCGACTTGTTTGGGACTGCGGCCACCACAGCCTGAAGCGCCCCCCCCTCCCCCCCACCATCTTACTTGTGATGTACCTCCCCATTGTCTAATTGAGAGAAACACACATGAAAATAACATCTATGCCATGGTACTGCAGGGAGGTGAAATATGTGCTGTAATGATTTTGTGTTGTGATGATTTGTGGAATGTGTATGAGTGGTTATGGGTTTGTGTTGAGTGAATGTGGGCAAAATCCACCCAGCCAAGTCACTCACGTGTAACACTAGGACAGGGCCCGCGGAAATTTGGGGTGCATTGGAATGACCCCACAGGTAACATTGCGTCTTGTGGCATGCACCGGGGGACGCGGTCTGCAAGAAGGGGTTGTATAAATGTTTATGGAGTTTTTGAAGTTTTTTGCACAAGGTTAAAGTTTGTGGTTAAGTTAGGTTTCTGTGTTGTTTGTTTCCTCCCCGGCGCAGGAATGACGAATTCGAAATGATTGTAAATATTTGAAATGCATGATTGTTTAAGGGGGTAGTATGTCAAGGAGCAAAGGTGGGTAGCTTCAGCTCACTTCCCACAGCCCTCCTGATTTATTTCATAGGATCATTAAGTGTGAGACAGTAAGTGTTAAGACTGGAATGGTAGCGCCTGCAGTGAACCTAGCAGGGCCTACAGTTCTGGGGGGGGGGGGGTGCGGGGGGCGGGGCGGGCTGTGTTATGAATTTTGGGGTCGGGGGATATATAGATTTAGGTAGATCTGCATAGGTAGGTGCTCCGATGATCGTGGGTAGTAAGAACCACTTCGATGTGCAGCAAGTCAGGGACCTGTCTAGCCCGAATGTCAGATTAAGGTGTATCTCTTACACACCATTTTCAAAGCACACACCCTGCCACACACCAAACTCACTCTTGAAACCACTCTTCCTGTGACAATTCAAGACACGCACACAATCACTTGAGCTCATGAACAGCTGATCCAATATACAACTCTATACTCATTTACAAATGCACCTCCCAATGAATTTTACGGATACGAAATACAGGGAAAACACGAATCAAGTTACATGGAACCCCAAATACGTGTCACGCGATACACTTCACCTGAAGGTACGCACACAGAATAATACCACGAATACACTTGACCAATGTAAACAAATCACTCAACACCGATTCCAGAATCTGCTGGAAATCAGCAGAGAAAAACTGTCATAAAACAACCAAACAAACTGTTGAGGACGCCGACAAAATAACCAAACAACCAACCGTACCCTACGCACACTTGCTTGGGCTTTCGCCAAAGTCACTGAACCCACAGCCCCTGCCCTTCTGCAGAAGGAGGCTTGTGGCAAAGCTCAAAACACCACCACCAACTGTGGCAAACTATGCTTAACAGCCAGGACCAGCTCACCTCTGACCTAACAATCAAACACAAATGAGGGTTTCCACCTGAACAGGGTCTGGCTTCCCTTACCGGGTCACGAGTGGCAGAACACACTTTCTACCACTGCACATTAAACGTACTATTATGAATTTTGGGGTCGGGGGATATATAGATTTAGGTAGATCTGCAGAGGCAGGTGCTTTGATGATCGTGGGTGGCAAGAACCACTTCGATGTACAGTAAGTCAGGGACCTGTCTAGCCCGAATGTCGGATTAAGGTGTATCTTCGTTCTGTGAAAGCAAAATTAATTGCGTACTTAAGCTTCATGAATACATAATACATATATTCGTCAGCGAGCGTTGAGTGCATTACATTTTATTTGTCTGAGAGCTTTGGACAAGTGTGAAATCAGTGCAAATGACAATTCTCGCAGGGCAGGCCCATGTACAAATGGTAGCTCGGGGCAACCAAGCTGCACGTCTCCACTCCCTCTCAAAATCAAATCAACACGTTTGATTTGATAGGAATAAGCTTCTTCCAATTAAATACTGTGTAACAAATAAATGTACTCTTTATAAAAATACATTTATATCCATCTATTATATATATATATATATAAAAGTTTTTGTTTGATTGTTTGTTTGTTTGTTTGTCTGCACACGCTAATCTCCTGAATGGTGAAAGATAGGAGGAAACTTCTAAAACAAAAAATGTCGGGAAGGTTATAGGCGAGGTGGCGAGGCCGCTTCGGCCAGGCTGGGCTCATTTCGCAATTAAAAGCTGAGCTGAATTATAGTAGTCAATCTTCTACGGCCGTGAGTTAAAGCTGAATTATAGTAGTAAATTCATTCAAAAAGAACAAAAAATGTCAGGACGGGCCCTGGGAACGTTAAAGGCGAGGTGGCAAGGCCGGTCGAGGCCGCCTCGGCCAGGCTGGGCCCATTTCGCAATTAAAAGCTGAGTTGAATTATAGTAGTCAATCTTCTACGGCCACGAGTAAAAGCTGAATTATAGTAGTAAATTCATTGAAAAAGAACCCGGGCAACGCCGGGTGCTTTCGGCTCGTATATATATATATATATATAATCTTTGTATTCAACAAATAAGCTGTGTGTTCAGATTTCGACAAATGTATAAGTTTGGGAAAAGATTCCCGCAGTTGTAACTGTTGTAAAACTATTTTTTAATTCGTGTTGAGCTCCCTGCAAGGTCACCCACAGCACATCCCACTAAAAAGATTAGATTGTGACTTAGCAACTGGGCTGGAGAAATACCGTTCTCTCGGAAATCCATGGAATGACACAACTGTGAGTTAATGCTCTATTAATTCGATGCAAGTAATGGGAATGTTCTGAGACAAAAAGGGAAATGTATTATAACTGGATGCTTCACAATAACTGAATTAATTGTATTTTCTGTAACCCAAAACCTCTCCCAAGATGAAACGTTTGGGAAAAAGCCAATTTGCCTCCATCACGCTTGAATCTCTTGCAACTTTTCTTATCTCGTTCCCCCTTCCTCTCTCTCTTCCCCTCAGCTCAGCCCCATTCTCCTTTCCTTCACAAGTACAAGAAAGGCTGTACTGCACAAATGCTTCAGGATTTTGCTTAGAAATTATTGTGTGTGTGTGTGTGTGTGTGTGTGTGTGTGTGTGTGTGTGTGTGCGTGCATGCGTGCGTGTTTTCTTTTCTGGAGTTGGATTCTTACCAAGTGGTTTTTTGAAGTCCTTTGATGTATATCTTTTTTAATCTTCGCAAAGTCCTCCATGTTTCATTAAAAATCAGCAATTATCTTAAACAGTTTGTGGACATTAATCATTGAGTCTTCTGTCTATCAATCAAGGCTAAATTAATTAGTTCCACAACAGTTCCCATTACAAGGAATGGGTCATGTTGACTAGTTGTAGGGATTATGTTAATTCTCTTGAACGTTGTTCCCTCTGTGATCATTCCCTTGTCCCGTATGGCAATGCACACAGACACTAGTTAGGAAGCCCACCATTAAAAGCACCACACGTAGCAAATAATAATAATAAAACCCTAACCGGATCCCAGATGACGCACGTGCGCTGACAAACCCGAATTGGCAAGTACACATTGAACAGGCAGGAGGAAGGCCACCAATTGGCAAAGTAGGAAAGGACTGGTGATTGGCACATTTACTTTCCTTCCGTTTAAATTCCCATTTGTTTGTTTTTAAGTCTGGTGTGGGGATGTCCTGAATTAGGATATTTATTTACATCGTTGCGTTTATCTTGTCCCGTCATTCCGTTGCAAATAAACCCTTTTATTATTTTCCCTGTTATTCTAAATTCGTTTTCGTGAGTTTAATTTCCTACAGGTTTGAAGACTGTTCGGGGATCGCGTCAGGCAAAGCTCCCGCTACTTCTTCCTCTCACTTCCTCCGTGCACAGAGACAATAGAATGAAGTCCGCATTCGATCGTTGCCTTCATTAAAGCTCAATTGGTCATCCGTGGTGTGCTCGGTGTTAATAGAGACGTCCACATGACAATATAGGCGCAATTTCAACCTACGGTAAATTTTACACATAAACACAGTCAACACAAATGCAAATATGTACAAGCAAACAAATTACAACGCCCAATTAACATAACAAACGCCAATTAAAAATCTGTCAATTGTTTTTGGACAATTTAATTATTGAGTCCATCAATCACTCCAAGACTAAATTAATACCACAACAACATTTACAATGGACGGTGGTTCAACGAGGTTAAAGTCCGCCAAAAAGGGTAGTTTTACTTTTCTTGAAATCCAAACTCGTGAAAATATCGATCCTACGATTACTTGATACCTTTGAAGCGTATTTATAACTTCAGGGTCGTTTACGTTTGTTGTTTATTTTGACAAAGTTCTGCAGTTGTGTTCAGAATGAAATCGTCGTATATTACTGCCGAACTTAAACCTCATTTGACAAGATTCTGTTTCTTTGAGAGAAAGCGAAAGGACCGCAAGAGCGAGTGCAGTTGCACATAGTCAAAGCATAAGGCCAATGTGCGCATGCGCAGCACGAGAGGTGAAAAGGCAAAGGGCACAGGCGCGGACGTGGTAGAAATAATCAAGGAAGCACCCTTTCTCCGAGAGAAATCACTGAAATGTATGAGGCAAAGTGCAAAGGTTAAAGAACAAATCATAACATCGAGCTCTCCACAAATATAAAGCCTCAGTACCACCACCACCACCACCACCACCATCCATACAGACACGCGAAGGTTTGTCGTGTTGCTCAATTGGTTTAAAAAATCAAACGGTGGTGTCATGTCTGGACGTGGTAAAGGTGGAAAGGGTCTCGGTAAAGGAGGTGCGAAACGTCATCGCAAGGTACTGCGTGATAACATCCAGGGAATCACAAAGCCTGCTATCCGTCGCCTTGCTCGTCGTGGTGGGGTAAAGCGCATCTCGGGTCTCATCTACGAGGAAACCCGTGGAGTTCTCAAGGTGTTCCTGGAAAATGTTATCCGCGATGCTGTTACCTACACGGAGCACGCCAAGCGCAAGACCGTTACTGCCATGGATGTGGTGTACGCTTTGAAGCGCCAGGGCCGTACGCTCTATGGTTTCGGTGGTTAAACATTCTGGGGGTGGTGTTCATCAACAGCTACAACAACAAAACGGCTCTTTTCAGAGCCACCAACTCGTTCATGAAAGAGCTTCAGGCGTCTTGAACTTTATCATGTATTCTGTGGCACCAGAATGAGACAGCTCCGTTTATTACTTTGCTTTTCACGAAGTGAAACGGGCAGATATTGAAGTCTGAAAGATTATTAGAGGCTCAAAAGCCAATGATCCCGAGCACTTTGATGTTTCGTGCAATTAGAGGCCACACTCTGAACTGAAAGTTGTTTCTGGAGAACAGTTACATGGCTCTACAAAAGAGATTGGAATTGAGATTCTCTTGTAAGAAGATTCATTGGAAAGAGATTGAGAAATGGAATAAATAGATTTTCTGAGTTCGTGGTAACTGCCCCATCAGTTCAGATATACTAGAATAGAAGACCCGTCTCTTCGCTGATGGCAATACCAATCTCTGCTGCGATGGCTAATGTATGAGGAAATAAATAAAAAAGGACTACTGGGAGATCCTGCTCTCTGTGCTCCGTGTTGGCATTTGCAGTTTTGACACGCGTGTCCAGGTACCCATAAAAAATGTATTTCTTTTTTTGGATCACAAACACCCAGGAGTTACGCAAATCCACCGTAGTTGGATTTATTGAAATCTGTTAATCCGTCTCAAGTTATAACACAACAAAGACAGACACGGCTCCTTTTATAATATCGATAGGAGCAGGTTGAACAAACGTTGGTCCTCATCAAATTTGATCCTGACTACCCAACAAACATACCCACCTCACAATAAATTATGTTCCAAGTCGTTATGACAAATACCAACCCTATCCATGAATAGGAAGTTTTAACAGGACTACTCTTTACTTCAGTATAATGCTGATGATTACCTGACCTGCATATTAATATGAACCACATTTCTAGTTACATAGTTTTCACGTGGTTCTTTCACCAAGGATACACGAGAAGCAAAAGTCGCACTCCATTAAAGAAACATTGAGTGGCTCTGAAAAGAGCCGTTTGGGGATGAACTAGAGAAACGAGTCCGAGCTCACTTGGAGCTGGTGTACTTGGTCACGGCCTTTGTACCTTCGGACACGGCGTGCTTGGCCAACTCCCCGGGAAGGAGCAGCCGCACTGCCGTCTGGATCTCCCGCGATGTGATGGTGGAGCGCTTGTTGTAATGCGCCAGACGAGATGCTTCGGATGCAATGCGCTCAAAGATGTCGTTAACGAAGGAATTCATGATGCTCATCGCTTTGGAAGAAACACCCGTATCGGGGTGAACTTGTTTCAGCACCTTGTAGATGTAAATGGCGTAGCTTTCCTTTCTGCGATGACGCCGTTTACCGGGACCCTTCCGAGTCGCTTTAGAAACGGCTTTCTTCGAACCCTTCTTTGCTGCCTCTTGCTTGGGATGATCCGCAGGCATGACGAGTAGCTAGTTAAACAACCAATATATGAACCTACGAAGAAAGAGTAAGAATAAGAATACGTGTGTGAGCGATTTTCTCTTATAAAGGGTTCATATGCAAATATGTGGATCACAGAGGGTTTCAGGCGGAGAACACAATCTAATGCTCAGTCATTGGATGGATGAAAAGTGGGCGTGTATCATTCTTGATCCGAATTCCACCTCAAAATAACCCAATTCCCCAACCAATAGGCATTGACCTGACAAACAGTGAAGGTTCTCTGATTCTCAGGGGAATTCTCAGGTAAAGGTAAAGCGCATCTTAGGGGAATTCTGTATTCCCCTCCACAAATCATGTCAGGACGTGGGAAAGGTGGTGGAAAGGTTCGTGCTAATGTTACGTATTACCTCCGCAAACCCTGATTACGGTGCACCTCAGTCTGGAGTGGGAACACGGCAGACAGATTTGTTATTTTGAGAGTTCCAATAAACCATAACAAAACCACACCAATGCGATTGCAGAACAAACAAGTAATTGTATAAGGAACTCTCACATACACAATAATAACACGATGAAAGAGAATACAATGAAAATCACTTGCATGAACTGAACAATACATGTGATGGTACCATCATTCCCCAATGCTCTCAAAGCAATAAACTCACGATACACCAAACAAGAGTGGGATGTAACATTCCCCAAATTCCGTGCACGAAACCCAACGCAGTGAATGTCGAAATCGCGCAGAACGGCAAAACAACAGGCAGGTATTAGCGCGGCTGCGGGTGAGGAGTGACGAGGTGAGAGGTCGATATGGGAACTGAGCCGATAGGAAAACCAACGTCAATCAACACGATGACGTCGAGATGGAAATCCAAAGGGCAAAACAAGATGCACCAAGCGGACAGCCTCTTCAAGTACAAAATGGCAGATTGGCCTGGAATGGAGGCGCTTGCTTTGCGTTACATTTTTTTTTGACTTTACATTACATCATGACGTTACATTTTTTCACATTTCATCATCACATTACTTTTTTTTTCTTTTACATTACATCATGACATTACATTTTTTATACGACGCTTACTTTTGCTTGAATCAAACGTTGGTGTCATGTCGGGGCGTGGTAAAGGTGGAAAGGGTCTCGGAAAAGGAGGTGCCAAACGTCATCGCAACGTACTGCGTGATAACATTCAGGGAATCACAAATCCTGCCATTCGTCGCCTTGGTGGGGTGGGGTAAAGTGTGGCTCGTCGTGGTGGGGTAAAGCGCATCTCGGGTCTCATCTACGAGGAAACCCGTGGAGTTCTCAAGGTGTTCCTGGAAAATGTTATCCGCGATGCTGTTACCAACACGGAGCACGCCAAGCGAAAGAACGTTACTGCCATGGATGTGGTGTACGCTTTGAAGCGCCAGGGCCGCACACTCTCCGGTTTCGGTGCTTAAACATTTTGGTGGTGGTGTTCATCAACAGCGACAACAAAACGGCTGTTTTCAGAACCACCAACTCGTTCATGAAGGAGCTTCAGTCGTCTTGAACTTTGCTTTATGTATTCTTTAATAGAGGAGGTTGATCTTGTGCTTTATTCATTCAATAAATTAAGAGCCACAATGGTCCAGGCAAAATAAGGTTTCACTTGGAACAAATTGCAACAGAAATTATTTCACCACAATGCATTTCTTCAAGGTCCACAGAACAACATACTAAAAGTCCCAAGCAATCCCAACATGGGAAATATGTCTAATTTGCATAATCCAATATGGCCGCCAATCTGCAATATTTCTCTCATATAAGGAATGATGCTCTGTCTATTGGTGACAGATACACGAGTTTCATTACAAAATCACCATACTATCTTTATATAAAGATGTTCAGCTCGTGAAAATTGCTGTAGTGATTGCTGTAGGTACACAAAATGCTGGAACATCCAACTCAAACGATTAAACAGTTTTGTCATCCTCCTCTGTGAAATCTGGCAGTTTTGCATTGGTACAACTTGTACCATGACATTCCCCGCACACAGCACTGCATGTGAGACCATATTTTCTACAAGTACATCTTCGTGTATTGCAGTCCTTTTTACAGTTGCAGCAGATGATGTCCAGGAGTGCTGATGGTGCTGCGGCCTGATCTGTCAGTATTGGGAGGCAATGTCCAGCTGCTACGTGCCATCCCCACTCCAGTGGATTTAGCTCGATCCCTTTCCACGGCTGTATTTGGTGGTACACAAGAAGGCTGTGGTATCTTGCAGCTGCAGAGGTGGGTGGCAGGGTCTGTGGCTCGACATGTGAAACATTCTTGGTGACCTTCTCACAAAACCGCATGTGCCGTATGGTGTCCAATCCTTCCTCCTCAGATCCTCCACACAACGAAACTAGTGCATGTTCTCCTGCCGCGATAACCTTCTCCTCCATTTGATGTGTTTGACTGAAAACTTTCGCTTGTTGATAGAAGAAGGCATCGTTCATGATTTTTTTCAGTGCTGGACCCTTTCCCAAACCAAACAGGCGAGAAGTTGTATCGCAACCAAAAATAGCATGTACGAACAGCATACAGTCACATACATCACTGCCAAGCAAATTCGTTGATTGCTTCATGTTCCAAATACTGTTCTTTCTTGAAGTTTTCTTTGGTTCTGGTATCAGGAACAAGTCATGTTCGTCCATTTCAGCATGGTGAATAAGAAGGATGAGTGAGTCCGTGTCATCTCCCACCAGGACAGTGTCTGTTGTTCGTGCAGAGGCGACAGCTGTTTGAACAATTAACAAATCAGCATCTTGCTTCGCATAAAATGTGTTGCACCCAGCTGTCTCCAGTTTGTCACTCAGATAAGAAATGAAGCGCTGTTTGTTCCTCGCATTGTTCAAGAAATCCTCTTTTCTGGATTGAATCACCATTTCACCCGCGAAGTGAACTCACACCAGTGCAGGCTCCTGTTCTTCTCATGTGTGTGGCATCTTTCGTTGATGGGTCATCATTGTAGCCATCAAAGACAACAGTAGCATCAGCATATTTCTGTACAACATAGTTGGTGTATAGATCACACACATAATCAAAGGTAGAACCTCTTGGCCAGGGTAGTCTGTGAAGTAGCGCACCACAATCAAGGATGTACTGGACATTTTCAGTAGGTTCTCGTTGTTTCTCTGGGATGACTTTCCAGATAGAATCAGCAAGAGTTGCCTTATTGGCCTGCAGTGGAAGGGAGGAAGATTCGAACAATGCAGGAGGGTGACTACAGAGTTCATACTTGAACAGTGATGGAACATCTTCACAATGTTCAGCGACAGTTATCAACCTCTGGAATATCAGCTGTGGATCCACCTTCACAGATTCGCCTTTGATTTTGACAGTTGATCTTGTACCGAGTGTCTTTGCTTGATCAGCTTTTCGGAAGACAAACTCATCGACAGATTTCCCAACCATTGACGCTAGAATCCGTTCACCAACCTCTCTTGATCTTTCAACATTGACTCCTTCCTGAGCTGTAATGCCATTTGCAATGTTGAGCAGTGTACTGTTATTAACAAATGGGTTTCTCTTTTCAAGATAACTGATAAGATCAAGGGTGTCGCTGACATCTCCAGCTTGTCTTGCTGATGATATGTCCTTGTGTTGGTCACTGGTTTCATATGACACACCACTGAGCTTTTGCATGGCATCATTGATGTTTGCACATGCTGGCATAGATAGGACCCACACCAAGTGCTGGGTTTATGTCATCCCCTTTCCTCTTGTAAGTCTCCCACTTGTCTTAACACTTCTCATGAGCACTTGTTCAATAATGAGATCGGTCGACAATCCTGAGCAATATCTGTCGCTGCGTCTCACCGCATGGTATCCCTGCTCAAATTTCTGGTTGACTTCTGGGTGTGTCTCTGGCAGATTTAATATCATTTGAAGATAGATATATGCAGACTTTGCATATAGTGTGTGTCCAGATGCTGCAAAGTATGGTAACATTTCACGTACTGATTGGAGATGCATTTTCCATTTGCCTGTGCGTTCAGCCTTGAGAAACCTCTGTAGAATGTCTTCCATTTCCATATATTTGACCCAGAGTTCTGCGGTCCGCATTGTGCTCATTATATCCTTCTTTTCCTTCAGTGTGCTTTGAATTCTGGTCCAGACATCTGCCAAACACACGTTTTCTTCAGATGTTGTAGAGGAAACTGCATTGTCATATACTTCTGCTGCTATGATCAAGTCGGTTGTGTCAGAATGTTGTTCGACATCATCACCTGTCATCACTTCATCAGGGTCCTCTGCTTTCATTTTGGATGGCACTGGTACATTGTATGCGCTGGACAGAAGGATGATGTTCAGTGCAGCATCTACTAGCATGTGACCACAGACTGCTCTGGACACAGCCTTGCCAGTCAACATGTGGCTCACGGTGTTACTAGCATACACAACCTCAAGGAATTCTTCCAATCCGGAACCTGCCATCAGATGCCCGATGCTACCCAGGAAACTCATTTCCATGTGAAACCCTCCCAGTTTGAGGACCATTCGCCGGAGAAGTCTGTCAACTGGTTGAGATCGAACAATTGATAATGCTTTCCAATACAAGGGTTTATCGAATGTGAGGACAGGAGTAACACCATGTCACATGGCCTGAGCTGACACAAACTTTAGTGTGGAATAGATACAATTTGGATCACTAGGATTGAGATCAATCATTGGAAGGAATATCACAGAAGACTGTCCTGGATATTGGCTATGATGGAATATTTGCATCATACCAGACCATGCTGGTCTTGGAGAGTGAAGAAGTAGGGAGGTTTTCCATAGAATGTCAAGTTGAGATGTCGGATCATCCGCTGCCGTGTGTACAAGTGGCAGATAGGTGAGTGGTGGTATCATTGCAGGGATTGGGAAGTACTCAATGTTTATACGGCCAACTGCAGTAATGTCCGAAGCTCTAACAGACACTTTGGGGACAGGTCTTGAGGTCTTTATTTGTGGTGTAACAGTAGCTATGATGCCCATGCCATGAAATGTCCCGGTGCCATCTAGTGTTGCTACGTTATGGTCAACATTGTCCGCAATATACTGGATGCATTGTTCTTGAGTAAAGGGTGCATCTGTGCCTTGGACAACTGCCGCACTTCGTTCAAATGTTTTCACCTCGGCATAGGAGCACGAGAATCCATGTTCATGAAGTGTGTCTATCAGGAACCGTGACGCAAAATGATGGTGCATCTGTACCCCAAGACCAAGTTGAAGAGGCGCAAGTATGGATCTTGGTCGAATTGCCTGCATGATTGACTGCCCAATCGATGCAACTTCAGACATATTTCCCATGTTGGGATTGCTTGGGACTTTTAGTATGTTGTTCTGGGGACCTTGTAGGAATGCATTGTGGCAAAAAAAATTCTGTTGCAATTTGTTCCAAGTTGAGTGAAAAAATGGGCGAGATTGCCTGGACGACAAGTGTGAGTAACTCGACTGTACAATATAAATTTGCATTATTTGCAAATAATGTTCAGGTCCACCAATCTCAAAAAAATGCAATTTCACGAAGTTCCCCTTGCCAAAAGACCCAATTCTGAAATCGATTAACGAGTGAATTTTTTGTCTTACGGGACAAACTCACATTTATTTGGCAAAGATTTGCCTTTTGCTTCTTTTATTTCAGGGAAATGCTAAAACAGGCCCAAACGAGCTCACGATAGATATTGATGGGAGAAACGAGCAAGGGAGGGCGGACGGAGCTTTCCTTCGCGGAGAGGATCACATCGGGCTCGGATTTCAGCCAATGAAGAGTAGAGAGTGAAGTTTCGACCAATTAATGGAGCGTAAGGTGGGGCTTAATTCTTCAGCGAATGGGAGAGTGTTTGAGGCAGCCAATAACAAACGTGCAAAATATGCCAGCCAATAGCGAACGGCGGGAGCGTCTCGCGGCGCAAATAAAATCAGACCGCGCATTTCTCATCTCATAATTTCATTTCATTCGCTGGTGTTTTGGTTTGTGTTGATATTTGACGGTCACGATGGCTCGAACGAAGCAAACCGCCCGTAAATCGACTGGTGGAAAAGCTCCTCGAAAGCAGTTGGCGACAAAGGCGGCACGGAAAAGTGCTCCAGCCACCGGTGGCGTGAAAAAGCCGCATCGTTACCGTCCAGGAACTGTGGCGCTGCGCGAGATCCGGCGCTACCAAAAGTCCACGGAGCTGCTCATTCGCAAGCTGCCGTTTCAGCGCCTCGTCCGTGAAATCGCACAGGATTTCAAGACCGATTTGCGATTCCAGAGCTCCGCAGTGATGGCGCTGCAGGAGGCGAGCGAGGCCTACCTCGTTGGGCTGTTTGAGGACACTAATTTGTGCGCGATTCACGCCAAACGTGTCACCATCATGCCCAAGGACATCCAGCTGGCACGACGTATCCGCGGGGAGCGAGCTTAACCTGCTCGTCCAAGGTCTTGTGCACACCTTCCGCACCACACCACCCAACGGCTCTTTTCAGAGCCACAACACCTTTCTTGAGAGTGTAATCGACGTTTCACCGAACCCGCCACCTATCTCTACCTTTTGTGTAAGTATAATGTGTATATGCGTGGGAAAGAAATACGTTTTGTGATTCCCTTTTTTTGAAGACAAAGGGAAACGTTGAACAAGACGGTGGAGTTTCGCTGTCTTCAGGGAATTGGGTTTCACAATGTTACAATGAAACCAGAGAATTGATGTGACAATTGTTGGGGATCATGTGTCGTGTCGCTTGCAAGGTGGTTCATGTTAAAATACACATTTTTCATTTTAACCATAACATGTATAATTTCACCCGTTCATCTCAACAAACCCAAATTATTTATGAACCCTGTTATCATCATTGCATTTGTGGTGCCAAAGAATAGAGCAAGTCGCCTGAAGCTTTTTAACCTTTGCACTTTTGCTTTTGCACTTTAAACGTTGTCATTTGCCCTTTAACCTTTGCACTTTGCCTCCCATATTTAATTATTTCCTTGAGAAGAAAGGGTGCCTGCTTGGTTATTTCTACCACGTCCGCGCGTGTGCTCTTTGCCTTTTCACCTCTTGCTGCGCGTGCGCACGTTGTCCTCACGCTTTCACAATGTCCAACTGCACTCGCTCTTGTGGTCCCTTCGCTTTCGCTCAAAGAAACACAGAATCTTGTCAAATGAGGGTGAAGTTAGGCAGTAATTTAAGACGATTTCATTCTGAACACAACTGCAGAACTTTGTCAAAATAAACAACAAACGCAAACGTCCCCGAAGTTATAATTACGCTGCAAAGGTATCAAGTAATGTTAGGATCGATATTTTCATGATCGATATTTCAATTTTATATTTCAAGAGAATTTAATACGACCCTTTTTGCCGGACTTTAACCTCGTTGAACCACCGTCCATTGTAAATGTCATTTAATTAAGGTTCAAGCACAATGAATTCTCGTGCCGTTCAACCAGTAAACAGCACAACATTTCGCTGTTATCACGAAGCTTTACTTTAACGCGTGGAAGGTCTTTGAAGTTGCTGCATGGAAGACCTTGCACCTCTCTTGGACGACAGGGAATTAATTCAACCAGTCAAGTAAGTGTCAATGAGATATCACAACAGTTTCATTTACAACACCTGGATGCATCCAGAACATCACACGAAACACGACACAAAAACATGGGAGAAACCGGGTCGACGATTTTATTCGCGTTTGGATTTAATAAAACGTTCGAAGCATTGCTTACACCCGTTTGCTGTTGGTAACCAAATATATTCACATTTGTGATGGTCCATGCCAAGATAACCTCGACACAAACCTCCAAAAAGGAGTTTTTTCCTGTTTGTTTCATTGCCTTGCAAAGGTGGATGCAGACAGGTGCACATTTCACCATGAACTTTGTGAGGTTTAAGTCGGGTCAAAGAAAATATTTCACTCTTGAAAAACAGATTCTGAGCAGAGAAACCCCTTGGGCGAAGCCCGACAACGTGTTCGAGTAAGCAATGTTCTGTCAAAGCAGATCGTCCATCTGCCGTGTCGGGCCGTGGAATGCGGCGAAAGGGCCAGATGTTAGAAAAGATGCTTCTCTCCGTTTGCCGGGATGTGCTTGTACCTGAAACGATTGTGCGCATTGCGCATGGAGTTAACGTTCATGTGGACAACAAAGCTCAAAGTGACGCAGGAAACACAAACGGATACGGTGAACGACCCCATCGTTTCTGAACGCTGACGATGATTTCAACCACGTCCGCTTCTTCACACCATCACTATAACAGGCGACGTGATAATGCAACGCTTTATTTGTGCAACACTGAACTTCTTTTTGGATCTTAGTGTTACTTGCCAAACTCTTGTTAGTGGGAAATGTCGGAGTCTGTTCCTGTTTCAGTAGCACCTTCAACTTCGCCCCCGTCTCTCAAGCGAAGGAAGAATAAACCTGGCGCTTCCAAGACCCTGAAGAAGACTGACGGCACCCTTTCGGAAAAGATCATCAAGGTGGTGGGATCGAGCAAGGAGCGAAATGGTACGGCGCTTGTCGCCTTGAAAAAGGCCCTGGGGGCAGATGGCTACAATCTCCAACGGAATTCTGTTTGTATCAATTCGGCTGTGAAGAGGCTCGTTGCAAGTGGAAATCTTGTGCAGACCAAGGGAACGGGCGCTGCCGGCTCTTTCAAATTGAACAAGGAGAAGAGTGCAAAAGTGAAGAAGAGCACCAGTCCCAGAAAAGTTGTGAAGAGCACAATCAAGTCTAAAGCGGCAAAGAAAGCGACCAAAAAGCCAGCAGTGAAGAAGGTGGTGCGGAAGGTATCTCCCAAGAAACCGAAAAGATCTATCGCCGCCTCTTCGAAGCGATTCAGTAAGTCGCCTGCAAAGGTGAAGAAAAACGTGAAGAAGGTTCTGCCGAAGACCAAGGGAAATACCAAGATGACGAAACCAAAGTCCAAGCTTGCAACCAAGGGGTTGAAGAACAAGAAGGCGACGCTCAAAAAGAAGTGAGAGGAAGAGAAGACGAGAAGATCGAGGTGAAGTTTCTCTTGTTCCTCCTCGTCTCACTTGCCCAAAACCCACAACGGCTCTTTTCAGAGCCACCTGAAAGGAGTTCACCTGAAAGGAGCTGATCCGATGGTTCATAAAAACTACGTGCAGACATAATAGATATAACCTTTGTATTCATTATTTGATGAAGTGGTTTGTGAAAGAGCTTAATAAACAAGAGCACAAGGTTCAAATTATTTGCAAGACCAACAAAAGGTGTTCCATATTCATTCATAACTTATTTATATCAAACAATGACCAAAGAATGGCAAGTCACGTGACGAAACGTGCAATGTTGTTAAATATGCAACATTCAAAGTGTGTCATCACGACTACCATTACTTAGTATTTACCAAATTACTAATTTCTAAGATCACTTAGTGATTGACCCATTTGCCCCAATGTACAGGAACAATGTCCGACCAATAAATGAAACTTGCCCCATTTGACATTGACACACGTCGTTGACCATCCCCGTTTACCTGTAAACCCAGTGCCTCGTGTCTGGAAAAGCTCGTACATTGCACGATTCTTCGTCCTTCCTTTGCACGAAGTTTCCTCATTCGGAATCCAAATACAAAGTGCTCGCAGTATTTATGAACCGTACACAGTACTATGCATATACCTGCATCTCGTCAACATATGAGCCCAACTAATTCAGACATGTCGATATTTCACAGAACCATCCTGAAGCCCCGTACCGATCCACCCAGCACCCCCTCACTTGCTCATCAAATCAATTCTCTGGGTCTTTCTCTTTTCCCAGTCTTTGTTAAAAACAAAACAAAATGCTTCATAAAACACGTCTCTGCGTCTCTTTCTGACCAGTGTACACAATACACACACAAAAGGTCGTGACATGTGGCGAGTTCGGTGAATGGTCGATCACACTTTCAAGAAAGGTGTTGTGGCTCTGAAAAGAGCCGTTGGGTGGTGTGGTGCAGAAGCTGTGCACAAGACCTTGGACGAGCGACTTGAGGTCGCTCCCCGCGGATCTGTCGTGCAACCTTGGCGTGTCCTTGGGCACGATGGGGACACGTTTGGTGCGAATCGCCAAGGTTCAAAAGGTCAAAGTTCAAAGTTCAAACGATTCTGGCTCATATGCAAATATTTGGATCACAGAGAGTTTGGAGGCGGAGTACACAACCTGATGTTCAGCCATTGGATGGATAAAATGAGGGCGTGTACGATGCCTGGTCCGACTTCACCCTTAAAACAACTCAATTCGCACCATGACTTTTAGTCACAGCAAGGTGGTTTAGTTATCGGTTCATTGCTACGAATCATGTCGGGACGTGGTAAAGGTGGTGGAAAAGCTCGTGCTAAGGCAAAGACTCGTTCTTCCCGTGCTGGGCTGCAGTTTCCCGTGGGCCGTGTCCACAGACATCTTCGCAAAGGCAACTACGCCAAGCGCGTCGGTGCCGGCGCTCCCGTCTATCTGGCGGCTGTGCTCGAGTACTTGTCTGCAGAGATCCTGGAGCTCGCCGGTAACGCTGCACGAGATAACAAGAAATCGCGCATCATCCCGCGTCATTTGCAGCTCGCCATCCGCAACGATGAGGAGCTGAACAAACTGCTGGGTGGGGTGACGATCGCGCAAGGTGGTGTACTGCCGAACATCCAGGCTGTGCTGCTCCCCAAGAAAAGCCAGGGCAAGTAAACTGCTCCGCCTCACAAGAGTTCTTCAGCTCTCCCACAACGGCTCTTTTCAGAGCCACTCAAACCTTTCCGAAAGCAGCATCAGCGATACACGATCCGTGTTTTACACAAAACTCTGCTGTGTGTTGAAAAACCCTACACGGTTCTTTCTCGTTTCCTTTACATTTCAAAACCACATACAGAACTTTGAACTTTATGAATTTCACTTATTAATTTTCATTTTTTAATGCCCAATAATTATGAACTTTGCCCTTCGGCATCAATCATTCATGCATCTCGTCATCACAGAAGCCCCAATCATTGTCCGTCTTGTCGGGTAGATTTTGTCGTATTTTGACGATACAGAGAGTTGCAGCACAGTCACAGTGTGACACAAAAGAGCAGGAGTGAGTGTGTTCAAGGGTAGAAACAGAAAAAGGAATTAAAGCAAAAGGGGTTAGAGGAGGAGGGGTTGGGGCGGGGTGTGAGACTCAACAACTAAGAAAAAAGGGTGCTTGGGGTTATAAAAGGTACCTCTGCATTGGCATTTTCCAGTCTTTATTAACTGTTAAAGTTCTGAACAAAAATTAATTCTGACAGATTTGCATTCACAAACAAGGGGATGTTTCTGGGTTCTGGAAGCGCCAGTTTTATTATTGTCTCGTTTGAGAAACGAGGTCGAAAGTGCTGTCGGAAGGGGAACAGTCTCCGCCATTTCACACCGAATAGAGTGAGGAAGACTAGAATCCAAAATCAGTGCAGTATTGTACAAACAACACATCGTCTCGTCACGCCGACGATGTTATTGTGACGGGAGAAGCGGACGTGGTGGAAATAGACGTCGGCAATCGGAATCGATGAGAAGTGTTCTTTTGTTTCCGTTTGTTTCTCGCTTCACTTTGAGCTCCGTAATTAACGTGAACGATACATCCATGCGCAATGCGCACAGCATTCTCAGGTACAAGCACGTGCTGGTGAAAGGCGAGAAGCACATTTTCAATCCTCTGCACCTTTCACCATCTTCCACGGGCCGACACTGCAGATGGAAGAGCTGCTTTGACACAACATTGCATTGCTTCCTCGGTCGGATACGTTCTCGGGCTTCCCCCAAGGAGCTTAATTACTCAGGCTCATTTTCACGAGGTAAATCTATTCTTAGACCAAACTTAAACGTTAAAATTTTCATTGTGAAATGTGCACCTGTCTGTAGCCATCTTTGCAAGGCAGTCAAGCAAACAAGAAGAACAATCAGCTTTTATGAGGCTCATGTTGATGTTGAGGCCACCTGAGCAATGCGCATGGACCAGCATGCGAGTGAAAATGCTTGGTCACGAACAGCACACGGCTCTAAACAATGCTTTGAATGTTTTTTTTTCAATCGAAACGTCACAGTCATCGAGCTTGTATCGTGCTTCGTGTGATGTGCCGATTCCATCTCCGCCTTGTCAACGAAACTATTGCGATGTCTCATTCACAATGAGCTGCTCAAATTCATCACCTGTCGTCCAAGGGAGCGCAATGATGGAGAAACTTCAAGCATTCATTGTGTTTGAACCGTAATGAAATGACATTTGAAAGGGAAATTTTAAACGAGGCCACAATCGAGGGTTCAACGAGGTTAAAGTTGGTTCGCGGACAAAAGAGGTATTTTTACTTGACATCAAATCCAAACTGGCATCAAAATATCGTACGATGACGATGCTTTTGAAGCTTATTTCCAACTTCGGTGATGTGAGCGCGCGTTGCTATTTGCCAAAGTTCTGCAGTTCAAGTTGTGTTCAGAATTAAATCGTCGTCAATTTTGCAAAAGTTAAACCTCATTTGACAGGATTACGTGTTTACTTGAGTGAAAGCGATGGGATCGGAAAAGCCAGTGCAGTTGCATATTGTCAAAACGAAAGGACGACGTGCGCATGCGCGGAAAGTGGGGTGAAAGGGTAAAGGGCACGAAGAGCACACGCGGACGTGGTAGAAATCATCAAAGGAAAACGAAGTGAAAATAATTAAATGTCGGAGGAATCGTGGAAGGGTCAAAGAGCAAATGGTAATATCGAGTTCCCACCAATAGAAAGCCTCAGTATCACCACCAAAAACACACACGGACGCTCGTTTCGTTGATTCACCTTTTGATTCAACTCCCATCATCATGTCTGGACGTGGTAAAGGTGGAAATGGTCGTGTAAAAGGAGGTGCTAAACGTCATCGCAAGGGACTGCATGATAACATCCAGGGAATCACAAAGCTGAAAGTTTATTAAAGATTATTGCATATTGTAAAATCGTAAGGACAACGTGCGCATGCGCGGCAGAGAGGTGCAAAGAGCACACGCGCGGACGTGGCAGAAATCACCAAGGCAGCACCCTTTCTCGTCGAGAAAATAATTAAATGGAGGAGGCAAAGTTTCAAGGTTGAGCAAATCGTCATATCGAACTCTCCACCAATATGAAGGCTTGGTACCAACACCATCGGTATCGACACGCGTGTGCTCGTTCGTTTGGTTAAATTGGGGTTTTGATCGAAACGCTCATTATGTCTGGACGTGGTAAATGTGGAAAAGGTCTCGGTAAAGGAGGTGCTAAACGTCATCGCAAGGTGCTGCGTCATAACATCCAAGGAATCACAAAGCCTGCGATTCGTCGCCTTGCTCGTCGTGGTGGGGTTAAGCGCATCTCGGGTCTCATCTACGAGGAAACCCGTGGAATTCTCAAGGTGTTCCTGGAAAATGTGATCCGCGATGCTGTTACCGCCACGGAGCACGCCAAGCCCAAGACCGTCACTGCCATGGATGTGGTGTACGCTTTGAAGCGCAGGGCCGTTCCCTCTCCGGTTTCGGTGGTTAAACATTTTGGTGGTGGTGTTCATCAACAGCTACAACAAAACGGCTCTTTTCAGAACCACCAACTCGTTCATGAAGGAGCTTCAGGCGACTTTAACTTTATGATGTATTCTTTGGCACCAGAAATGCAATGGTGAGAGCAAGGATTATGTTATTATTTTTGGATTGAGATGAACGGGTCAAATTATACATGATACGGTTAAAATGAAAAATGTGTATTTTAACATGAACCACCTTGCAAGCGACATTACATGATCCCCAAGAATTGTGAATCCTGTGAGGGTTCATTGAAACATTGTGAAACCCCATTCCCTAAAGACAGCCAACCACCACATCTTGTTCGTTTCCGTCAACGTCTTCAAAACAAGGGCAAAGCAAAACGTATTTCCTTCCGACCCGGAGACACATCAGACACACAAAAGGTAGATAGGTGGCGAGTTCGGTGAAAGGTCGATTACTTTCAAGAAAGGTGTTGTGGCTCTGAAAAGAGCCGTTGGGTGGTGTGGTGCGGAAGCTGTGCACAAAACCTTGGACGAGCGGGTTAAGCTCGCTCCCCGCGGATACGTCGTGCCAGCTGGATGTCCTTGGGCATGATGGTGACACGTTTGGCGTGAATCGCGCACAAATTAGTGTCCTCAAACAGCCCAACGAGGTAGGCCTCGCTCGCCTCCTGCAGCGCCATCACTGCGGAGCTCTGGAATCGCAAATCGGTCTTGAAATCCTGTGCGATTTCACGGACGAGGCGCTGAAACGGCAGCTTGCGAATGAGCAGCTCCGTGGACTTTTGGTAGCGCCGGATCTCGCGCAGCGCCACAGTTCCTGGACGGTAACGATGCGGCTTTTTCACGCCACCGGTGGCTGGAGCACTTTTCCGCGCCGCCTTTGTCGCCAACTGCTTTCGGGGAGCTTTTCCACCTGTCGATTTACGGGCGGTTTGCTTCGTTCGAGCCATCGTGACCGGCAAAGATCAACACAAAACAAAACACCAGCGAATGAAATGAGATTATGAAATGAGAAATGCGCGGTCTTTTTATTTGCGCCGCGAGAGCTTCCGCCGTTCGCTATTGGCTGACACATTTTGCACGTTTGTTATTGGCTGGCACATTTTGCACGTTTGTTATTGGCTGCCTCAAACACTCTCCCATTCGCTGAAGAATTAAGACCCACCTCACGCTCCATCCATTGGTTGAAAGTTCATTCTCCCCTCTCCATTGGCTCAAATCTGAGCCCGATGTGATCCGCTCCGTAAGGGAAAGCTCCGTCCGCCTTCCCTTGCTCGTTTTTCCCACCAATATCTTAATCTATCCCGAGCTCCTTTGGGCCTGTTCAGCGCTTCCTTTCACGTGAAGAAGCAAAAGGCAAATCCTTGCCGAATATTTCCGTTGTGTCCCGTAATATTAAAAAATTCACAATTCCACTCACTATTCCATTTCAAAATTGGGTAGTTTGTCTTGGTGGGACGGAACGACATTTTTATTATACTAGGGCATGCCCGTACTATATCTATATCTAAAATTATATCCCCCCCCTCTATTTACATGAAATGGTTTGGTCCAAGCGAACGGCTTGCGAGTGGTGACAATCCCCCCCCTCTATTTACATGCAATGGTTTGGTCCAAAGCGAACGGCTTCCGGAGTTTGGTAAAGAAATCGCCATCGCGTGCACAAACGCGCAGGAAAGCGAATGAATCGCAAATTAGTTTTTATTAGTTGTAAAACATAGTTTAACGCCAACATAGTTTGCAAACGTGAAATAAATGAATACGCTCTCAAATGTGCCATCCGAGGCAGAGTGTGCCCGCCACGTTCGGCACACGCGATCGTTCGCTGCTCTCTGATTGGTTGAATCGTTTTTTGGACATAGCTCGGTAAGTAATTGTCCGATTAATATGAAACCTTGAAAAGGCACATCCTCGGGTCCCCAGCAATATACCTGGCAAGTTTCAAGTATATCGGACCGGTAGTTGTCGAGAAACAGCGGTCACAGACAAACAAACAAACGTACAGACAGACAGACAGAGATTACTGGAATTATAGATAGATTACAGTAGTTGTATGTTATTTGTAAATAAAACATTATTGCGATATTGCAGGAACCGCACATTTGTCAATGAATCGACAAAACAGAAAATGGACGTAACAAAAGCTTGCTTGAAAGACGAACGTGCAATTGCGCAAACCCGGCAGAATGGTAATTCCATCGCCGAACACAAGCAGAAGATTAAATTATTTGGTTTCCAGAGCTCCGATCTGATGGCGTTGCAGGCGACATTTTGACCTCCCTCGTCGGTCTGTTTGAGGACACGAGGAGAGCGTCATCCACCGTCTACAAAACTCGAAACCAACAAATCCATTTTTGTGCATTTATCTGTTAGAATGGATTTGTGCAGAACTTGAGAGAAAAGAGAGTAAAGAAGAGGGGAGATCAAACGGTAATAAGGCAAGGGTCTTTCACCCAGTTGTTAATGTATGGAATGGTCGCTCCGGAAAGGTCGTGGCAGCAGAAACTACATTCGTCTAAATTGGAATGAGATAAGTACCCGGAAATAATGTAGATCGAGAGGTCTAGGGATATTTGCAGAACTTCTTGGTCGCTTGAGCAAGGATGGGTCATTGTGAACACCATTGCGGATTGTTGGCTGTCGGAGAAGGGGGGGGAGGGAGGAGGTCTCGCTCGTCAAGAAGTGGTGTATGGTCGATGTGGTGTTTCTCACAAAAGAGCCGTCTTCGGAAAGAATAAGTCGCTCCCCTCCCCCAACCCCGCAAAGAAAATCTCCCCCCTCCCCCAACCCCGCAAAGAAAATCTTCCCCCTACCCCACCCCCGGAAAGAAACAACTGGTATAAATAAAATATTTCTCATTTCTGATATAAATTGGTCTGGTGTTGATGAGGTGCAAGAATGACGGACCGAATGGATACCTGCTGGGTCTAAATTCCTTGCGCACCCTGAACTGTTAAAGCTGGAAAAAGCCAACGCGGAGACACCTGCGATGACCCCACTCTCACGCATTGTTCTTTTCCAGATTATTGTGCATCAAGTGCAAAGTTCATAATCATCGTGTTCTGTATTAGGCTTGGAAGTGCCAGAACGCCATGATTTGTGCACAAAAAGAGAAATCCAAATAACTTCACTGAATTTCATGCGGTGACGAATTTGGTTCTTTTGAAGGGAAACTCGGATCAAGAATGACACACGCCCACTTTTCATCTAACCAATGACTGAGCATTAGGTTGTGCACTCCACCCAGAAACGCTTTGTGATCCAGATATCTGCATATGAACCCTTTATAAGAGGGAATCGTTTACACTCGTTTTCTTATTCTTTCTCTGAAGGTTCATATTTAACTGTTTCAATATCGACTCGTCATGCCTGCGGATCATCCGAAGCAAGAGGCAGCAAAGAAGGGTTCGAAGAAAGCCGTTTCTAAAGCGACTCGAAAGGGTCCCGGTAAACGGCGTCATCGCAGAAAGGAAAGCTACGCCATTTACATCTACAAGGTGCTGAAACAAGTTCACCCCGATACGGGTGTTTCTTCCAAAGCGATGAGCATCATGAATTCCTTCGTCAACGACATCTTTGAGCGCATCGCATCCGAAGCATGTCGTCTGGCGCATTACAACAAGCGCTCTACCATCACATCGCGGGAGATCCAGACGGCAGTGCGTCTGCTCCTTCCCGGGGAGTTGGCCAAGCACGCCGTGTCCGAAGGTACAAAAGCCGTGACCAAGTACACCAGCTCCAAGTGAGCTCGGACTCGTTTCTCTAGTTCATCGCAAAACGGCTCTTTTCAGAGCCACTCAATGTTTCTTTAAGAGAGTGCGACTTTTGCTCTTCGTTTCCTTCCTTCGTGAAAGAACCACTTGATATCTGTAACGAGAAATGTGCTTCATATTAAAGTGCAGGTCAGGTAATCATCAGCATGATACTGAAGTAAAGATTAGTCCTATTAAAACTTCCTATTATTCCGTGGATAAGTTTGGTATTTGTAATAACAACTTGGAACATAATTTATTGTGAGGTGGGTATGTTTGTTGGGGAGTCGATCAAATTTGATGAGGACCAACGTTTGTTAAACCTGCTCCGATCGATATTATAAAAGGAGCCGTGTCTGTCTTTGTTGTGTTATAACTTGAGACGGATTAACAGATTTCAATAAATCCAACTTCGCTGGTGTTGCTGGTATCCTTCGTTCATGTTGCTGTCGCTTCGCTTCATGTCGCTTCATGTTCGCTTCGCTTCGCTTCATGTTCATGTCGCTTCGCTTCGCTTCATGTTCATGTCGCTTCGCTGGTATCCCTGGTGTTGGGCTAGCGGCTAGGGTGCCGGCTTTAGTGATACCAAGGATTCTGGGTTCGAATCCCGGTTGATCGCTGAATTAACGCCAGGGGCGTTGACTCAGCCTGTCATACCTTCCGAGGTCGGCTAATTGAGTACCAGTTCACTGGTAATTCCCTGTTTGTCGTTAAAGGCGGCAAAAAGGGTTGGCGTCAGGAAGGGCATCCGGCCGTAAAACATTGCTTCAAATAGGGGACCGAAAAACAACAACCACGGTTCCCGACAAAGGCCAACCCCCGCTTTGCGGGGAAAAATGGCCTCTAAAGGTGGTTATGTTAATAAATCCAACTTCGGTGGATTTGCGTAACTCCTGGGTGTTTGTGATCCAAAAAAAGAAATACCTTTTTTATGGGTACATGGACACGTGTGTCAAAACTGCAAATGCCAACACGGAGCACAGAGAGCAGGATCTCCCAGTAATCCCTTTTTTTTTATTTCCCCATACATTAGCCATCGCAGCAGAGATTGGTATTGCCATCAGCGAAGAGACGGGTCTTCTCTTCTAGTATATCTGAACTGATGGGGCAGTTTCCACGAACTCAGAAAATCTATTACTCCATTTCTCAGTTACTCTTCGCCCGAAACAGCTCTTTCGGAGAGCCATGTAACTGTTCTAAAACAACTTTCAGTTGAGAGCATGGCCTCTAATTGGGTTCGATACATTACTGCAACAGTGCTTGGGCTGCTTGGCTTTTAAGCCTCTAATAATCTTTCAGACTTCAATATCTGCCCGTTTCACCTCGTGAAAATCAAAGTAATAAACAGAGCTGTCTCCATTGCATTTCTGGTGCCACAGAATACATGATATTAAGTTCAAGTCCCCTGAAGCTCCTTCATGAACGAGTTGGTGGCTCTAAAAAGAGCCGTTTTGTTGTTGTAGCTGTTGATGAACACCACCACCAAAATGTTTAACCACCGAAACCGTAGAGCGTACACCACATTGTTACATATTTATGTGAATGTATGTGAATTACCATTCAGGTCTTTGCTTATCCGTGTGTAGTATATTAAGTTGTTGTGTAGTTGTTGTGGTTGGAGGGTCAGGAGCCCTTCTGGAAAAGTGGCCGGAAACGGAAGTGACCGGAAACGGAAGGGAAAAGACACGAGGAAAAAAGGACGGGTATTCTTCTTCCTCGCCCCGCACCGACGAAAGGGGGGATTGATTGAGCCGTGTGGAAAAGCGGCGTTCCCGAGCCTGTCTGGCGAGAGGAGTTACCGGGATGGATACCTGCCCGGTGGACGTCAAACTGTCGTGTGGCCGTGCACCGACCCAGCGTTTGGCGCCGTTCGCGACACCGTCTAAAAAGACGCGTACGGGTCGCCCGTTGGGGCCTAACACGCCTGGCAAGCGGCGTGGGGCTTTTGGCTTGCTTTCCCGTCCCCGCTTCGCGTGGCCGCGAGGGGCTGTAGCCGGGGTGCCGGGTACGATACCTGCCCGGTGGAAAAACGTCCACCCGGGGTTCGTTCAACCGCCCGAGTGCGGCGACGCCGACCATCATCTTGGTCAGGAGGGGCCCAGAGACATTGTGCGGGACCGAGACCAAAAGGGGGTCGTGAGTACTCACCGGGACACACGTATATAAGATGGCCATCTTAATCATAGGGAATTGATTGTGGGTTGGGAATTGTTGATGGTTGTGTATTGTTGATTGCTCGGGGAAAATCTCCGTGGTTGTATCATTGAAATTGTATGGTATCATTACCATTGAAATATATCCTTGAACATCAGTTGTCTCTTGGGTGAAATTCATATGGATTGCGTGGCGAAAGCGCATATATAATACAGCTTTCTGGCGAAGTTCCTCTCACGGTCCGGGGGTCACCGAGACCAGGTATTCACCGAGGGGACCACGTAACAGAATTGGGGGCTCGTCCAAATTACGATTTGCGGTTTCGCAATTGGGTCTACGTCCGGGATTTAAAATTGTATAACATAATAAAATAATAATTTTTTATTAATTAAAATTTATTAATTAATTATTAATTGGTAATTTTTTTTTTGGGAAATTGGGGTAAAGTCTTGGGTGAAGGTTAACAGGTGTTAACGATAGGCACCATGGCGTTTGTGGCACAGAACTTTGTGGTAACCCCGAGTGAGGCACAGTTCCGAGCGTTGCTAAAGTCGGACCTCTTGAAATTGGCCAAACATTTTAACTTGGAGGTCCGAACTAATTTGAGGAAGGCAGAGTTGCAGGCCACGGTGATACAATCTATGGTGGGATTAGGAACATGGGACGAGTTAGCCTGGGAGTGGCTACCCGAAGAACCAGAAGACGTTGAGCTCCGGAAACTGGAGTTGCAATTACGGAGCCAGGAACGGATTAAAGAAGAAGAAAGGAAAGCAGAGAGAGGAGAGAAGAGAAACAAGCAGAGGAAAGGAGAGTGGAACGAGAACTCCAGGAAAGGTTAAAAGAAGAGGAAAGGAAAGCAGAAGCGAGGAGAGAAGAGAAACAAGCAGAGGAAAGGAGAGTGGAAAGAGAACTCCAGGAAAGGTTAGAAGGGAGAAAAGCGGAGGAGAGGAGAGCTGCAAGGGACCTCGAAGCAGAGGAGAGCAAAGCGGAAAGGGAATTAAAGGAACGTGACATGGAGCTTCAGCAAGAAATCAAATTCAAGGAGCTGGAGTTAATGAGAGAACGGGGAGAGGCATTACCCTTGCTGACGGGGTCGACACCTAACCAGAAAACCTGGGATGTGGGCAGACATGTGAGGCTGGTTCCACCGTTCAGTGAAAAAGAAGTCGCGAAATTTTTTCCACACTTTGAGAAAGTGGCTCGACAATTAAACTGGCCGGAGGAGGCCTGGACCATACTCGTGCAAAGTGTGCTGGTGGGGAAAGCTCAGGAAATTTATTCGGCGCTACCAATGGACCAATGTGCAGATTATGAGGTACTGAAGACGCACATCCTCAAAGCGTATGAGTTGGTTCCGGAAGCTTACAGGCAAAAATTCAGGAATGCCAGGAAGAGGGAGAGTGAGACCCATGTGGAGTTTGCCAGAGTGAAAGAAAACATGTTTGATCGGTGGTGTGAGTCAAAAGGAGTCGGGAAAGACTTCGAGACATTGCGGGACTTGATCCTGGTGGAGGAATTCCAGCAGTGTGTCCACGAGGACATCAAAGTGTACCTGCAGGAAAAGAAAGTACCAAAGTTGTGGGACGCAGCCACCATGGCAGATGATTATGCCTTAACCCACCGAATAGGGGTCCACGAACCTAACTCCTCGCCTAGATCTCCGCAGGGGAGGTGGGGAACAGCAGGTGCGGAGAACGACCATACATGGCGGCGGCCTCGAGATGATTATGGGGACAACTATGATACCCCACCTGTTCGAAATCAGAGGGATGCGGGCCCAAGACAAACTTATAGTTCGGGGGGCCCGAGGCAGACCACGAGTTTTTCCTCCGGGCCTACTTGCGCTTTTTGCAAGAAACCTGGACACTTGATGTCCAGTTGTTACCGCATGAAAAGCGAAGACCCAGAGCGGAGTCCGACTACTACGACTCCAAACGCAATGGCCATTGTGAGAAATCGCCATCAAAAGGGTTACCAACCATTTATTTCAGAGGGGTTTGTGTCACGGGATGGAGCCTCGACTAACCGGAAACCGGTTAGGATATTGAGGGACACAGGGGCACATCAATCTTTAATGCTTGAAGGCATTTTGCCATGGTCCGAGGAGACGGCAACGGGGGATAGTGTTCGTTTACAGGGGATCGGGGGCGGTGTTAGTGCTCCCCTTCATGTCATCCATTTGGAGTCCGATTTGGTGTCAGGACCGGTCACCGTCGGTTTACAAGCCACGCTTCCGGTAGAGGGTGTATCTGTGGTTATCGGGAATGATTTGGCCGGGGGTAAAGTTTATGGTAACCTGAGGGTTGGTAAAGAGCCCAGCAGGGAAAATAACACCACACCAGCTCGGGATGGCGACAAAAGTGCCAAGTTATTTGTAGGGGGACTGAACTTCAAAACAGAGGAAGAAGTTCTGACCTCTGTCTTCAACAGATATGGGCCGCTGGTGGAAGTGCGGTTGGTAAGAGACTTGGAAACGCAACAGTCAAGAGGGTTCGGCTTTGTCACGTTTGCCAGCACAAAAGACGCCAGAGAGGCAGAGAAGAATTGGAATGGCATGGATTTGGAGGGTCGGGCGATAACAGTAGGGAAGGCATTTCGTAGGCGTCGAGAGGTCTACAGGAGAGGACAACTGGGCGGTAGTTTTGGTGGTGGCCGCAATCAATATTATTATGGAGGCTCCCTGAGTTACGGCAGCTCCCGAAGGAAGGATTGTCAAAGTAGTGGCCGAGAAGGAGACCGCTATTCATGGGACTACAGGGACAAGCGGTCCCACCATAATTATTAGGGAAGTTCTGAGAAGTTGAAGCACTGAATGCGGCGGAGCCGCCGAGCCAAGATTCCTACACGGATTAACCGTGAACGCCGTTCCTAAAGGCGTCCATGTAGTGAACTTTCATGCACGGACTAACCGTGAACTCCCGTTCCTCAAGGCGCCCCTGTAGAGAACTTTCCTGCACGGACTAACCGTGAACTTCACGTTCCTAAAGGCATCCATGTAGTGAATACTCGGCTTGGCCTCCCGGAAAAAGTGCTATCGAGTTGCTTAACTTTGGATCTTTGATCAACCCCTTAACCTTCATTCACAAGAAACGGACGGTCAAAGTCAGAGGGTCATGAGATGGAGTTTGATTTGGCAGGGACAATGTCGTTGCTGGTGCTTAGTCCAGAGGGAGTAATCTGGAGGGGTTGTGGGGAAATTTTGGTTGCTTTATTTTTAAGTGATAACTGTGCCCGGGGGGAACTGATAATGTGGGGGGGTTGAGTTATCTGGTTTGTTTCTCCAAATTGGCCGGCAAAGAAAGTTTTCGCTGGGTTCAAACTTTCTTTCTTGAAGGGGGGGAGTGTTACATATTTATGTGAATGTATGTGAATTACCATTCAGGTCTTTGCTTATCCGTGTGTAGTATATTAAGTTGTTGTGTAGTTGTTGTGGTTGGAGGGTCAGGAGCCCTTCTGAGGGAGTGGCCGGAAACGGAAGTGACCGGAAACGGAAGGGAAAAGACACGAGGAAAAAAGGACGGGTATTCTTCTTCCTCGCCCCGCACCGACGAAAGGGGGGATTGATTGAGCCGTGTGGAAAAGCGGCGTTCCCGAGCCTGTCTGGCGAGAGGAGTTACCGGGACGGATACCTGCCCGGTGGACGTCAAACTGTCGTGTGGCCGTGCACCGACCCAGCGTTTGGTGCCATTCGTGACACCGTCTAAAAAGACGCGTACGGGTCGCCCGTTGGGGCCTAACACGCCTGGCAAGTTATTTGCCAGGGCTTTTGGCTTGCTTTCCCGTCCCCGCTTCGCGTGGCCGCGAGGGGCTGTAGCCGGGGTGCCGGGTACGATACCTGCCCGGTGGAAACACGTCCACCCGGGGTTCGTTCAACTGCCCGAGTGCGGCGACGCCGACCATCATCTTGGTCAGGAGGGGCCCAGAGACATTGTGCGGGACCGAGACCAAAAGGGGGTCGTGAGTACTCACCGGGACACACGTATATAAGATGGCCATCTTAATCATAGGGAATTGATTGTGGGTTGGGAATTGTTGATGGTTGTGTATTGTTGATTGCTCGGGGAAAATCTCCGTGGTTGTATCATTGAAATTGTATGGTATCATTACCATTGAAATATATCCTTGAACATCAGTTGTCTCTTGGGTGAAATTCATATGGATTGCGTGGCGAAAGCGCATATATAATACAGCTTTCTGGCGAAGTTCCTCTCACGGTCCAGGGGTCACCGAGACCAGGTATTCACCGAGGGGACCACGTAACAGAATCCATGGCAGTAAGGGTCTTTTGCTTGGCGTGCTCCGTGTAGGTAACAGCATCGCGGATAACATTTTCCAGGAACACCTTGAGAACTCCACGGGTTTCGTCGTAGATGAGACCCGAGATGCGCTTTACCCCACCACGACGAGCAAGGCGACGAATAGCAGGCTTTGTGATTCCCTGGATGTTATCACGCAGTACCTTCCGATGACGTTTCGCACCTCCTTTGCCAAGGCCCTTTCCACCTTTGCCACGCCCAGACATGACCACAGTTTGATTCTAAAACCCCAATTGAGCAAAATGACGACCGTTCGCGTGTCTGTATGGATTGTGGTTGTGGTGGTACTGAGGCTTTATATTGGTGGATCGCTCGATAGTCCAAGCCATTTAGCATTTGACGGGGAAAAAACTGCAACACTACCGATCTCATTAGTATTGATTACCCTCAAGGTACCTTTATAACATACTAAAAGTATAAAGGTCTAAAAATATGGGGTGACTCTCAAATAATGCAATCAAGTTTTCTCCATTTAGCCCCATGTTAAAAGACGTACATATGCCGCATGCTATGATTATTGTCGCTCTCTGAACTTCTATTGCTTATTTTATACACTGGACCTAATCACTAGCACGATATAATAAATAAAGGATATCATACTGTACAATATTGTATATATAAGTGAAGTTTTTACTGTTTTAGTGTCTTATTTAACCACACCCCGTTTTACAAAGACTGCTCACTCCACAGCAAGCGACGGTACATCATTATTTGTTTGTGAACCATATATATCTTAGTTTTTAATCCCATCAATGACATGTATTTAGTATGTTTAGGTCTATTGGCAATAACATACAGTAATAGTATATTCAACTTTTCTATATTTGCAGGTAATCCAACCCTGAAGAATGGCGGCCAATTCGTGTGTGTTCTGCAATGAATCCACCAACAACGATAATCCAGTAGTGACACTTCGTGAAAAGGGAAGTCGGACATCCTCCTGGATGCTGTCCTGAATGCACTCCTCCTGTCTGATCCTCTTGGAGGAACACAATACAGAACTGCAGAAGACTTGCCAGTTCGGGATGAAGATGCAATGAGTGGCTTGGCCGATGATGATGTGATTCATCCAGATGTGAGTAAAGCAAGGACCCTGTATGATGGATGCGTTGATGAAAGGCACACGATCTTCCAACGATGTAGCAAGTGATCCAATCCTTGACAAGATCAGCAAAGTCTTTCAAACACAGACAGAATCATTGACCAAAGACCGAACAGCGAAACTGTGGTTACAGTATATGGATATGGTGAAGATCTTAAGAAAATTCATCAAAGCCGAGCGTATGGGAAACTGGTCCCTGCACCTCGAAGCTGTATCTGATATGTTACCATATGTAGCAGCCTCAGGTCATTCACTCTATGCTAAGTCTGCCAGGATTTACCTGCAAATAATGCACAGCTTAGAACGGGACTATCCAGATGTGCACCGTAAGTTTACTCAGGGCTTCCATGTCGCCCGAAGAAGTAGTAGAGCTTGGGCTGGAATTTCCTCAGACCTGATGATTGAGCAAGTACTCATGAGAAGTATGAAGACCAGCGGGGGGTTAACAAGAGGAAGAGGAATGACAGAGCAACAACGGTTAACGTGGCTTTTGTCCATGCCGGCTTGTTCGGAGACGAACAGATCGATGCAAGAGCTCACTGGAGTGAAGTACAGCACAGGTGAACAGAACAAAGAGATGGGCAAAACCAGGCAGCATCGCGACATGCAAGATAAGATACAAGTACACTACAGGTCGCTCTAGTTGACAGAAATCCTTTCAAGTGTCATCCATCCCTCAGGAACATAATGACTGGTGTCAACGCTGGCAGTAAGGTTGATGTCGACAATGCCAAGCTCATTGGAGACAAGATCATGCACTCCATGACAAATCAGTCAGTTGTCCACTACACGTTCAAGCGCAAAGACCAAGCCACCACATTTCTGAAGGCCAGATCATCTGTGCGAGTTGGTAAAGACCAGGTACAGATAGACCCAGAACTGCTATTCCAGCGTCTCATCATCATCTCAAAATCTGCTGAAGATAAGGAAGAGATGTTTCGCTTTGAGTTATGCCCTCATCCACCTGCGCTGTTTGATGAAAAGCTGATGCTACGTGAAGCCCAGAGGTCCGTACTCGGAGATGCTATCTGGTCTAAACTTGAACCAGGTACCATAGAGTCAATCAGCGAAATCCAGTATGTCTTGGATGGTGGAAGTCTGCTGCACCGTATACCATGGCCACGTGGTTCACCAACATATCGAGAGATCTGCATGCTCCACTGTGACTATGTTACAAGAAAGTACGGAAAGGCCATCGTAATATTTGATGGATATCTTGGTCAATCAACCAAGCACATGACCCACCAGAGGCGAGCAGCAGGTAGAGGTGGACCAGAAGTGACTTTCACTGATGACATGAAGTTGACCATGAAGAAAGACATCTTCCTGGGAAACCTCAACAACAAACAGAACTTCATCAACATGTGGAGCAGATACCTCCGGCTTTCTGGATGCCAGACCCATCATTCCCAGGAAGATGCTGACCTGCTAATCGTCCAGACCGCAGTCAGTTCGGCGAACATGAGGAACACAGCCCTTATAGGAGAAGACACAGATCTGATCGTCCTACTCTGCTTCTACGCAAACCTAGAAGCACACGACTTGTTTATGTATAGTCAGGCAAAATCCACTACAAAACCAAACCACATCTGGAATGTGAAGTCCATGAAACGTCAGCTAGGTGCAGCTGTGTGTGAAAGCATCCTATTCATACACGCAGTATTGGGATGTGACACGACGTCTCGACTGTACGGCCTTGGCAAAGGAGCGTCACTGAAGAAATTCATGATGAGCACACTCTTCCAAACTCAATCCCAACAGTTCTTGGCTGAGGATGCATCACCAGATGTGGTCGAGGCTGCAGGAGAGATAGCACTCGTGTGTCTCTACAAGGGTAAACCTGATGAAAGTTTGGATTCCCTCAGGTACAAGCGGTTTTGTGAACAGGTCGCAGTCAAGACTTCGAAGATACTCCCACAGACCTTACCGCCCACATCTGCTGCAGCGAGATATCACAGCAGACGGGTGTATCTGCAAATACAGCAGTGGAAAGGAAACAACAGCCTACAACCTGTGGATTGGGGCTGGAGAATGAGCGACGGCAATCTTGTTCCTGTTATGACCGACCTCCCTCCAGCACCTCAGGATTTGTTGAATGTTATCCGGTGCAACTGTTCGACCGATTGTGGTTCTGCACGGTGTACATGCCACAAGAACAACTTGGAGTGTTCTCCTGCTTGTGGTCAGTGCCGTGGATCTGGCTGCACCAACTCCGTCCTGGACAGTTTCAGCGACGACGATGACGAGGAAAATGATGATTAGGTAGTGGACTGTTGTTATAGACTATTACATGCAGTTGAATTGGTTAATTGTGGACATTTTTTTACTTTTAAGCGAATCCTTGACTTCCGACAGTATTTTATGAGTCAGTATTATTAGTTTCTCTATATGTGATTTTATTATGAGTTTGTGATTTTAATCAACAAAATGTGCCATAATTCTGAAACAGTCATGACAAGTGATTCATGTATTTGCATATCAGTGATCAGTATTTAGCTATTGGGAATTTTGTTTACGTGCTTATTTTTTTGTTCCGTACGGGCCGTACTGGGGCTGTAACATGCTGTAATTCCTGATATTAAAAGTATAATTATATACCATGTGCTCGGAATGTATCGCAAAATGTGAACAAATTGTACTGCAAAAGGATGAAAAGGGGGGTCCATGTACCAGTGATTTTGACAGACACCCCATATTTTTAGAGCTTTAGACTTTTGATATGTTATCTGGTATATATTACTGCATACAATTTCGCACTGATATGTAGTGTTGCAGTTTTTTCCTATCTGGCCCCATATTTGGGCTAAATGGCTTGGACGACGATGCGACTTTCTTATTTCACCTTTGCACTTTGCCTCATGCACTTCGATATTTTCTCGAGAAAGTGTGCTTCCTTGATGATTTCAACCACGTCCGCGCGTGTTCACTTTTCCTTTTCACCTCTTGCTGCGCATGCGCACGTAGCCCTTTAGCTTTGACAATGTCCAACTGCACTCGCTCTTTCGGCCCCTTCGCTTTCTCTCAATGAAACAGAATCGTGTCAAATGAGGTTTCAATTCGGCGGATTTCATGCTGAACACAACTGCAGAACTTTGCAGAATTCAAAATAAACAACAAACGCAAACGACCCCGAAGTTATAAATACTCTCCTGTGGACGGCCCTCACTTAACACAGAGCGTCCACGGATGGCAATCGAGCTAATGAGGCGGTTCCAATTAATGCATAATGGCGGACGATACACGAGCAGGAGGGTTTGGGGGAGAATGCCGCTTACCTTCACGGCCCCGACGATGTCTTCTTCCTGTGGAAATTAACTCAACACGACACGGATGTAAAATGTACAAAAAAAGGAATATTTATTATGGAACCCGAGAACAATGAACGCGACGATAAAAACGAAACCCCTCTAATGGAGCGCTCCCACACTACACTTCAAATACAATACAAGGGAATGGAGAATAAAATAAAACGTTGTGTGGTGCGTCTTATGTCTCTGGATGTAGCGTCCGTCAGGAATTGTCCAGGCTCCGGTGTTCGCGCTCCGTCAGGCCTCACTGAGCACCTTGCTCATGTGGTCTCGCCCACTCAGCGTCAAGCCTCGCTCGCACGTGAATGCCAGGGAGGATAAAATCGACGGCGCTCCAACGTTTCCCCAACGTCCGTCGTAACACAGGCAATTCGCAGTTCGCAAAGGAAAAGGTCCAAACAGAGAGAAAGGCAAGGGCAGAAGGGAGGTCCAGGCAGGAAAAAAGCCATCGCGAGAAGAGAGAAATCTCGGCGTGCCAGTTGTTTTATTGCTCGTCGACTGACGTCAGCTCTCTCCCTCTGCCAACCAGTGCGTTGTTTTCTTGTGCCCTTTTGCGCCTTCTCACATCACCGGCGCGTCTCCTCCAATCAGCGACCTGCTTGGTGTGGCTCTTTCCCACCCTCCTCACTGATTGGCCGAGCGTCTCGCCCTTTGGTGTTAAGTCATCGTGTGACACGTCATTGTCGGTGGCCAATCAATGTGGCACCCCTTTCATCTTCCCTACCCTCCAATCAGCGACCTGCTTCCACTCACTTTACCCCCCTGTCAATCACGAGTTCTCCTGAGCCTGAGCGTGGCGCTCGGCCAGTTTGATGTCTGCTTGCCATGGCGCCGTTGTACGCGGCCGCTTCCGGTCTGTTCTTCCAAAGTTATTGTGGCGGCAGGGAAATTTAATTAGTGTTTGCACTAATGGAGCTATCTGCTGTATGTGATGCATTGCCCGAAGGGACACCGGGATAATCACAGAGGTTTCACATACAATGGAGTTAGCATAATCCCGAGAACTATTCATCATGCCCCATTCCTCGTCATGGGGACGAAGATACAGCTTAATCCGAACAAACTGCCGAAACAGAAATTACAGGTGAGGTTTCCCTGTCACGACAGATGAAGCACCTACCTATGCAGATCTACCTAAATCTATATATGCCCACCCAACCAACATAATGTTGTTATGAATTTTGCGTAGAGCATATGGAGCTCCAGGTAGATCTGCGTCGGTATTATGCTCCTGCCATCGTGATAGGAATCCTCACCTGTAATAAGTTTGTTTTGGCGGTTTGTCAGAATTAAGTCCATATCTGTGATCATATAAGGATGATCGTGTGATACGTCGAGTAGGGATTATGCTAGTTCTCCTGTGTGTGTCAGACTCAGACCTGTGATCATATCCGGTGTCCCATATGGCAATGCACTCATATACATTAGTTAGGCCCAATAGCACACCACACTAAGTTCCCCCCCTCGCCAAAATAACAAAGGAACGGACAGAAGAACAGACGGCAAGCGAGCACGCACTTGAGCTGACAACACCGGCATGAAGACAGACATCGCACAGGCAGGCCAGAAACCACACCCAGGAAGGCTCGTGACTGGCCGGGGGGAGGAATTAGCCTAATCCCTACAACTATTTAACATACTATCATCCTTGTATGATCACAGATATACACTTAATCTGACAAACCACCTAAACAAACTTATTACAGGTGAGGATTCCCAATCACGACGTACGAAGCACCTACCTATGCAAATCTACCTGGATCTAGATATGCCTCACCCAACCGACATAACACAGCACCCCCACCCCCCCCCCCCCCCGCCCCACCATGGAACCGTAGACCCTGCTAGGTTCACTGCAGGCACTACCATTCCAGTATTAACACTGACTGTCTCACACTTAATTAGCCCATAAAATAAAGCAGGAGGGCTGTGGGAAGTGAGCCGAAGCTACCTACCTATGCTCCTCAACATGCTAACCCCCTGAACCAATCACGGATTTCACATATTTACAATAATTTATAAAGGGTCGTTCCTGCGGAGGGAGGAAACAAACAACAACACGCAAAAACTAACTTAACCACAAACCTTAACCAAACATGCAAAACTTTCAAAAATTCTAAAACATTTGTACAACCTCATCCTGCAGATCGTTTCCCCTGGTGGATGCCACAAGATGCAACGTTACCTGCGGGGTTATCCCAATGCACCAAAAAATTTCCGCGGGCCCTGTCCTGGTGTCAGGTGAGTGACATGGCTTGGTGGATTTCTCCTCCATTCATTCTACACAAACCCATAACCACTCATACACATTCCAAAAATCATCACAACACTAAAATCATAACCAAGCACTTATTCACCCCCATGCAGGACCATGGCATAGATGTGATACACATGTGCGTTTCTCTCAACTAGGCAGCGGGGAGGTACCGCATGAGTAAGATGGTGGGGGCGCTTCAGGCTGTGGTGCCTGCAGTCCCAAAAACAAGTCACTTGACTTACAACTTCATTGCCCCCCCCCCCCCCCCCTTTACCGCTTGGCCCTGTGACAGTCAAACAGCCCTTTCCGCCGTTACTCCGCCTGTGGGGGTCTCCACACTCCAGGCTCCATTTGCCTCCTGCTTCCTCGCAGCTACATGGGTCGCCAGGAGTCTTCCACCCCAAGGCGCACAACAGACCCCACCACCGACGGGCTCCCAATTTCCAGTCACCATTGGCTGTCAGGGGTAATTGCCACATGGGGGAGCCGCAGTCATCGCTCCTCAGAGCTTGATCCGTACCTGCAGACACGCACACCTTCCCCACCCAAAAATTCCACAAAACATATTTCCTCCCCGCTGCCATTCAATTCTCCAACACATTTCCAATTAAACATGTCACCAAAATGATGTTTCCAACAGTTGCTTCCATGGCCTGCGATCATGTTAAATCCCATATTCACTTTTTACCATAACATCTCCATTGCACATGTCAATAATCACAGGCACTCAAATTCAATTTCCACCCTCACGACCACACCAAAAACCTGTACCTCCACATAAACAGCCGCCTCCCACAAGACTCTTTGTGACACACATTCCATCCCCATCACTGGCCATGCCCCCCCTACTCCAAATTACATGTCCCAATTTACATAAGCAAGCCATGAAGCCTGGGACAGTACGCATCCAAACACTTTCCTCAAGTGCATGTAGTTGCGGGTTGGTCGGGTCCAAAGTGCCAGCCACCCAACAAAATCCCAAAATTTATCCCATTGGGCCCATCAAATTCCACCAAATTTCACTATTCTCCCTACTGTACTGGCAAGTATATGGATCCGCCTCCAACGGTGAACTGTACTAAACTACTACATGTGGCCATGACAGTTCCGTACCTCCACCACGCAAGGGTCATCGGGACAAGCTGAGCATCCGAAATGCCAACATGGCCCATGAGTGTCCACAAGGGTGCGACCCACCATCCATCCTTCGGGCCCTCCCGTGAGAAACACAGCTGCTCTCGCCTCAGCTGGCCAATGTGGTGAGCACCTGCTGCCAACAACAATACCACACTCAAAACCTCGGCCCTGGTGGAGACGGTCGCAGTGCGTGGCATCCACATCACGTCACCTACGCCACCCTCATCCCCCAGTCCACACAACTGCAGCCCCCAGTGCCCACCCACACTTGACCCTGCGAAGGTCCAGTCGACAGCCATGCTCCACCAGGATACTCTCCAGAAGACATGGCCCAACACCTCGGACATGCACAGCACCACGTTGACCCCCAGACTACCGAACCACAGGACCATAACCCCGGGTCCCAAATATTGGCGCAATCGCACCTGCAATCAGTTGAAAGCTGTGTCCTGCTAACCTGTCAATTTTTATCACAGCCTCCAACACTTTGGTCGAAACACACCTGGATCAATAATGGTGCCACTGTGCAGTGTCCACCATTTTTCTTCACAAGATTCACCCTTAAATTTGCATCTACCCTCAGATTACCCACGCCAAAATTTTTCACATTTTACGAATCTCATCAAAGAAGGGTGCTTCACCATACACATGCCAGGCGAGCATGGCCCATATGCTCGGCTTGTTACACATTCTCACTATTCAACAACCCCATGGCTCTCTTCCCAAGCCGAGAGTCCACAAATCATAACGAAACATCTGTGGAAGTTCATTCTCACACTATCATGTTCCACAGATGCCCCAATGGTTGTCCGGCAGGCTATGTCCATCCCTGTCCCTTCAGTTCGATGTGTCTGAGGTGGTTCCTCACAGACCTGGGATGGTGTATTATTAGGACTACTTGGGGGAGATGTTGTGGGTCGCACCTTGGTGGTGGCACCGCGGACGGCCACTATGGGCCTGATGTGGTGACTGCCCGGGCATGTGGCCTGACACCCTCTCCCTGAGACTCTGGGACAGCCAGCATGTGGTGACCTACCATGCTGTGCTGGTCTATGGACGCGTGTCGAACCGCATGGACAGGGATGGATTATAGCCCACCGGACAACCATGAGAGCATTTGTGGAACATGATGGTGTGAGCATGATCTTCCACAGATGATCTGTTAAGATTTGTGGACTCTCGGCTTGGGGAGAGAGCCATGGGTTTGATTAATCTGGAATGTGTAACGCGCCGAGCATATGGGCCATACTCGGCCGGCATGTGTATTGAGAAGCATCCTTCTTTGGTGAGATTAGTGAATTGTGAAAAATATTTGACAGGGTAATCTGAAGGTTAGATGCAAATTTAAGGGTGGATTTTGTGAAGAAGCATGGTGGACACTGAACAGTATCACCATTATTGATCCAGGTGTGTCAGACCAAAGTGTTGGAGGCTGGGATAAAATTAATAGGGTAGAAGGACACAGCCTTTAACTGGTCTCGGGGGCGACTGTGCCAATATTTGGGACGTGGGATTGTGGCGCTGGGGGTCAACCTGGTGCTGTGGGTGTCTGAGGTGTGTGGACCATGTCTTCTGGAGAAATCTCCTGGTGGAGCATGGCTGTCTGCTGGACTTTGGCATGGTCAAGTGTAGGTGGGCACTGGGGGCTGCAGTTGTGTGGACTGGGGGATGAGGGCAGCACAGGTGACGTGATGAGGATGCCACGCATTGCGACCGCCTCCCACAGGGTCGAGGTTTTGGAAATGGTAGCGTTGTTGGCAGCAGATGCTCACCACATTGGCCAGCTGGGGCTGGTGCAGCCATGTTCCTTGCAGGGGGGGCCGAAGGATGGATGGTGGGTCGCACACTTATGGACACTCATGGGCCATGTTGGCGTTTCGGCTGCTCAGCTTGTCCCGATGACCCTTGCACGGTGGAGGTGCGGAGCTGTCGTGGCCATATGTAGTAGTTTAGTACAGTTCACCGTTGGAGGCAGATCCACATACCTGCCAGTACAGTTGGGAGAAAAGTGAAATTTGGAGAAATTTGATTGGTCCAATGGGAGAAAATTTGGGATTTTGTAGGGTGGATGGCACTTTGGACCTGACCAACTGGAAAATACCTGCACATCAAGGTAGAGGTAAGTGCTTGGATGTGTACTGTCCCAGGCTTCAGGACTTGTTTATTTAAATTGGGGACATGTGATTTGGAGAAGGGGGCGGGTGAGAGTGATGGCATGGCCGGTGAGGGGATGGAATGTGTGCCACACAGTGTCTTGTGGGTGGCGTTTGTTTTTGTGTAGAGGTATGTGTTTTCATGTGGTTGTGAGGTTGAAAATGAACTGTGAATGAGTGGTGAAGATTGTGTTTGGAAATGGTTAAATGTGAACATGGGATTTCACAGAAGCAGGCCATGGCAAAAACTTTTTGTAACATCTGTTCATTGAACAATGTGTTGAGAATTGAATCGCAGCGGGGGAGGAAATGTTTTTGTGGATTTTGTGGGTGGGGAAGGTGTGCGTGTCCACAGGTGCAGATCAAGCTCTAGAGGAGCGATGACTGCGGCTCCCCTCTGCGGCAATTACCCCTGGCAGACAGTGGTGCCTGGAAATTGAAGCCCGTCGGTGGTGAGGTCTGTTTGGGCGCCCTTGGGTAAGAGACTCCCAGTGACCCGTGAGGCTGCAAGGAAGCAGGAGGCAGAGGAGCCTGGTGTGTGGAGACCCCCACCAGCGGGGTAACAGCGAAAAGAGCTGTTTGGCTGTCACGGGCCAAGAGGTAAAGGGGGGGGAGGGGGTGGGGCAAAGAAATTGGAAGTCGGGTGACTTGTTTGGGACTGCAGCCTCTACAGCCTGAAGCGCCCCCCCCCCCCCCCATCTTACTTGTGATGTACCTCCCTGTTGTCTAATTGAGAGAAACACACATGAAAATAACATCTATGCCATGGTCCTGCAGAGAGGTGAAATATGTGCTGTAATGATTTTGTGTTGTGATGATTTGTGGAATGTGTATGAGTGGTTATGGGTTTGTGTTGAGTGAATGTGGGCAAAATCTACCGAGCCAAGTCACTCACGTGTAACACTAGGACAAGGCCCGCGGAAATTTGGGGTGCATTGGAATGACCCCACAGGTTAAAGTTTGTGGTTAAGTTAGGTTTCTGTATTGTTTGTTTCCTCCCTCCGCATGAATGACGAATTCAAAATGATTGTAAATATTTGAAATGCATGGTTGTTTAAGGGAGCATCCAGGGGAATGTCAAGGAGCAAAGGTGGGTCGCTTCAGCTCACTTCCCACATCCCTCCTGATTTATTTCATAGGATCATTAAGTGTGAGACAGTAAGTGTTAAGACTGGAATGGTAGCGCCTGCAGTGAACCTAGCAGGGCCTGCAGTTCTGGGGGGGGGGGGGGGGGGGCGGAGCGGGCTGTGTTTTGAATTTTGGGTTCGGGGGATATATAGATTTAGGTCGATCTGCATAGGTAGGTGCTCCGATGATCATTGGTAGTAAGAACCACTTCGATGTGCAGCAAGTCAGGGACCTGTCTAGCCCGAATGTCAGATTAAGGTGTATCTTCGATTGAAGTGTCGGATTAAGGTGTATCTCTTACACACCATTTTCAAAGCACACACCCTGCCACACACCAAACTCACTCTTGAAACCACTCTTCCTGTGACAATTCAAGACACGCACACAATCACTTAAGCTCATGAATAGCTGATCCAATATACAACTCTATACTCATTTACAAATGCACCTCCCAATGAATTTTACGGATACGAAATACAGGGAAAACACGAATCAACAGTTACATGGAACCCCAAATACGTGTCACGCGATACACTTCACCTGAAGGTACGCACACAGAATAATACCACGAATACACTTGACCAATGTAAACAAATCACTCAACACCGATTCCAGAACCTGCTGGAAATCAGCAGAGAAAAACTGTCATAAAACAACCAAACAAACTGTTGAGGACGCCGACAAAATAACCAAACAACCAACCGTACCATACGGACACTTGCTTGGGCTTTCGCCAAAGTCACTGAACCCACAGCCCTTGCCCTTCTGCAGAAGGAGGCTTGTGGCAAAGCTCAAAACACCACCACCAACTGTGGCAAACTATGCTTAACAGCCAGGACCAGCTCACCTCTGACCTAACAATCAAACACAAATTAGGGTTTCCACCTGACCAGGGTCCGGCTTCCCTTACCGAGTCACGGGTGGCAGAACACACTTTCTACCACTGCACATTAAACGTACTATTATGAATTTTGGAGTCGGGGGATATATAGATTTAGGTAGATCTGCAGAGGTAGGTGCTCTGATGATCGTGGGTGGCAAGAACCACTTCGTTGTACAGTGTCAGGGACCTGTCTATCCCGAATGTCGGATTAAGGTGTATCTTCGTTCTGTGAAGGCAAAATTAATTGCGTACTTAAGCTTCATGAATACATATATTGGTCAGCGAGCGTTGAGTGCATTACATTTTATTTGTCTGAGAGCTTTGGACAAGTGTGAAATCAGTGCAAATGACAATTCTCGCAGGGCAGGCCCATGTACAAATGGTAGCTCGGGGCAACCAAGCTGCACGTCTCCACTCCCTCTCAAAATCAAATCAACACGTTTGATTTGATAGGAATAAGCTTCTTCCAATTAAATACTGTGTTACAAATAAATGTACTCTTTATAAAAATACATTTATATCCATCTATTATATATATATAACAAAGGTTTTGTTTGATTGTTTGTTTGTTTGCACACGCTAATCTCCTGAACGGTGAAAGATAGGAGGAAACTTCGAAAACAAAAAATGTCGGGACAGGCCCCGGGAAGGTTATAGGCTAGGTGGCGAGGCCGGTCGAGGCCGCTTCGGCCAGGCTGGGCTCATTTCGCAATTAAAAGCTGAGCTGAATTATAGTAGTCAATCTTCTACGGCCACGAGTAAAAGCTGAATTATTGTAGTAAATTCATTCAAAAAGAACAAAAAATGTCGGGACGGGCCCCAGGAAGGTTATAGGCTAGGTGGCGAGGCCGGTCGAGGCCGCTTCGACCAGGCTGGGCTCATTTCACAATTACAAGCTGAGCTGAATTATAGTAGTCAATCTTCTACGGCCGTGAATTAAAGCTGAATTATAGTAGTAAATTCATTCAAAAATAACTTAAAATGTCGGGACGGGCCCCAGGAAGGTTATAGGCTAGGTGGCGAGGCCGGTCGAGGCAAACTCGGCTGGGCTGGGCCCATTTCGCAATTAAAAGCTGAGCTGAATTATAGTAGTCAATCTTCTACGGCCACGAGTAAAAGCTGAATTATAGTAGTAAATTCATTGAAAAAGAACCCGGGCAACGCCGGGTGCTTTCGGCTAGTATATTGTTACGGAACCCAACATCGGCCTCTTTCCCCCTTATCGAGGGGGGATTAATCCCCTCGTCTATGACTGACCGACGTGGTCCTGCGGTATGACGTCACGCCCGGTCAGCGCTGGGTAGGGTATTAGGCCCAACCATCCTATGACCGAAATACCAGCTCCTCCCGGTATGCAAGGAAACACCCCCGCTCACGGCCGCAGCGTAATAGATTGGTTGCGCCGAGCGAAGCGAACTGCGGCGTGAGCCGTTTATCGAAGGGTCTAAACCCGATCCATATGCGTTGGCCGAATCGCGCCACGTACACTCAATTTGGAAACCTCTAAAGCGACCGAATGTGAAGAAGAAGACAAAGTAGTGTTACATATTTATGTGAATGTATGTGAATTACCATTCAGGTCTTTGCTTATCCATGTTTAGTAGATTAAGGGTTGTTGTGGTTGGAGGGTCAGGAGCCCTTCTGAAAAGTGTCCGGAAATGGAAGTGACCGGAAACGGAAGAGGAAAAGACACGAGGAAGAAAGCGACGAGTAGTATTCTTCCTCGCCCCGCTCCGACGAAAGGTGGGATCGACCTTGCGCGGCGTGGAAAAGCGGCGTTCCGAAGCCCGTCTGGCGAGAGGAATTACCGGGACGTGTACCTGCCCGGTGGAGACGTCAAGTTGACGTGGGGCCGTGCATCGACCCCGCGTCTGGCACCGTTCGCGGCCCCGTCTAAACAGACGCGTGCGGGTCGCACCTTGGGGCCTAACGCGCCTTGCAAGCGGCGTGGGGCTTTTGGCTTGCTCTACCGTACCCGCTTCGCGTGGCCACGAGGGGCTGCAGCCACGGTGCCTGGTACGATACCTGCCCGGTGGAAAAACGTCCACCCGGGGTTCGTTCAACCGCCCGAGTGCGGCGACGCCGACCAGTATCTTGGTCAGGAGGGGCCCAGAGACATTGTGAGGAGCAGAGACCAAAAGGGGGTCGTGAGTACCGAAGTGAACACACATATATAAGATGGCCATCTTAATCATATAGGGGATTGATTGTGGATTGGGAATTGTTGATGGTGGTTTGCTATTGATTGCTCGGGGAAAATCTCCGTGGTTGTATCATTGAAATTGTATGGTGTCATTACCATTTAAATATATCCTTGAACATCAGTTTTCTCTTGGGTGGAATTCATATGGATTGCGTGGCGAAAGCGCATATATAATACAACTTTCTGGCGAAGTTCCTCTCACGGTCCGGGGGTCACCGAGACCAGGTATTCACCGAGGGGACCACGTAACAGAATTGGGGGCTCGTCCAAATTACGATTACGCAATTGGGTCTACGTCCGGGATCTAAAAGTGTATTTGTATAAAATAATAAAATAATATTTTTATTAATTAAAATTTATTAATTAAGTATTAATTGGAAAATTTTTGGGGAAATTGGGGTAAAGTCTTGGGTGAAGGTTAACAGGTGTTAACGATAGTCACCATGGCGTTTGTGGCACAGAACTTTGCGGTAACACCGAGTGAGGCACAGTTCCGAGCGTTACTAAAGTCGGACCTCTTGAAATTGGCCAAACATTTTAACTTGGAGGTCCGAACTAATTTGAGGAAGGCAGAGTTGCAGGCCACGGTGATACAATCTATGGTGGGATTAGGAACATGGGACGAGTTAGCCTGGGAGTGGCTACCCGAAGAACCAGAAGACGTTGAGCTCCGGAAACTGGAGTTGCAATTACGGAGCCAGGAACGGATTAAAGAAGAAGAAAGGAAAGCCGAAAAGGAAAGAGCAGAAGAAGAAAGGAAAGCAGAAAAGGAAAGAGCAGAAGAAGAAAGGAAAGCAGAAAAGGAAAGAGCAGAAGAAGAAAGGAAAGCAGAAAAGGAAAGAGCAGAAGAAGAAAGGAAAGCAGAAGAGAGGAGAGAAGAGAAACAAGCAGAGGAAAGGAGAGGGGAACGAGAACTCCAGGAAAGGTTAAAAGAAGAGGAAAGGAAAGCAGAAGCGAGGAGAGAAGAGAAACAAGCAGAGGAAAGGAGAGTGGAAAGAGAACTCCAGGAAAGGTTAGAAGGGAGAAAAGCAGAGGAGAGGAGAGCTGCAAGGGACCTCGAAGCAGAGGAGAGAAAAGCGGAAAGGGAATTAAAGGAACGTGACATGGAGCTTCAGCAAGAAATCAAATTCAAGGAGCTGGAGTTAATGAGAGAACGGGGAGAGGCACCACCCTTGCTGACGGGATCGACACCTAACCAGAAAACCTGGGATGTGGGCAGACATGTGAGGCTGGTTCCACCGTTCAGTGAAAAGGAAGTCGCGAAATTTTTTCCACACTTTGAGAAAGTGGCTCGACAATTGAACTGGCCGGAGGAGGCTTGGACCATACTCGTGCAAAGTGTGCTGGTGGGGAAAGCTCAGGAAATTTATTCGGCGCTACCAATGGACCAATGTGCAGATTATGAGGTACTGAAGAAGCACATCCTCAAGGCCTATGAGTTGGTTCCGGAAGCTTACAGGCAAAAATTCAGGAATGCCAGGAAGAGGGAGAGTGAGACCCATGTGGAGTTTGCCAGAGTGAAAGAAAACATGTTTGATCGGTGGTGTGAGTCAAAAGGAGTCGGGAAAGACTTCGAAACATTGCGGGACTTGATCCTGGTGGAGGAATTCCAGCAGTGTGTCCACGAGGACATCAAAGTGTACCTGCAGGAAAAGAAAGTACCAAAGTTGTGGGACGCAGCCACCATGGCAGATGATTATGCCTTAACCCACCGAATAGGGGTCCACGAACCTAACTCCTCGCCTAGATCTCCGCAGGGGAGGTGGGGAACTGCAGGTGCGGAGAATGACCATACATGGCGGCGGCCTCGAGATGATTATGGGGACAACTATGATACCCCACCTGTTCGAAATCAGAGGGATGCGGGCCCAAGACAAACTTATAGTTCGGGGGGCCCGAGGCAGACCACGAGTTTTTCCTCCGGGCCTACTTGCGCTTTTTGCAAGAAACCTGGACACTTGATGTCCAGTTGTTACCGCATGAAAAGCGAAGACCCAGAGCGGAGTCCGACTACTATGACTCCAAACGCAATGGCCATTGTGAGAAATCGCCATCAAAAGGGTTACCAACCATTTATTTCAGAGGGGTTTGTGTCACGGGATGGAGCCTCGACTAACTGGAAACCGGTTAGGATATTGAGGGACACAGGGGCACATCAATCTTTAATGCTTGAAGGCATTTTGCCATGGTCCGAGGAGACGGCAACGGGGGATAGTGTTCGTTTACAGGGGATCGGGGGCGGTGTTAGTGCTCCCTTTCATGTCATCCATTTGGAGTCCGATTTGGTGTCAGGACCGGTCACCGTCGGTTTACAAGCCACGCTTCCTGTAGAGGGTGTATCTGTGGTTATCGGGAATGATTTGGCTGGGGGTCAAGTTTATGGTAACCTGAGGGTTGGTAAAGAGCCCAGCAGGGAAAATAACGCCACACCAGCTCGGGATGGCGACAAAAGTGCCAAGTTATTTGTAGGGGGACTGAACTTCAAAACAGAGGAAGAAGTTCTGACCTCTGTCTTCAACAGATATGGGCCGCTGGTGGAAGTGCGGTTGGTAAGAGACTGGGAAACGCAACAGTCAAGAGGGTTCGGCTTTGTCACGTTTGCCAGCACAAAAGACGCCAGAGAGGCAGAGAAGAATTGGAATGGCAAGGATTTGGAGGGTCGGACCATAACAGTAGGGAAGGCATTTCGTAGACGTCGAGAGGTCTACAGGAGAGGACAACTGGGCGGTAGTTTTGGTGGTGGCCGCAATCAATATTATTATGGAGGCTCCCTGAGTTACGGCCGCTCCCGAAGGAAGGATTGGCAAAGTAGTGGCCGAGAAGGAGACCGCTATTCATGGGACTACAGGGACAAGTGGTCCCACCCTAAGTATTAGGGAAGTTCTGAGAAGTTGAAGCACTGAATGCGGCGGAGCCGCCGAGCCAAGATTCCTACACAGATTAACCGTGAACGCCGTTCCTAAAGGCGTCCATGTAGTGAACTTTCATGCACGGACTAACCGTGAACTCCACGTTCCTCAAGGCGCCCATGTAGAGAACTTTCCTGCACGGACTAACCGTGAACTCCACGTTCCTAAAGGCATCCATGTAGTGAATACTCGGCTTGGCCTCCCGGAGAAAGTGCTATCGAGTGGTTTAACTTTGGATCTTTGATCAACCCCTTAACCTTCATTCACAAGAAACTGACGGTCAAAGTCAGAGGGTCATGAGATGGAGTTTGATTTGGCAGGGACAATGTCGTTGCTGGTGCTTAGTCCAGAGTGAGTAATCTGGAGGGGTTGTGGTGAAATTTTGGTTGCTTTATTTTTAAGTGATAACTGTGCCCGGGGGGAACTGATAATGTGGGGGGGTTGAGTTATCTGGTTTGTTTCTCCAAATTGGCCGGCAAAGAAAGTTTTCGCTGGGTTCAAACTTTCTTTCTTGAAGGGGGGGAGTGTTACATATTTATGTGAATGTATGTGAATTACCATTCAGGTCTTTGCTTATCCATGTTTAGTAGATTAAGGGTTGTTGTGGTTGGAGGGTCAGGAGCCCTTCTGAAAAGTGTCCGGAAACGGAAGTGACCGGAAACGGAAGAGGAAAAGACACGAGGAAGAAAGCGACGAGTAGTATTCTTCCTCGCCCCGCTCCGACGAAAGGTGGGATCGACCTTGCGCGGCGTGGAAAAGCGGCGTTCCGAAGCCCGTCTGGCGAGAGGAATTACCGGGACGTGTACCTGCCCGGTGGAGACGTCAAGTTGACGTGGGGCCGTGCATCGACCCCGCGTCTGGCACCGTTCGCGGCCCCGTCTAAACAGACGCGTGCGGGTCGCACCTTGGGGCCTAACGCGCCTTGCAAGCGGCGTGGGGCTTTTGGCTTGCTCTACCGTACCCGCTTCGCGTGGCCACGAGGGGCTGCAGCCACGGTGCCTGGTACGATACCTGCCCGGTGGAAAAACGTCCACCCGGGGTTCGTTCAACCGCCCGAGTGCGGCGACGCCGACCAGTATCTTGGTCAGGAGGGGCCCAGAGACATTGTGAGGAGCAGAGACCAAAAGGGGGTCGTGAGTACCGAAGTGAACACACATATATAAGATGGCCATCTTAATCATATAGGGGATTGATTGTGGATTGGGAATTGTTGATGGTGGTTTGCTATTGATTGCTCGGGGAAAATCTCCGTGGTTGTATCATTGAAATTGTATGGTGTCATTACCATTTAAATATATCCTTGAACATCAGTTTTCTCTTGGGTGGAATTCATATGGATTGCGTGGCGAAAGCGCATATATAATACAACTTTCTGGCGAAGTTCCTCTCACGGTCCGGGGGTCACCGAGACCAGGTATTCACCGAGGGGACCACGTAACAGTAGGAAGAACAGGGATTTATTATTAATTACACACAACTCAAGGAAGAAAAGCAATCAAAGTAATATACAAGGAAATGGAAGAATCAGAAGGACACAGTGCAAATACTAGCTTATACGATACAGTCTTACTTAGCCCCAGGGACAAGACACACAGAACAGACTCACGTACACGAATGGGGAATTGCAGAGTGGATTGGCTGGAGGGAGAGGAAGGTAGAACCACAAGCCTGGAAGGTTGAGCAGGGCGCACAGCAAGCAGGTCCTTTCTGGGCTGGGAGCGAGCAGGGCGGCGGCAGCACACGTATCTTGGTCGTTCCATGCGGCAGGGCTCGTTCTTTCGTTGACACGCCTCGGGCTCTTTTGTCATCTGCTCCGGTCCCCTCGTTTTTCTCTTGCGCGATCGTCGCACGCCTATATCAGCCCTCAAATGCGGGTGTGACACGCCCTCCTCTCTTTGGGTACCGCCCTCCCCCGTGCTCTGTTTCGTTGCCTCATATGGCAATGCCACGGTCTTGCTACCTTATTTGGGCATGGAGTCGAACAGCATGCCCCTCGTGGCGAGCCACGGGCTTGTCTCCTTATTTGGTCATGGGGCCGAACAGCCCCGCCCCCCCTGTCCAAACAGAGCACGGAGCACATATTCATCCTATCAGCGAACGCCGCTTCCAAAGCCAGGCCAGTTGAGGGGGCGCGCACCCCACGCTTGTTAAGCTTCGTTACCCAGAGAGGGAGAGTTCGGCTGGAAAATGTCATTATTGAAGGGGAGCTATCCTTATTTGATTCGGTGCAATGGAGTGTCAACTAATGGAAGACACAGCCTTAAACTGGAACACATAATAAGGGAATAACTATTTAGAGGCTCAAAGATTGGCTAGGTGTATGCGATGAATTAACTAATGGGGACGACCTTTGACCTTTACAATTATGGGGGTATTTACACAGATTCACTACATTTACAGAGGGTGATATTTACAACAATTATACAGGATTCTGAAATCCGTTACACTGCACCCTCCTTCCTTCAGGCACGTCCCGGGCCTATAAAAATTGAGCTTAGTGTGGCACGTAGGTGTAATTCCCTCTACAATTAACCTGACCCTGAGTGCGACAGTTTTAAAACACAAATAAGTAGGCCCCCCTGCTGCATTGCACCCTATCTAACAGATTTACGCCCACAGCTAACCGAATTGCGGAATTATTTTCAAAATAAACATGAACGGTGGGGGAGCATTATTTACAGTGACATTATTTTGACTATTTACAAAACGCAACCCAGGACCTGTGATTTTTCTTTCAGGGAAACAAAAAGAAATTCCTGTTGGGAGGGAGGAGACAGCATACATTGCATCGATGCACCAGCACCAATAAATAACAAAGCACCAATCACCAAAACCGCACCAAAAGCACCATTTGGTGCAACAGTCACCAGTTCATAATAATGAAACAACAAAAAACAACAACTGGTGGTGGTCTTCCTCTTCTCTGCTGGGCCGATGTTCTTCCTGACGTTTTCTCTACTTGCGGCCTATTTGGAAATAAAAGGGCACCAATGCGTCCACTTTTTATTTAGGGCCACAGGGGCCAACTAAGGGTGGTCCACCTGTCGGGCATAGGTGCCACCTTTACCCTGGGCTGCAAGTGAGATTACCTGGCCACCATGGCCGGTCCCCAGCAGAGGTGCCAGGCCCCAAAACGTGGGGTCCATAAAGTGGTGCTTGGCCGCAGAACGGCGGTCCATAAGTGATGCATCAATGCAAGCATGCTGGTTGCGGGAGTTTCGGGCTCACAGATGCGACCCCCCAAACGCTCCTCTCAGTGCCCAGAGAGCACAGTCCTCGGGTGGGAGACAGGGGAACAGAAGACAGGTGAGCAATGGGTCAGGGCGCAAGGGTACACATCAAACAAGGTAATGCCGGACGAGGTGCGCACGGAGAGCGAAGTGAGAAAGCTCGTCCCTACCGTACGCCCCCCACATGTGACCTACACTACCCCCCTTTGCCCCTCCCCGTATTTACAAAAACCTACACATTTACAAATTCGTCACTACCGTCACGTCTTCCCCATATTTCCCCTATAACAAATTCGTCATCACAATCCCATTGTCTAAATTTGCCATCACCAATTCATCATCAATCCTCATCAGGAGGGAGAGATGGAACACAACACAATGTCACACCCACGTCATGATGCGTCTCACATCCAAACATTTGCACAGAAAATAACAAAAACACATGGCATGGTGTGGAGTCCTGTCACCTCAGGTGAGTGGATGTAGATGGTGCAAGGAGATTTCAATCCAAACTATCCTCTAAATGACCTTAACACACTTTACACTACCCGGGGTCTTTCCCTGCCAAACCATTGGCCATCTTACTCTATGCGGTTTTAAGAACCAAATTCCCATTGACCAAACTGTGGTGCTTCATCAATTTGGGGTCTCACTCCCCCGATTCAACTCCCTGTGCCTTTGCACAATTTCAGGACTGGGTCGTGTGGCTCTCCCAGCAGGTCTACCCACCTGCACACCTCCACCACTGTAGTTGCCTCTGAGCTTACCTGCTCCTTACCTAACCTATCTACCTGGGGAAGGCCCTCTGGCGCTCTCCCCACTCGGTGCCCTCTGGCACTGAGCTACCCGGGTCCGTCCTCCGAATCCTCGGGCCCCATCCACAACAACTCTACCGGCTCCCAGCGCCCACCTGCGGCCTCACCTGGCCGACATCCTAACAGTGGCGGAGTGCCCATTCAACTACACACACTAACAGGCCACACGCCCAGCCATTTCCACGACACTAATGCACCCATTCAAACACCATTCTTCCACCACGCACCACAGATGCCAATATCCAACCACAATTTACCTACTCCCTCTACCTAACTCTTAAACTACCCTCCCCGGGTATTCGTGATAGGGGTCCACTTTTCCCCCATTCACACCTTCGCACCATCCACTCCACTCCACAGTTTCCACCATATTCCCTCCACACCATCCATTCCATACTCCATATATTCCATACTCCATGTATTCCACACAACCATTCTCCATACACCTATATTTGCACACCTGTGCAATCACTCCTACACCTGGTGCTTCCTGCACCTTCCTTCCTCCAGGACCATTTGTTCAACACAACACACAATCACCATTACTCACGCATACACTGCTCCATACACCTGTTCACTTGCACACCTGTGCAATCACACCTGGTGCCACCTGCACCCTCCTTCCTCCCAGGTTTCTTCAATCATTCAATGCAATGCACAACCACAATTATTCCTCATGCACTGCTCCATACACTTCCACGCTCAATACAACTCACATCTCTCCCGAGCATTGCCTAGCAATTCCTCATTTGCTCGATATCAATACTCACACACACAGCATCATCTGACTACATGGTGCCCTGCTAAAACTCGCGCTTCCCCGTCGCCCCTTACATTATTGCGCTCCCTCGTCATTATCATCCAACTACCCTCTCTATGTCCCCGACTACCTGTCCAATGTCGCTACTTATATCTCCAGTTACCTATGGTCAATCTCTAGGTCCCTATACATTATCCAAACCCTCCCTTGGCGAGCTTACACTGCCATAAACCCCATAAAACTATAGCTCCTTTGCCCCCTTTTGTGAGGGATGGTGGATTTGCCATCCCACCACATCGGGCATCTTCTACTATCAATTTCTCTCATCAAATTCCAACCAATCAAAAATTTTCCAATCACAAATTCCCTATCCCTACCAAATGTCCTTTAACTTGAGCCCCGGTGCTTCGCGAAGTCGAGCAATGAATTCGGGTGGTTTGGTCGCCTGCAGGTTGAGTCCGTCCGGCATTCACGATTCTGGGGAGGAGGCTTCGTTGGGCCGAGATTCCACGCACCATCTCGGCGCGGCACCTTGCGGTCACCGGCCCGATGGCTCAATCTCGCCCGGTCGGAACCCCGCCCACGCCAGGGGACACCGTTTCGCTTCCTCCAACCTGTCCCTGAACCAGACCGGTCACCTTGCCCGACAAGGCCCGGACTCGACCGTGCAGGGCGGGGCCAAGCCCGAATCGGCAATGGCGCTTCTAAGAGAAGCGATGCAGCATCGATCCGCGCCGGGCCGAGCATCCAACAAAGCGCACCGCGCGCCGAGTGCTCGCGTCGTCTATCCGTCGCCCTAAACGCTGCCCCGTTTAATGTCAATGCCTTACTCGCATGCTCGCACGCATACGCGACCCTTTTCACACTCACCAAGCCCGGTGTTCCGGCGCCTCCAGTGCATCCCACACACTCCGTCCATTCCACCACCGCACTCCCTGTTACACACCACACCTCTCGCGCACACTCGTCGTTCGCACACTTCGTTCCACACCTCTCCTCCGTAACACTCACCATGGGCGTGCACTCTTGCATCCACCCACTAACGCGCTCCGATGTGTCCTCCCGCACACGCGCCACCACTAACTCAGGTGTGCACTCTCGCACACGTTCGACCATTCCAGGTGTGCATTCTCGCACACTCTTGCCGTTCATCCCATACGTGCATCCTCGCACCCGCTCCACCACCAACTCACTCCCCGAATCACTCTCACCCTCGCACGTACACTCCGTCCACTCCGGCGTGCATTCTTGCTCGCACTCGGTTTCACACTCGCACTTCGTAACACGCTCATTCCCCGATGCACACTTTTTTTCCACAAGCGCGCCATTTCCACTCACACCACTCACAAGGGACCCTTCACCAACGCCCGGATGCTTCCTCGATCCCAAGCGCGCGAAAATTCTTTTGTCGCCAAACATCGTCCTGCAAAATCTCCCTGCACAATACACAGCACGACTCACCTGGGGGATCCTTTTCTCCACACGCACCTGCAAATCTTCAGAAGGATTAGCAAGTACGGCATCAGGATGTGAACTTAGACTTTGTGCACAATGCATTCCTCCCTGCCGCGAGTGCTTTTCTAAGCCCCCGGTCTCTCTAATTTCAATTCCCAGCACTTTTTCTTTATTCACCTCGACGACCGCTGGCTTTAATAAAATTTTCTCTACTTCAGCGGTCGCCAGCTGCCCCATACCCCGGGTCGCGATGTCTACCCCGGTCCAGTTACCTGTGCTTTTCTCCACTTCGCCCAACCAGCGCTTCTCAACCCGCTTTACCTCGTCGTGCACCCGTGGGACCTGCTCGCCCAACCTGCGGTCTCTGTCCCTCTCCGCTTCCCTTACTTCATATGCGGCTCTGTCCCTCGCCAGTCCCTCAGTTATTTATTTGGCTTGGGCAGTTATGTCCCCCATTTGGTCCCCCAATTGCTGCCCCATTCTATCCATTTTTGCATTCAGTTGGGTCAGGAATAATCTGAGGTCAAACCCGATTTGCACAGCGTCCCCAGTCGCCACCGCGGGCTCGCCCTCCGCGGCGCCGCCATTTTGTGTCTCTACAACCACGTGCGCGAGGGCGCCATCTTGTGCACCTGATACCCCCGCAACCACATCTTCATTGCTCTTTTCCTCCCTCTCCTCCATATACATTTCCCTGGGGTCCTGGGTCGCTTCTAACCCCTCTTCTAATTCCCCCACCGGCATCCGGTCGCCTTGATCATCCACGGCGTGATTTCAAATTTGGATGTTAAAACTAAATTTTTGGCCGCTCGTAATTTGAGCGTGTTAAGCGCGCTTCGGGTCCGAATCCCACTACTCCTGACACCAATTGTTACGGAACCCAATGTCGGCCTCTTTCCCCCTTATCGAGGGGGGATTAATCCCCTCGTCTATGACTGACCGATGTGGTCCTGGGGTATGACGTCATGCCCGGTCAGCGCTGGGTAGGGTATTAGGCCCAACCGTCCTATGACCTAAATACCAGCGCCTCCCAGTATGCAAGGAAACACCCCCGCTCACGGCCACAGCGTAATAGATTGGTTGCGCCGAGCGAAGCGAACTGCGGCGTGAGCCGTTTATCGAAGGGGCTAAACCCGATCCATATGCGTTGGCCGAATCGCGCCACGTACACTCAATTTGGAAACCTCTAATGCGACCGAATGTGAAGAAGAAGACAAAGTAGGAAGAACAGGGATTTATTATTATTTACACACAACTCAAGGAAGAAAAGCAATCAAAGTAATATACAAGGAAATGGAAGAATCAGAAGGACACAGTGCAAATACTAGCTTATACTATACAGTCTTACTTAACCCCAGCGACAAGACACACAGAACAGACTCACGTACACGAATGGGGAATTGCAGAGTGGATTGGCTGGAGGGAGAGGAAGGTAGAACCACAAGCCTGGAAGGTTGAGCAGGGCGCACAGCAAGCAGGTCCTTTCTGGGCTGGGAGCAAGCAGGGTGGCGGCGGCACATGTATCTTGGTCGTTCCACGCGGCAGGGCTCGTTCTTTCGTTGACACACCTCGGGCTCTTTTGTCATCTGCTCCAGTCCCCTCGTTTTTCTCTTGCGCGATCGTCGCACACCTATATCAGCCCTCAAACGCGGGTGTGACACGCCCTCCTCTCTTTGGGTACCGCCCTCCCCCGTGCTCTGTTTCGTTGCCTTATATGGCAATGCCACGGTCTTGCTACCTTATTTTGGCATGGAGTCGAACAGCACGCCCCTCGTGGCGAGCCAAGGGCTTGTCTCCTTATTTGGTCATGGGGCCGAACAGCCCCGCCCCCCTGTCCAAACAGAGCACGGAGCACATATTCATCCTAGCAGCGAACGCCGCTTCCAAAGCCAGGCCAGTTGAGGGGGCGCGCACCCCACGCTTGTTAATGCTTCAGTCACATTTGGCTCGGCGGCCGTAGGGTCTAAAAAATCTATGGCCACTAGCAATTATAGGGCGGCCGCAGTATTTCCACGGTCACACAATGTAGCAGTCACATATGTTTTTATTTTTTGGGTAGCCGCACGGGGTATTTAGAAATTGTGGAGACTGAAAACGTGGGGGTGCCGTACTGTCTTTGATTTGATGTCGCACGGTGACCTTAGGGCGTCCCTGCGGCGGCCATAGAATTTTCAGGGCAGACGCAAGGTAGCCTCAAGGTTCCCGCAAGGCGACCGCAGGCGGGCCCTAAGGCGAACGTGCGGCCAGACAGGCGGTAACGAGTGGGTATATATACCAGTTCTTTTTCATATGTATAACAGCACTTACAGTTGCCATGGCTACGGCTTGTCGAATTGCTACGACCAACCTAGAAATGAAAAAAGTTATAACTCCGCGCTATAATTCCACGGCGACCCCTACGGCCTGTAAAAGATAGCCATATGCCATAGGGCCACCCTGAGGCCACCTCAGAAACTCTGCGGCTGCCGCACGTTTCTGTCAATTTAGGGGGGGTACGGCCACCGTATCCTAGCCGTAGAGCAAATGTGACTGAGGAGTAAGCTTCGTTACCCAGAGAGGGAGAGTTCGGCTGAAAAATGTCATTATTGAAGGGGAGCTATCCTTATTTGATTCGGTGCAATGGAGTGTCAACTAATGGAAGACACAGCCTTAAACTGGAACACATAATAAGGGAATAACTATTTAGAGGCTCTAAGATTGGCTAGGTGTATGCGATGAATTAACTAATGGGGACGACCTTTGACCTTTACAATTATGGGGGTATTTACACAGATTCACTACATTTACAGAGGGTGATATTTACAACATTTATACAGGATTCTCAAATCCGTTACAATATCTATCTATAATTCCAGTAATCTCTGTGTGTATGTTTGTATGTTTGTATGTTTGTATGTTTGTATGTTTGTATGTTTGTCTGTGACCGCTGTTTCTCGACAACCACGGGTCCGATATACTTGAAACTTGCCAGGTATATTGCTGGGGACCTGAGGATGTGCCTTTTCAAGGTTTCATATTAATCGGACAAGTAGTTACCGAGCTATGGCGATTTCTTTACCAAACTCCGCAAGCCGTTCGCTTTGGACCAAACCATTTCATGTAAATAGAGGGGGGGGGGGGGATTGTCACCGTACTCGCAAGCCGTTCGCTTTGGACCAAACCATTTCATGTAAATAGAGGGGGGGGGGGATTGTCACCATACTCGCAAGCCGTTCGCTTTGGACCAAACCATTTCATGTAAATAGAGGGGGGGGATTGTCACCGTACTCGCAAGCCGTTCGCTTTGGACCAAACCATTTCATGTAAATAGAGGGGGGGGGATATAATTTTAGATATATATATAGTACGGGCATGCCCTAGTATATATAATCTTTGTATTCAACAAATAAGCTGTGTATTCAGATTTCGTCATATGTATAAGTTTGGGAAAATATTTCCGCAGTTGTCACTGTTGTAAAACTATTTTTTTTACAAGTGTTGAGCTCCCTTCAAGGTCACCCACGGCACATCCCACTAAAAAGATTAGATTGTGACTTAGCAACTGGGCTGGAGAAATACCGTTCTCTCGGAAATCCATGGATTGACACAACTGTGAGTTAATGCTCTTAATTCGATGCAAGTAATGGGAATGTTCTGAGACAAAAAGGGAAATGTATTATAACTGGATGCTTCACAATAACTGAATTAATTGTATTTTCTGTAACCCAAAACCTCTCCCAAGATGAAACGTTTGGGAAAAAGCCAATTTGCCTCCATCACGCTTGAATCTCTTGCAACTTTTCTTATCTCGTTCCCCCTTCCTCTCTCTCTTCCCCTCAGCCCAGCCCCATTCTCCTTTCCTTCACAAGTACAAGAAAGGCTGTACTGCACAAATGCTTCAGGATTTTGCTTAGAAATTATTGTGTGTGTGTGTGTGTGTGTGTGTGTGTGTGTGTGTGTGTGTGTGTGTGTGTGTGTGTGTGTGTGTGTGTGTGTGTGTGTGTGTGTGTTCTTTTCTGGAGTTGGATTCTTACCAAGTGGTTTTTTGAAGTCCTTTGATGTATATCTTTTTGTAACCTTAGCAAAGTCCTCCATGTTTCATTAAAAATCAGCAATTATCTTAAACAGTTTGTGGACATTAATCATTGAGACTTCTGTCTATCAATCAAGGCTAAATTAATTAGTTCCACAACAGTTCCCATTACAAGGAATGGGTCATGTTGACGAGTTGTAGGGATTATGTTAATTCTCTTGAACGTTGTTCCCTCTGATCATTCCCTTGTCCCGTATGGCAATGCACACAGACACTAGTTAGGAATCCCACCATTAAAAGCACCACACGTAGCAAATAATAATAATAAAACCTTAACCGGATTCCCAGATGACGCACTTGGGCTGACAAACCCGAATTGGCAAGTACACATTGGACAGGCAGGCCTAAGGCCGCCAATTGGCAAAGTAGGATTACTATACGATTACTTGATACCTTTGAAGCGTATTTATAACTTCAGGGTCGTTTACGTTTGTTGTTTATTTTGACAAAGTTCTGCAGTTGTGTTCAGAATGAAATCGTCGTATATTACTGCCGAACTTAAACCTCATTTGACAAGATTCTGTTTCTTTGAGAGAAAGCAAAAGGACCGCAAGAGCGAGTGCAGTTGCACATTGTCAAAGCTTAAGGACAACGTGCTCATGCCCGGAAAAAGGGGTGAAAAGGCAAAGGACACAGGCGCGGACGTGGTAGAAATCATCAAGGAAGCACCCTTTCTCCGAGAGAAATCACTGAAATGTATGAGGAAAAGTGCAAAGGTTAAAGAACAAATCATAACATCGAGCTCTCCACAAATATAAAGCCTCAGTACCACCACCACCACCACCACCACCATCCATACAGACACGCGAAGGTTTGTCGTTTTGCTCAATTGGGGTTAAAAAAAAATCAAACGGTGGTGTCATGTCTGGACGTGGCAAAGGTGGAAAGGGTCTCGGTAAAGGAGGTGCGAAACGTCATCGCAAGGTACTGCGTGATAACATCCAGGGAATCACAAAGCCTGCGATTCGTCGCCTTGCTCGTCGTGGTGGGGTGAAGCGCATCTCGGGTCTCATCTACGAGGAAACCCGTGGAGTTCTGAAGGTGTTCCTGGAAAATGTTATCCGCGATGCTGTTACCTACACGGAGCACGCCAAGCGCAAGACCGTTACTGCCATGGATGTGGTGTACGCTTTGAAGCGCCAGGGCCGTACACTTTACGGTTTCGGTGGTTAAACATTCTGGGGGTGGTGTTCATCAACAGCTACAACAACAAAACGGCTCTTTTCAGAGCCACCAACTCGTTCATGAAAGAGCTTCAGGCGTCTTGAACTTTATCATGTATTCTGTGGCACCAGAATGAGACAGCTCCGTTTATTACTTTGCTTTTCACGAAGTGAAACGGGCAGATATTGAAATCTGAAAGATTATTCGAGGCTCAAAAGCCAAGGATCCCGAGCACTTTGTTGCAGTGATGTTTCGTGCAATTAGAGGCCACACTCTGAACTGAAAGTTGTTTCTGGAGAACAGTTACATGGCTCTACGAAAAAGATTGGAATTGAGATTCTCTTGTAAGACTATTCATTGGAAAGAGATTGAGAAATGGAATAATAGATTTTCTGAGTTCGTGGTAACTGCCCCATCAGTTCAGATATAATAGAATAGAAGACCCGTCTCTTCGCTGATGGCAATACCAATCTCTGCTGCGATGGCTAATGTATGAGGAAATAAAAAAAAAAGGATTACTGGGAGATCCTGCTCTCTGTGCTCAGTGTTGGCATTTGCAGTTTTGACACGCGTGTCCATGTACCCATAAAAAAGGTATTTCTTTTTTTGCATCACAAACACCCAGGAGTTACGCCAATCCACCGTAGTTGGATTTATTGAAATCTGTTAACCCGTCTCAAGTTATAACACAACAAAGACAGACACGCCTCCTTTTATAATATCGATCGGAGCAGGTTGAACAAACGTTGGTCCTCATCAAATTTGATCCTGACTATCCAACAAACATACCCACCTCACAATAAATTATGTTCCAAGTCGTTATGACAAATACCAACCCTATCCATGGAATTATAGGAAGCTTTAACAGGACTACTCTTTACTTCAGTATAATGCTGATGATTACCTGACCTGCATATTAATATGAACCACATTTCTAGTTACATATAACATCACGTGGTTCTTTCACCAAGGATACACGAAGAGCAAAAGTCGCACTCCATTAAAGAAACATTGAGTGGCTCTGAAAAGAGCCGTTTGGGGATGAACTAGAGAAACGAGTCCGAGCTCACTTGGAGCTGGTGTACTTGGTCACGGCCTTTGTACCTTCGGACACGGCGTGCTTGGCCAACTCCCCGGGAAGGAGCAGACGCACTGCCGTCTGGATCTCCCGCGATGTGATGGTGGAGCGCTTGTTGTAATGCGCCAGACGAGATGCTTCGGATGCGATGCGCTCAAAGATGTCGTTAACGAAGGAATTCATGATGCTCATCGCTTTGGAAGAAACACCCGTATCGGGGTGAACTTGTTTCAGCACCTTGTAGATGTAAATGGCGTAGCTTTCCTTTCTGCGATGACGCCGTTTACCGGGACCCTTCCGAGTCGCTTTAGAAACGGCTTTCTTCGAACCCTTCTTTGCTGCCTCTTGCTTGGGATGATCCGCAGGCATGACGAGTAGCTCGTTAAACAACCAATATCTGAACCTACGGAGAAAGAGTAAGAATAAGAATACGTGTGTGAGCGATTCCCTCTTATAAAGGGTTCATATGCAAATATATGGATCACAGAGGGTTTCAGACGGAGAACACAATGTAATGCTCAGTCATTGGATGGATGAAAAGTGGGCGTGTATCATTCTTGATCCGAATTCCACCTCAAAATAACCCAATTCCCCCAACCAATCGGCATTGACCTGACAAACAGTGAAGGTTCTCTGATTCTGTATTCCCCTCCACAAATCATGTCAGGACGTGGTAAAGGTGGTGGAAAGGTTCGGGCTAATGTTACGTATTACCTCCCCAAACCCTGATTACGGTGCACCTCAGTCTGGAGTGGGAACACGGCAGACAGATTTGTTATTTTGAGAGTTCCAATAAACCATAATAAAACCACACGAATGCGATTGCAGAACAAACAAGTAATTGTATAAGGAACTCTCACATACACAATAATAACACTATGAAAGAGAGTACAATGAAAATGTCACTTGCATGAACTGAACAATACATATGATGGTAACATCATTCCCCAATGCTCTCAAAGCAATAAACCCACGATACACCAAACAAGAGTGGAATGTAACATTCCCCAAAGTCCGTGCACGAAACCCAACGCAGTGAATGTCGAAATCGCGCAGAACGGCAAAACAACAGGCAGGTATTTGCGCGACTGCGGGTGAGGAGTGACGAGGTGAGAGGTCGATATGGGAACTGAGCCGATAGGAAAACCAACGTCAATCAACACGATGACGTCGAGATGGAAATCCCAACGGCAAAACAAGATGCACCAAGCGGACAGACACTTCAAGTACAAAATGGCAGATTGGCCTGGAATGGAGGCGCTTGCTTTGCGTTACATTTTTTTTCTTTTACATTACTTCATGACGTTACATTTTTTCACATTTCATCATCACATTACTTTTTTTTCTTTTACATTGCATCATGACATTACATTTTTTTTACGACGCTTACTTTTGCTTGAATCAAACGTTGGTGTCATGTTGGGGCGTGGTAAAGGTGGAAAGGGTCTCGGAAAAGGAGGTGCCAAACGTCATCGCAACGTACTGCGTGATAACATCCAGGGAATCACAAAGCCTGCTATTCGTCGCCTTGCTCGTCATGGTGGGGTAAAGCGCATCTCGGTTCTCATCTACGAGGAAACCCGTGGAGTTCTCAAGGTGTTCCTGGAAAATGTTATCTGCGATGCTGTTACCGACACGGAGCACACCAAGCGAAAGACCATCACTGCCATGGATGTGGTGTTCGCTTTGAAGCGCCAGGGCCGCACACTCTACGGTTTCGGTGCTTAAACATTTTGGTGGTGGTGTTCATCAACAGCGACAACAAAACGGCTGTTTTCAGAACCACCAACTCGTTCATGAAGGAGCTTCAGTCGTCTTGAACTTTGCTTTATGTATTCTTTAATAGAGGAGGTTGATCTTGTGCTTTATTCACCCCATAAATTAAGAGCCACAATGGTCCAGGCAAAATAAGGTTTCACTTGGAACAAATTGCAACAGAAATTATTTCACCACAATGCATTTCTTCAAGGTCCCCAGAACAACATACTAAAAGTCCCAAGCAATCCCAACATGGGAAATCTGTCTAATTTGCATAATCCAATATGGCCGCCAATCTGCAATATTTCTCTCATATAAGGAATGATGCTCTGTCTATTGGTGACAGATACACGAGTTTCATTACAAAATCACCATACTATGCTTATATAAAGATGTTCAGCTCGTGAAAATTGCTGTAGTGATTGCTGTAGGTATACAAAATGCTGGAACATCCAACTCAAACGATTAAACAGTTTTGTCATCCTCCTCTGTGAAATCTGGCAGTTCTGCATTGGTACAACTTGTACCATGACATTCCCCGCACACAGCACTGCATGTGAGACCATATTTTCTACAAGTTCATCTTCGTGTATTGCAGTCCTTTTTACAGTTGCAGCAGATGATGTCCAGGAGTGCTGATGGTGCTGCGGCCTGATCTGTCAGTATTGGTAGGCAATGTCCATCTGCTACGTGCCATCCACACTCCAGTGGATTTAGATCGATCCCTTTCCACTGCTGTATTTGGTGGTACACACGAAGGCTGTGGTAGCTTGCAGCTGCAGAGGTGGGTGGCAGGGTCTGTGGCTCTACATGTGAAACATTCTTGGTGACCTTCTCACAAAACCGCTTGCACCGTATGGTGGCCAATCCTTCCTCCTCAGATCCTCCATACAACGAAACTAGTGCATGTTCTCCTGCCTTGGCGATAACCTACTCCTCCATTTGATGTGTTTGACTGAAAACTTTCGCTTGTTGATAGAAGAAGGCATCGTTCATGATTTTATTCAGTGCTGGACCCTTTCCCAAACCAAACAGGCGAGAAGCTGTATCGCAACCAAAAATAGCCATGTACGAACAGCATACAGTCACATACATCACTGCCAAGCAAATTCGTTGATTGCTTCATGTTCCAAATCCTGTTCTTTCTTGAAGTTTGCGTTGGTTCTGGTATCAGGAACAAGTCATGTGCATCCATTTCAGCATGGTGAATAAGAAGGATGAGTAAGTCCGTGTCGACCACCAGGACAGAGTCTGTTGTTCGTGCAGAGGCGACAGCTGTTTGAACAATTAAGAAATCAGCATCTTGCTTCACATTTAATGTGTTGCACCCAGCTGTCTCCAGTTTGTCACTCAGATAAGAAATGAAGCGCTGTTTGTTCCTTGCATTGTTCAAGAAATCCTTTTTTCTGGATTGAATCACCATTTCACCCGCGAAGTGAACTCTCACACCAGTACAGGCTCCTGTTTTTCTCACGTGTGTGGCATCTTTCGTTGATGGGTCATCAATCATCATTGTAGGCATCAAAGACAACAGTAGCATCAGCATATTTCTGTACAACATAGTTGGTGTATAGATCACACACATAATCAAAGGTAGAACCTCTTGGCCTGGGTAGTCTGTGAAGTAGAGCACCACCATCAAGGATGTACTGGACATTTTCAGTAGGTTCTCGTTGTTTCTCTGGGATGACTTTCCAGATAGAATCAGCAAGAGTTGCCTTATTGGCCTGCAGTGGAAGGGAGGAAGATTCGAACAATGCAGGAGGGTGACTACAGAGTTCATACTTGAACAGTGATGGAACATCTTCACAATGTTCAACGACAGTTATCAGCCTCTGGAATATCAGCTGTGGATCCACCTTCACAGATTCGCCTTTGATTTTGACATTTGATCTTGTACCGAGTGTCTTTGCTTGATCAGCTTTTCGGAAGACAAACTCATCGACAGATTTCCCAACCATTGACGCTAGAATCCGTTCACCAACCTCTCTTGATCTTTCAACATTGACTCCTTCCTGAGCTGTCATGCCATTTGCAATGTTGAGCAGTGTACTGCTATTAACAAATGGGTTTCTCTTTTCAAGATAACTGATAAGGTCAAGGGTGTCGCTGACATCTCCAGCTTGTCTTGCTGATGATATGTCCTTGTGTTGGTCACTGGTTTCTTATGACACACCACTGAGCTTTTGCATGGCATCATTGATGTTTGCACACACTGGCATAGATAGGACCCACACCAAGTGCTGGGTTTCTGTCATCCCCTTTCCTCTTGTAAGTCTCCCACTTGTCTTAACACTTCTCATGAGCACTTGTTCAATAATGAGATCGGTCGACAATCCTGACCAATATCTGTCGCTGCGTCTCACCGCATGGTATCCCTGCTCAAATTTCTGGTTGACTTCTGGGTGTGTCTCTGGCAGATTTAACATCATTTGAAGATAGATATATGCAGACTTTGCATATAGTGTGTGTCCAGATGCTGCAAAGTATGGTAACATTTCACGTACTGATTGGAGATGTATTTTCCATTTGCCTGTGCGTTCAGCCTTGAGAAACCTCTGTAGAATGTCTACCATTTCCATATATTTGACCCAGAGTTCTGCGGTCCGCATTGTGGTCATTATATCCTTCTTTTCCTTCAGTGTGCTTTGAATTCTGGTCCAGACATCTGCCAAACACACGTTTTCTACAGATGTTGTCGAGGAAACTGCATTGTCATATACTTCTGCTGCTCTGATCAAGTCGGTTGTGTCAGAATGTTGTTCGACATCATCACCTGTCATCACTTCATCAGGGTCCTCTGCTTTCATTTTGGATGGCACTGGTACATTGTATGCGCTGGACAGAAGGATGATGTTCAGTGCAGCATTTACTAGCATGTGACCACGGACTGCTCTGGACACAGCCTTGCCAATCAACATGTGGCACACGGTGTTACTAGAATGCACAACCTCAAGGACTTCTTCCAATCCGGAACCTGCCATCAGATGCCCGATGCTACCCAGGAAACTCATTTCCATGTGAAACCCTCCCAGTTTGAGGACCATTCGCCGGAGAAGTCTGTCAACTGGTTGAGATCGAACAATTGATAATGCTTTCCAATACAAGGGTTGATCGAATGTGAGGACAGGAGTAACACCATGTCACATGGCCTGAGCTGACACAAACTTTAGTGTGGAATAGATACAATTTGGATCACTAGGATTGAGATAAATCATTGGAAGGAATATCACAGAAGACTGTCCTGGATATTGGCTATGATGGAACATTTGCATCATACCAGACCATGCTGGTCTTGGAGAGCGAAGAAGTAGGGAGGTTTTCCATAGAATGTCAAGTTGAGATGTCGGAACATCCGCTGCCGTGTGTACAAGTGGCAGATAGGTGAGTGGTGGTATCATTGCAGGGATATGGAAGTACTCAATGTTTATACGGCCAACTGCAGCAATGTCCGAAGCTCTAACAGACACTTTGGGGACAGGTCTTGAGGTCTTTATTTGTGGTGTAACAGTAACTATGATGCCCATGCCATGAAATGTCCCGGTGCCATCTAGTGTTGCTACGTTATGGTCAACATTGTCCGCAATATACTGGATGCATTGTTCTTGAGTAAAGGGTGTATCTGTGCCTTGTTCAACTGCCGCACTTCGTTCAAATGTTTTCACCTCGGCATAGGAGCATGAGAATCCATGTTCATGAAGTGTGTCTATCAGGAACCGTGACGCAAAATTATGGTGCATCTGTACCCCAAGACCAAGTTGAAGAGGTGCAAGTATGGATCTTGGTCGAATTGCCTGTATGATTGACTGCCCAATCGATGCAACTTTAGACATATTTCCCATGTTGGGATTGCTTGGGACTTTTAGTATGTTGTTCTGGGGACCTTGTAGAAATGCATTGTGGCCAAAAAAATTCTGTTGCAATTTGTTCCAAGTTGAGTGAAAAAATGGGCTACATTGCCTGGACGACAAGTGTGAGAAACTCGACTGTACAATATAAATTTGCATTATTTGCAAATAATGTTCAGTTCCACCAATCTCAAAAAAATGCATTTCACGAAGTTCCCCTTGCCAAAAGACCCAATACTGAAATCAATTAAAGAGTGAATTTTTTGTCTTACGGGACAAACACATTTATTTGGCAAAGATTTGCCTTTTGCTTCTTTTATTTCAGGGAAATGCTAAAACAGGCCCAAACGAGCTCACGATAGATATTGATGGGAGAAACGCGCAAGGGAGGGCGGACGGAGCTTACCTTCGCGGAGAGGATCACATCGGGCTCGGATTTCAGCCAATGGAGAGTGGTGAGTGAAGTTTCGACCAATTGATGGAGCGTAGGGTGGGGCTTAATTCTTCAGCGAATGGGAGAGTGTTTGAGGCAGCCAATAACAAACGTGCAAAATATGCCAGCCAATAGCGAACGGCGGAAGCGTCTCGCGGCGCAAATAAAAACAGACCGCGCATTTCATTTCTCATCTCATAATTTCATTTCATTCGCCGTTGTTTTGGTTTGTGTTGATATTTGACGGTGACGATGGCTCGAACGAAGCAAACCGCTCGGAAATCGACTGGTGGAAAAGCTCCCCGAAAGCAGTTGGCGACAAAGGCGGCACGGAAAAGTGCTCCAGCGACCGGTGGCGTGAAAAAGCCGCATCGTTACCGTCCAGGAACTGTGGCGCTGCGCGAGATCCGGCGCTACCAAAAGTCCACGGAGCTGCTCATTCGCAAGCTGCCGTTTCAGCGCCTCGTCCGTGAAATCGCACAGGATTTCAAGACCGATTTGCGATTCCAGAGCTCCGCAGTGATGGCGCTGCAGGAGGCGAGTGAGGCCTACCTCGTTGGGCTGTTTGAGGACACTAATTTGTGCGCGATTCACGCCAAACGTGTCACCATCATGCCCAAGGACATCCAGCTGGCACGACGTATCCGCGGGGAGCGAGCTTAACCTGCTCGTCCAAGGTCTTGTGCACAGCTTCCGCACCACACCACCCAACGGCTCTTTTCAGAGCCACAACACCTTTCTTGAGAGTGTAATCGACCTTTCACCGAACTCTCCACCTATCTCTACCTTTTGTGTATGTATAATGTGTATAAAAGGGGAAAGAAATTCGTTTTGTGATTCCCTTTTTTTGAAGACAAAGGGAAACGTTGAACAAGACGGTGGAGTTTCGTTGTCTTTAGGGAATCGGGTTTCACGTTTCAATGAAACCATAGGATTAATAAGTGACAATTGTTGGGGATCATGTGTCGTGTCGCTTGCAAGGTGGTTCATGTTAAAATACACATTTTTCATTTTAACCATAACATGTATTATTTGACCCGTTCATCTCCACAAACCCAAAATAATATGAACCCTGCTATCATCGCATTTGTGGTGCCAAAGAATACAGAGTTTAAGTCGCCTGAAGCTCCTTCATGAACGAGGTGGTGGCTCTGAAAAGAGCCGTTTTGTTGTTGATGATTACCACCCCCAGAATGTTTAACCACCGAAACCGTAAAGTGTACGGCCCTGGCGCTTCAAAGCGTACACCACATCCATGGCAGTAACGGTCTTGCGCTTGGCGTGCTCCGTGTAGGTAACAGCATCGCGGATCACATTTTCCAGGAACACCTTGAGAACTCCACGTGTTTCTTCGTAGATTAGACCTGAGATGCGTTTCACCCCACCACGGCGAGCAAGGCGACGAATAGCAGGCTTTGTGATTCCCTGGATGTTATCTCGCAGAACCTTGCGATGACGTTTAGCACCTCCTTTGCCAAGACCTTTTCCACCTTTACCACGTCCAGACATAACCACACCGTTTGATTCCAAACACAAATAAGCTAAACGACGAGCGTTCGCGTGTTTATATGGATGATTGTGGTTCTGAGGCTTTATATTTATGGAGAGATCGACGTTGTCATTTGCCCTTTAACCTTTGCACTTTGCCTCCCATATTTAATTATTTCCTTGAGAAGAAAGGGTGCCTGCTTGGTTATTTCTACCACGTCCGCGCGTGTGCTCTTTGCCTTTTCACCTCTTGCTGCGCGTGCGCACGTTGTCCTCACGCTTTCCCAATGTCCAACTGCACTCGCTCTTGTGGTCCCTTCGCTTTCGCTCAAAGAAACACAGAATCTTGTCAAATGAGGGTGAAGTTAGGCAGTAATTTACGACGATTTCATTCTGAACACAACTGCAGAACTTTGTCAAAATAAACAACAAACGCAAACGGCCCCGAAGTTATAAATACGCTGCAAAGGTATCAAGTAATGGAAGGATCGATATTTGCATGATCGATATTTCAATTTTAAATTTCAAGAGAATTTAATACGACCCTTTTTGCCGGACTTTAACCTCGTTGAACCACCGTCCATTGTAAATGTCATTAAATTAAGGTTCAAACAATGAATTCTCGTGACATTTCGCTGTTATCACGAAGCTTTACTTTAACGCGTGGAAGATCTGTGAAGTTGCTGCATGGAAGACCTTGCACCTCTCTTGGACGACAGGGGATTAATTCAACCAGTCAAGTAAGTGTCAGAGATATCACAACAGTTTCGTTTACAACACCTGGATGCATCCAGAACATCACACGAAGCACGACACAAAAACATGGGAGAAACCGGGTCGACGATTTTATTCGCGTTTGGATTTAATAAAACGTTCGAAGCATTACTTACACCCGTTTGCTGTTGGTAACCAAGTATTTTCACATTTGTGATGGTCCATGCCAAGATGACCTCGACACAAACCTCCAAAAAGGAGTTTTTTCCTGTTTGTTTCATTTCCTTGCAAAGGTGGATGCAGACAGGTGCACATTTCACCATGAACTTTGTGAGGTTTAAGTCGGGTCAAAGAAAATATTTCACTCTTCAAAAACAGATTCTGAGCATAGAAAACCCTTGGTCGAAGCCCGAGAACGTGTTCGAGTGAGCAATGTTCTGTCAAAGCAGATCGTCCATCTGCCGTGTCGGGCCGTGGAATGCGGCGAAAGCGCCAGATATTAGAAAAGATGCTTCTCTCCGTTTGCCAGGATGTGCTTGTACCTGGAACGATTGTGCGCATTGCGCATGGAGTTAACGTTCATGTGAATAACAAAGCTCAAAGTGACGCAGGAAACACAAACGGATACGGTGAACGACCCCATCGTTTCTGAACGCTGACGTTGATTTCTACCACGTCCGCTTATTCACGCCATCACTATATCAGGCGATGTGATAATGCAACACTTTATTTGTGAAACACTGAACCTCTTTTTGGATCCTCGTGTTATTTGTCATACTCTTGTTAGTGGGAAATGTCGGAGTCTGTTCCTGTTTCAGTAGCACCTTCAACTTCGGCCCCGTCTGTCAAGCGAAGGAAGAATAAACCTGGCGCTTCCAAGACCCCGAAGAAGACTGACGGCACCCTTTCGGAAAAGATCATCAAGGTGGTGGGATCGAGCAAGGAGCGAAATGGTACGTCGCTTGTCGCCTTGAAAAACGCCCTGGGGGCAGATGGCTACAATCTCCATCGGAATTCCGTTCGTATCAATTCGGCTGTGAAGAGGCTCGTTGCAAGTGGAAATCTTGTGCAGACCAAGGGAACGGGCGCTGTCGGCTCATTCAAACTGAACAAGGAGAAGAGTGCGAAAGTGAAGAAGAGCACCAGTCCCAGAAAAGTTGTGAAGACCACAATCAAGTCGAAAGCGGCCAAGAAAGCGACCAAAAAGCCAGCAGTGAAGAAGGTGGTGCGGAAGGTATCTCCCAAGAAACCGAAAAGATCTATCGCCGCTTCTTCGAAGCGATTCAGTAAGTCGCCTGCAAAGGTGAAGAAAAACGTGAAGAAGGTTCTGCCTAAGATCAAGGGAAACACCAAGACGACGAAACCAAAGTCCAAGCTTGCAACCAAGGGGTTGAAGAACAAGAAGGCGACGCTCAAAAAGAAGTGAGAGGAAGAGAAGAGGAGAGAGTCGAGGTGAAGTTTCTCTTGTTCCTCCTCGTCTCACTTGCCCAAAACCCACAACGGCTCTTTTCAGAGCCACCACCTCGTTCACTTGAAAGGAGCTGATCCGATGGTTCATAAAAACTACGTGCAGGCATAATAGATATAACCTTTGTATGCATTATTTGATGAAGTGGTTTGTGAAAGAGCGTGATAAACAAGAGCACAAGGTTCAAATTATTTGCAAGACCAACGAAAGTTGTTCCATATTCATTCATAACTTATTTATATCAAACAATGACCAAAGAATGGCAAGTCACGTGACTCAACACGCAATGTTAAATATGCAACATTCAAAGTGTGTCATCACGACTACCATTACTTAGTATTTACCAAATTACTAATTTCTAAGATCACTTAGTAATTGACCAATTTGCCCCATTTGACATTGACACACGTCGTTGACCATCCCCGTTTACCTGTAAACCCAGTGCCTCGTGTCTGGAAAAGCTCGTACATTGCACGATTCTTCGTCCTTCCTTTGAACTAAGTTTCCTCATTCGGAAACCAAATACAAAGTGCTCGCAGTATTTATGAACCGTTCAGTGGACTATGCATATACCTGCATCTCGTCAACATATGAGCCCAACTAATTCAGACATGTCGATATTTCACTGAACCATCCTGAAGCCCCGTCCCGATCCACCCAGCACCCCCTGTCTAGTTCATCAAATCAATTCTCTGGGTCTTTATCTTTTCCCAGTCTTTGTTAAAAACAAAACAAAATGCTTCATAAAACACGTCTCTGCGTCTCTTTCTGACCCGTGTACACAATACACACACAAAAGGTCGTGACATGTGGCGAGTTCGGTGAATGGTCGATTACACTTTCAAGAAAGGTGTTGTGGCTCTGAAAAGAGCCGTTGGGTGGTGTGGTGCAGAAGCTGTGCACAAGACCTTGGACGAGCGACTTGAGGTCGCTCCCCGCGGATCCGTCGTGCCACCTTGGCTTGGCGTGTCCTTGGGCACGATGGTGACACGTTTGGTGCGAATCGCCAAGGTTCAAAAGGGCAAAGTTCAAAAGGTCAAAGTTCAAAGTTCAACCGATTCTGTCTCATATGCAAATCTTTGGATCACAGAGAGTTTGGAGGCGGAGTACACAACCTGATGTTCAGCCATTGGATGGATAAAATGTGGGCGTGTATGATTCCTGGTCCGACTTCACCCTAAAAACAACTCAATTCGCACCATGACTTTCATTCACAGTTCGGTTGTTTAGATATCGGTTCATTGCGACGAATCATGTCGGGACGTGGTAAAGGTGGTGGAAAGGCTCGTGCGAAGGCAAAGACTCGTTCTTCCCGTGCTGGGCTGCAGTTTCCCGTGGGTCGTGTCCACAGACATCTTCGCAAAGGCAATTACGCCAAGCGCGTCGGTGCCGGCGCTCCCGTCTATCTGGCGGCTGTGCTCGAGTACTTGTCTGCAGATCCTGGAGCTCGCCGGTAACGCTGCACGAGATAACAAGAAATCGCGCATCATCCCGCGTCATTTGCAGCTCGCCATCCGCAACGATGAGGAGCTGAACAAACTGCTGGGCGGGGTGACGATCGCGCAAGGTGGTGTGCTGCCGAACATCCAGGCCGTGCTGCTCCCAAAGAAAAGCCAGGGCAAGTAAACGGCTCCGCCTCACACGAGTTCTTCAGCTCTCCCACAACGGCTCTTTTCAGAGCCACTCAAACCTTTCCGAAAGCAGCATCAGCGATACACGATCCGTGTTTTACACAAAACTCTGCTGTGTGTTGAAAAACCCCACACGGTTCTTTCTCGTTTCCTTTACATTTCAAAACCACATACAGAACTTTGAACTTTATGAATTTCACTTATTAATTTTCATTTTTTAATGCCCAATAATTATGAACTTTGCCCTTCGGCATCAATCATTCATGCATCTCGTCATCACAGAAGCCCCAATCATTGTCCGTCTTGTCGGGTAGATTTTGTCGTATTTTGACGATACAGAGAGTTGCAGCACAGTCAGTGTGACACAAAAGAGCAGGAATGAGTGTTCAAGGGTAGAAACAGAAAAGGAATAAAGCAAAAGGGGTTAGTGGAGGAGGGGTGGGGGCGGGGTGTGAGACTCAATAACTAAGAAAAAAGGGTGCTTGGGGTTATAAAAGGTACCTCTGCATTGGCATTTTCCAGTCTTTATTAACTGTTAAAATTCTGAACAAAAATTTATTCTGTCAGATTTGCATTCACAAACAAGGGGATGTTTATGGGTTCTGGAAGCGCCAGTTTTATTATTGTCTCGTTTGAGAAACGAGGTCGAAAGTGCTGTCGTTAGGGGAACAATCTCCGCCATTTCACACCGAAAAGAGAAGGAATACGAGAATCCAAATCAAGTGCAGTATTGTTCAAACAACGCGTCGTCTCGCCGCCGACGTTGTGACGGGAGAAGCGGACGTGGTAGAAATCAACGTCGGCGTTCTGAAACGAGAAGTGTTCTTTTGTTTCCTTTTGTTTCTCGCTCCACTTTGAGCTCAATTAATGAACGTAAACGATACATCCATGCGTCATGCGCACATCATTTTCAGGTACAAGCACATGCTGGTAAAAGGCGAGAAGCACATTTTCAATCCTCTGCACCTTTCACCATCGTCCACAGGCCGACACTGCAGATGGAAGAGCTGCTTTGACACAACATTGCTTGCTCGGGCGGATACGTTCTCGGGCTTCCCCCAAGGAGCTTCGTGACTCAGGCTCATTTTCACGAGGTGAATCTATTCTTGGACCAAACTGAAACGTTAAAATTTTCATTATGAAATGTGCACCTGTCTGTAGCCATCTTTGCAAGGCAGTCAAGCAAACAAGAAGAAAATCAGCTTTTATGAGGCTCATGTTGATGTTGAGGCCACCTGAGCAATGCGCATGGACCAGCATGAGAGTGAAAATACCTGGTCACGAACAGCACACGGCTCTAAACAATGCTTTGAATGTTTTTTTTTCAATCTAAACGTCACAGTCATCGAGCTTGTATCGTCGTGTGATGTGCCGATTCCATCTCCGCCTTGTAAAGGAAACTGTTGCGTTGTCTCATTCACAATGAGCTGCTCAAATTCATCACCTGTCGTCCAAGGTAGCGCAATAATGGAGAAACTTCAAGCATTCATTGTGTTTGAACCGCAATGAAATGACATTTGAAAGATAAATTTTAAACGAGGCCACAATCGAGGGTTCAACGAGGTTAAAGTTGGTTCGCGGACAAAAGCGGTATTTTTACTTGACATCAAATCCAAACTGGCATCAAAATATCGTACGATGACTTGATGCTTTTGAAGCTTATTTCCAACTTCGGTAATGTGAGTGCGCGTTGTTATTTGCCAAAGTTCTGCAGTTCAAGTTGTGTTCAGAATTAAATCGTCGTCAATTTTGCAAAACGTAAACCTCATTTGACAGGATTACGTGTTTACTTGAGTGAAAGCGATGGGATCGGAAAAGCCAGTGCAGTTGCAGATTGTCAAAACGAAAGGACGACGTGCGCATGCGCGGAAAGTGAGGTGAAAGGGGAAAGGGCACGAAGAGCACACGCGGACGTGGTAGAAATCACCAAAGGAAAACGCAGTGAAAATAATTAAATGTCGGAGGAATCGTGGAAGGGTCAAAGAGCAAATGGTAATGTCGAGTTCCCACCAATAGAAAGCCTCAGTATCACCACCAAAAACACACACGAACGCTCATTTCGTTTCTTCACCTTTGGATTCAAAATTCTTCACCTTCACCATCATCATGTCTGGCCGTCTGGACGTGGTAAAGGTGGAAAGGCTCTTGGAAAAGGAGGTGCTAAACGTCATCGCAAGGTACTGCATGATAACATCCAAGGAATCACAAAGCTGAGAGTTTATTCAAGATTATTGCATATTGTAAAATCGTAAGGACAACGTGCGCATGCGCGGCAGGGAGGTGCAAAGAGCACACGCGCGGACGTGGCAGAAATCACCAAGGCAGCACCCTTTCTCGTCGAGAAAATAATTAAATGGAGGACGCAAAGTTTCAAGGTTGAGCAAATCGTCATATCGAGCTCTCCACCAATATGAAGACTTGGTACCAACACCATCGGTATCGACACGCGTGTGCTCGTTCGTTTGGTTAAATTGGGGTTTTGATCGAAACGCTCATTATGTCTGGACGTGGAAAAGGTGGAAAGGGTCTCGGTAAAGGAGGTGTGCGAAACGTCATCGTAAGGTGCTGCGTGATAACATCCAGGAAATCACAAAGCCTGCTATTCGTCGCCTTGCTCGTCCTGGTGGGGTAAAGCGCATCTCGGGTCTCATCGACGAGGAAACCCGTGGGGTTCTCAAGGTGTTCTTGGAAAATGTTATCCGCGATGCTGTTAACGCCACGGAGCACGCCAAGCGAAAGACCGTTACTGCCATGGATGTGGTGTACGCTTTGAAGCGCCAGGGCCGTACCCTCTACGGTTTCGGTGGTTAAACATTTTGGTGGTGGTGTTCAACAGCTACAACAAAACTGCTCTTTTCAGAGCCACCAACTCGTTCATGAAAGAGCTTCAGGCGACTTGAACTTTGCTTTATGTATTATTTGGCACCAGAAATGCAATGTTGAGAGAAGGGTTTGTATTATTATTTTGGGGTTGAGGAGATGAACGGGTCAAATTATACATGTTATGGTTAAAATTTTAAAAAATGTGAATTTTAACATGAACCACCTTGCTAGCGACATTACACGTGATCCCCAACAATTGTCACTTCTCTATCATGTGGAGGTTTCATTGAAACATTGTGAAACCCCATTCCCTGAAGACAGCCAACCACCACCGACTTGTTCAACGTTTCCCTCTCAGTCTTCATAAAAAAAGTCAAAACAATCCATATTTCCTCCAGGCCCGTATTTTTATTTTTTATTTTTTGTATACAGAGTCGAGGCTCGTGAAAGAGCTAACATTTATCAACAAACAAATCAAACAAACAAGCAAACAAAGTATATAAAAAGGGGAGCGGTCGACAAGATGGTGAGAGAAGGGGAGGAAGCACACAAACACAACATTTGAGAGCAGGGACATCGGGAGATGTGTGGGAGGGAGAGGGCCTGGGGGGAGGCAGGATAGGTATAAAACGCAAGGACACCAAGGACTTCCAGGAAAGAAGACAAAAGTCACCTCAAAAAAGTGGATTTGGGGTGAAATTAGCGGGGGTAGAAAAGATCAAGGTTTTGGATTGGGGAAGATAAGAGATGGTGGTGAACAGCCGTTTTAAAGACCTGGAGGGAGGAGTGGGATTGAAGAGAATGAGGGAGTTTGTTCCAGAGGCGGGAGAAAAGAGAAAAGAGGAATGAAGGTGAGCAGAGAGTCTTGGTTTTGGCCGTTTAACCATAAGAGGGTTGCAGGCAGATCTTGTGCGACATGCAGGAATATTTGGGGGACAGAGCCCGGAGAGAGCTGGGGGAGCAAGGCCGGAGAGGAGTCGGTAGAAGACGGAAAGACCACCAACCTGCCTGCGGTGAGTAAGTGAAAGGCCCTCGGAGATAGCGTCATCGCAGGAGATTCCAATGATTCTGAATGCTTTGGTTTCAACAGCGTGAAGACGAGCTAGGTGTGAGGCAGGAGCACCAGCCCAGAAGGGAGAGCAGTATTCCATTGAGCTGCGGATGAAAGCCTTGTATGTGGTGAGGAGCTCAGGTGTGCCAAGGAAGGACTTCGCACGACGGAGGATGCCCAGTCGGCGACTGGCTTTGGAGGCCAGCTTGGAAATGTGGTTTTCCCAGGAAATATCATGGCAGATAGTGAGACCCAAATGCTTGAGTGACAGAACTTCTTGGAGAGGATTATTCAGAAAGTAGATGGGTTGTCCAGTCGGTCTTTTCGGAGAGACATCGTAAGAGTGTGAGATTTGTCAGGATTGAAAGACATGTTCCACTTGTTTGCCCAGTCTGTGATTTTGTCCAGGTCTGCAGAGAGTGAGGAGGCTGCAGACTGTCGATCTGAGGGATGAGGAATGGAGCGGCAGAGAGTGGAGTCATCAGCAAAGAGATAGAGAGGATTTTCAAGAGAGTCAGAGATCATTGATGAAGACCAGAAAAAGCACAGGGCCCAGAACACTGCCTTGGGGAACTCCAGCCTAAACAGGAAGAGATGAGAGAAACCCATTCAGGGCCACACGTTGACTTCGACGAGAGAGGAAGTCCGCCAGCCGGTGTACACAGTATACACATTATATACACACAAAATGCAGTGATAGGTGGAGAGTTTGGTGAAAGGTCGATTACACTTTCAAGAAAGGTGTTGTGGCTCGGAAAAGAGCCGTTGGATGGTGTGGTACGGAAGTTGTGCACAAGACCTTGGACGAGCGGGTTAAGCTCGCTCCCCGCGAATACGTCGTGCCAGCTGGATGTCCTTGGGCATGATGGTGACACGTTTGGCGTGAATCGCGCACAAATTAGTGTCCTCAAACAGCCCAACGAGGTAGGCCTCGCTCGCCTCCTGCAGCGCCATCACTGCGGAGCTCTGGAATCGCAAATCGGTCTTGAAATCCTGTGCGATTTCACGGACGAGGCGCTGAAACGGCAGCTTGCGAATGAGCAGCTCCGTGGACTTTTGGTAGCGCCGGATCTCGCGCAGCGCCACAGTTCCTGGACGGTAACGATGCGGCTTTTTCACGCCACCGGTGGCTGGAGCACTTTTCCGCGCCGCCTTTGTCGCCAACTGCTTTCGGGGAGCTTTTCCACCAGTCGATTTCCGGGCGGTTTGCTTCGTACGAGCCATGGTGACAATAACACAAAATTGAAAAACAACCTTTTCACCAAAGGCCAACAATGCGATTAAAATTGCGCTGTGCGCTTTTATTTATGTCGGGAGACGCTTGCGCCGCTTTGCATTTGACTGCCACATTTCCTCGTTTACTATTGGCTGCCACAATTTGCTCGGTTGCAATTGGCTGCCACATTTTCACGTTTGCTATTGGCTGCCTCAAAAGCATTCCCAGCCACGGAAGAATTAAGCCCCACCTCACGCTCCATCCATTGGTCGAAACTTAATTCTCCCCTCTCCATTGGCTAAAATCTGAGCCCGATGTGATCCGCTCCGCGAGGGAAAGCTCCGTCCGCCTTCCCTTGCTCGTTTCTCCCACCAATATCTATCCTGAGCTTCTTTGGGCCTGTTCAGCGCTTCCGTTAACGGGCAAAAGCAAATCCTTGCCGAATTTGCTTTCGGTGGAAGCCCCCCACATTAATTTGAATTTGCTTTTAAGAAGCAAAAAGCAAATCCTTGCCGAATATTTCCATGTGTGTCCCGTGATATAAAAATAATTCACTCACGAATCGATTTCAAAATTGGGTAGTTTGTCGAGGTGGGACGGAACTACATTTTTATTATATTACAGTCGTTGTGCGTTATTTGTAAATAAAACATTTTTGCAATATTGCAGGAACCGCACATTTGTCAATAAATCGAGAAACAGAAAATGGTCGTAACAAAAGCTTGCTTGAAAGAGGAACGTGCAATTGCGCAAACCCGGCAGAATGGTAATTCCATCGCCGAACACAAGCAGGAGATTAAATTATTTGGTTTCCAGAGCTCCGATCTGATGGCGTTGCCGGCGACATTTTGACCTCCCTCGTCGGTCTGTTTGAGGACACGAGGAGAGCGTCATCTACCGTCCACAAAACTCGATACCGACAAATCCCTTTTTGTGCATTTATCTGTCAGAATGGATTTGTGCAGAACTTGAGAGTAAAGAAGAGGGGAGATCAAACGGAAATAAGGCAAGGGTCTTTCACTCAGTTGTTAATGTGTGGAATGGTCGCTCCGGAAAGGTGGTGGCAGCAGAAACTGCATTCGTCTAAATTGGAATGAGATAAGTACCCGGAAATAATGTAGATCGAGATGTTTAGGGATATTTGCAGAACTTCTTGGTCGCTTGAGCAAGGATGAGTAATTGTGAACACCATTGCGGATTGTTGGCTGTCGGAGAAGGGGGGAAGGGAGGAGGTCTCGCTCGTCAAGAGGTGGTGTATGGTCGATGTGGTGTTTCTCACAAAAGAGCCGTCTTCGGAAAGAATAAGTCCCTCCCCTCCCCCAACCCCGCAAAGAAAATCTCCCCCCTCCCCCAACCCCGCAAAGAAAATCTTCCCCCTCCCCCACCCCCGGAAAGAAACAACTGGTATAAAAAAATTTTCTCCTTTTTGATATAAATTGGTCTGGTGTTGATGAGGTGCAAGAATGACGGGCCTTGCGCACCTTGACCATTTAGACCTGCTGGGTCTAAATTCCTTGCGCACCTTGAACTGTTTAAGGCTGGAAAAAGGCAACGCGGAGACACCTGCGATGACCTCACTCTCACGCATTGTTGTTTTCCAGATTATTGTGCATCAAGTGGAAAGTTCATTATCATCCCATGTTCTGTATTTGGTTTGGAAGTGACAGAACGCCATGATTTGTACATTAAAAGAGAAATCCAAATAACTTTACTGAATTTCATGCGAAGGTGACGAATTTGGTTCTTTTGAAGGGAAACTCGGATCAGGAATGACACACGCCCACTTTTCATCTAACCAATGACTGAGCATCAGGTTGTGTACTCCACCCAGAAACGCTTTGTGATCCAGATATTTGCATATGAACCCTTTATAAGAGGGAATCGTTCACCCTCGTCCACTTATTCTGTCTTTCTCCGTTGATTAATACTTGGTTGCTTCGCTCTCGTTTCTGTTTTCTTCACTTGTCATGCCT